>NC_071537.1:33751801-34353051 GCF_026979565.1 Vidua chalybeata
AAGACTTGAGATCTAGCTTTATGCCACCAGCTTACAAAGCTGTTAAGGCTGAGATGATGGAGGGGCACTGGTGTAGCTGCGCCGTGGCTTTGGCTGCCTGTCCTGCCTGCATTGGGAATCATTTCCATATCTTATAGGGAAAAGTCATTCAGTTGTCTCTGCCCCTTCCTTCCCTTCAGAGTGTTTTAACTCCAGGAAAATGTACTTTTTCACTTCACACTTTACAAGGAGTGTGCTTGCTGCCCTATTGAAAAAGAAATCCACATTGAGACCTCACAACTCAAGCCCCTTGTGCCAAGAGGCTGGTCAGTGCCAGGGCTCCCATTGCTCCAGAGGGTGTTCCTGCTGCTTTTCCTGTGTCCAGAGCCCTGTGTTAGCCCTCCCTCCCCGGCTGCATTGCCAGGTTGGAGATGCTCAGCCACTGAGGTCAGGACTCTGTTTGAAGGACAGATAATTAATCCAGCAAAGTAATCCACAGCTCCTTTTTGGCAGATTTATGGAGATAGCCTCTGTACCGGGGACTCTGCCTCATCATCTTTCATTTCCCAGGCAAAGCGAGTGACTTGTTGTATAACACGGCCTGTTCTAGATAAGGCTTTTCATTTAGGGGAACTCTCGGGCTAACAGAGATTGATTTTCCTGGCGGGAATCGGGAGGGCCCTGGCGCTTTGGGCAGGATCAGCCCTGCAGACGGCAGTGTGTTTTCACATTTGCTGCCTCTGCACATCTCCTGGGGCACGGGGAATCCTCTGGCTCTTTAAGGGAAGGATTTTCAGCGTGAGTTAAACAGCAATTTAATTAATAGGCAGGAGGAGACTTTGGCCCACGAACTCTTCTTAGGAAAACGTATTGACTCACGTGTTGCTTGCTAGCAGTAAACTTTGGGCTTCATTTATTTCCAGGAGAGTCAGGAGCCTTGGAGTCTTCTGGCAGGAGGATGTGAAGGTGACCTGTGCTGCTTGGGCAGGCACTGAGGGGTTAACCCAGGGGAAAGGGTCCCACATGTCAGTCTCTGCCTGCCTGACACATTTCAGGTGCAGTGATGGATGGGCAGCGGGAGATTGCACAAGGGCAATCTATACGTCCTTTCAGGGCCTTGGAAAGTCCTTCGGCAGAGAAGGGAGTGAGCTTTCGCTCAGAGATGGTCCTTAGGGCTATTCACAAACCCTTAGGGTGGGGTTCTTCCCCCCCCCTCCTCCAATTGGATTGTTTTGTGAGACTGATGCAGTTTCTAGCAAAGCCTCTCTTCCTTAAGCTGGTGCGTCCCGAGGGAAACGTGAATTAAAAATCATTATTTGCACAATGCAGTAGAAGTGTGAGTTACAGAGGTGCGAGGGAAGCTGAAAAGAATTGTTCTTCATCTTCTGGATTTCCTGATAATTAATAAAATGTCATAGATATATTTTTTTTTCTATATAATCTATTTATATCAGTAAAAAATCAGTGCAGTAGCTCCCAGAACATGTTTCCCGTGCTCTTAACAGAGCCAGCGTGCCCCACTGCCTTCATTGTGAAAGTGCAGCCTGAATCCTTGAGGAAAGGTCAAGTGGCCAAAGAGGTCTCCAAGCCCTCAGCTGCTGACATCCCCCTCCGTAGCTTGAGCTGACTTAATAAAGAAGGCAGAGCAAAGCAAACCCCTTCCCTAAAACCCTTAAAGGCTTTTGGGGGAAGAACATCAGGGGAGAACCCTTGGAAGTGGGGACCTGCTCATTTTGCTATTCCCTGCATCGCTCCACCTTTTTCCCACATTCGCCTCGCTCGGTGAACTGCTGGGGTGTTGAAGCCCTCATAAATTTCACCTGCTGGGAGGGCCTTCCCATGTGATTTAAAGGCAGCCATCACAGCAGAACATTTCTGTAGGAGGACATGCTGATGGGTGGAAAAGTGCCTGGCACCGAGTTATCCATCAAAAGCTGTTTTTTCCCACCCTGCCAATGCAAGGGGATGAGACAGAACAAAGCAAAGATGGTGGCTGTGGTCACAGCCCCTCTTTCCTTGGCTCAGTTGCTCCCCATCTTCCTGCACGCTGTTCTTTGTCGTCATGTTGGCATCTGGCTTTGGCTCCCTGGCAATCCAGGAGTCATTGGGAAGAGATATGATTGGGATAATGGTTTGCATGGCAGGTGGTCCCGCAGCAAACGGCCCCCTGTAATTAAAACTATACATTCCCTTTTCTGTGGAAATAGGAAACAAAAGCATCTTTTCTGTTTAATTTCTGGGACTTCCTGTTTAGCTTCTTGGGATTTAGTGGGTGTTCAAGGCTGAGCAATCTGGTCTAGTGGAAGGTGTTTGGAATGGGATGATCTCTAAGGTCCCTTCCAACCCAAATCAGTCTGGGATTCAATGCTGACAACCAGTGGAGAAGGATGAACCTGGGCCACCTCTGTTCATGTCGTGGCTAGTGAAAACAACTGGTTCTGAGATGGTTTTTAATGGAGGAATTTCAGAAAGCTGTGGATCCTGGAGATGTGAGGTTTATGTCAAAAAGCCCATTTGAGGTGACGTGGGGGAACGATGGTTGTGGTCCAAGACTCTGAATCCTTTCGTGTGAGTAACTACACTCAGAGCAGAAACTCTGCGTGTTCCGTTCTCCTCTCTGGTACTCAGCCACAGCTCCCAGGAAATCTGGGAGGGGGATTGCACTTTGGATGACAAATACCTCCTTTTATTTCCTGGTACTGTACATTCCATTCTAAAAAAGGGAACTGGGCGAGCATTTGATGTGAGCTCCTTTTGTGGCTTTGCAAGATCAGAAGTTCTGCTGGTTGTGCTAGAGTGGACAAATCCTTGGGGAAAGATACTAAAAAGGCCTGTTTGCAGAGCAGGCATGTGAGAAGAAGCACTGGCAACACAGCTTTGGGCTCAGATCTGTTATCCCAGAGAGCTCCATCTCCCCAGAAAAGCAGCGAACCAAAGTCCCAAGCAGGAGAAGGGGACACTGTTTTTATACAGCACCTCGATTTCCCGGAAAGCTCAGGTTGTAACAACCAGTTTTCCTTTGGAAATTACTTGTTGCCTTTGAATTTAAGCACGGGGCAAGGTCCCTGCCCTGGCAGTGCTTCCCTGCCGGCGGCCTGGGGGCAGAAGCTCAAGGTGAAGAGCAGCGAGGTGCTCACGGCAGCTGATGGACTATTTATACGCTAATAACTGTGTCTGTTGCTGACTCCATGAACCACATCCAACAGCATCTATTTCAGTGCCCGAGGAGCCCTGACGGAGCACATTTTGATTAATAAATTATCCGGAGCAAGGTGTGTGATGGGTTCCCCTTTCACATCTCGTGAAAGTCACCTGCTCCAAGTTCAGCGGCGCCTTCCCAACGTGAGCAGCCCTTCCTGCAGAGGGGGGTGGGACAATTATCCAGGGAAAACAGCTTGCCCTGACTGACAGGTGGCTTTTCACTAGAGCAGGGCAGTAGCTGCATCTCTCCCTCCAAGGGATTTGAACGGTGCTCAAGGCTAAAGGGGTAGGGAGGAAGGAGGTGGGTGTTTTCCCCCCTTTTTTTTCCTTTTTCTTCCCCCTGCCCCCCTTTCTCTGGGTTTGAGCCAGTACTTTTAACAGCCTTTTTAAACTGAGAGCTTGGCTGAGGGCAATTAAACATTATGGGTCTCATCTATAAAACCCCTCGTTATAGCAGTGTTTCTCCAAAATGATGCCTATGCCACCATCCGTTCCTCAATGAGCTTGGAAAAACACTCTGAATGGGCTCCTGTGATCCATCCCAGTGCTCCCAACCCAGCATCCCATCAGTGCCTGCCTTCCCAGCCCCCTGGCCGGCCGCAGTGTATGCAGGAGCTGCTGCTGCCCCTGTACCTGCACACAGACAGATGGATGAGAAACTTCTCCTTCTTCTTGACCCGTGTCGTAACAAAAAGCTGGGTTTGTAGGTCCTGAGCAAGCCTGTTCTTTGCCAGGTGGGAGCAAGAAGTCTGCCAGAAGTGGATTCATACTGCTGTCCCAAAGTTCTCAATTTTTTCTCGTTGTCATTCTCCCCTTTCCCTCTGTCTTTCTGATATTTAAAACATTTCCCGCCTTGTTTTCCTTCTCTCTGCCCCCCATTTTGCTGCTCAGCCTTTCCTTTCCTATCCTTTAATTCCTGCCACATTCCTGCATGTATCTCTGGTCTCTCCAGAGAGAGGAAAGACAAAATTGGCTAATTTCTCCCCACCTTGTTTTTTTTTCCACTTGTTCTCAGGAAAGTGAAGGCACTTGAGGATTATCAGAGAGATTTTGGCAAGGGAAATGAGCATTGTTCAGCAGTGTGAGTGCTTCAGCAGGGATCACTGGTCAGAGCAGTGAGGAAGTGATGGTTGGAGAGGTATTGGAGACACCTCTTTCCCTAAATTTGCAAATTTGCAAAGCCAGGAAGTCTCTGCTAGTAGAAAGGAAGCCCCAGTGGGCATGGGATGAGTATCTGATGGTGTTGGGGAGGCTGAGATAGAAAAAAGCCTCTGATGAGCAGCCTGGGAAGCCTTTGGACCCCCAGTTTAGTTGCCCATCCTTCAAAAAGCGACCGTGGTCAAATATGAAATGCATAACCGTTTTTAGGACACGGAACACAGCGCTTGTGTTTAGTCAAATTCCTCCCCTATTGACCTAATTCCACTAAATTCCATTGTTTCTGCATTTTATTGCACTTCATATTAGGGGGAGGTGACCCTGAGGCATAAACTTTACCATGGCAACCTGGTTGTCCTGGAGCATTGAAATGCCTGGCAGCACAGTCCCATCCATCTCCTGGAGCGTCCTTCAAAGCTGGGATCAGAAGAAGCTTCCTAAGGAGTCAGCCATAAATTACTGCATGAAAGTGGGAAGTCAGGATGGAAAGAGGGGAATTGTCCGAGGGAGGAGACTTGAGATCTTCATGTACAGCAGGAAAAGATCAGGGAAAAAACCCACAAGGCCATTGCTAATATTTTAAGCAGCCTGGCATCAGGTCATTAGGCTGGTGGGCAGTCAGTGGGGCATTTGGGATGGAGAGAAGGGAGGAGCAAGGACAGGAATGGGAGGAATTTGGTCCAGGAGGAAGATAGAATGGCTCAATAATGGGGAGAAAGGTGTCAAGGCACTTAGGGCTCTGGGACAGAGAGGAGAGGCCAGGTGGCTCCTGGGGTGGGAGGGAGGGGATGGCCGGACCCTGAGGCTTTGGGCATCCCGAGGAAAGTGCAGCTGTGATCAAACAGAGGTTGGAAGGGAGCAAGGTGGATGCTGAGTGATGGGAAACAACTTTCTGTGGCAGCAGATCTGTCTTGCAGCTCCCTTCCAGGGAAATGACAAATGCTGTGTGTGTTTCGTTCGTGCTGAGACATATTGAGAAGACAGGATTTATTTTTTACTTCCTTTTGACTGGGATGACTGGAATTTACCTGCAGGGTTCCCTGGCTCCCCTCTGCATCTGGTTCAGGGGTTTCTGCATGCCTCAAGATGCTGAGGGGAGCTGTGTGGGTGACCATATGCCTGGATATAACCTCCTTGGTCATCACTAATTCAGCAGCCTGCTCTGCTTTTGTGTCAGGCTGGTGTCAGGTGTCCCAGGCTCCACACACCAACTGCTTGCTTCTGTCTGGCTCACAGGGAGAGCACCTGGAGCTGCCACAAGCACATTCCCAAGCAGGACATTGTCCTTTTGGTACCTGCTGGCCATGACACTCGAGCATGTTGTCTTGATCCCCTCTGGGCGTCTGATTCCAGAGGAGGATTCAAGCTGGGCTTGGGATGGGATGGGATGGGATGGATGGGATGGGATGGGATGGGATGGGATGGGATGGGATGGGATGGGATGGGATGGGATGGATGGGATGGGAAGGGATGGGAAGGGATGGGAAGGGATGGGATGGAATGGGATGTGGAGGCAGCCCAGTGCTCTGTGGCATCCTGGCTGCTAGCTTGCATGTAGGGACAGGCACAGGGAGAAAATTTGGCTCCAGCAGAGGAAAACCAGGCAGCTGCATAGGGTCAACACCTATGGCAAGAGCATAAAAGCAGGGCAAGTGCCCACACTATTTTGCTGATACTTTCACTGGCTTCTAATACATCCAGCTAAGAAATTCCTGAGCTGTGTGAGGCTTCTCTATTTCTTGATAGATTTTTTTTTCTTTCTTTAAGCTCTGCAGCCTCTCCTTGAATACATGTGGACCTGTATCCCCCTCAGCACTGTCTGGCAAGGGGCCTCACAGCTAAACCACCGCTTGTTATGTGGAGAATTCCTCATGAGCTTGGTCCGTCTGTGCCTCCCTGTGATTATCCTGGACTGATGACCCTTAGTCCCTGTATTTTAGGAGAGAGCCCATGCCCACCCCAGGAACACAGTACCCTGCAAATGCAGGTGCTCACTCAGAGGGGAGCAGCTGGATTTGGTCCTGCTTTCAGCTTTGCTGTTGCAGATTTTAATAACTAAAACCCTTTGAAATTCTTCAGCTGCCTCCAGCACTGGCAGGTTTTGGCTGTGGAAGGACAGCCCCGTTTTGAGCCCTGAGCCAGGACAGGTGAGAGGAGGAGAGCAGTGTTACAGCCATGACATTTCAAAGCACGTTGGAATGGCATGCCAGGTTTCTAGAGCCCGCTGCTTGGAGCTTGCGTCCTCCTGCTTCCCTCCCTGTTGCCTCCAGCACTTTTTGGGATCAGCCGTGCCAGCTGCTTGTGCTCACATTCCTGTTATTTTTCTCAGGTAACACCAACAGCATCTTTGCACTGGACTACATCAGTGGAGCCTTAACCCTGAATGGGCCCCTGGACAGGGAAAATCCCTTCTACAGCGCTGGATTCATCCTCACAGTGAAGGTGAGACCTGCTCCAGCTGGGAAGCACATTGACAGAGCAGGATGGGGAGGATATCATGTTGTTCTCTTGGGCATCCAGAGCTGACCAAGTGAGAAGTTAAACACAGTTCCCTTGTCTGTTGGCCCAAAACATGATGTGTGAGGGCATTTTTGTTGTCCTGCCTGTGGCTGTGCTTGCTGGCAGCATGCAGATACCCCAGGCTTGCATATAGCACCAGACACATACTCAGGCACCTGAATTGTGCCTGCTTTTGCCTGTTTTCCCTCTTTCTCCCCACCAAAGCCCTGGATAAACACGACATTTTGTCTTGTCAGCAGGCAATGGTGTAACAGAGCATCATCCATGCCTTCCTGGCACGGGGGGGGAGTGATGCTGGAAGTTGCCTTGTCAAGTAAAGGCATTGGAGCGTGGCTTTCCAGCCCCACCAGCCCCACCTGAGAGTGACTCCCTGGCTCTGCTCACAGCCCTGTAATTAAAATCAATACCAAGCTGGGCAGCTGGTCGGAAACACATTTAGAAGTATGGATTCTGCTGGGCCGGGGTGGGGAAAAATCAGCAGCATAGGAAGGGTCATTGATTGGGAGGGAGGCAGCCAGCACACTGCCTTCTTGTTTTGGCAAGCGTGATGCCTCCTTGGAGGGGGGCAGAGACACAAGAAATCACCCCTCTAGGTCCCAGACACAGTTCATACCGTGGGGCTTTGTGTGTGAGGAGGAGAACCTCACCCATCCCTGGTATCGTTTCATTCAGGCTTTTATAGTTTCAAAAACCAAGAGAGGGAGGATTGTCTGCTTTTAATAGGGACAAAAATATCTGTTTAATCTTGGAAAGGTTCGTGAGCCTGAAAACTTGCCCGTTTTCCACCCTGCATGACAATGGAGTTCCAACCACGTTCTGTTGGTCTGATAGATTTCCATCTCCTCTCCCCACAAACTTTGCATCCTCCTGCAAATGCCAGCTCTCTGCATCCCGCATCCCCAGGACCCAAAATGTTCTCTGCTGCTCTCATCCTGGAGCACACAGTGAAAATACAGCTGGATTGCTCCTCGCTGGGATCAGCCTGTTCTTGCTGTTGTGTGCAGAAGCAGTGAATAGCAATGAGCCGTGTGGGTCGTGATAGCGTTGCTTTTCCATGCCCACAGCAAAGCAAGATTATCCAAAGGACAAGAGGAGGGACTCGGCTTGAAAAGGCTGTTTCACGAGTCTTGCATCTCTGGCATTAAAATCTGCATGCTCTCCTTTTGGGAAGGCAGAATTAAAGTCCTTCTTGAGACAGAGGTGTGATGCAGACTCATGACTCAGCTCTGTATTTAGACACGTGTTGCCAAACCTATTTTAAGGTCCAAGTCTTCTTTTCCTCTGGTGCCCTAGTTTTCTATCCCTATGTTCTACTGAGTGGTTCACTGCCAGCTCCCAGTCCCACATCAGGGATGGCAGAGGAGAGAGCAGGAATGCTCTTTGCCCCGTTGAGCCTTCCCTTATTTTGTGGACTGTCCCCTAGATCTCGCAAGGGACATTTTTTTTTTGCTTAAATGCTTGAGGCACAGAAATCTCCTACTTGTTCTCGTGTGACTCCGGATCCTGCCAACCCGATGCATGGCAGAGTCAAGGAAGAACTTGGCCACAGCCACCCTAAGTGAAATGTTAAACCTCTGGGAAGGTTTCTGAGAGTGTTCTGGGACCAAAGCATGAGTGATGGGAGAGCTGGGCCAACATCTCTATGTGTTAATGGAACAGTGGCAGAGCCAATTGGGAATCCTTCTGTGGCAGCTGGAGGAAGAGAAAGCTGCAAGAGTCTCTCACCACACCGTGCACACTTTCTTTACATTCATTCTTTCTGGAGAACAAAGGCTGCCCTGTTTTCTCTCCCTGCAGGGAACAGAGCTGAACGATGACCGCACTCCCTCCAACGCCAGCGTCACCACCACCTTCAACATCCTGGTCATTGACATCAACGACAACGCCCCCGAGTTCAACAGCTCCGAGTACAGTGTGGCCATCCCAGAGCTGGCCCAGGTGGGCTTTGCCCTTCCCCTCTTCATCCAGGTGCAGGACAAGGATGAGGTGAGGTATCCTCTCCCTCCTTTGCGGGGTAGCACTGGTTTGGTTTCGGGGTGGGCAGGGGAGAAGTCACTGAGGTACCTGAAGTGCACGGTTCTGTCCCAAAACCCACTTTTTCAGCTCTCACTGCTGCCCTTGCTCTGTTTGCTGTGTACCCCGAGTCCAGTTTCCCTCCCCAGTGTGCAGGCACTAATGCAGTCAGGATTGCACGGCCCCTGAGAGCCAGAAAATAGGATTGTCTGGGAGGCTGATCCCTGCCTGCTTCTCGAGGGCTCTTGTCAGGCAGCGTTTTGCCAGTCTGGGTTAGCAAAGGAGGAGTTTTCCTTCTGGGCTCCCAGGGGGGACATGCCAGGGACAGGGAAGACAGGAGCCCCAGGCTAAGTCAGGGAGGAGGTAGGAGGTGCCCCTCGGAGTGGGGAGGACTGGGATACCAGTTCATCACTGCAAACAAGCCAGGAGCGTCGGAGCCTTGTTCCTCCCACGTGTCAACAGAGCTCCTATTTGTCACGCGCCGATCCGTGCCGTGTTTGGGATTGCAGCCTCTGTTCCAGCCTTGGGCTCCCAGCCTTCAATTACTCTGATTATTTGACTTGTGCAGCTCACGTCTGGCTGCTCCTGTGTGCTGGTCCCCCCCCAGCCCCGCCACGCTGCCGGGTGCCTGCTCCAAACCAGTGCTGACACCTCATGGTGAGCTGTCCAAAATCACTTGGAAAGGCTCTGCCCGCAGGCTCCTGCTGTTCCCATTCCTCTTCAGGCTGAGCAGGAGATGAGGGGAGAGGGTTTGTCAGAATAAATGCCATCACAGAATGGGTTGGGTTGGAAGGGACCTGAAAGATCAGCTCGTTCCAACCCCCCTGCCACGGGCAGGGACAGCTTCCAGTAGACCAGGTGGCTCAGAGCTCCATCTGGCATCGTGGCAAAACATCACCAGGATGTTTTCCTGATGTTTCAGGTAATGGGAAACAAAACCACCCCCCCCCTGCCCCCCAGCCCCCAAAATCCCGGTGGGTCAGTTAAAATGTGCATCTTTGAAACTGCCTTTTCTGGCTGAGAAGATGGATTTGCTATTCCCCAGCCCTGGGTAGAGTTCACCCCGTCTCATCAAGCCACCCAGAAATCCCATTTTTTTCCATCTGAAGTGATTATGACGCAGAACTAATAACTTACTGGTGACATGATGTCACCATGCAGGAGTTATGAGTTCAGCCTGAAGAGGTGCAGATGAGCTATTAAGCAGATAAAGAGACTGTTTTTTCTTGAAAATGTCAATTGCTAATAAAGAAGATATGGATATGACAGATGCTTAGGATAGTTTCTGAATAGAGCTGCTGTCGTACTTGCTGAGAGATGTCAGCAGATCCTTTCTTGAAGGGCATTGTAACACTTCTGTTTGTGCCACAAGGATGAAGGATCTGTCATTATTTCTGGTTAAAAGCTCATTTTACTGGAGTGACTCCCATTCAAGAATTCACTTTTCAGCCTTGCTAATTTTAAAATGAGAGAATAAAAAATAGCCTTGCCTTCCCCATTGCACCAGCAAAAAAATACAGGCTGTTCTTTTGATGTATTTATTTAACTTCCTGAGATTTCCCCAAAAGAATTGGCTGAGATTTTTAAAACTGCTGAGAGAGGATCTCTTGTGCTAAGGGAGTCTGAAGGAGTTTTACTGTACACGTCTTCAGAGACCATCATATTAACACAGATTGCTTTGACTATGGCATTATTTTCACTGATAAGAAGCAGAGGAGAGCTGATTCTTGGAATATCCGGAGGGAGGAAAGTTATAAGCAATTGGTTACTTTTTTTTTCTGCAATATCCTGTGAGGGATCTTCCTTATTTCCTCTCATGGATGCTTGCAACTGGGTTAACTGTCAAGGTAGCACTTTGGGGGGGAAAAAGAGGGAGAAGATGCCCGGTTTGTGAAAAAGATGCGTATGAGATAGAAGTAGGAGTGCACCTGCAGCCAGCACTGCTTCCCAGAGAAGTATTTGCAGAGCTCTGAAGACCCACCAAGTTTCAGTGAAAAAACTACAGAAAGGTTAGATAGTTGCCTGACAGCGATATTTTGGATGCTCAAGCGCCCCGTGAGAGCTGTGAGGGTTTTACAGACCATCTGGATTCGAGGCAGCTGAGGTGGCACTGGGCTCTCTCCTCTCTCCATGGATGCAGGGGTGGAGGGATGTGTTGGCAAGGACCGAGGTCTTCAGGCGGGGATGTGACTGAGGACGTGGCTGACAGAAGCTATTCTGGCAGCACTGGCTTCATGCTGGAGATGACACGACTCATTTGTGTAAGGGGCAGAGGGGAACCAGAAGAGAGTTATACACATCTCCAGGGAAAGCAGAGAGAGAAATCAATGAGAGCAGATGGGCTGAGACACAGGAAATCAAAACCGGAGTCTTTGGGAAGATCACTTTGCTCGAGTTTGTCTCCTGCCTCCCAGCTTATGTCAGGAAGTCCTGGGAGAGTCCCTTGGCAGACTGGTTTATTTCCTTAGCCTGGGTCTGGCCCCTCTGGAAAATTCAGGCACTGCTCCTTTAGCCCTCCAGCTTGTGAGGGAGCAGCCTGGACTCTGCCCCGTGCAGGGGTCCTGTGGGTCTGGCTGGTTCTGGGGAGCCTTCCTGTCATTGTGCCTTTGTAGAGCTGGGGCAAGGGCTGTCACATGGGTCTGGCCTTTAACACACACCGTGTGGGCTGCCAAGGCTGTTAAACAAGGCTTTTCAAACGCAGGCCCACACAGCCGTTTTTAACCGTGGGGTTTTTGGCCTTTCTTTCTTCTGGTGTGTTTTGCACAAACTGAAATGATGGCTTTTGGAAGGAGTCAGATTAAACGATTCAGCAAAGCACTTAAAAATGCATTTCCGAGGCACACAAGACCACACTTGAAAGCCTGTGCTTGCCTTTCCCTCTGTGCTGTAAGTGCCTTTCTGCAGCTCAGCTGGCATTAACCTCTAAGACAAGGTTCCCAAGCGAGTGTCTCCAAGGAGAAGCCCTTCCTCGGAGCCCAGCCCCTGCAAACTCCCACCTTTCACCCCCCAAACGTAGCCGTGGTCTTGCTCCAGGAGGAGCTGGCTGGGGCTGTGAGGTGGGATGGGGAGCTCCTCAAGAGGGGGGCAACCAAGCTGAGCCGAGGTGGCCCCACACGTGGATTTGGGGTGCAGCCAAGGGGTGTTCAACCAGGTGTGCTGCTTCTCCTTTCTGCATTCTCTAGGAGTTACTGAAAGGGAAATCAGTACACTGGGTTTTCGATCTTCCCCTCTTGAGCAACTTGTCTCATGGAAGGTTGGAAGGAATGAGCTGAGCTTTACAATCCCTTCCAACCCAAAGCATTCTGGGGTTCTATGAGCCAAGAACAAAGCATTAATTGCTGTGCAGCTGAGTTTCTCTCCGGGCCAGGCAGAGAGCAGACCCTTGAACAGCTTTCCCAAGCCATTCAAGAGCTGTTTATGAACATCCATTAAGGTTTCCCAGTGTTTAGGCTGAGCCTATACTCAACTGGACACCCTCAGGCTGTGGTTGGGTTCTCCTCATCCACATTGTGGTGGCTCAGCAGGGGGGAAAAATCCTGTGTGTGAGGCAGAAGATGAGAGCATTGATTTATCTGCTTTTACAGCAAGGTTTGTTTCCAGGTTGAGAACAAGAGCCGTGAGCTGGGGAACAGGTTGGTGTTAATTCACAGGGCTCATCTGCTGCTGGGCTGGCATTTGGGAGACATGGATGCTGATTTGGGAGACGTGGATGTCCTTTTTGGATATGCTGGTGTTCTGTAGCTGGTGGCTTGATGCAGTATCACAGGGAGAAGGCAAGGGTTTGGCCATCCAGGAAAAGGAGCAGGGCATCCTTTGGGGCATCCCCCATTTCCTATGGCTCCGAGATCCGTGGATCCCTGCTAAGGGAAGCAGCAGCCTGCTCTGCCAGGACATGCCAGGGAAACCAGCTCTCCCATGGTGGCTTCCACTTCATTTTCCTCTGCGGAGTTGAGTGGAGAGGAAGAAAAGGGCAGAAGCTGTCTGAAGCACCACTGTCATGGCCTGACATTTTAAAATCATTTTGAAACAATTCTCTAAAATAAGCATATCTAGGAAGGTAAATGGGGAATTTAAAATAAGGAAAATCTGGGCCATGGGAGTACGCTCTCTTTGTTGCACAGAGCTCCACCAAAGACCCCCACCAGGATATCCTGTGTGCCCATGCGTGTGCAGGTGGCAATATATGATTCATCCAGAGCATATATATGCATATGACAGGCACAAGCACTATAAATATGATCTACATGGCAAGAAACTGTAAAGGGGAATTGACGGCACACGAGTATTCTCTCCCAAAAGTGCCAGCTGCCAGTCGGGCTGAATTAGATTTCACAGGGGTTTTTGCAATACATGGAATTCACCAGCAAATTACCCTTAAAGAGGGAAAATCAATCATTTGGAGCAGAGATAAGCTGAAGGCGAGGCAGCCTCGGATTGATCCCCGTCTGTGCAGGCGTGTGTGGAATTCAGCAGATAACCTGGGGAGAGCGGGGAAGGAGAAAACTCCTCCAGGAGGGAGGGAGCGGGCAAGGGCTGACACTTAGGAGGGACAAAAGGATGGGAGAATAGGGCTGCTAGCGTGGGGAGGAGGATCAGAAGGCTTGGGGAGCATTTTGCTCCAGGCATCCTGCATTGCCTGCCAGCCCAGTGAGTTCCTTAGGGATGCAGGGGACAAGTGCCAGTGTCCAGTGAGCCCTCAAAAGGGTTATTGGCACCGGGTGGGAGAGGGGTGCTGGGATCCCAAGCTGGCTGGGGCAGTGGGAGAGAGGCAGGCAACACCCAGAGAGGCTGTTCTGAGTCAAATGCTTTGAAATGGGTGCAGGGAATAACCCCCTTCATGCCTTGTGTTTTCAGAGGAGGGATTAAGTACCACTTGTGTCTGACTCACCAGAGCCAGGCCTAAGTTATCCAAGCCCTACAAAAAGGCACTAATTGCTTTCAAAAAAACCCCAACTTCTTCTTTCTCCTTCCTTCACCTCCACTCCCGAACTCTCAGCTCTTTCCTTTCTTTGTATTAGAATACAAATAGAATTTGAATGAATTCAGAATGAAGGATATTAAGTACTCCGTAGCTTGTTGTAGGTAATAGCCCAGAAAGTGCCTAGAAAGTGACTGGGAGGAAAGCTGGAGTTGTACTGGATTTTGTGCTTCAGGAAGGCAGGGCTCTCTATTTTGAAAAAGCAAATTGCACTGAGGGACCAAAAGGCAAATCTGTACTGAGGCAGTGTGAAAAGGACAAAACAGTCTGCTTTTCCCAAGCCTAGTTCACTTTGTGCTGAAAATGATTGCAGGAAATCAACCTACCCATGCACCTCAGGGAATGGTGTGGTTGAGGAGGAGTTGCCTGCTTGTCTAGGGATTTGGCTTGTTTTATGTTTTACTTTGTATTCTTGTGTAGCCATTGGTAATGATGGTAAATATTTGCTGTGACTGCCGGAAGGTGGAATAACTCCTGAAGCATTTCTGGGTGTGCTGCCACGAGGAAGGGGCTGAGTGGGAGCATTAGTGATGGATGAAGCCAGCAGGTGATAGTGGGTGGAAAAGCAGCAATAAAAACGATGATCCATCCTCAGTCCCTGCTGAAACAGCTGATGTGGCTGCCCCAGCCTCCTGGTGGGAGCAGGGGTTTCCTGCTTTGTAGTGAGCTCTGCCACGTGAGTGTGGAGTGTGGATTGCAAGTCAGGAGCGCAGGTTTTTGTCTGTGATTCACAGCAGGTGCATAAGCAGGTCCCACATGAAGCTTCAGACCTCTGGGCTGACAGCTGTACCCGCCTGCTGGCATCTCACACCTGAGCTCCTGCCCTTGCCTGCCAGGGTCCTGCCTGTGCCCAGGGTTCTCCCCCTGGAATTTCAGAGGGGATTTCAGGCTGGCAACCAGGCCTGTCACAAACTCTCCAAAAATGCTGTGTGATCAGTGGTGGCTTTTTTGGAAGCAGGGTTTGGTTGTGAGGTTGGTGTGGCAGCCACGGCGCAGCTCCGGTTGCACGCTCCGAGGAATACGCACGCGGAGAACAAAGCCGTAATTACGCCCAATTGCAGCTCCAATTGTCTTTGAGCTGAATCAACACGAAATTTCCCTCGGTTGTGGTACTGGCTGAGAGACTTGATTGCCAGGAAGGAGGCAGTGGGCAGCAGCCTTGAGCCACGGCGAGGGCAAGCCCCGAGCACGGGCATGGGATGAGAGGAGCTGGAAAACGTGTGGCTGCATCCCAGCATTGGGCGAGAGCAAACTTCCCTCCTTCCAAAACCTGCTTTTTATGGGTCAATTTGTTTCAGAGGGAGACAGGTTTATTATGGTAGGGTTGCTGAGCTTTGGCAGGCTGCTCCTTAATTTGTGGCTCTAAAGGAAGGCAAGGGACTCGGTTTGTTTGCAGTGGTGGGGAAAAACTCGAGCCATGCAGGAGCTGGGAGGTCAGGGGATGGAGAGGGGAATGAGCACGTAAAGCAGGTCACTGATAACATCCTGGTCCTCATCCTCGGCGCTGCAAGGAGATGATGGTGCTGGGCTGTGGGCTTTGAGAGCCCAGGGATGCAGTGCTTGTTTTTCCTCTTCCCAACCATGCTTCAAATCCGTTGTTTGCTCTGGGTGGCAGGAGCAGGTAGGAAGGGGTGAGGGGAATGTAAGCAGCTCCCTGTGGCTTCCTCTGGAGTGGGGGGTCCTTGCTGTGAGCCGGGCTTAGCCAGGCCCTTCTGCTGGGCAGCTGATAACAATTTGAATATTCAGATTTGCTTTCAGGCATCCGCAGGGGGCTCGCAAGCTCCGGGAACCAGGAGCAAGGAAAGCAGCATGGGGGCCGAGGCAAAAAAATAAATAGCTGAATAAATATATAAATGGCAACTCGCAGCAGCACTCCCCAGAGGCAGCCGTATCCCCCTTCTCCAGACCTCACGTAGGGAGACTGAGGCACTCGAGGGGCTCCTAATTAGTGATAGTGGGTATCTGGAGCTGATCTCCTTCCCCAGCTAGAGAGGAATTAATCCACCTGGCTCTCTTCCTGCAAATACTTGGATTTCTTTTGATGTTTCAACTTTTATCTCGTGCCACCAACAAACTCACTCTTCTCTGGCTTCCAAGAAAATCCCTCGCATCTCGCTGCCACAAAAGGTGCTCTCGTGTACTGCAGGGAGGGTGCAGGCCCTGGGAGGGATCCTGAGGGCTCCTCAGCAGAGATGGGCAGAAATTCCTCAATGGAGTAGCTTTTTGTCACTGGTGGGAAATGGGAAATGGTCATTTGTTGTAAACCAACATCCTGAGGGTAGGGCACAAAATAGCTTGGGAAGTAATGTTTCCTCCTGCCATTCTCTGTATCCTCTGCTCCCTCCCTCCCAGGGGTGTGTCTGGGGGGATCAGGAGCATCCCTCACTTCCTTGTTCAGCACTAAAACAGCTCATGGAAGGTGTCAGTCTACCCTGAGATGTTCCCACTGTCCACCCGCAGAGCGCTGCTGGGCTCCTGAGGCACTGGGTGCCCTTGTGTGGTTCTGTGGGTGTCCTCGGGGCTTGCTCCTGCTGTGGGTCTCCACTGGGAGATGCTCAGTGTGCCCTCAGCTCCATGGATTGCATGGAGGTGTGCAAGAGAAGGGCAAGGCAGAGATTCTGCTCATGTCACCCGCTCTCAGCGGTCACACTTAGGCAGCTTTCGCTATTAGTGCCCCTTCGTGCATTTAATTGGCCACTTTTTCTGATAGGAGGGAGATCATTCAGGGAAAATTGGAAATTCATCTCTGGCAGCTTCTGAGCTTGCTTTTCATGTGCTCTGCTGGGCCGTGCTCTGGGAAGGGGGCCGTGCTCAGAGCAAGGCTCCGAAAGCATTGGCATGTCGGCGGCCTTGCTGCTTTGCTGGCCAGGTCTTGGGAAAGGAGGAGTTTTCCCAGTTCCCAGTTTGAGCTGCCTTACTGGGAAAAGCCTTCTGCATGGGAGAGGCACCCAGGCTGCGTCCCCAGCCTGAGGCAGTGAAATCCCAGTACGTGACCCCCTGTGCGGTGTGTGCACCTTCAACCAGCAAAAGGGACTTTCCCTCTGTGTGCTGTGCGGGGCCACCCCAGGGGTGCATTCCCACTGCTCTCACGTGGATTTTGTAAACAAAACACCAACCTTGCTCTTTCCCTTCCCAGGGACCCAACAGCATTTTTGAGGTTTACCTGGTGGGCAACAACTCCAACCACTTCATCATCTCGCCGACCTCCATCCAGGGGAAGGCGGACATCCGTGTCCGCGTGGCAGTGCCGCTGGACTTCGAGACCATTCCCCGCTATGAATTTTCGGTGAGGCTGCACCCCTGGGCTCTGTGGGACAGCCAGAGTTTTCAGCATGACCCAAGAGTGACCATTAAACATCCTCCTCTCTCTCGTCCAGTAGTTGAAGAGGGCCTAGGAGAAAGATGGAACTTTTCGACAGGGCCTGTTGCAATAAGGACAAAGGGGGATGGCTTTTGATGGTTGGTTTAAATTAGGTGTAAGGAAGGTTTTTTTTCCCATGGGGGTGGTGAAACACTGGAACGGGATACCCAGAGAGGTGGATGTACCATTGCTGGAAATTCAGGGTCTAGTTGGATAGGGGTCTGAGCTACCCAGTCTAGTGGAAGATATTCCTGCCCTTGGCAGGAGGTTGGGCTAGGTTGCCTTTAAAGGTTCCTCCCAACCCAAACCATTCTATCATAATCCCCACTATGAAACAGTGGAGCACTACAAAACAGCCAAAAAATTGGAAATTATAATAAAGAAGGAGGTGGGGAAGAGATTTGCTCTGCACTTTCTCTTTCCAACATCCAAAGGCTCAGCTGCAAGAGCTTGATCAGAGCAGGGCCATAAAAGCTTTATAGAGCATAAAACTTTGTTTTGAGAGCACCTATCAGGCGCCAAAACACTCCCCATCCTCCTGATCCAGCTCTGTTGGTGGTTTGCCTTGAGCTGGCTCAGCTGGTGAGGGAGCTGAGGAGAGCCTTTTTTACTCCACTAAAGAAGGATGGGTAACTCTCCCAAGCTTCCCAACGTCTCCAACCCTCCCCTTGCCTTCCCATTTTGCCCAGCTCTTCGCAAACGAGAGCGTCCCGGACCACGTCGGCTTCGCACGGGTTAAAATCAACCTCATCAACGAGAACGACAACCGGCCCGTGTTCAGCAAGGTCCTCTACAACGTCAGCCTCTTCGAGAACACCACTGTGGGCACCACCGTCCTCCAGGTCCATGTGAGTAGGAGCATCCCACTCCCTCTGCAGTCCCTGGCACGTGTGTTGGCTTTATGGTGTCCCTCACCAAGGGCTAGCCTGGGAAGGGAGCATTAGGAGATGCTGGTGGCGGGGTTGACCTGGTGGGCAACCTGAAGTCCTCCTGAAAAGCTCCAATAACCAAAATCACTAAAGCCCAAACAAACCAAGAGTAATTTGTTTTTAACACAACAATGCATTTGATTTGCCTTGAAGTGTCTGGAGAAAAACGGTTCTCCAGAGAAGTGTGGAAAGTAATCCTAGCTCCATGATCCCTCCTCTTGGCTTTGTTTGCCCTGGAAGCTGGAAGGTTGGCAGAGTGTAGACTTCTCATGGGCTTTTAGAGCTGATGTCTTGACCTTTCCTGTTCTCTGGAAGATGTGTATGTGTTTCCTGCCACACCAGGAATCCAAAGAGAGAAATGCACTGCATTTCATCTGCAGACACCGATCCCAGTGGTCACAGTGCCCCTAGTGTGGCTTTTTTCACTGCCCTCTTTGGAAGCATCATCTTCCTCAACCAAACCGAGGTCGGTTGCACCATTAAAATGGCAAAGGATGGAAAAGGAGGGGAATGGCTCTGTTTAGCAGATCGTGGTGTTACGTGGCCAGCAGCAGAACAGAGGCAGGCAGAGGTGTGGTGATAGCAGGGGGCGTTTCCATAGGGCTTGTTTCTTCTTCTGTGGGTTGGCTGGAATTCTCATGGAGAAGACACATTTCCTGGTGCATGAAAGCAATGGCAGCGCCAGTGTGGGGCACAGCAAGAACCACAGCAAAACCCTGTGCTGAAATACCATTGGAAAAGGCATCAAAGCTCCTCTGGGATGGGGAATACCACAGCAGGGAGCACCAAACCCCCTGCTACACTTTGGGTGTGTTACTGCCACTACCATTAGTTGTGAATGAGTTTGCTTGGCTCCCTCTCCAGTGAATTTGCTCCAGCTGCACTCCTGCCCCCTCCTTGTCCCCCTGCTCTCCCAAGGCACAGCCCCTGCTCTCCCATCCATGTAGGAATGCCCACTCAGAGGATAAAAGCCCGGACAAGAGAGTTGGGTGCATGTGCCTGTGTGTAAGTGTGTTTACTTTACAAACAGATGGTGTGAAACTGTATAGAGCCCCCGAGCTGTTCCCATCTGACAGTTATTAATATTTCAAGCAGATGTTTAGCTAGTCAGGCCGTCAGACACTAAACAATGAGATTGTTACTGCGTCTCCTCTTTCCCCAACTTCCAGCTATGCCAGCATTTCAGAGCGAACACAAAATGCCAGGAGTTGAATCTTCTATGGTAAATCAGAATGGATGCAATTAGCGCTGAAATCCAAATTGCCCTCCCAGCTGATCCCAAACTTTTAACAACCCTCATAAAGTAGCAGCTCCTCCTGCTGCGGCCGCTTGCCTTTGAGCTGCAGCCCTCTGGTCGCTGCCCGTCTGTGCCATGTGCCTCCACCTGTCCCACGTGCTGCAGACAAAAAACCTGCTTTTCTTGCTAATAAATTCCTCCTCTCCTTTTCTTCCTTCTTTTCCACTTGCTCAAGAATATTCCTGGATATTCACACATAGGGGTTAGAGATGGGGTTTTGGAAAAAGACTGGCCAGCCACATGGCATGCCCACTTCTTTGCTGGATGACATCCTCATGAAAGGGGACTTTTCTTGGCTCTCTTCTTTTTGTGCTCCTTTGTGCAAATAAGTGCAGGTTTGGAGAGACAGTGGGGCTCAGGGTGCTGAGGATAAATCAGGTGGCTTGTAGGGTCAAGGAAATAGATGAGCAGGGATGAACAGGGGAGTGTGTGGACTGGGTGAGTGGTTGCTGAAGGGTGGCAGGAGGCTTCGTGCCAGCTGCTGGTGCTGGAGATGGCCAGGCACAGCTGGTGGGACAGAGCAGTGCCTGCAGCACCTTCCTGGCAGGGAGACAAGCAGCTAAAACCACAGGAGCTGAGGCAAGGGGAAGTCGCTGATTTTCTGCCCGGCCCTCTGGGAAAGGAGGATAAGTTGCTCCCAGCAGCCCAAAAGCCTCTGGACTGTCTGCCCATCTTCCAGAGAGTGCATCCTGGCTATCCCACCTTGGCTGTGGCTGATGGGCTGTGTGGCTCTCCTCAATGCCACCCTCTCCAGGCTGCCCTCAGCATGGCCAGCTGAAGGGGAAAGGCAAAAGGAAAGAACAAGTAGACTTCATTTGCAGTGACAAATGGCCCTTTGTTTCCACAGCATTTCAGCTCCTCATGTCAGTGACAGCAGAGAAACATTGCCTGTTACACGTATAAATCGACTGTAAAACAACCCCAAGTGCAGGCAGCCAGCGGGAACCCAGAGGGTCCCCTGCCTCTTCCCCTTTGCCCAGGGAGGAGTGGGCTTGGATCTGTGGATTCCTGGTCAAACCTCAGCCGCTTCCCTGGCACGGCGCAACCTTGTCCACCCTCTGAGACTTTGTTTGCTCTCTGCTTAGCATTCCCTCCATCTCCCTGTCCATCCATCCATCTGTTTAATTCTGTGCCTGAAAGGAATTTATTGTTTAGACTCAGGTGGTCATTTGCTTGCACAAGAAAATCTGAAGAGTCCAGGCTCCACAGGAGCAGCTCCTGCCCTGTACAGGGAGCCCACAATGTGCTCAAAGGCAGCCTTCTCTCCTGCCTCTGTGCTCTTGGAGCACGAGGACAAGCTGAGGGAGCTGGGAAAGGGGCCCAGCCTGGAGAAAAGGAGGCTCAGGGGGCCCTTCTGGCTCTGCACAACTCCCTGACAGGAGGGTGCAGCCAGGAAGGGCCAGGCTGTCTTCCCAGTTCACCAGTGACAGGACAAGAGGAAACAGCCTCAAGTTGTGCCAGGGTAGGTTTACATTTGGATATTAGGAGAAGTTTCTTCAGTGAAAAGGGTGGTCAGGTATAGTACAAAAGGCAACCCCAACTCAGGGAAGAAATGATGATGCCTGCCCCAGATCAGGAGGCTGAAGGAAAGCTTTATTAAAACTATACTGTAATACATTAATATACTATTTAAAGAGAGACTATCCTATTCTACATACATACTTCTTACTTACCTAACTATCAACTCCTAACAAACTTGTAACTCTGCTGAGAGTCTGAGACACAGCTGGATCCAATTGGTCACTGAACCCAAACAACCTTCACCAGAAACCGACCCAGCAATCACTGCAGGTAAACAATCTCCACACCACATTCCACGTGGGGAAAACAGAGGAGCAGAGACAAAGATTGTTTTCTCTTCTTCTCTCTGTGCTTCTCCTGAGAGACAGAATGATGTCTCTCTGTCCAGAGAATGTGAATGCCACTGTCAGGCATTGGAACAGGCTGCCCAGGGAAGTGGTGGAGTCACCATCCTTGGAAGTGTTCAAAAAACATATAAATATGGGTTGTGGGTGCGTGGTGAGCTTGGCAGTGCTGGGTTCATGGTTGAACTCGATGATCTCAGAGGCCATTTCCAGCCTTAATGATTCCATGACAGTTTACACATGTGATAAGCCCCTTAGGCCAGAGATTCCTGGTTTTGCAGTGTGAAGGGTTCCTTACTCCAGCCAAAGCTTCCAGGCCACATAAATCGTGGCTGTTTGGAGTTACACGTCCATTGCACATCCATGACAACTGACGGACAAGAAGCCTGTCCAGGGCTCTGCAGTTGTTAGAGGCCCCTCTCAATGCAAACTTCATTTTTTCCCTGCCCCAGACTCTGCTGTGCCAGGAAAAGGCAGGCTGGAAAGGCCTGGAGGTCTCACACAGTAGCAAACACCTTCTGTGAAGCAGGAGTAAAGCAGGGAGGTGAGCAGAGCTCATCCTGAGGAGATGGGCCAGTTCTGCCCCAGTACCAGCAGATATTGAAATATAATTTTTTTTTTTTCTGAAACAACTGGCCATGAAGCCTTTTAATAACATAACAGAAAAGGTCAGGGAAAGAATTTCACACTTCTTGAGCAAGCAGGCAGCCAGTATAACTTCATGCCTTCCAGGAACGAGGCAGAGAGAACATACACTGCACCCTGAATTAACTGGGGCTCTGACACCCCCACCAGGTCCTGCCTGCCTGGTGGCCAGTGGCTTGTGATGGGTGCTGGCTTTCCTAATAGGAGCAGGCTGGAAGGATGGACCCTGGAGAGGTGTGCTGAGGTGTGGTGCCTCAGCTCTGGCTTGGAACAGAGGATGTGGGGCTCTGGGATAGGAAGCTCTGGGGAAGGACCATGCTGGGGGGATGAATGGCTGTGTCCAGCTGGAGCCATGATCACAGTGACAGAATGCTTTAGGTCAGCAGGGACCTTAAAGCTCATCTAATTCCAACTCCACTGCCGTGGGCAGGGACACCTTGTGCTAATCCTTAGGTCCTTGAGTCCAGAGGCAGGAGAAGCCTGTTACTCTCCGTCCTGCTCCAGGCTGCCTCATTGCCAGCAGCTGAGAGTAGTGCCACTGCTTCACAAGCCCTCCCTTCGCACCTCAGCTGGGACAGGAGAAGAAAGCGAAGTCTGAGGGCTCCGTGCCCAATGGCTGTGAAGGGGACTGGTGCTGCTCTGGCATCAGACATAGCTGCCCAGGTCTCTGCTCCTTCCTCTCCCAGGCATGGAGGGTTGAAAGCAGGGGAGGGTTTGGAAGCAGTGGAGGGTTTGGAAGGAGTCCCCTGGGCTCATTCTGGTGGGGCTCCCTGAGGAGCTCTTCTGCAGCCTGGCCAGAGCAAGGAGGGAGCTTTCAGCTGGAAAGTTTTTTTGGCCGGAAGAAGCTACATAAACATGGCCTTGCTTGTGAGGTCACCAACACCCAGCCCAGCTTCCAGTGAGCTCCCTCCAACAGGGAGAGGAGGGGGCAGCTCAGCCCAGCATCCCCTCCTGTCCCTGGGGTGGTGCTTGGCTGGAAGGCTCAGGGAAGGTGCTGAGCCCGTGGCATCTCGGGGTCCTGCCTCACTGCAGAGCTGCAGGGTGTGACAGCAGAGAGCACAGTGCCCCTCCAAAGCTGCCTTCGGACACTGCTGCTTTGTCAGCAGCTGCCAGGGGCCTCCTAAAGCTGTGCTCCAGTTGCTGATGGATTTGCTAGACCTGGAGAATGGGGAAGGGGCCTAAGACGGCCCAGCAGGAGGCGGGAATTAAGGGGCGGGAGATCTCCTTAAGCTCCTCGTACTCCACAGATCTGCACAGCAAAGTCCTCCTGAAAAGCTCCGATAACCAAAATCATTAAAGCCCAAACAAACCAAGAGTAACTTGTTTTTAACACAACAATGCATTTGATTTGCCTTGAAGTGTCTGGAGAAAAATGGTTCTCCAGGGAAGTGTGGAAAGTAATCCTAGCTCCGTGATCCCTCCTCTCTGCTTTATTTGCCCCCGTCTGGCTTGGCTGCACAGGCTGGGATCAGTGGCTGTGGGCTCCATCAACTGGCTGCCAAGCAGCAGAGAGCTGGGGGGATGCTGCCAGCCCCCTTCCTGCTCTCCTGTGGGAACCCTGCATGCTGAGAATTTTAGACTTTCCATGCTGACAGGCACTGACCCCCAAGAGAGAACACTGTGCTTGATCTGAGGCCGTGGAGAAGCTTCCGAAGTTGAATGATAGCGCTGGGATTGTGGGTGTGGAGTTTGAGAAGAAGTGTGTGATACCACATGGTGGAAAACTTAGAGTTTGAGGTTTTAGAATATGGTAATATATATAAAGCAAGATGGAGGTTTTAGGGGGGAGGCTGATCCTTCTTCACCTCCTTCTCCATGGGTTTGGGTGGTTTTGTGTCATTGGATAAAGTCCTCATTGTAGCACAGGGAGGCATGGAGGGGCTTGCAGGGAATGAATTACCCACTTGCCCTCCTCCAAGCCCCACACAAGCATCTCCCAGCAGGCATTAGCCCCTGCCCTTCCTGATCCTGTCCTGCCAGCTCTTCCTGACTCCAGCCAGGTCAGGCATGGATCAGATAGATGAGCCATGCTTTGGAAGCCACATCAGCACCTCTCTGGGATGGTCTGTGTAGCTATTTGTCCCAAATCCTTGCTGAGTTATGACTTCCTTCTCTGTGGGATGTCCTCCTCCCAAATCCCTGAGAGGTTATGTGCTCTGCCTTGCCTTGGTGTCCTCCTTGCCCTGAAACACCTCTGGCCTGGGGTGGGGCTGAGATTCTTCTGAAAGCAACCACCCTCAGGGAGTCTGAAATGGATATGGAGACTTTTCAGAGCTTTAAATACACACACACACACACACACACACACACACACAGAGTACTTTTGGGCAAGCTGCCAGTGGGCTTTCCACAGTTTTCTTTTGGAGACCCTCAGAAACAGTGTGAGCATCTCCAGCAGACCTCAGATTATAAACTGTGGTGTCCAATTCAACCAGCAGGCATCGATTTCAGCACGGGAATGATTCTCTGTATCTTGTGATATGTGGCAAGGCAGGTAAAATAAGCACCCTGTTCCCTCGTGGCTTGATAACCTGAATCTCTAAGGCAGTCTTGTGTGCAAAAAAACCCACTACTTTCTCTGTTTTTTTATGAAATCTGGATTAAAAAATTCAGATTATTTGATGGAGAGAAGGTGAAGAGCTGCTGTCCCTGTGATTCTGGCAAATGCATTAGCCTGTGTATTCTTATGTATATGCGTACATTATATATATATATATATATATATATATATATACACACACACATATATGGGTTCACATTCCTGAGCAGTCCCTTTCTCCTACCCCTCCAGGGTTGTCCCCTCCCTGAACATCATCCCCAGCACATCCATTCACCTGGATTCTCATCTTCCCCTCCCTGCCACTGCACTTCCTCAGGAGAAGCCCTGTTAGTAAGAACCTAATGAAGTAAATGTGCTAATTAACCTTCCATTACTCTCCTCATTAAATCAACCTTTAATTTGGTTGGCAAAGTTCCTCTCCTTTGCCACCCAGCTGTCAGTTTTCTTCTGCTGCCTCGATCTCTCTTTGGCCTCCTGTTGGAGATGGGAAAATCAATCCCGGCCTGATTTTCTTTCCCCTTCTTTCCAACCAGCTGTAAACGCCAGTCAACAAGAAAGTAATAATGTACTTTTCCCACCCTGGCAAGGAGAGTTGCAGACATCAATAAACAGCTATTTAGGATGCAAATCACTTTCCCAATCAGCCATCAGCCTTTGAGTTTGGCTGGGATGGTGCCATGGTCTGTGGGCTCCAGCATCCCCTCACGGCGCTCCCACATCCCATCATGCTGCTTTGCAGCCATCCCAGAGCAACTGTGGGATGCCCAGAGAGTTGCATCCCTCTGGGTTTGTCCCATTCCAAGTCCTGATGTGGGTGGAATGAGGCTTTGCAAGCCTTTGGGGGTTCTTCTGGTTCCCTTCAGGACTCACCCCACGCTGCATCCCGCCGTCCCTGTGGCCAAGGGCACTCTCTATCCCCCAATACCTGTGGAGCTGTCGCTGTCTGTTGTTTCTTGGTGATCTCCAAAGCTTTTCTTTCCCCATTTTCTTGAGGAACAAATAAATGCAGGGGGCAGAAGCAGTTGGGGATCAAAGGCAGTAGTAGAGGCTGCAGCTCTGAAGTGCTGGTGGGTGAGGGGCTCATCTTGTAAGCCAATGGATGGATAAAAAGGCATCCAAGGATCTTCCATGGGGAATCAGCGTGGGATAAACCATCCCCTGTCCCTTCAGTGGCACCTGGGGTGCTCTCCCAGCATTAGGACCAGAGACTGGTGCAGCCCATCGTGTCATGGTGGTCGGCAGGGCTGCCACCATGAGGACAGCACAGGGCTTCTCAACCTTTTTCAGCTGGCTGACCCTCTGCATTTTGCTCAGGGGGTTGAGTTTGTGTCCTGCTCTGTGGGGACTCATCTGCCCCACCTACGTGAGGAGTACCTTGCACCTCCTCTACCTTCTCGCATGGGTTATGGAAGTACAGGGTGGGGAAACACTGGGAGGACTCCCAGCCCAGCTTCCTCCTTTCCTTCTGCTTTATGTGGATGGAAAATGTCTTGGAAAGTCCTTGCTGCAGAGGAGGAATGGACAGGGTAACTGGGGACTGCCAGCCAAATGTCCGGGGCAAGCTGGGTGCTGCAGAGGCTCAGACGTGTGGAGAGGATCTAAGAAAGCAGGAGGGCATTCAGGGGGCACTGGTGGGAATATGAAAGCATGGCTCAGCAGCAGCTCGTGGAGGCTGGAGAACTCTCAGCTGGACGTTTCTGATGTCCTCTAAGCCTGGGCTTTGTCCTTTCTTCCAGCCCTTCTCCCCACCTGTGGCCCACACAGCTCTCCCTCCCTGTCAGCATCTTAATTGATCTTGTTGTTCACAATCCCCCCCTCCCCAGTGCTCCATCTCCAGCTGTGCTTAAACAGAACAAAATCTCTTCCAATTTCCCTGCCGCTTAAAAGAAAATTGAATCCTTTATCTGCAAGAGGAGAGGAAAACTGCAAACACAAGAAACAGTAAAGAGTTAAATAATCAAAGCAGATGATTCCAAATTGCCTGGAAAGTTAAACATGAATGGCTTGGCTTCTTCCTGCGTGCTCCTTGGGTTTTTACAAGTATAAAAATATGCTTGCACTCCTTGTTCCCATTAAATATTCTTATCAAGCCAGCTCTGTAAATAAAGGGAAGGGGAGGAGGGAGTTACCAGGCATGATTGACAGATCTGAAGTCCTCGTCTTTCTGTCAGGGCCCAGTGCTCTTTGGCTGTGTTTATCTCTTTAATCTAAATATCAATCCGTGAGACCGAAATGGGGTGGAATAGGAATCATGACAGCCCGAGAGCTGAGGAGAGAGAGAGAGAGAGAGAGAATTATTGCAGCTTCTGCAGCCTCTCCCTGTCCTGATGGAGCTGTCAGGAAAAATGCACAGCTAGAGCAGAGGTGGGAAAACAAAACAAAATCACAGTCTGGCCCCTTCCCCCTGCCCAACCGAAAAGAAAAAAAAGGAAAAAACCCAACTGTGAGAGGGGAAAGAAAATCAGGAAGCAAATGCAGCCCTGCTCCTGTCCAAATTGCACAAGCCAGGCAGCAGGATTCCCCCCCATGCCTCCCACTCTTCCCAGTAGGAGATGGGGTTGGGTGGTTTTCCTTTGCTGCTGGCTTTGCCTGGTGATTTGGGATGTGGCTGAGAGTTCAAGGGAGAAGTTTTCCCAAGGTGATGCTCTTTGCCATGTGAACACCCTGGCCTCACACCTCCTTCTCAGCAGTCCCTTTAGGGCCATCACTGTCTTCACCTTGATGCATCCTCTCCCAGACTCCTCATGCTTTTACACCCACAGAGTTCCTATGGAGCCAACACTCCTGTGATTTTAATCTGTTTTCAAAGCTGCCCTCAGCCCCCACATCTCTCCCAAAGCATCCAAGGCTGTTTCCTCGAGCAAAGGGCTCCCATGGGAATCGGCACCCAGGGGTTGCTGCTGGCTGAGTGACACTGTGACATGGGCATTGTCACCCCTGGACAGATGACCTTGAGCTGCCCCTGGTGCTGCTGACGTGCTCAGGTTGGTGTTAGAGGAGGGTAATTTGCCTGAACTGAGCGTTTAGGAACCATTAGATGTGCAAATCAGTTGGGTTTTGCCATTCCCTTTCTCCAGCTGGAATGCAACATGTTTATGTCCATCTCTGGGACCTGTTCAGCCCATCCCTCCTCCTTTGTTTTATCCCCCCTGTGCCTGCTGGGCCTCTCACCTGCGTGAGATGCGGTTGCAGATGGTGGGTGGCGTGATCGGCTTCCCAGAGCTCTTGCAAAACACTTTAGTGATCCTTGAGAATTTATATTTCTTCCACCAGACTTTGACCTTAATTTCTTCCATTTTGCTGGGCTGTAAAATTCATTAGAGACCCAACAGCGAAGGGATTGAGATGTCAGGCCAGGCAGTTGTGGTGTTATTTAATCGCTGAGATGTGCCACTTGCCATTTAGGTGGACAACAGGAGAATATGAAATCAATGCGCTTCATTAGCGGAGGACTTGCACCCAGCTCCAGTAAAACCCGTGGGCATTTAAATGGTCTTGGGTGTCACCAGTGAAAATCCATGCTGGAAGAGCCTGTTTATCTCACTTTTGGGCCATCTTCTGTCACCTGGTGTTTTAAAGCCCAGTCTCCAGCCATTCCAGCAGCCTGGCTACAGTAAATCACTGCCCGCTAAATCACGGCTGCCCAGGCAAGTGTTAACCTTGCCTGTGTGGAGCTGATGTTGCAGGGGCTGCTGTTATAAAACACAATCAGGAAGGCTCTTGTTTTCCCCGGTGGCTGGCAGAAGAGGTGGGGAAAAGCTCTGCCATTCCCAGGGGGGTTGATTGACTATTTTTCCCCCCTAGCCGGGTTCAGCGCAGCCCTCCGGGGTCATTAGCGCCGATTGAGCTGGCTGGCCCTGGGCAGGGTTTGGAGCCGCTGGGGAAGCAGTGGCAGGCCGGCACTGCCTTGATTCCCCACTCCCTCTTTCCCAGCTAATCACTGGAGCCACTGGGCTCCCGTGCCAGCCAGCCACCGGCTCTGATTGCCACCTCCCGCCGGGCAGCCTCTCTGTAAAAGCCTGGGGGAGACCACGGCCGGGCCAGGCAATGCTGACAAAAGAGCTGTTTTCCGACTAAAGTCATTCCATAATAACTTTAAGTAGGTTTTCCATTGGTTTTCCTTTCGGCTTTTGCAGCCCGGTGATTGCATCTCATGGAAGCCCTTGGCCCTTCACATTTGTCTCCTCCAAATCAAAATCAAATCCCAATCCCAGTGGCTACCAGCAGTTAGCTGTTATTCCCCTGGGACCTGAGCTTGCCTTGAGGAAGGAATGTTTGGGTGGCTGCCTACTTAATACATGCAGGTTTTGGTGGCTCCAAAAATCAGTCGGACACCAGGGCATGGCTTCCCACCCTGGAATTCCTGTACCACAGTCTGAGCAGCCCGTGGCTGTCCAAGTCAGCCCCAAGCAGCAACTAGATCTGCCTCGCTTTCCTAGAAAAGAAAACAAACAAACAAACAAAAAAAAAAATAGGAAGTAGATGGGAATCCTCCTTCTGTTTGCTTTCCCAAGCCCCAGGCATCTTGCTGGAGCAAGCCAGGGGAGCAGGCATGGACAAGGCTCTGCCCGGTCATTCCAGTAACCTGACAGCTTTTTGACGTCCTGTAATTGCTTTCCTGCCACAACTCTTTTAAGCAGAGAGCTCCTGGCCAAAGCAATTTGTTCCCCATCAATTTTTATTTCCTGCTTTGTGCATGTGAGGGAGGGAAAACAAAGAGGGCGAAGGAGAACAAACAGAGCTGGGACCTGCTCCGGTAGGAAAGGTGGGAAGGGTTTGGCTCTTCAGCCAGGCAGGACATGGCAGCCCTGATCACCATTCCAATGAGCTCTGCTCACCCCTGCACCCAACTTCCAGCTGCTCATCCCTGTCTGACAGTTTTGGGAGGAGGAGTGCCATCCCAATGAGCTCTGTGGGGGATCTGAGCCACCTCGAAGGCTCTTCTTGGTTGTTTAAGCCCTCCGACTCCTCCTGCCGTGCTCCCCGAAGCTGCTGCGAGTAGAGTTAATCTCCGGCAGTTTAAGGAGTCGTTGAGTGGGTCTGGCGGATGATGAATGTCGAAACCATTACCGGGTGAAGCTCCATGGAGCTGTTTAAAACTGAATTCTCCCATGTAAATTTCTGCTCCATCAATCCTGATGACATGTCAAACATTGCTATTGTTTCCTGAACAAATTGGATGACATGCCCTTTCCTGCAGAATTGCCCACGAGTGCAGAACTGCTCGCCAGCTCCTCGCTTTTGTCTCTGCTGGCCTGTGGGTGGGGAAGGGTGGATATGATGGCCCTTGGTGGGACAAAAGGAGACATCCCAAATATTTGTGCTTGGGGGATGCAGATGGACAGAGAGCCAGGCCGTGAATATTTTTGTGTGATTTGTGTGCTGGGTGCCCACATCATGCTGCAGCAGAGTAAATTAATCCTTTGGGTTATCCAGGCTTCCTCTTCTTGCCACTCTCACAGAGTTTAGCTGCACAAATGTGGGATTTTTTTAGAAATGGTCTGTGCTGGTGACAGCTCATAAAAGTACAGATGTGGACCCGCGTTTTCATCCTGCCCTTTTGCAGGCTCCAGTGGGCAAATCCCGCTTTAATATTCCGGGCAGGAGAGGAGAGCCGTAAAAGCCATTTGATTGCTTCTCCAGGTGGAACCCCGAGAAACTTCCAGCCAGATGCCTTTCCTCCCCGGGCTGTGGGGATGGATGCTTGCATGCTGGCGGGGGAAATGAGTCAGTGATTGGGAAAAGCCACAGGAAAACAGCTGGCACCCCGGGATTGCTGACAGCTCGGTGGGGTTTGGGGTGCTCCGCAGGCGTGTGCTCTCTCACAGCCCTCGGCATCGCTCTGCAACGGGAGTGTGCATTGCCTCCCCGGGGGCTTGAGCAGCTGAGCATCCTTTTTTACCCTTAGAGGGGAAAAAGCTTGGTAATGCAGAAACAGGTGAAGATCCCAAATTAAATATGCTGAGCGTGCGTGGTTTGGTTTTTTTTTTTTTTTTTTTTTAGCATGTTCCCTGTCACGCTCAACTAACCTGCTCCATTGCCCAGCATTATCTCCATGATGCTCCGTTGCCAGGAAAGCCATCCAGCCGGCCTCACCTTCCACCTCTCTGGTGTAAATCAGGGACATTAATTAGCCTGGCTGGTGAGGTGGCAGATGGGGCAGAATCAGGCTGCCTGTCCTCCTGGCTCCTCTGGAGAGAGGGGCTTTTTGCCTCACTGGCACTTTTGATGTCATCACAGCTTGTGGTCCAGCCACCCTCCTGGCTCCCCTCTCCCCAGGGCTCCCATTCCCTCCTCACTAACCTTGTTTTAACCTTCCTCCTTCCCTGTTTGTATTTTTTTTCCCCCTCGTCAGAAGAAAATTACACTTTCCCAGTGTTGTCTGTCACTGCAATAAGCACTTACGAGTGCAATTGTATGGGGCCAAATGAAGGGAATTCATTTTGCCCGTGCTTTCTGGTACTGTCAGACCCCCTGTAAATCATTATCTCATCACCAGCCCATCCAGGTGCATGGAAAATGCTTTTCTGGACTCTGCTCTCGCACCAGCCACTCAGGAATGAATAGAACTGAGGGATTCACAGCAGTTGTGGGCACAGAAGTAATGGATAGGAAAAATCCTGGCTGGAGGTTGAGGGCTGGCAGTGCTGAGGGTGCTCGAAGCGCTCAAGGATTTCGGGGAGAGAGGACCCAAAAAAGGGGCTGGTGGCAGGTGTTAGGATGGGGGATTAACCCCAAAATGAGTTGGCTGAAGGATGCTGGTGTGGGCAGATGGTGGGTTGACCCCACTTCTCTCCAAGTGTTTCCATATGGAAGAGTTGCCACACTCTGCCTGGGATGGAGCACCTCCATGGTTGTGCTCTGGGAGGGAAGATGGACCTCAGAGGGACTTGTCCCCCAGGAGTGGGTGCTGCTCACTCTCTGGGCATCTCTCCAGGCAGATTTCTGCAGATTTGTTCCATTTTACCCAACACACTTCCAATGCCCACAGAAAGGAAATCACATTGCAGCAGTGGAGAGGAAAATCAGCAGAATCAGGAGGTCTGGAAGGCTGGATCCTCCAGAGCACCCTTCGGCTGGCACCAAGCAGCAGGAGTTCACTTCTCAGCCTGGGAAAGTGTCTGGGGAGAAAAACTTAAATAATCCTCTCTGGTTTTCCTGCCTTTTGCTCTGTGTCACCCCGTGGTGTGGCAGGGGAGCAGCACATGGGGGTGAAGCTGTGCTCAAGCTCCTGCTCTGCTGTCAAGGGTAATCAAGGCCATCGATAAATCAGGAAGGTTTCAGGAACAGGCCGTGTTCCATGCCACTCCTAAAATACCAGCCTTTTCCTGGTATCTGCACATAAAATGTGTCTTTGACCCTGCTTCTTCACATTCCTGTTGGTCTCTAAGTAATCCAGACAGGACTCAATTTAGAAAATATACTGGGGGAGAAAAAGGATATTTGGGGGATTGCATTCTGCTTTCCTCACCTAAAAATAAAATTTTCTGTCCCTTTTTCCTGCTGCCACTCATGCATATTTTATATATTCATTAGAGCAAAGACTTTAAAACACAAATAAATCTTGCTTTGCTCATCCAGAGCTGACACAGTGAGTTGTGAACACTTTCCCCAGAAGGTGCTGGTCATTTAGCCGTGACCAGCCTGCTCCAGCTCCAGCAGCTGCTGGTGGAGTAGATGCATCCCGCAGCATTCCGAGCCACTCCATCCATGGGAATACAGCAGATTGCACCCCCAGAAGGGCTGTCCTTTTGGAAAGCTCACTATTCCTTGCTTTTCCAGGTCTGTATTTTTACCTGGGGCACCATTCTGAAATGTGATGGATTTTTATTCCTCTACTCTTGTCGTGGTTTGACATTGGCACCCACGAAAGCCATTCACTCACCCTCCCCTGCCACAGCTGGGCAGAGGAGAGAAAAAAAATTAACAAAGGGTTCACGAGTTGAGATAAGGACTGGGAGAACACACTCCAAGGGGAGGTGCAAAGTGAGTTTATTGCTAATAAAATCAGAGGAGGATATTGAGAAGTAAAGTAAGCCGTTATAAACCACTTTTTCTTCTCCCCAAACCCTCCCTCCTTCCCACTGACAGAACAGGGGACAGGGTGTGGGGGTTTGGGTCAGTTCATCAATTAAGGTTTTCTTCTTCTTGGCTCAGGGAGAGGAGTCCTTCCCAGTAACACCATGGGGTCCCTCCTGCGGGGGACAGTTCTCTGTGAACTTCTCCAGCATGGGTCCAAATGTCATGAGCAGCACTCCTGCCATACCTGCTGCAACCTGAGTCCCTCCCACGGGCACACTGTCGTCCCCCAACTGCTGCAGTGTGGGTCACCCTTCCATGGGGTGCAGTCCTCCAAGGACAGGCTGCTCCAGCCTGGGAGCAGGGCCCTTCTCTCCATCGGGCCTCCCACTGGAGCACAGCCTCCTCCAGCTGCTTTTCTTCTTAAATCTATCATCACAGAGGCATTACCATCATCTCTAATTTTTGGCCAGCAGCATGTCCATCTTCAGAGCCATCAGGGGCTGGCTCTGCCAGACATGGTGGAAGCTTCCAGCAGCTTCTCACAGAAGCCACCTCTGTGGCCCCCTGCTACCAAAAACCAGCCCCTGCAAGCCCAACACAACTCTAGATTGCGCAGGGAAGGATGTGAGCTGCGGCTGCAGAGTCCCAGCTTTCTGTCTTCCACAGGGTCAGGAAGGGTGGCCCTCAGGAATTATCCATGGAGACTTTTATTTCAGGTGTGCTTCCCAGGTTAGCTTAGTGTGTCAGGGGTAGTAAGTAGGTGTAACATTTCCCACTGCCAAAGGTTTTGGGAGCAATGCTGAGGAATGTTGATGGAGGGCTGTTAGCCAGAGCAGGCTGGGAGCCAGGGATGAGCAGGGGAGTGCAAGCAGCCCCTGCCCTGCAGCTCTTGAGGGATAAATGGCAGCACAGCAGGTCTGCAGAGCTGTGTTCAATGCAACGTTTCCATAAATGCCTTCATTTATTAATTACATTTTACGTTTTCCAGGCAACTGACAATGATGTGGGCACATATGGGAAAGTCAGTTATTTCTTCAGCGATGACCCTGACCGGTAAGTGTGACTGACTGGCAGGAGTTTGAGCCTCCAAAATCCTCTTCTAACCCCACTGGGCAGTCACAGGGCTACAAAAGGCATTGGTTACATCCTACCTGTGAAATGCCTTATGATCCCCTGTCTGTGCTGTCTCCCAGAGGTGTGAGCTCAGCACATGCCTGGTGCTCAGCATGTTTAATTGCTTTGCAAAGGTGGGACCTGCAGGCACCAGCATTGCTTGAGACCAGCAAATGGTTTCACAGCGAGTTGTCAGCCCTGGAGCAACACCTTTGGTGGAAAGTTGGGGAACATACATGGGCTGCCCAGCAGAGCAGATCTGTGGGCCTCTGCACCCGTTTTCTCTGCCTGTAGAGCAGCACTGAGGGTTGCTCACTGCTCAGCTCTGTGGGGCTCTCAAAGGTGTTCTGGGACCTAATATCCCCCATTAAAAAATCGTGAACTTCACGCTGTCAGGCTGCTGCCTCTCCAGCGTGTGGTCACCAAGGCTTTTTCCCTTTCCTTTGCTGTCCCCTCAGTTTCTCCCTGGACAAGGACACGGGTGTGATCATCCTGACAGCTCGGCTGGACTTCGAGACCACGCAGCGCTACACCCTGACCGTCATCGCCCGCGACGGCGGCGGGGAGGAGACGACGGGGCGCGTCAGGATCAACGTCCTCGACGTCAATGACAATGTCCCCACCTTCCAGAAGGAGGCCTACCTGGGGGCCCTGCGGGAGAACGAGCCCTCCGTCAGCCAGGTGGTCCGGCTCCGGGTGAGGGACTGCCGTGGCTCCTCCGCTTGGGATGTGCAGGAGGGAGACAGGAGTGGGTTAGAATCACAGAATGGTTTGAGTTGCAAGGGAGCTTAGAGCTCAGACAGTTCCAGCACCCTGCCATGGCTGGGGACATCTTCCACAAGACCAAGTCGCTCTAAGCCCCATTCAGCCTGGCCTTGAACACTTTCAGGGATGGGGCAGCCACATCTTCTCTGGGCAACCTATGCCAAGGCCTCACCACCCTCACAGGGCAGAATTTTTACCTGATATCTAATCTAAACCTCTCTCTATGAGTTTAAAATGATCAGTGCCTGTGATGGGTTTAACAAACATCTTTTAGAGCAGGTCCCAACAACCAGTTTCCCTCTTGCATGAGAGAAGCAGGCGAGAGGAGGCTGGTTTACAGATTCCCTCAGGGCCCTTGATGGGCACAGCTCCCTCCATCACTTTTCCAGTCTCCTTGGGCCCAGCCTACACCTCCCACCACCTCAGCTCTCCCTGGCACAGCTCCCATGCCCATGTATTCCCTCTGCTCACACCCTAGGCATCTGATGAGGACTCCCCTCCGAACAACCAGATCTCCTACAGCATCGTGCAGGCGTCTGCCTTCCGCGACTACTTCGACATCACGGTGTCAGAAGGGTACGGAGGTAGGTGCTGGTCCTGGCACCACAGGGGCACCCCTGAGCCTGCCACATCCTGCTCCCCTGACCCCCCCACTGTGCATCCTTCCAGTGATCAGCGTGAACCAACCCCTGGACTACGAGCAGGTGGCCAACGGGGTCATCTACCTGACGGTGATGGCCAAGGACGCCGGCAACCCGCCACTCAACAGCACCGTCCCCGTCACCATCGAGGTGTTTGTAAGTGCAGTGCCTGGCATTCCCCTCGTGCTTTCCCTGCAGTTGCTCCACAGCAGTGCTATTAATCCATCAATAACCCAACAAGACTATTAATTAATCAATAACCCAACAGGACTATTAATTCGTCAATAACCCGACAAGACTGTCCCACCCCGTGGAGGATGTGTATGAGTGGGTTCCCATTACATGCGTCTCGTGTGTGTGTGTGTCGTACGTGTCTCATGCCACAGCTAACCACGGGGTGAGGAGCAGAGCAGGAGCGGTGTGGAAATCCCTCTGGAGGAGGGGTTTCTGCTGGGAGACGCAAAGCATCGCAGCGTTCCTCGGGAAGATCAGATCGGCGTGTCACTCTGAGGCACATCGTGGTTTGAGGGTGTCTGCAGGGAGGTGTCAGTGATGGAGACAGTTTGGTTGATAACGTGTCAGTCTCGCAGCTGTGGGATCTCTGCCTGGCTGACGGCAGCGTCAGTCTGGGAAGGTGGAGGAGATAAAGCCAACGATGCTGTGAGAGGGGAATGAAGTCCCACGAGCATGTCTTGCCTTCAGATGCCTCACCATGCTCGAGAGAGGGAGAGCAAGGCAGTGCCCAGGGAGTTAGTGGTGGTTAAATTCATCCTTCCCACACTGGGCTTTCGACAGCGTAAACACCTGCTTTTCAAGACAACACTTGAGTGGGTCATCTCCCCAGGTTGGGTCTGTACGCTGGCAGGGTTTAAGTAGCTGTCACTTTTCCCGCTCTCAACCAAAGGGAATTTCTCTCAGCTGGAAAAAGAAAAGAAATAAAAGCCAAAAACTAAGAAGAAAATGAGGGGGAAGTGTTTTGTGACGGCACTTGAGGAACAAGAGCTGTGAGAAGGCAGAACCAGAGCGAGTGTGGAGGGAGGTGATTTTTTTTTCATCCTTTGGTTGTTGGTTTTTAATAAAGAAGTCAAACTCGCCTTGTAGATTTCCCATTAGGGGACAATACGCTTTTGTAGAGGGAGCGCCGAGTCAGAACTAATAGTGCGCGCCGCGCCAGGATCCCAGGAAATAGCACCGCTAATAAGTTTCTGCCTCACTCCCTGCCACTGACGCCCTGCTCAGGGCGATGAGCCGGCGGCTCGTGGCGTGCCTGTGCCTGGAGGAGAGGGGTTGTGTGCTTGGCGTGAGCGTGGGCCCCTCTCAGCATCCTTGGAGGTGGCCTGGAGGGATAGGACAAGGGGGATCAGCTTCAGACTGGAGGAGAGGGGAGGTTTAGGTTGGATATTGGGAAGAAATTCTTCTCTGTGAGAGTGGTGAGGCCCCAGCACAGGTTGCTGAGAGGAGCTGTGTGTGCCCCTGAGTCCCTGGCAGTGTTCAAGACCAGATTGGATGGGGCTGGGAGTGACCTGGGATAGTGGAAGGTGTCCCTGCCCATGGCAGGGGGTGGGAACTGTCTGAGCTTTAATGTCCCTTCCAACCCAATCCATTCTCAGATCCCATGATACAGTGGCTGTCCGAGGGTGAAGTTGTAGGGAGGAAGGCTAAGGGTCAAGAGAGCATAGGAAGCTGGTTTTAGCTGGTTAGGTGGATATTGTCTTCTGTGGGAGTGGAAGAGTGCCAGGTTCTGTCTGGCGTCGCTGCGGGTGCCTTGGGGAGCTTTGGAGCTCCTGTGGCTGAAGTGGGAAATGTCCTTCTCGAGTAGGAGGCAGGTGCAGGCCAGCTCTGGCCAGGTGGAGAGCCAGCCAGGAGCAAACCCTGCCTCCTTGGGATTAGGCTTGCCGGGCCGTGGCCTTGCTGAGCACGGCCTGATGATCTCAGGAACATTAATGACACCACACAACATCTGCTCTGGCTCGTGTCCACCCAGCTGGAGCCCCAGCTCAGCCCCATCCAGCTGCACTCAGCCTCTCCGTTGCCTTTAACCTGCCCAGGCCTCCTGGGTTTGACCTGGATGAGCTTCACCAATCCCGGGGAAGAGGAGGAGGAGGAGGAGGGATGGTGAGGACATCACCAGGACAGGCAACAAGTTCCTCATTACCCTCAGAGGACATGCCAGCAAAGCTGAGTGACTCAAAGGCTGATTAAAGACCACCTGCTGACAGAAACTAAAGCAGAGGCTGGCAATTTAATTGCAGCATGATGGGCATCGTTGGCACGTGAAATTGCTTCAAATCTCAGGTTCCGTGGCAGCAGGAGCAGCTGAGCCTGCAGGTCCATCAGTGGTCTCCAGGTAGAAATCGTCTCCAGGGCAGCCTCAGGGAAATGGAGAGGCCCATAACGGTGTTTTAATGTCCTGGCAGCTCCGTCCTTCCCTCCATAGGCAGTTGGGTTTAGTTCATTTAAGGCAGATTCTTAACCATGTTTAAACAGCATTTAAAGCCCCCTGGGGGAGCTTTAAACCAGTCCAAAATCTGTTTTGAGGTATGTTGCAAGCAACTGCTCCTGCCTGGTTTCTCCGGGACGGCCGTAGTCCCTGGCAAAGACAGGCTTGGAGGGAGCACTTTGAGATGCAAACCAACTTCCCCCGCAAAAAAAAATGCTATGGCTGCCCTCTGTGCAAGCACCCACAACATTCCTCCTCTGGAAGGAAGGCATCCAAAGCTCAGCAGCTCCCCTGGCCAGTCCAGTTTGCCTCATGACCTTGTGGCCGGGGTGACCTGGAACACTGAGCCACCCCTGTACTCCTCAGGGAGGGAGGATCAGGTCTGTGCACAATGCTTCGTGCGGTGCTTCATGTGGTGCCTGAGGCTTCCCAGGCTCGTGGTAGAGTCAGGAGCAGCTCAGAAGATGCTCCTCTGTCGGTGGTGGTGGTTCCTCAGCCCTGTGCTGGCTGGTGAGGTGATGGGGTACTCAGTACCATCCCCACGGCAGGGCTCAGCAGAGTCACTGGCAATCATCTCCCCTCAGCCTCAGCTGCCTCCACAGTGGAACCCTGTGCTCAGCCCCCCAGTGCCTCCCCCCAGGGCCACCTTCCCCTCGCTGGCATCCTAAACTGGTCACACCTTGAGATGCAGCCACCCAGGAGTATCCCCATACCAGACTCTTGGAGCTGCTTGACCATTTTGCCTTTTTCCCAAGCAGCCTCTCGACCTTCTCTTTGCTTCAGGATGAAAACGACAATCCCCCCACGTTCAGCAAGCCCTCCTACGTGATAACCGTCATGGAGGACATTATGGCAGGTACAGGGCACACCCCTGCTCCTTCTCTGGGCTCCCAGGAGGGCCCTGAGTGGGGTGGGTGATCCCTTTTGGGGAGGTAAAGCCTGGTAAAGTCTCATAGCTGTGGGGCGTGGGGGTTTGGCCACTTTGTGCACGTGTAGGAGAAGGGACCCTCTGTCTGGGTGACTTGCAGGAGCAGTGTGAGGGCACAGGGCAGTTCTGGCTCATCCCAGTCCTCATTTCTGCCTCCCCCAAGGAGCCACAGTGCTGTTTCTCAATGCCACCGACATGGACCGGTCCAGGGAGTATGGGCAGGAGTCAATCATCTACTCCCTGGAAGGCTCCTCGCATTTTCGGATCAATGCTCGCTCAGGTGAGCCTCTGGATGTGCTCTGCCCTTTTCCTTTCAGTTCCCTCTTTCACCCCCACCTTTCCCTCCTCTCCCCCAGTCAGCCTGCTTAGGAGTCCCACAGTTTGAGGGATTCACCAGATTTCAGGCACTACCATTTGCTCAGTCACCCTGAGAGCTTCAGCTTCAGCAGAGGCATCCATGGAAACTCAGCTCCTCAGCCTAGGGAAAGGCTTGGCTGTGATGGTTCCTGTTAGTTCAGGAGCTGCCTGATCCAAAAAAAAGCTGCTTTTGGATCCAAAAAGGGGCCCATTTGTGTACCGCCCTGACCTTGGTTTTAACTGTTTCTTTTTTAACCTTGTCATCTCCTGTGGCTGCAGGAGAAATCACCACGACATCTTTGCTGGACCGGGAGGCCAAATCCGAGTACATCCTCATTGTCCGGGCAGTGGATGGAGGCGTGGGGCACCATCAGAAGACAGGCATTGCTATGGTGAGTGTGGGAAGAATTCCCATCTCCTTGAGCCACTGGTGCCCACCTGGGACTGTGGAGAGCTGCAGTGTTTCATTTTTGCTGTGTGAAGAGCACACGATGGTTCCCGCCCTCCACGCCACCCCTGCTGTGGCTCCCAGAATGACTGTCCAGGTGGTGTAGACCTTGAAGTCAGCTTGCTTTCCTTGGAAAACCACTCACACAGGAGGCACTTGACTTTCCAGAGCCTGTGGGTGTGGTAATGAGTCCTATTTCACCTGCAGAAGGCTCCCTTTGTTCCTCTTGAGAAGGGGTTTACTCGGAGAGCTCGCAGGTACACGTGATTATTCCTTAGTCTGCTCACACGCTGCCCGGGTCAAGGGTTTCCAGCCAGTCTGGAATGCCTGTGCTCCTGGGAAGGTTCTGGTGGAGCTGCACCTTGAAGCCTTGTGCTTTGCCTTGCCCTTTTCAGGCCTCAGGGAACCCAAAGCCCACAGGAAATACCAGGAGATCAAAAGCCAAGGATACATCCTTGATGGACTTGATGACCTTAAAGGTCTTTTCCAACCTTAGCTATTCCATGATTCTCTCTCACTGCTCATGGCATCCCATTTCTTTGGACATTCATTCCTTTGGATGCTCCTGGGATGCTCGTTGGGGTTGCAGGAGAGATGTCCCACAGAACACAGGGCGATGCAGAGAAATCTGTGGTTGTGCTGAGGAATAGCCCTAAAATAATTGTCCCTCTTGCTGAGGGGCCATCAGACTGGAAGCTCCCTATGGGACCTCCCAGAGATATGTGATGGCCTTGGCTGGGCACCAGCATGGACTGTGCAATGCTGAGATCTCCTCTGGGGCTCCAGTGGGATTGTGTTCTCCTATTAGCCTTGCTAAAAGACAAAACAAGGGGGGAAAAGGTGCCTCCTGATCCCTAAAAAGTTAAAGAATATTAAAACTCAGTGAGACTAGGGCAGCAGAGTATGTTTGTCTGCTGGGATATACACCTGGCACTCAAAATAATAATTTTTTGATCGTGAATAAAGGTCCATTCAGGGGCCTTGCAAGGTCCCCAGGTGATGTAAAGCACACGAGCTGCTCGGAGTAGGGGTGGGCCAGCAATCTTCCCCAGGGACCACCGTGGTGCCTTGGCTTGTCCCCGGACACTGCGCTGTCCAGACTGGCCTCTTCTACCACGGGGTGGCACCAGCGGCTCAGCCTGGTGTGACAGCGGGACACGGCGGAGTGGGAGCAGAGAAGATCCCAGGAAAAGCCTCCACTAGGACCTGCTGCGGGATGGGGGCTGCCAGGAGCTCCCCTGGAGCTGCAGCCCTTTCCCTCAGACACCTCCCCACAGGCTGGGTAGAAATGGATGCTGTGGGCAGGTGAGAGACTGCCAGGATGCATCCCACAGGCTCGCTGCTGTCGCTGGGATGCCATTTGTCACGCGGAAAATGAAGACAGGTGACAGGTGAAAATGAAGACAACTTCAGGGCACCATCCTCGCCCCTGCTCTCATCTTCACATCTCCCACCCCCTGTGTACCATACCCTCTCCTGATTTCTCATTTATTCTTGGGGTTTTTTTCTGTTGCTTTTTACCAGCCACTAAGATTTTTCCTTCCTTTCCTGCCACATTCCGACTGCATCGTCTCCCCCACTGATTTTCATCTCCCTTCCAGCGAAGGAGATGTTTGAAGACACACCTTGTGCCCTGTGGTTGTTCTTAACTGTGGTAAATACACAGGAACAAAACCCAGTTCAGCTATGCCCAAGGAGCCTTGGCTGCAAAGTTGCAGGATGTTGATTTTCTTGCAGGTTTTCCCTCCAGAGGGTGAGCACAGCATCACAAAACCATAGAATAATTCAGGCTGGAAAAGGTCTCTAAGAGGATCAGGTCCAGCCATTCCCTCAGTCAGCGCTGCCAAACCCAGCACTAACCCACGTCCCCAAGTGCCACAACTATTAAATCCCCTGAGGGATGGTGACTCTGCCACAGCCTGAAGCACATGTTGGGTACATCCAGGGGACATTCCACGCCTCAGGATCCTGTGCCTCGTGCAGCAGCTCTGCTTCCTTGCTCTCTCACAGGTGAACATCACGCTGCTGGACATCAATGACAACTACCCCACCTGGAAGGACGAGCCATACTTCATTAACCTGGTGGAAATGACCCCCCCCAACTCGGATGTCACCACGGTACGTGTGAGGCAGGGTGATGGTTGTACCAAGGGCTGGCTGGAGCAGGGGGTCAGCTCCAAACGGGTGTCACCAGTGTCACCTTCGGTCCAGCGCCATCTTGCAGAATTCCATTTAAAAGTTTACTCCTGAGTCTCCCTGCTGCTGACCATCCCCTGTGTTACTTCTCCCTGCTGGGAAATTTTTTTTCTCCTCTCCAAATTGTGTGGATTTTGGCCAAATCCTCCTTTTCTTAGCCTCGCCTGTGACCTCCTTCAAGGACCTCTCCAAGAGACTTTGATTTACAGCCTTTCAAGTCCCTCTGGCAAAATAAAAGAGAAGAAGAGGGGGAGGCTTCTATTCCATCATGCCGAGAGAAAAATGACGGGAACAAAATAGAAAATAAATGAGGGAAAAGTGAAGAGAATCCACAAAATCATATAAGGAGGAAGTCTGCAGAAAAAAAAAAAAAAAAGGATTTTTTTGAAGGGGGAGAAGGGTCTGGCAGTACTGCCCGAGCCAGAGCACAGTGGTTTTCTCTCCTTCAGCCCTGCTGCTCAGTGCCAGCTTGAAGTCATCTTGCCTTTGACAACCCAATTAGTTGCTGGGAAAATAATTATTTTGTCACCGATCTGATGTAAATTCAGCTGCAGGACGAGCAGCAGGAGCTGGGGAAGTTATGAGGGCAGTGAAATCGGGGTGTTTTTAATGTAAATGTCCCCTGTAATTAAAAAGGTCACAGGGAGAGCAATAAAGCACAAAATATATGGCATGTTGAACTCCGCCAAGGAATTATTCCCAGCATTCCTTATGTGACAGCACAAGTTCCTCAACATGCCTCTTTGTCCCATTTACTTCATTTTTCCAAAGGGTCCTCTCTTTTTTAGCTGGTTTTATTCAAAAGGAGGAAAACCCAGTTTTGATTGCTGCGCATTTGTGTCTTGTCATGCCATTACCTCCTGTGCTCACAGGACAATTTTGGGGAGATTTAACACCACAGCAGAGGTCTCGAGGGTGCAAAAACCCTGCAAATGTCATGAAAATACAGAGCTGGATGGAGGAAGAGCTCCTTGCTGCTGCTGGTGCAGGGAGGCCAAGCTCGACAGCAGCAAATCTCCACGGGGACTCCCCACGGGGGTGAATTCCCAGCACTCTCCTGTAATTTTGTGCCGTTCCCCCACGGCAGGTGGTGGCTGTGGACCCAGACCTGGGGGAGAACGGCACGGTGGTGTACAGCATCCGGCCTCCCAACAAGTTCTACAGCCTCAACAGCACCACGGGCAAGATCCGCACCTCGGGCGTGCTGCTGGACCGGGAGAATCCCAACGCCCAGGAGGCCCAGCTCATGCGCAGGATCGTGGTGTCCGTCACCGACTGTAAGCTTCCATCCCACGCTGGTTGTTTCAACTGTTGAGCTGAACCTTCCCCGGCCTGATTTTGCCTTTATGGCAAAGTCTCTTCCAAGTTTTCTTCTCTCCAGTTTTGAGCAGGAGTGTTTCTGAGGCGAAAAAATGGGAGTAGCTTTAAACCTGCTGCTAAAACAAACTAAAAACGCCTCAAAATGTGAGCGCAGTCATTCATGTAGCACCCCTGAGAATGAGCCTGAGAGGCAGGAACTCTCCCTCCCCCTCAGCTCTGCTCCATTGGCATCTCAGAAAATCAATTGAGCAGGTGAGGGAAACAGAGCTGATGGGCTTTTCTCTGGAAATATTGCCATAGGGAAACTTTTCATAGGAAAAAAGACAGATATACAAAGATAATTCTTTCTTTTCAGGACAAAGGGGAATGGTTTTAAACCAAAAGAGGAGAGGTGGAGATTAGATGCTGGGAGAAAATTCTTTACTAAGAAGGTGGTGGAACAGGTTGCTTAGATAAGCTGTGTCTGCTCTAACCCTGAGAGTGTCCCAGGCCAGATTGGAGGGGGCTTGGTCTAATGGAAGCTGTCCCTGCCCATGGCAGAGGGTTGGAATTAGATTATGTCTAAGGTCCCTTCCAACCCAAACCATTCTGGAATTCTAAGCGTCCACTGGTGGCAGATCATGCATGACAAATCAGGGCCGTCACCCCATCCTGCACTGCCGTCTGCATAGCGGGTGAGGGTTCCTTTTTAGGGGAAGGGGGTGGAAGCAGCTCAAGCGTTAACCTTGCGACCCCATTCCTGGCCTCCACAGGTGGGAGGCCACCCCTGAGAGCCACCAGCAGTGCCACAGTTTTTGTCAACCTGCTGGACCTGAATGACAATGACCCCACTTTCCAAAACCTGCCCTTTGTTGCTGAGATCGCCGAGGGCCTCCCCGCAGGCTCCTCTGTCTTCCAGGTGAGCGTGTCCCACTGCTGCCATTCCTCACACTGGGAGCTGCTGCCGTGGCTTCTGCAAAGCGGGCTAGCGACACATCCTCTCTGCTCTCTGCATCTTCTCCATCTCCTCCATCCTCTCCATCTCCTTCTCGGTGCCATCCTCTAGCAGTGGAACAGGGGGGATGCAGAAGGGGTTGAGCATTTTACTCCGTGGGCTCACTCTGGGTAGGGAGGATCCTGCAAGGCCATTTCATCCCTGCATCCCTGGGGCCAGAGGCACTCGGGATTTCTGTACCATGACTTCCACAGCCAGGAGATGATCAGGGTGCTCTTTCCACCAGGTGGTGGCCATCGACCTGGACGAGGGCCCCAACGGGCAGGTGTCGTACCGCATGCAGGTGGGGATGCCCCGCATGGATTTCCTCATCAACAGCACCAGCGGGCTGGTCACCTCCACGGCCGTGCTGGACAGGGAGAGGATCCCCGAGTACTTCCTGAGGGTGGTGGCCAGCGACGCCGGCACGCCCGCCAAGAGCTCCACCAGCACCCTCACTGTCAAAGGTGGGTGCAGCAAGACCCCACGGTGACAAACCTCACTGGAGGAAATGCAGGTTCTATAGAAGGCTCACCGAGGCCTGGAAACAGGATCAGGTCTGGCTTTGTGCCGTAGGGATGGCTCCGTCCCCACAGGCTCCGTGTCTGCTATCAACACACTGCAGAGATGGGGAAAAATGTGGTGTTTCTGGCAGGGCCCCCAAAATTATCTTTTTCTCCATTCCCCCATCCCCATGCACATTCAGCATGTGATTCCCATCAGCTGCATGCCTGGACAGCCCACGCAAGCCCGGTGCAGAGCTGGAGCCTTATTGCAAGGCCTGCCTTTAATTTAATGCCTTGCTGTTTACTGGCTTCGTGCAAGTCTAGTGCTGAAAAAGGATAAGCACCATCTGGAAATAAACTGACCCTGGATTGTCCTCAGGCCTGAGTTTGGAAAAGAAGTTCCTGGTCTCTGCCATGCCCCAGGAAATACTGAGCTTATATTTAAGGCCCAGATTTTCCTTGGAATGGGGATGGAAACAGGCTCGGTGAAAATAGTAACTTCACTTTCAGTGATGTAATGGGTTTTTGCCTGTGAGGAGGGTGATCTGTGTGTGTCAGAGGCAACCAAATACAGCCTACAGCCGCTCTGCAGGCACCCCCACTGCACAAATGGCAGGGAGAGTCGGGCAGAGCATTCCCTGGGATGCTGAGAGCAGCAGGCAGGAGGTTTGGGAGCCCAGTCTGGCATCTGCAGGGGGGGCAGCCCTGGCAGCAAACTCAGCTCTGCTCTCCCTTTTCAGTGCTGGACGTGAACGACGAGAACCCCACCTTCTTCCCTGCTGTCTACAACGTGTCCCTGCCCGAGAACGTGGCCCGGGATTTCAAAGTGGTCCGGCTCAACTGCACGGATGCCGACATCGGGTTGAACGCTGAGCTCAGCTACTTCATCACAGGTGTGAGCCCCATGCCAGAGTGGGAACTTGGGTTGCAGGAAGGCACAGGCTGCCCCAGACCTCGGCCAGGGCGTTCCGCACTTCAGTGCTGCCTTTCCCAGCCCCTCCAAACCTTGTCCGGCATCGCCCTCTGCTGAACAGCCCCGCTTGGCTCCCGGCCACGCTGACCACTCTGCTGACCCTAGAAAAGCCTGAGGATGGGCAGGACACGGCTAGGGAGCAAGGGCTGGGGTGGCTTTCATCAGTGTTTAATGTTGGAAGGCATAAATGGAATTTTGGGGCATTTTCGTAGCCCCGGGGGCAGGTGGGGTTGGGTGGGCAGCAATGCCAGCCAGGCAGTGCCCGGCTCGCCCCACAGCTGCAGCACCTGCAGCAGGAGGCTGGGGAATCCCCTGGCCACGGTTTGACTTGCAAACTGCACACCGAGCCCTCAGGAAGAGGGTAAAAACAGAAGTGTCATTTTTCCCACAATAGCAGCCTGCTGTTCCAGCCCCTCCAGCCTCTCCGCAGGTGAAACGGGGTGTGTTATCTCACAGGCACCATGGCTCACGTGCAAAGTTACCCCAGTTTGCTTCAAAGCATTCAGGAAATGATCCAGCTTTTCCTATGGCCATTGGATGTTTCCTGTGCTGTGAGGCAGGGGGAAAGTGCTCTGCCAGGGACAAGACACAAAACCATCCTTGCACAGCTGGGCTGACCCCATGCCCAGGCCACAGAATCCAAGGAAATGACCTCAACTTGCTCCAGAGAAGGTTCAGATTAGATATTGGGAGAAATTTCTTCACTGAAAGGGTAGCCAGGCGTTGGGACAGGCTGTCCAGGGATGTAGTGGATGCTTCATCCCTGGAGGTGTTAAAGCTCGGCTCAGACAGGGCTTGGAACAGCCTGGTCTAGTAGGTGTCCCTGCCCACGGTGAGGTGTTGGAACAAGCTGACCTTTAGGGTCCCTCCCAACCCAACCCAACCCAACCCAACCCAACCCAACCCAACCCAACCCATTCCAGGTTTCTATTCTACTTGTGCTTTGCTGCAGGTGGGAACCAGGATGGCAAATTCAGCGTCGGCTTCAGGGACGGCGTGGTCAGGACAGTCGTGAGTCTGGACAGGGAGACCGTGGCATCCTACACACTGATCCTGGAGGCCATTGGTAAGGATTTCCCAGGGATCCCACTGCCACACAGCCACCTGTGGTGGCCGTGCACATTTCGAGCTCCCTTGCAGGCGTGTCAGAGGGGCAGCAACCTCGGAGGCGCTCTCCAAACCAGAGCCCGTGCCTGGTGTTAACACTACACAGTCCATGTGAATTAATATGTCCCAGTTCCATCATGACTTTTGCAGAGGGTGTATTCTCCTCTCAGCTTTGCCCAGACCCAGGGCTCTCCCTTTCACTTGGGGAAGGCAGGCCCCCTGTTCCTGAGAGGTTTCACACTGTCCAGGGCAGCCCTCTACCCAAAAATGCCAACGCCACAGCATCGTTCCCCTCCTGCCATGCCAGCCCTTGGCTCTGTGGCTGCTGATTAACCCTGAGCCACCTGGCACAGGCAGAGGGTCCGTGTGCCAAACTCAGCTTGGCTGTCATCCCCAGAGCTTTATAATGATGTGCCTGTTCACAGATGGCTTGGATGTCCCTTTGGAAAGGAGAAGTAAGTGGCCTGGACAGAAATGTTGGGGGCACGGCATAGCAGGTGCCACAGGGGCTGCAGCAGGGATGCTGCACTGCCTGGGCACACAGGACCGGATCCCAAGGGGCAAAGGGTCTGTTGTGCCCCTCCCATCAGTGGATCACACTGCCTGTGTTTTCCCAGATCCCACAGGCTCCCAGCTGGGTGGGCATAGTGCTCCCTGCAAATCAGGCATGTTGAAAAATCCAACCCCAATGCATGCTTCCCAGTGCCTCATTCTTCCTGGCAAATCCAAGAGCTGTGCTGCCATGTCCTTGTCTACTGAACATTGACGCATCCCGGTGCTCTTTGACTGTGGGCTGAGCTGCAGCTATGGAAGATTCATCAGGCTGTCTTCATCTCCTAAATCCCTGGCCTCCAGCAGTCCCTTCACTTGGTGTATGGAATTGCAAATCCTCTCTAATGATCACTTGCATTTCCAGCCTCACTAGGCTCCATGGCAGAGCTTGGGAGTGGTTTGACCTTTTCTTTCGAAACAGGAAGGGAAAATCAAAAACTAGAAACCCATGGTTCAGTGTGGGATTTGAAAGCTGCAAAAAGATGAAATGTTTTCCTTTAGAAATCCTGATGCTGTTATTTCAGCAGCCACGGGCTGAGCACCACCTGTGCAAAGAGGAGGTGACTGAAACTCCCTCCCTCACCTTTCTGTCCCTACAGACAACGGCCCCACCGGGAACCGGCGCACCGGGACTGCCACCGTGTACGTGACTGTCCTGGATGTCAACGACAACAGACCCATCTTCCTGCAGAGCAGCTATGAAGTCAGCGTCCCCGAGGACATCCCGGCTGCCAGCAGCATAGTGCAGGCACGTGGCTCTTCCCCTGGGACCCTGGGGTGGGAGGTGGGGGTCCCCCACTAACTGTGCCCTGACCATGAGCTGCTGGAAGGCCAGGGTGGGGATTTTCCGGGGATTTTCCCTCCCTGTCTGTTCCCTCGGGCAGGGCGAGATGTGTTCTTGCTCATCCACTCCTCTGCTAGTCCAGGCTGTGAGTGCCAGGGAGAAGGCAGCAAAGAACAAGGGAAAATTAAGAAACTCACCCCATTTCTGCAGGGCTGAGAGGAGAAGAGCCAAGCCCTGTGCTGGCGAGGCCACTTTGGCTACATCCCTGCTTTCTCCCTCCTCCCAAGCAGAGATCTCCATGGGGAGGGAAAAGAGTGCCTGCAAAGAGATGCTCGGAGAGGGAGAAAAGCATTTGGACTTTGCTTTCATTTTTGTTCCTCTTTGAGGGAGCGGTGGGCAGAGCTGAATGGCTCAGTGAGCACGGAATGAATGCAGGCATTCACACAGGCTTCCAGCATCCCTTCAAACCCAGGGCCCTTCTGGAGCGGGCACCAAAGGCTCTTTGCAGAGGGCCCTGGGAAGGCTCCTCCTGCCTTCAATACCTCTGCCGGCCCAGGGAAAGGGACAGCTTTGTCCCTGGCTGTGGCAGGCAGGATGAGTCACCGGCTGAGAAGAAAGGAGCCTTTTGCCTCCTGCAACAAAGTTTTGCTGGGAGCCATGTGTCTGCTCCGGGGGCCGGTCCCAAGGGATCCTGTGGTTCCTCATCACCTGTTGTGCCATGGCACGGTGCACCTGATGTCTCTGGGATCAGGCATCAGTCTGCAATCTTAGGATGGAGCTGTGGTCCTGCACAGGACTCCTAAAATTGAGCCGATGTGGCAAATTGGTGGAAGGGAGGGAACTCGAGTCTGACTGGCAGCAAAGTGCCTTTTCTTAGAACCCGCTTCCCAAAAGGGGGGATGCCCTTGGAAGTCCATGGCAAAGGAGAGGAAGTTGTACTGAGGGAAGTTGTTTTTCCACAGAATAGCATTGAAGAGAAACAGAAATGAGCCATCACCCAGCTTTAGTTTAATTTACACCTTCAGTGTGAACCATTAGTACAGAAGGTCGTTCCTTTCAAATGCGTCCCCACATCCCTTTCAGCAGGAGAGTTTCTAAATGTTTCCCCATCCCTTTCTCCCAAAACCAGGCAAACCAGGGCCAGAGAGCAGGAATGGGAATGCATTGACCACAGCAACCCACAGCTCACTGCATGGAGGGGGGTGACAGGGACCAGGCAGCACGTGGGGCAAGAGCCTCCCTCCACCTGCTCGGGGGGAAACTTCCACTGAGGATTGCTGTCTGTGGAGCAGGTTTGCCCTGGGCTGCCTCTCTTCAGGTAGCCAGGTTGCTCCCACTCTCTTCCAGGCTGTTTGTTCAGGTGGAGCACAACTTGCACAATGTTTTCCAAAAGAAATGAAGCAGCAGGATTTTTTTTTTTGGACCACCCTGTGGTAGCTGTGCATGGGTGTAGTTTGGATGCCTCCACCTTCCCTGGCAGGAAGCAGTAACCTGGAAAGCATTTGGGAACCTGACATTGCAAAATCTCCTGTCACCAGAGCCACTGCCTGGAAATGAGTTTCTCAAAGGGTCTCAGGATACCAAGGCATGCTTGAGAAGTGAGCCAAAAGCTTGGAAAAGGGCAGCAGGGCAAGATCACATTTTGGTGGACTCCATGACGTCCCAGTCCTGGCTGGTGGAGAAGCTTCTGGGGCAGGCCAGCGGGCTCTGAGCCACCAGCTGGCTCCTCCTGAAGCTGCTGATGGAGCACCTCAGGGAGCCCAGACGCTTCCAGAGCCTCAGCTGGGGCTCACTGGCATCCAGGGGGTGGTGGGGCAGGCACTCCTGGGGGCCGGACAGGGACCGGCCCGGCGCCGCTGGCTTGCAGAGGGTGACAAAGGTGAGTAGGGTGGCCAGGACCAGGAAGATGCAGACGAGCCCGACGATGATGGGCAGCCAGTCTGTCACCTCCGGGAATGTGGCACTGGGTGGCACTGGCTCCAGAAGCCCAAGGAGAGGTGGGGTGGGAGAGGTCCCATTGCCAGAGTCCTCTGTGCTCATCTTCCCTACAGGGTGATACACAGAAGTTACCACGTGGGAGCTGGACAGACAGCCACCCCCTGGTTAAACTGATGGATTCTTGATGTCCAGGATACTCCCAGCCATGTTTTCAGTGGCACAGGGGGGGCAGGAGGTGTCCATCTGCTTTGCCAGGAGGCAAAGCACAGAGGTGGGGTTTACATTTGCAAAGTGCCACCCTGAACTGAAGTGCAAAACCACCTGGCAAAGAAATCTACCACTATTTACGTGTGGCACCATGGCCTCTGGGAGAACACTTTCAGGGAGCACACACTCATTGCATGAAGATTTTCTGGAAGAAATAAATATCCAGGTACTACAGAAAGCTCAAAATCCTCCCCACCCCTCCCCACCCCAAGCTGCTGAGGTTTGGTTCTCCTCTGTTCTCCAGAAATGTGGGTTTGTTGAATTGACTGTCATTTGGGGTTTTTGTGATTATTCTCCCGAAGAAATTGGACAGTTGGTTGAGCCTGTTCCCTGATAAGTCCCCATCAAGCTGTGGTATTGTGCTAGCACTGTCTTTATTATTTTGCAACGGTGAAGAGTAACACCCTCACCCTACTCGTGCCAAAAATCTTCATGCCAGGCATTTTGCTGACCCACTTTCAGGCTCAGTCTTGTCACTGGTGATGCAAACCAGCTTCCCAAAGTGCTAGCAGTGATAGCTCTTACCCAACACCTGGTGGAGACTGTCCTCTCCCTTCTCCAGCGGGTCAGATCCTCCCAAGAACATTTTGCACCCACTTTTTTTGCTCACGTGCACACCCCCAGCCCCAGCCAGGCTGTGCCAGAGGCTGGCATCTCTCCAGATGGAGATGAGGAGATGAGGGCTGGGGAAATCCTGTTTGTGCCAACCCTCTGCAATGCTCCTGGTGCTCCAGCCTGTGTGCTGGAGGTGAAGCTATATTATGCTGACTTTCCTGTGGAGATGTGGGAGAGCTGTCTGACTGGTCTGTGGCTGGGCAATCTCCTGGTAAGCTGGGATTTGGATTGAGCCAATTTAAAACCAAGATCTTAGGAGGGGAAAGGCAGGGCTGCAGGGGCTGCCAGGGTCTCTGGGTCTGCTCTTGCAGCCACCATCCCAAAGTGACACAGGTGTGTGTAAGGCAGCAGCCAAACATTCACCATAAAAGATTCCAAAAAGTGGAGAGAAGACATCAGTGGCATGGTTTGAGTCACTAAGGGTGTATCACCCTGCTCAGAGCTTGGGGGTCTCTGGGGAGATGGTGCTGTTTCCATGGGTCAGGGCCAGGTCTGTGCCTGGAAAATGGGAAATGCAAAAACAAATGGGTCAGCGTTTGAGAGGGTGAATCCCTGTGTGCACTGCAGGCAGTCCCAGGGATGGAGCTCTGGTCACCTCCTCCTCCTCCTCCTCAGTGATGTTTTCACCTTTCTTCACCCCAAATGTATTTTTTTTATCCTTAACCAGCTCCATCCCTTCCCCTCAGCTTTGGGAACAGAGCAGCAATCCCAAGGACGCCCTGCTCCACGGACAGGCTCCTCTGTGCTGCCCAGGGCAGGAGAGCCAGCAGGCAGGGCTGCAGCGTGTCCCACACCACAGGCAGCCTGAATCAAGGTTTCCACGGCTACCTTAAAGCTGGCATTTACCGACTGCATGTGGTGACCTGACATTGTTCCTTGAGAACCAGCCAGGGGGGCGTGGACAATTCCTTCAGGCTCTTTAATTCCTTCAGGCTGTTTCTGCTCCCTTGCTCATGGCTGCAGAGTTTGTCTTTTAAATTCACTTGACAGTGTTCCATAGAAACCCATCAGGAGGGATCACACCGATGTTTTCCCAGGCTTTTGCAGCCATGCCCTGCTTCTCCTCACACCCAGCTCAGCTTTCATGGCATTGCCCCTTTCCAGCATCACTGTCCCACTCAGGCTCCATATTCTTCACCCTGGTGGGTTAAAAGAGGTTTTCCTGTCCTGGAAATCCTCCCCAGAGGTTCATCCCTGCCTGATCAGCTCCAAATCTGGCACATCCCCATGAGCACTCGGGCTCCAGCATTGACCACGAGGCAGATGAGGATCAGAGGGGAAAAAAGAGAAATTGAAAAAGGTAAAATGCCCCCAAGAAAGGTGGAAAAGTAGAAAAAAAAGAATGATTCTCGTGCATGAGCAGCAGAGAGGGTTATTCTGCCCAGCACTAGGCACTGCTCCCTGGCCTGGCCCAGCTGCCTAGCTTGGCAGTTTTTTTAGCATATGCTCTCCCTCCCTTTCCTCAAACTCCTGCAAAGAAAAGCCTGTTTTCAGGCACTGCCTGTGACACAGCTCCCATGAAAAGCAGCTCTCATTCCCCTCCCCAGCTTGCTTAGCAACACTTTTCCTGGAGCTCCCCAACTTTTCCCAGTGCACTAAATCTTTCCACGGGCTTGCAGGAGGAGGTGATGCTGGGCAGTACCAAACCCGCGGCTGCCTGACCCCCCTGGTTGGGTCCCCAGAGCTGTGAGTGATGCTGCTCCCCATCAGCCTCGCTGATAAACGGCAGAGCTGCCTCCACAGGACCTTCCCCCTCTCCCATCACCGCGAGAGACAGAGCAACTCGCCTGGGAAGGGAGGGGGGATGCCTGACCCCGTGCCCACCCCAAACTTCGCATCCCCACCCATTCCCAGCGCTTTCCCCAGGCTGAGGGCAGCAGCTCTGCAGCCGGGGGTCTGTCTCAGCCCTGGGGGTGACCTAAGGGGCCGGCAGTGGCTTTGCCACGGGGGTTTGGGCTCCCTACCTCTCAGCAGCCGGCCGAGCCCGGGCTCTGCCTCCCGCACTCCTTGTGCCTTGCCGCCTCTCCCACCGCGCTCTGTCGCCTGCCAGCCCCCTCCTCCCTTTGGGGAGGGTGGGACAGAGGTGGCAGCCGGGTGGGGACAGCCTGAGCTAGCAAAGCCAAGGGGCCCCGAGCCCCTTCCCGAGCATTGCCAGCGCTGCAGTGCCCCGGAGCTGTGTCCTGCCGGAGCTGTGTCCCCTGCTGGGGTCGAGCCCCCTGGGATGCGTTTCCTCAGGATTTGTCCCTCTAGGATGACGAAATGGTACAGTCGTGGGCTGAGCCCCCCGTGGTGGGAGGGCTGGCACCTGCCCTCCACATGCCTGCTCCCACTTTTCCCAGAAAATCGACTTTTTCCCCATTCTTTTGTTGCCCCTCCTCATCCTTTCCTGACACCTTTCCCCCAGATGGGGCTGTGACAGGCTGGCTGTGCCTGCAGCCCACCCTGCAGCAGAGGGATAAAACAGGCTGGAGCTCAGTTTGGCTGCACCAGGTGTTCTCCACCTGCAGCAGAAAGAGCTTTTCTCCCACTGCTTGCCCTGCTGTGCCATTGTTTTCCCAAGTTTGGGACAGTTTGTCAAAGTACCACCTTTCCTTTGGGACCTCAGCAGGTCAAAGCTTTCCCCAGGCTGCAGGCTGGCAGGAGCACACCTTGCTTTAGTTCAAACTCCTGATTTTTAATAAAAAACAAACACCTGGGCTGACCCATATCACCTAGTTTATGTAGCAGAGCTTCAGGCTCGGGGTGAACTGGGAAGAGCATGGCCCAAGGGCTGTTTGCAAGGTGCAGTTGGCTCATCCTGAAATGCACTCTCCTGGGCACAGTGGGGCAAGGAATGGCACAAAAAGCTGAAGAGTTTTGCCTCCCATCCCTTTGTTTTCCTGCTCTGGCTACGTGATAGCTTTTCCCTGTGCCATGCCAAGGCAGCTGGTGTGCCTGGGCATCGCTTGCCTGCTGTTGTGGGGCCCATCCATCCCATGGGAGAGGAGACAGCCCAGCTCTGCCTCAGGAGCCCAGCAGGTGAAAGAGCTGGTCTGGGAGGGAGAACTCCCCCCTGTGAAAGGAATTTCTTGGTGAAACGTGGAATAAGCCACAAGCAGGGTATAAACTGGTCTGGAATAGAGGAAAAGAGCATGTGTGGGCACAGGGATGAGAAATCCAGATAGAGGTCTGGATTTTCCAAGTTTTCTGCTGATGCAGGGGGGCTTGGTGGAAGGGAGCAAGAGCAGTTCAAGGTGCCTTGAACTGCTCAAAAAACCAGGTTTCAGAGGAGCATCTCTGACTCCTGTGAGTGTTGTGTGGGGCTGGGGGTGAACGCCCTCACCATTCCCACTGCACGTGCATCCTTTGCAGCAACCTTTCCTCTTCCCTGCATAAGTCTGGGTGCAAACCTTCCCAGGTAAAAGAAACTGCTGGGTGGTACTGTAGGAAGAGGCAGAAGATGCCTTGCAGAGGGAAGCAGGGAGAGAATAAAGGCTCAGGCATTCCCTGCATCCTCGCCCTGGTGATTTGTGAGCAGCCACGCTGCGGTCGAGCTTTGGGTGCTTTGTGGGGAGTGGGTTTTGCCAAGAGAAGATGCAAGGGCTCAGTGCCAGCTGGGCTGGAAGCCGTGCTGCTCAATGCCAGGTCCTGCTTCCCAGCTGCTGACTGCTGGCTGGGGTTTAGGGAAAGCACTGCAGTCTTGTTCAGTGACACCAGAGGGGACCCGTGCCTTGGTTTTCCCAGGGTGGATGGCAGACTCGGTCTGTGCCGGGGCTGTGCAGTGCATCAGAGCCTAGGGCTGCTCCCACCCCTGCTCAGGAGCTCACAAGGATGCTCTGGGCTGCTTGCATTCACATTTCCTTTGGCAGTTTTTCCATGTGCTGCTGCTTGGGTGACTCACCAGGATGCCATGGGCTTGCTGCCCACCAGGCACGGGAGCACCTCCCCCTGCCCAGCAGCACCACTGCTGGGACAAGCATTGGAAGGCAAGGCAGGACTGATGGAGGCACTTCCTCCAGCACACAGACCCGTGGGATCTGTGGTGTGTCCTGAGGCTCAGCTCCCACCTGAGTCCAGCAGCCAAGGGCTCCTGAGCCCACTGTCCCTGCTGTCCAATGACGAGGGCAGGGTAACTTACTTTGCTTTGTATTTGGTGAGCTCCCCAGCTCAGGTGGAGGAGAAGGATGTCCAGCTTTGGCAGGGTAGGAGGACTCGTCCTAGTCTGGAATTCTCTGCCTTTGACCTCTACTCCTCTGCTTTTCTCATGAAGGTGAAAGCCACCGATGCGGACGAAGGCATTAACGGGAGAGTGTGGTACAGGATTGTCAAGGGTAAGTCCAGGTGCCCCTTCGTGCAGCAGGGAGTTTGTCCCAGCTCTGCCCAGCCTCAGGAGGTTGAGCTCGCCATGCTTTTGCACTTTGGAGCCCACAGAACCATTTCTCCCAGCCCTAAGCAAAATTCAGCTTTAGGGCTCATTGCTGGGGAATGATTTGTCGTGGGTGGACAGCTAGACAGAATCCTAAAATCACAGAATGGTTTGGGTTGGAAGGGATCTTAAAGTTCACCCCATTCCAACCCCCTTACATGGGCAGGGACACCTTCCACTACCCCAGTATGCTCCATGGCCTTGGACACCTCCAGGGATAGAGCAGCCTCTAGGCAACTCCTCTGGGCACCCTGTGCCCGGGCCTCACCTCCCTCACAGGGAAGAATTTCATTCCAATATTCCATCTATCCCTGCCCTCTTTCAGTTTGAAGCCATTCCCACCAATCCTGTCACTCCAGGCCCTTGTCCCAGGCCCCTCTCCAGCCCTCTTGGAGCCTGTATGGGCACTGGAAGGGGCTCCAAGGTCTCCCCAGAGCCTTCTCTCCTCTCCAGGCTGAATAGCTCTCCCAGCCTGGATCCAGAGCAGAGTTGCTCCCGCCCTCAGAGCATCTTTGTGGCCTCCTATGGGCTCACTCCAACACATCCACATTTTTCTGATTTGATGAGATTCTGTAGCTCCTCCTGGCCTGATCCAGGGCTAAACGCTGATGTAGCTGAATCGGATGTAGCCAGAGGAGATGGGGCTGGGGTTTTGCTCAATAGTCTCCCTCCAAAAGAGCCTCCCCAGGGAGGGCTCAGCGTGTCACCAGGGTGGGTGTGGAGGCAGTGGGCAACATCCCACTCGTTTTTTCCCCATTTCCAGGAAATGAGCACAACCACTTCCGCATCAATCCCAGCACGGGGCTGGTGATGCGAGGTGTGCGGCACCTGGACAGGGAGCAGAACTCCTCCCATGTGCTGGAGGTGGAGGCCTACAACACGGAGCAGGGGCCCATGAGGAGCTCTGTGCGGGTAAGGACCTCGCAGCCCCCACGGGCCGCGCGGCAGAGCCGCTCACGCAAAGTGTCCGCGATGCTTGGTCCTTTCCAGGGCTTGCAGTTGTACAGGAAATCAGAAAGATCTGGCATGGAATGTCTCTGGGGGCTGCTCATGGGTAGAGAAGAGCTTGTTGGTGGGGGGTTTGTTTAATTTTTCTTTTTTCCTGTGAAGTTTCGGTGCCGTTAGGTTGCTGAGTGGTGCAGCAGTCACTCAGAGGGAGCCCTGCTTGCTCAGTGAGATGTGGCTCTGCTGCTGCGAAGAAAAGCTGAGCCTCAGCCTGTTGAAAACCATGTGTCCTGGCCAGGCACTATTTAAATAATCCAGGACCTAGTGGTGACAGTCTTCAGCTGCGGCACAGCAGCTTCCCACGGTTCCCACGAACCCAGCCCTCCAGTTGCATCTATTCTTAGACCCAGTGGTGGGGTGGGCTCCGGCTGAGTGTGAAGTGCCCCCAGCACCAGCAGCAAGCAGAAAACCAGGAGAAGGAAATGTGTTCCCTGGGGAAACCAGCACTGAACTTGGAGCAAAATATTTCCCAGCGAGTCGCCAGCGTTTCTGTGTTGCGAGGTCTCCAGGGGTTTGATCAGGAGATCCCAGAGGATGGAGGAATTAATGTACCCAGTGTACCTCCCCCCAGCAGGGAAAGACTGACTCACTCTGACCCACAGGGCTTGTTTAAATCTCTGATGTTAAACCCCTTCTCTTCACTCTCCATCACGTGGTGTTTGAAGAAGAGGTTGTCACAGGATCATGCAATGGGTTGAGTTGGAAGGGACTTCAAATCTCCCCTAGCTCCAACCCCCCTGCCATTGTTAGGGACACCTCCACTAGCCCAGGTTGCTCCGAGCCCTGTCCAGCCTAGCTTTGAACACTGAAATGTTTCTCCATGAGCACCATGAAGGGTTTGTTTCCCAAGCTTGCCCGGTTCACGCGTGGTTTCTCCGGGGCTTCCCAGGTGATCGTGTACGTGGAGGACGTCAACGACGAGGTGCCGGTGTTCACCCAGCGCCAGTACAACCGCCTGGGGCTGCGGGAGACGGCGGGAATTGGGACCTCGGTGGCAGTGGTCCGGGCCACCGACCGAGACACAGGTGGGGAGGGCAGGGAGGGAAGCGCCCAGGGTGGGGGAGGGCGGTGAGATCAGCCACCGCGCGGATCCCGGCTTGCCTGGGCTGAAATCCCGTGGGATGGGCTCTGCTGCGGGGAGGGACCAGTGGTGCCTGCCTCTTTGGGGTGCTTGGTCCAGCCAGCACCACGGTTCCTGCTCCCTCCCCAGGGAACGGGGGTCTGGTGAGCTACAAAATCGTGTCGGGCGCGGAAGGGAAGTTTGAGATCGACGAGAGCACGGGCCTCATCACAACCATAGAGTACCTGGACTACGAGACCAAAACCAGCTACCTGATGAATGTCTCTGCCACGGACCAAGCGCCCCCCAACAACCAGGGCTTCTGCAGCGTGTACGTCAGCCTGCTGAACGAGCTGGACGAGGCCGTGCAGTTCTCCAACAGCAGCTACGAGGCTGTGATCATGGAGAACATCCCCCTGGGCTCCGAGGTGCTCCGCGTCCAGGCTCGCTCCATCGACAACCTCAACCAGATCACCTACAAGTTCGACCCCAACACCAACCCCCAAGCTCTCTCCCTCTTCAAAATCAATGGGATCACGGTAAGCAGCCGCAGCGTGGACCCTCCTGGCCTGTTTGGGCACTGTGACCTTTGGTTTTGGTGGCCAGCACAGCTGTTGCTCATGCTTGGCAGGGTGTGATCACGGTGAAAGGCCAGGTGGACCGAGAGAAGGGGGATTTCTACACCTTGACAGTGGTGGCTGATGATGGAGGACCAAAGATTGACTCCACAGTGGTGAGTAGCTTCTCCCAATTTCCCCACCATCTGCTGTCCTCTCCCAGGACATCCTGTCCTAGCTGAGCTTTCTGCTCCAGCTTCCAGGGTCTAGAAATATTGTTTTGGGGGAAAACCTGCTAAAACAGTTTTGAAGGAGGTAAATGTAGGGGCCTTGAAATACTCCACAGTGGTTTGTGTTTCAGAGGGTTATATTTAGCAGTTTCACAGGCAGCCTGGCAGGGGCTGATTTGCATTTCTCTGCCGCGTGCAGGGCCAGCCCATGGGTGCCGATGGCTCTGCTCTCTGTACAGCACCATGCTCTTGTCTGAACCTCTCCCAGGGTGAGGGGCAGATATGCCAACGTCAGCTAGAAAAAATCAAAGGGATGCCCCAACACTGGAGCCTCCAAATCGCTGCAGAGGGGTACCCATGACCCCTGGCACTGCTGTGGTAGGATGCAGGGTTAACCCACACTTCCTCATCCCTCACTAACTCCTCATTGTTTGTGTTCTCTGTTTCTCCCTCTGCTTCCCTCCAACAGAAGGTAAGCGAGTTCGTCGTGCTGGGGAGCAGAATCCCTCCCAAGGTGCACACTGAGGGACTGGGGTGAAGGTCTCCAGCCTTGTCCCACCAGCACCAGCCTCCCTGCCACCCCCAGGACGTGGGGCAGCCCCATGAGCCCCGCTGCTGCCGCCGAGCAGAATCCCGGCTCCCTGATCTGGCACTTGGGACAGCAGCTGCCGGATCTGCCGCGGTGGCTGAATGAGCTCTCCCTGCTCCTGGCTCTCAGTTTTGAATTCAGCAGCAACAATAACTGAATCACCCCAGGGCGCACAGCTCGCTCCCCAGCTTCCTCCCGGGATGTTGTCGCATTCAGCCGGGCCGCACCTGGGAGCTTGGGGCACCCATAAATAAATCCCCGGGAACAGAAAGGCGCTTCCTCTCTCATTTCTCTCTTGCCCTGCAGCACTTTAATTACAAACTCGATGAGAGCATTTCCTCTGTCCAGTTGTGGCCAAGGTAGCCAGGTCCCCTTCGAGCATCATGTGCCTTTTTCCAAGAGGGAGCTCAGGTCTCCTCCACACCCAGCTTGCCCTCATTGAGTTAAACACACTCAGCTCTGCCTTCTTTGTGCCTTTTGAGCTTAGAGCAAATCCTGCCTGACCCTGCTGCTGTGAGCATGGATGAAATCACTGCTAGTGAAAAGTTTAGCAGGAAAGGGTCACCCTGCAGCAGCCTGAGCTGCTCTGTGCCTGGCTATTTGGAGGATAAAAAACAGAGGATGTTCCACAAAAAAATACACTGCTTGAGAGATGCAGCAGCCTTGCACTGTTTTTGAAGCCTCCAAGCGTCCCTCCTCCCCTCCTCCTCCTCCTCCTCCTTTGCAGGCAAGGATGTCACTTCAGCTCCCGGGCTCAAACAGCTGCCTCATTCCCACGGGGGATGGATGACACGCTGTTGGCACCTCAGAGGGGTGTGGTGTGTTGGTTGTGTGCCAGGGCGTCAGGGTGGCTGTCGTTGCCCACTGGGCAGGGGTCTGGCTCCTGTCCATGCCCTGAGTCCCGTGCCCCCCTCACAGGTGACCATCACAGTCCTGGATGAGAACGACAACAGCCCCGAGTTTGACATCACCTCTGACTCGTCTGTCAGCGTGGCCGAGGACAGCGCCGTGGGCAAGAGGGTGGCCCTGGTGCTGGCCCGAGATCCAGATGCAGGCAGGAACGGCCAGGTAGGGAGGGAGACGTTTGGATGATGCTCTCAGACACATGGTGTAATTCCTGGGGTTTTCCTGGGCAGGACCAGGAGTTGGATTCAATGATCCGTGTGGGTCTCTTTGAGGCTGTGTGTAGTGTTCCACTGACATACAAATCTCCCTGCCAGCATCCTCCCAACCCCTTCCCTCTGTGTCCCTGTGAGAGCAAACTCTGGTCATTAATGCCAGTGGTTTTGGGGGGGTTGTGCAGTGCGTACCAAGAGTCCTCAGGCAAGGCAGCAGGAGAAGTAAAGCATCGTCCTTGGGCTGTCTGGGACAAAGAGCTCTGTGGAACAAGTGTCAGAAGGAGCCCTGCAATCTGAAAACCAGCTGTGGCCTCTCCTGCCGTGGGGGCCAGCAGCAAAGTCCTTGGCAGGCTGAGCAGGAAGCTGTCTGACATTTGTTATTTTCATTACCCTGCAGACGAGCATTAATGAGGTTCCATCACCCGTAGTGGCAGCATGGGAGCTGCCTGGGGGGCTGGCCCCATTTGCTCTGGGGGTGCTGCAATAAGTCAGCACACCTGTGGATCCCACTACATTGGACCTTTTCAAAAAATGACACATGCTGGGGAACATGCTGGATTTATTTTTGTAGGGTCTCCTTTCCCTTCTTCCTCCTCAGCATCACTCTGCCTGCCTTGGATTTCTTTCCCTGTGATGTTTCCAGGTGACTTTCTCACTGACATCGGGGAATATCGGCCGGGCTTTTGAGATCCGTACCACCAACAACACCTATGGCGAGGTGTTTGTGGCACGGCCGCTGGACCGGGAGCTGCTGGATCACTACACCTTACGGGTCAGCACCAAACCACCCCCCTCACCCCTTGGGCTTCTGGTTTGAGCACCAAGGCTGTTTGCTAGGAGCTGTGAGCTTCAAAATAGCACTTTTTTCCTCGGAAATCCACCCCCGACCGCAGATCCAAGCGTCGGATGGCGGCGTTCCCCCCCGGAGGAAGGAGCACATTCTACGAGTGAACATCCTTGATGTCAATGACAACCCCCCTGTCATCGACAGCCCCTTCGGCTACAACGTGAGCGTGAGCGAGGTGAGCACCCAGCTCCTCTCCTTCCATCATCCCGGGGTCCCACAAGGCAGGTGGGAACAGCGGAGTGACCCTTGCAAACATCACCCTGGGTCATTTAAGCATTAGTGGCCCTGTGCAAACCTCATCTTTGGTCATCTGATGGTTGGCAGCCCCTTGCAAACCTCACCTTGGGTGATGCAAGGCTTGGTGACCCCTTGAAAGCCTTCACTGGTGATGTACTCCTCGTTTTGGGCTAGGAAAAAGCTCTACGAGCAACTTGAGCCCGTGAGGCTGCAGGGACCAGCCGGAAGGAGACGTGGCTACACACCCATGGAAATGCCACCTGAGTGACACAAGAGACGGTGTGGTGCAGAATAAGAATGGCTTTCAGGAAGCAGCTTAGCAAGGGCTAGATAATTAAGCAATAAAACACAATCAGGCATGAAAAAAGACAACTTATTTCCTGACAGTTTAATTCCTGTACTGAGGCAGGGGGGGATTCTCAATTTGGTGATGAAAAATGAAATATGAGTAATAGCCAGTGCCACTTAGCTGTGAGGAACTGCTGCTCATGATTTATAGCTTGGCATTAAGGATAGTGCCCTGTTAAGGTTTTCTTATCTATTTAATGCATGTTCAGAGCAGGCTGAAGAACAGAATTTCTGTTTTGATTTTCCCCATAATGGGACTATCCAAAAATAATTAGCCGAGCTCTGGGTCCATTACACGGCCTTCACCTTTGCACATACTGTGGGTTTTATGTTCTTCCAGGCTGTGCCAGACTAGATTAGACCTAATGTGCAACTTTCTGCTGAGCTGCCGGGTGTTGGGGCAGCGAGTTTGGAGCCCCAAGCACATCAGTGCCCTCTCTATATTAGAATGACATTATTAATTAGGCATTTCATACGTGATGAGGCTCGTGGGATTCATGTCGCGTATCTCCGCAGAACGTCGGCGGCGGCACGGCGGTGGCCCAGGTACGCGCCACTGACCGGGACATCGGCCTCAACAGTGTCCTCTCCTACTACATCACCCGTGGGAACGAGGACCTGACCTTCCGCATGGACCGTGTCACCGGCGAGATCGCCACCCGGCCCTCCCCGCCGGACCGCGAGCGCCAGAGCTTCTACAGCCTCGTGGTCACCGTGGAGGACGAGGGCAACCCCTCCCTGTCGGTGAGCCACCAAAATGGGCCTTTCGGGGGCAGGATGGGGCTGGGCAGCGCTGTGGGAGCGAGCTTGGCACTGAGTGTGGCATGTGAAAGGGGAGGAAAGGCACAGGGTGTGATGTTTTGGGCACTCGGGGTCCAAACCTGCTGTGCACGGATTTGGTTCAGAGTCTCCTTCGATGCCTGGTCGTGCAGGACCCTCCCTCACAGTCGTTCAGCAGGCCTCATCCCCCATCTCCAAATGCAAAAAATAGGAGCATCCCTATGGGGAGGTGTGCTGGCTGCTGCTGCCCTGCTCACAGGGTGCTGGGTGTGGAAGGGCTCCAGACATTGCCCACTCGTCTCAGTACTGGGAGTGGCTGGAGCAGCAGCTCAACCACAGTTCCATTCACCATTGACATGCTTGTCTGCTGCGGTCCTTGTGAATGAGAAGAGCTCTGGTGATTTTGACAAAGGCCTGGAGTGCCAGGACGAGGGGCAATGGCTTCAAACTGAGAGGGGGTTGATATGAGAGCTCACCCATCATCCCATGGTCTAGGGAAGTGACTGTTTTGCTTGGGTCATTGTTTGTGCCTCTGAGGATGACTCAGAAAGTTGAAAGAGCAAATACCATGTGGGCCATTTTCCAGCTCTGAGTCCCTTCTAACCCCACGTTTCTGCAGAGAGGTGACTGAGCACCCACGTGCACAAATGGTGAGATGAGCTGACGCCTTGTGTGACACTGCCATCCTTCCTGTCCCCCACCTCCACCTGCTATCTCTCACCATCTCTGTGCTCTGCCTACAGAGCTCTGTCTGCAAAGCCCTGCTCTACATTTTGATGAAACAGGTCGCAGCCAGCAGTGCAAACTGTGGCTGTGATTCTCACTTCAGGCTTTGCACTCTCAGCTCCTCCCTCCCGGCTGGTTCACACTCCAGCTTCTGCATTACCGTCTTTTCCATTAGTTGTACTGCCACTGAGGCTTAAACCTAGCTGAGTCTCTTCCCCCAGAATGAGAGAAGGCTGTGCTGTGGCTGCACTGCATGATGCCACCAGCTCCTCCTTGTCCCCATCACTGCTGATCCTGGTGTGCTGGGGAATGCCGTGTGCTGAGCTGGCAAATCCCGTTGCCGTGGCAATGGCCACTTCCCTTCCCAGTGCCAGCGGGGACAAGTGGCACAGCTTATCACTCCACACTGCCCAGGCAGAGTCCCAGCAGCCCTGCCTGTCCCCACAGGCCCTGCTGCGTGCCCACCATGTCACGAGCACACGTTATGCCAGCAGCAACAATCCGAATCCCAGCCACACAAAGTGCCCACTGACCCAGTTCCTGAGTGGAGAGAGGAGTTTTGGCCCTTTTCAGAGCTCGAGGAGGGCTCAGGTCTTGTGAAAGGCTGTCGGGCGTGTTGCTGGGTGCCCCTGGCCTCACGCCTGGCTGGGGAAATGATGTCTGTTAGAGCCTTGCTGACTGCCAGAAACTGGGCTTTCACAAGTTGCTCCAGGCTGATGCAACAACGCACAGAAGGGGGTGATTGTTTGTAATTTGCACATCCATCCACGGGTTTCAAGGTTTGGCCTTCCCTGTGTGGGAGAGGCAGAGGACATGGAATTGAGAGAGAACTGGGAAGTCCTCACTTGGAAGTGGTGATCTGGGATGCCCAGGACAGCAAGGGAGCAGGGAACACTGGCAAAGAGGAATCTCTTGGGAGCTGGAAATGTGGGAAGAAAAGGATAAAATGCTGCTGATAATGTAAAAATATTTCATTTAAAAAGCATTGCAGGAGAAAAAAAAAAAAACTTCACAAGCTGGTGATCTGCAGCTGGAAGGTGTGTGGGAATTGCAGGAGTCACCTGGGCACTGTCTGACATGGGGCAAGCCAGCAGCTGCACCTCCCCAGGGGCTGGCCCTGCTCCAGAGTGGTTGGGATGCTTCCTGCAGGAAGGTCTCTGCCCAAGGAGGCTGCAGCACCCCTGTGCACTGGGGCAGAGATCCTGCTGGCACCCACAGCCCCAGGCACTGGTGGCTCCAGCAAGGCAGGGTGGATCTTCACTGCCCAGATGTTGGTCTTGCAGCTGGGTCACCTTCATCACAAGCATCTGTGTCATCTTCTCCATGGAACTGGGGGCTGAGGTGTAGGACCGGCACCCCTGTGCCAGGATTCTTGCTCCAGAATGCGTGGAAGCCTGGGAAGCCATTTCTTGTCTCTCCTAGAAGTCTTTAATTTTCCTTCTGGAGGGAAAACTGATGCCACTCAATGCCCCAGCATGCCACACCAGAGCCTCTGGCAGAGAGCTTAGCTCTGCCTGCAGCTCCAGGTATCCCAAAAAATGGAGTTCCTGCCACACAGAGCAAAACCTGTTTCCAACAAAGCTTCGTTCTGTCATCAAGCAGTGCATTCGTTAGGGAACACAGCAACTTGGAGAGGGTTTCAAAGCCGTTAAGACCTGCAGGCAGGCAAAGCCCCGGCGTGCCTTTCCAGCTGGAGCTGCTGAGACAGGGAGAAGGAAGTGCTGGAGGCACCAGGTGCTGGATTCCCCTGGGAAGGGGCTGAGCTGTGGGTGGCAATAAAGCACGAGTCCCATGCTCAGGAACTTCCACCCGTGGTGGTGTGGGTGCTGGCTTCTCCTTCACCCCTGAACCACCCTGAGGGTGCTGGCTTCTCCTTCATCCCTGAACCACCCTGAGGGTGCTGGCTTCTCCTTCACCCCTGAACCACCCTGAGGGTGCTCCTGCTGAAGCCAATGCTGGATTAATCAAATCCTGCAGCTCCCCAGCCCGTTCCAGAGGCAAACACTGTTTCTTTCAGCCACAGTGTGGAAACTTGTGTGCTGCCGGGGATGCTCTGCCTGGCCACACTGCCTGGTGCAGCTGTTGCTCAGGTCTGACTCTGTTTTGCTATGACTAATGTTTATGTTTGTCTCATGGCCATTTCTTTACCCACCTTACAACGAAAAGAGAAACAAGAGGAGGAAAAAAAACCAAACAAAAGCAAACACGCTGAGTAACAGTGTCTGCCACAAGGTTTGATATCATCACCAGGCTGAGTCACGCTGGAGCCGTAGTTTCTTTTGGATAAGCAGTGCCAGATGCTGTTGTTCAGATGCTGCACGAGCACCCACGGCCCCCAGGGCATCACAGAGTCCTCTCACAGTGGCCCCAGCGCGGGCTGCTCTGGCCGTGCTGGCCCCAGGAGGGCAAGGGGAAGCCATCCATAGCATTTCCCACTGTGCCCCCCATGCCTCCAGCTCTCCACAGGGGCTCTCGGCCACCTCACAGGAACATCCTGCAACACCCTCCAGATCAGATGAACTTCCTAACTGACAGGCATTAAAAAAAAATTAAAAAAAAAAACAAAAACAAAGGAAAAAACCCAAATGAAAACCATAAACATCCTTTTTTCCTTTTAATCAGCATTGATAATGAAACAAACAGAAAGATAAATTGCCCTGATCCCAAGCCAAGGATAAAACTGCAGCAGAAATAAGGCTCCTCCCAACATGTGTTCTGCTGAAAGGCAGCAGCATCACAAGTCCATGGCTATTTCAAAAGGCTGGTAAGGAAAGAGGGCTCTGGTGGCAGCAGGGAGCCTCTCCCCTTCCTGTTTTGCAAAGAAAAAGGTAGTACAAGGTTGGCTGGTGATCCTGTTTTGTTCCATGCTGAATAAAGTATTTTACCATCCACTCCCAGAGAGGATGTTCAGTCAAGGATCCAGAAATGTGTTGATGTTGCATAGCTTAGACCCTGGCAATAAGTTAATCCTCAGGGAAATCTGCAGGTGCAGGACATCCTCAATTTTCAGCTAGTCTGTAAAATGTGAACAGTACAGAGCCACGCACTTCTCCATGGAAACAGGTAGTTAAAAATCGAAATCCGAGCATGAGAGATTCACTTCCAGTCCCAGAGCAGTGGCAGGATGGGAGACAAGGGCAGGGATCCTGCACACAGCTTCATTTCTGAGGCCATTGCTGCCCCTGGCCCTGCCACCCTCCCGGGGTATTGTCTTGGTGAGCGTGGCATGCTCTGCAGGATGTGGTTTCCTCTGGGGTCTTCAGGCTTTCAAGGAATTTGGTGAGTCAGGAACAGGATCTGGAAAAGGCACACCAGGGATATTAGTCCAGCTTACAGCTGAAGGGATATTATTCCAGGAAGTGACCAAACTCTGCTTCTGCTTGGAAAACAGAGGGTTTAGGTCCTTTGCATTTTTCAAGCCACGGGACTTGATGTCCCACACAACCCCAAGTTTCCCCGCTGATATTTAACCCCTCACTTTCCCCTTTCCTTCCCACCTCTCCCGCCATCTGCAGAGGGGCTCAGCATTGCCAGTCACTCACCCAGGGTGGGGAAGAAGCAGTCCCCGGGCCCGGGGGGGGACAGGGGGGTGTTGGGCTCCGAGAGCAGATGCCGGCCGGACTCGGAGGGCAGCCTGCTGGCCACGTAGGACAGCTGGGGCCGGGGCCGTGGCTCTGCGCTGGCCGACGGCACCGCCTCGAACACGGGGTTTTCAATGCCCTGGGCGCTGCTGTGGGACAGGAGAGGCGTTTGCATCTTTATTTCGGAGAGTTGTTTTTATCCCCAGGGGTTTGGCTGAGCGTTGGGAACAAGCAAGAAGGGCAGGGAGCAGGTTCAGGCCATGGCATCTCAGCTGAGAGGAAATGGGGAGCCCAGTGCAGGGGGAAAGTTCAGCCAAAGTGGTTTCAGGCTCCTCCTGAAACCTGCTCGGGGTGCAGGGAGATTCAGGCCCATGAAAAACGGAAGGAGGCACTTTCCACGTAGAGAGAGGGAAGAGAAACAGCGATTTCCCAGAAAGGGAAAGGACTCAGGGTGTGGGTGACACCCCTTTCACTCTGCCGGGCTGAGGATATGTGCTGGCTTCACAGGGAAGGAGGAAAGAACAAGACCTTTGCAGGCTCCAAGGGCGTGTGAGGAGCTGGGAGCTCGTGGGTGTCCTTACCTATCCATCCTGACAAGCTCGTGGGCACCTGCCAAAGACAAAATGTTTGGGGTGAGTGCTGGCAGAACAAGGCCCAGCATCAGGCCCAGACCCACTGCCAGGGCGTGTTCTGGTGTCTTATCCACCACCAGTTCCTCCTCTCCCTTTGCATTCCTCCCTCCCTCACCTGCTTCTTTAGCCCTCTGCTTTGCTCCCAAACCTCCTTCTGTGCATCCCTGCCCTCTCCCACCTTGTTCACTCCCCAGCCCAGCTTCCTCCCACATTGAGACCACAGGCTCCAAAGAAGGGCAGGAGCCACTTCTGCAGGCGTGGGGCGAAGTGAGGTGCAGCTGCAGTCTGGCCCCACTTGGGCCCAGATGCACTCACCACCCACCTGTGGCACCGTCCTGGGGCTCTGCAAATGCCACCTGGCACTTGGTTGCCCCTGTCTGGCTGGGCAGCACCGGGCTAGGCATTCCCTCACCCCCAAATCCCACAGCCCGTGTTACTGGGCTCTGCTGGGAGCCTGCCTGGCCATCACCCTCAGCTGAGGTGCTGGAGTCTTGGCCCAAACTGTGCCAAAGAAAGGTGCTAGGTGGAAATAACCCGGTCCAGGACACCTGAGAGGCAAACCCCCCTGGATTTTGACTGCCCTCTGGGGTGAAGTAGCATCCAGGTGATGCTTTGCAGGTGGAGGTGGGAGCTGCAGCCCAGCCACTGCTAAAGGGGCGCCTGAAGGGGGTGGCTGTCGAAAAGCCAGTTCCCATTCTCGTGGCTGGCACTGTGCCCTCTTGCTGCTGCAAAAAACCACTTCTCCAAAGGTCTCCTCGGGACCGCACAGCCGCCCACCGAGCTGGAGAGGAAAACCGCAGGGCCCCGCTTGCCCAAGGGCTGATGAAATGGCTCTGCCAGTTAAGGTGGTGCCCCTTTCCGCTTAATTACCGAAATCTCTGGGAGCCAAGCATGGGCAGGAGCTGGCAGCCAGCTCTGCCTCAGCACAGCCTGGGGCTCCAGGGCTGGGGCAGCAGAGGGGAGACCTGGCTTGCTGCAGTCCTATGGCCACAGACACGTCAGGGGTCTCTTTAAAGAGGAGGGTGAGAAAAAGTGCACATAGTGCTTTTAGAAGGCAAAGCTGCTATTTCAGGTGTGCAGTGGAGGGAGGGATGAGTAAATGAGATGGCTCTCACAGTGGGTGTGGAGGAAAGGGCTCAGCAGGGAGCATCCTCAGAGTCTCAGAGCCTCCAGCGCGCTGCTGGTGTCCCCTCCTATCCCACACTCCTCACCAGCAGCCTGCAGAAGGTGCTTGCTCCCTGCCAGGACAGCTCTGCAGGAGGCACCTGGCAGGGACCTGTCTTGGGGCCACCTTACACCATGCCCGTGGGACCTGGGGCAGCCAAAGCAGCTGATCCCAGCGGGGCACACCCCATCCAGCCTTGCCAGGCTGGTGCAGCCCAGCAGGTGAGCTGGGGGTCCTGGTACATACGTCTGCTGCTGGCAGCTTGCCTCTGCTTGTAAATGAGGAGCAGGATGAGGGGCAGGCAGAGGATGCCCACGATGCAGGCGCCCGTGGCCAGCACAGCGGCCGTGATATCTGCAACAGAAGAGCAGAGATGAAGCCTCCCATTCACCTTCCCTTTCCTGGGCTTCCCCAAGCCAAAATCACGGGATTGTTTAGGATGGAAGAGACCTTAAAGATCATTCAGTCCAGCACAGGGCAACCCCGTGTTGCCTCAGAGCTGATGCAGTGTGGCTCCCACACACACAGGATTCACACTGGGATGCGTTGCCAGCTGTGGAGATAAGCTCTGAGGCATCCTGTTAGAACCCCAACCACAGTCCTTCATTGCTGCAGGACATCCCAAGGCTTTTGGTCTTCTAGGCATGAGGAGAGAAGCCCTGATAAAGGCTCCCAGCAACTTTGGGGCTCTGACTGACCCACTGCCAGCCTCAAAGAGCTTGGGCATCAGAGGGCTTCTTACCCACAGCCTCTGCTAATTAATGTCACCCACAGAGGCTCCCAGAAGGGCTGCAGGCACTTCTGTGGCCATCAAGGTCCTTGTGGGATGGCTCATGGCGAGGCTGAGGGCTGCTTAGGGCAAGGTTCAGCTCCTCTCCTGCACATCCATCTGAGGAAGCAGCTTCTTTCCCTGTGTGTCTGTGTTTTAGGAGAGGACATTTTTCTCCTTTTTCCTGACAGGGCAGTGTGTCCCAGCCCTTGAGACTGAAGGTTAGGGACAAGAAAGCACAGCTCCTGGGGACCAGGAACTGCTTCCCTTGTCTGGGCATGCTGCAAAATAATTTTAGCCAAATCTGCCCATTTAGGAGCCAGCAAAGGGGGACAGACAGAGCGACCCAGCAAGAAACCAGCTGCACAGTGAAGTGTGAGCATCTCTGTGTCTAGACACAGCTCTGGGGGAGCCCCACTTTGTCTGAGCACTCAAGCAAGGTTTGGGTTTCCCCTGTTCAAGACAGAGGTGGCCCAGGCTTGGGGTGTAGGAAGAGGTTCCTGCAACTCTTTACCTTTCTCTCCCTTCCTGTTTGCTTATGGCAGTGGCCACTCAATCCCTGTTGTGGGAGGGGGCTCAGGTGCTTTAGAACAGCTTTAGAATGATCTCCATGGGCTTCAGGACAGTCATGTCCAGGTGATGGGCTGAAGAAGGCTTTGCTCAGCCTGGGGATGTGCCTGTCATGCACACCCTGTTGGAAAAGCACTGGAAACCACCCTCCCAACACCCGGCTGTGAGGTTGCATGTGGGCACTGGTGTGTTGGCAGGGATCCCTAGGGAATGCATGGGCCAGGATGGCGAGCAGCACATTGGAAAGAGGGGTTTTGCCCTTTACCTTTGCCGGTGGCAGTGTGAAATGTGCAGTTTTGAAGCCCTCCTTTGCCTGCAGAAGAGAACAGAAAAGCTCAGGATTCGCTCAGGTCCCACAGAACTCCCGACCTGCTGGCTGCCCTTGCCTTTTCTCCCTGGTATTGAGAACATCATCCCAGAGCAGCCCAAAGCAGGAGTTTAATCCTGACAAGTGTTCACTGAAATCCCTGCTGCAAGACCCCCTTTGTCCATGGCAGCAGGGCCCATCCCTGACTGTGCAGCCAATTTTTTTTTTTTTTTTTTTTTTTTTAGTCTAAAAGAAAAGCTATCTAACACTGCAGATCAAGGCCAGGAGATGCCTTCCCCTCCCTCATGCCTCTCCCACTGGGCTGCTGTCCCAAGGTCATCTGTGAGCCCTCACCCAGGCTTGGCTCCTTTTAAGTTGAGGCTTGTTTTCCTCTCTGCCAGAAGGAGGTTGAAGAAGATCAGCGAAACTATGTGCCATGGATTTTATTGCATTCCAGCCTCTTGAGTTATTAAGATTTCTTTTCTTTTTTTTTTTTTTTTTTTAATGTTTCATTGCTCTCAAGCTCTAATCCAAACCTTCAACATCTGCTGCTCTTTGACTTCTGGAACACGCCCTGCACTTCCAGCATCAGTACATGCTGCCTCCCCAGCCCCAGTGCTGCATCCCTCACCACCCCTTCCCTGGCACTGTGCCCTGCCAGGGCAGCCTCACCTCGCTGGATCTGCAGCTCCACAAAGCCATGAGCCACCTGCATGGTGTGGGGCTTGCCGTGACCTTCCCTCCTGACCTCCACGGCGTAGCAGCAGTAATTCCCGCTGTCCTGCAGCGTCAGGTTCATCACCACGATGTGGAAGGCGCCGTGGTGGTCAAGCACAAACTCCACGCCGTGGTGGCCGCTTTGCCGGCCCGGGGGCGGCTTTTGGGAGGCGTTGCCCGGCAGCTCGTGGTGCCTGCTGAGGTCGTGGCGCAGCTCCTTGTCGGTGACGTTGCGGATGTGCCTCTTGTCGGAGCAGCTCTGGTCGCCCGTGCTGCTGAAGTACCAGGTTTTGTAGAGCAGGTCGTGGCGCTCGGCCAGGGGGCCGCTGATCCGGCAGCTCAGGGTGACGTTCTGGCCCTCGGGGCAGACGCACCGCGAGTACGGCGTGGTGACCAGGAAAGCTGCTGCCCCTCCTGCCAGGGAGAAGGTACCAAGTCAGAGCCTGGGTTTACCCGGAGTTTGTAGCAAAACTGGCCAAAAAAACACTGCAAACCCACCACCGATGTTGGCAAAGGGTGGGGAGGCCCTAGCACGGGTTGCCCAGAAGAGCTGTGGCTGTCCCATCCCTAGAAGTTTCCAAGGCAAGGTTGGAGGGTGCTCTGAGCAACCTGGGATGGTGGAAGGTGTTGAACCTACATAATCTTTAACTCCCTTCTAACTCAAATCTTCCAGGATTTTGTAGTGGGGCTGGGGGCACAACATCACCCTAGAAACCAACTCTGTAGGAGAGACATGCTTTAAATGCAGTTAACATCAGCAGAAGGAAGGCAGAAGCTTCTCTGGGTACAGCAGAGATGTGGGGCAGGGAGGCAAAGGAGGACGAGAGGCGAAGCAAGGCAGCAGGGTTATGGCTTGTGAAGGAGGAAACACAAGCACAGCTGGGCCAGCTGCAAAAAAATAAAAGGAGCGAAAACAAACAGAAAAGTTCCAGGAGGAGCAGTGGCCCCCCTTCTCCCCCAGATGAGGCGGGGAGCAGGTCCCACCCTCCTTGTTTTTCAGCCCCCAGGGAGGAAAAGGGGGAACTGGCTGATGCTGACAGTGAGGAGCTGCTGGAAAATGAAAACAATTTTCAGAAAGAAATTCTGGAATGTGGGCAGGAGGCGTGGCAGAAGTGGGAGCAAGAGGCATTGCTGGTCTTTCCCCAGCACACAGATGGGGGCTATTGTTGGGTAAGGGGAGCTGTGCTTGAGGGGAGGGAAAAGTGCAAAGACAGGAGAGGTTTTCGTGCTCTGGCCCTGCCACTCCTTCATGTTTGCAGAAGCGCTAATGTCACTTCGAAAACAGAAGAAAAAGCAGATTCTGGCTTTATTTACTTTAAATTAGTGTGGCTGGTTTGCAGCAGAGAAGATGTTACAAGGACGAGATGGTGGTGGGGTTTTTTTTATTTTGGTAACATCCTGTTGTGCCACGTTTCCCTTTGAGGTTTCTCACTTGCTATATCGAGAGGCCGTCAATCGCAGGCAGGGCGTGATGTGCCTGCCCTCAAGCATCCAGCCAGGCCAGGGGCTCCCCAATGCTGAGCCACCCAGAGAGCATCCTCCTCCTGAGAGCAGAGTCACTGTGTCACCTGCCTGGCCCTGGGCTCTGCTGGAGAGAGTGAAACCAAAAACGTGCCTCCCACCTCTGGGTGGTTATCTCTGACTCTTCGGTGATGGTGCAAGAGAAGCCCCTGAGTCCCTGCCAGAGAGTGCTCTGCAGAGGGAGAGGGATGCTTTGGGAAGGAGATTGGCCCCGTTGCACTCCCTGCTCTGGAGCCCACAGTGCCAAGGAGTCCCCAGAGCCAGAGCTGGCGTGACCTTTGCCTGACCACTCCAGCTAATTGCTTCCTGCTCCCCACAGCACGTGCAGCAGCACGTCCTGGAGCTGCTCTGGGGCAGAGGTTTGTGTGGCCTGAGCTCAGCGCTGCCTCGTTCAGTCTCGTTTTCAAGCCCTGACTTCTCCTTATCCCGGGGTGCTGCTGGGGCCAGGATGCACAGCCAGGCTGGAGGGGTTCTGGCAGGCAGCAGAGCGGGTCCCCCACCTCGTCGCCAAAGCACCGAGCACAAAAGGCACTTCAGATGTGTTTCTGATACCTGCTGCAAGGGGAAGTGCCCCATTCACATTGGGGGTCTCCTGGGAGCCAGAGGAAGGGAAGCCAGGGCTCTATTGGAGGAAGTCACACTTGCAACACCTTCCAAAAGTATCTGCAGGAGTCTTTTGTTTCCCACACACCCCGCTCAGATGAAGTAGGGCTCATCCCCGCACGGTTTGTGAAGCTCTGCCTTGCTAAAAACCATCCAGCCTCCACCTCCAGAGCTTGATGGGAACCGTCTGGCTGGAAAGTCAGCGCAGCCCACGCTTTCGGGGAGGGGCAGAGGTTACCATGTGTGCAACCTTTGGCTTTACAGGCTTCCTCTCCTTCTCCGCAGCGGGGGAAGGCTCTCAAAAGCCTTTGAGTGGAGGGGAAAGCAGCTGGCAAGGCACGGTACAGGCCAGAGCAGTGCCAGGGCAGTTGGTGCTCCCTCCCCAGGATGTACCGAGGCTTCAAACACATGCTGGATGCCAGACAGAGCCCAGAGGAGACATCTTCTGGTGGTGTCTTTATGCTAAAGCCCATGGATCTTTAATCTCCTGGGCTTCTTCCATGCCCAGAGCCCAGGCTTGGCTCCTTCCACATCCCAGTCAAACCATTCCCTTTGAAGTCAGAGCTGCTGGCAAATGCCAAAATAAAGCCAGATGCCCATCTCTGTGCATCTCCAGCTGGTTGGACCAGCTGAGGGCTGAGCTGAGAGCTGTTGTCTCGTCACCATCTGGTAAAGGCAAAGGAGGTCTCAAGCAGGTGCCAGAAGTGCCCCTTTTCCTCTTTGACACCTCAGTAACTTCATCTCCAACCAGTGGTGGTGCATCGGTGAGGCGCAGAGCCCAGTGCAGTGTTGGTACATCCCAGTGCTGGCTGGCATCACTCTCCTGACACCTGGGAACTCTGCTTTCAGACAAAGCAGAAACACAAAAAAGTGCAGAAACCCATGCTGCTTGGCCGACAAACAGCTTAAATAAGTCAGGATTTCACACTAAATTCTGGGTCGGTGACCAAAAGCCTCTCCTGGCTGCTTCTCCTATGTTTGGTTCCCGGTCCTGGCAAGCAGGTGTTTGACCTGCACTGAAGCAGGTGATGAAGCAGGTGTTTGATCTGCACTCCTGTGCTTGGCAAAAGTGATTTCCACATGGGGCCACCTCTTTCCACTCCGAGGAAATCTGCAGGGATCGGAGGGGCTCACCTGCTGCAGAGGAGGGGCTGCTGGAAACAGAGGTGGAGCAAAGAGCTCTGCTTGCTTCCTCTTCTAGGAGTTCTTGTAGCAGGCTCACATCAAAGTGCCCTGAGCCCCATCGTCACTGTGCTGTGATTATGCCTCAGTTGTCAGCCAGGTGAGATGTGCAGGAGCACCCATAGCTCTGCAGAAGCACCTCAAGCACGAAAGAAAGAGGAGAGAAAAAAGCTTGCTGAAGATGCCCGAGACATGTTAACAGCCCTCATCTCCTGCACCCCAGGGGCCAAATGGCTTTCCAGCAGCGGGGGTACCCATCATCCAGGCACTGGAGGGAGCAGCCTCGGGGGATCCTGCCTTGCTCCTCTTCCTGCACAGCCCTGGCTCAGGGACAGCACTTGGGATGTGATTTTGGAAAGCCCAGCTCAGCTGCCGTGCTTTAGGGGAAGAGGAGCCACTTCCCCATCCACCTTGCTGCCAGCATCCCCAAGCTGGATGTCTCCAAGGGCTACTTCTCCATCAATCCCTGCTAAAATTAGCCGGGGGCTCAGAAAGTTTTGGCAGGCACGGGATTGCGCAAAGCTCAGTTCCTCTGGCACCAGCCTCACGCTGAACATCAGCATCCAAGCTTGTTGCATTGCAGAAGGCCTGAAGCTCAGTCCCAGCGCCCCAGATGCATAAATGAAATCATCCAAATCCCTGTGGAGGTGCTGGGAATTGCTCCCTGATGCCGAGACTCGGATGAGAAGCAAAACGTGGTTCAGTCCACACCAACCTTGCTGTCCCAGAGGAGAGGAGAAGGGACCTCTGGCCCCATTGCATTGGGCATCTTTGGGCATCTTTTCTTCCCGATCCCGGCAGAAATCATGGAGGCAGTCACTTTGTCCCAGGAGAGAGGGTGAAGCCAAGCCCGATGCTCATCCTCCGCCTGCGCAGGGCAGGGAGGGATCATGGTCCTTCCCAGCTTCCTTCTCTGAGTCGTTGCCCAGGGTGGAACCGCGGTTTTAGTGCCACCGCCCCCGTTCCACTGCCTGGCCCCGGACCCCCGAACGGAAACGCTGCCCACAAGGGCTGGTGTGGAGTCAGGCATGAAGGAGCCCCCTCCCAAAGCATCCCGCTGATAAGCAGCCAGCGAGCTTCCAGCACCGGGAAGCGCTCACTGCGGGGAAGGGCAACTCGGCAGCCACTCGCGGTGGCCCTGGCCACGGCTGGTTGCCCACCCGGAGGAGCTGCCCGGCACATCTCGGCGGAGCGCAGCATCCATAGAGAGGGCATCCCAGCCCCTCTCTCCGCTCCCCCTGGGCTGTTGGAAGGGTCTTTTCACCGTGGCACAGCCGGGGACCCCCACCGTGCCAGGGAAAAGTGCCGTGCGGGAACGGAGCAGCTTTTCCAGCCCGGGGTCTCCAGCGGGAGGCTGGCGGGACAGGGAGCTGTTTCCCTTCCACGCATGTTAGATCAAAGCAGAGGAAGAAAGAAAAAAACACCTCCGAGTTTTAGAACAGTAGTTTCCCTGTGGCCCCTTTACCCCAGCACAGCCAGCACCGTGTGAAACACTGGCTTGACCCGCCACACACACCAAAATCACAGGAGAAGAGAGCGAATAACGCCCCAAACACTCCAGATTCCTTGTGCCGAAGCGCAGCCCCGGGCAGGCGAGCGCGGTGCCCCAGTGAGGAGAGTTCCTCCGGGCAGGGAGGAGAGCAAAGCGAGCTGGAGCTTACCGTGGGAAGCCAGCAGGCAGAGCGCAGCCAGGAGCAGCCCGGTTCGGGGGGACGCTGTCCCCATGGCGGCGGGGTGGCCGCGGAGAGGTGGCCTCTGCGGAGCCACCGCACGCTCTGAGCAGCCCCGCAGCGACAGCCGGACTTGCACTCACAGGAAATTTCATTGCGATTCGCGCAGCGCTGGAGAGAACGGCGAGCACCCCCCGGAGGTGAGAGGCTGCAGGGAGCACCCGCGGGTGGGGATCGCTTCGGACCCCACCTCCTCGGGCAGTGGGTGCCTCTGCCGGGTTTCTTCCCTTACAGCCTCACTTAGAGCCAGCTGTGTGCATTTTTGGGGTGCTAAGGAGGGTGCTCGCCGTGCCAAGGGACTTGCGGGTTCTGGTCTCCATCCCTTTCCCGGCAGGAGCGGATTCCTTGGGCCGGCTTGTAACTTTGCTTGCAATTACTGTTTTTCCCTTGTTTGTGAGGATTTTTGTGAGGATTAGGGAGGCAGAATCTCTCCTGGGATGAACGGGCAGCAGGTACAGGGAAGGGTTACTCAGAGCAATGCTGACTTGGAAAAGAGAACGGAGCTTCCCCCCCCAAAAAAATGGGAGCAAAGCATCCCCCTCCTACAGCCCATTTACACTTTGCCCTGAAATAGCAAAGCAGCCCCGTGGTCTGACACATAATTCCTCCTGGAGCTTCTCTTCAAATTCCAAAGGCGTCAACAAAATTTCTGGCTGCAGCTGAGAGCTGCCTCATTTCCAGTCAGCCTTCCCTGGAAAGTGGAGCCCAGATAACGTGGAATTTTGCAAACCGCAGGAAACTTTGCTGCTTGCCTGCTCTGAATCCGGAGTGTTCAGGGAAATAGAAAAGTACCTAATTTCCACGTGGCATTTTGGTTTTTACAGCAAACACGGCTGTGATGCTCCTGCCAAAAATGTAACCCTTGGCTGGCTGGGAGAAATTTGTCACTGGGGGAAGGTGTGGGCATGAAGCCCAGACACCCCAAGAAAATGAGCCCTTAGGCAGAGAGGTGTGCCATTGTCACCTGCCCATCCCCAGGTGGGGTGACACCCCCATAAGACAGCCAGGACATCCAGGTGCCCATGCAGGGGCTGGGACCACGGGAAGAGGCTCCGATCTGGCTGAGCCTCACCAGCAGTGACGTTGTGGTCAGCAGGGAGGTGGTGGGACCATGGGAGGTCGGTCCAGTTGCCCAAGATGCTCGGTTTTGTTCCTCACCTGAGCCCTGGCAGCATCGTCTCCGGGTATTTTCCATCCGTATTGCCACGCTTGTTAGGAACAATCAAGGTGTCCCCAATGGCAAGGCAAGGACTCACACACGCCCCTTCCAAAGGCAGGGAGGCACAGTGGGGTTCAGTGTCTGGTTTTCCCTGTGCCGTGGGCTGCTCCCTGGTGTTGCCAGCAATGGTAAACTGTGAAAAGGAGAGGGATCCCACAGGGACACGCTTTGCTTGGGAATAAGGGTGTGATTTAATCTCAGTACATTTATCTCTGTACCCAGCCGTCACCTGGAAGTGCGTCTGAAGCCACGGCTCATTTCATCTGGAGCCCTGCACGCTGTTTGTGTCTCTTGGCAGTGTTGAGCCATTGTTGGTCACTGACCTTGACACATCCAGCCTTTCCTAGCCAGCTCCAGAGATTGCCCAGCAAATGCCTCCACCGTGCTTAACACGATGTCCCGTGTCCCACAGGCCACCACCACGGTGTACGTCACCGTCCTGGATGAGAACGACAACGCTCCCGCCTTCCGGCAGCAGCTGTACGAGGTGACCCTCGACGAGGGTCCCTCCACACTCAACGCCACCCTGGTCACCGTGCAGGCCCTGGATCAGGATGAGGGACCCAATGGCACGGTGGCCTATGCCATCACCGAGGGCAACATCTTGGGTACCTTCCACATTGACAACGCCACGGTCAGTACGGATGCCGGCCCCTCTCCAGACGTGTCCCTGTCCCGCTCCCCTCACTCCCAGCTGCTCTCCCCTGTCCTTGCAGGGGGAGATCCGCACGGTGAAGGAGCTGGACTACGAGATCAGCCACGGGCGCTACACCTTGATCGTCACCGCCACCGACCAGTGCCCCCTTGTCTCGCGCCGGCTGACATCGACCGCCACGGTAAGGAGCTGACGGAGGGGTTGCAACACTGTGGCCTCTCTGGGGTCAAGGAGTTCCCACTTGGTGAGCAGTTTCACATCTCCTTCCCAGTGGTCACCACTTGCTTTTCCCAGCTGTAGCTGGTTTGCCCTGTTGCTGTCGCCTTGCTCCCTCGAGGCTGTTTCAAAACAGGGTCATGCACAAGAGATGCTTCTGGGTTAATTAGCCCAGTTATTTGGTCCTGCAGAGACAGAGAAATTCCTGGAACTCCTTTGAAGTTGAATTATATTTTTTTGAGATGTCCTCTTGGTCCTTCCAGCTTGAAGGGACCAAGTCGTCCTGCAGGTAGTAAATTATTATGGCATTAATTTCAGCTTCATCTTTATCTTTTCTTGCTATTTAGGTGCTTTTAGAATTCCCTTTTCCCTTGTAAGGAGGTTATTTAAAGCCTGTAGTCATTTTTATGTTGTTTTTCTCTGTAGCTCTTTCTATTTTCCCTGGGCCATGGTGACCTGAACTTAGTGCACTGCTCAAAGACTGGGGAGGGCAGGCAAGCAGCTCCAAGGCAAATATTTTGCGGGAACCGATTATTTTTGTGACCAAAGCCAAAATTTGACGAATTGTACAGCACGCCCAGATTGATTTGGTGGTCTGCAGGTGGCAGGGACCTTAAGTCTTCTGTCTTGATTGCCACGGACCATTGTACCTCACCTTGATATCGAGCCACAGGTTTTGTAATCCCCCAAAAGGAGATAAGTTCTTGTGTGTGAAGGAGAAAAAGAAGAAAAACTGAAGGGGAGATACCAGTGTGGGAAATTTCTATGGATAAAATCTGTCCACACAAGCCTGGCAGTGGGACTCCATGCTTGGACAAAGGGAAGGCCTTCAGATTTGGGTATCTGATAGTGCTGGGGATGACTTCCTGGCTCTGGACAGAGCCAGGGTTTAACTGCAGGCAGCAAAGGCAGCAGCTGCCATGTAGTGCAGGCAAGGACAGATCTTCCCCTGCACTTGGCTCAAGCAGAGACATGAACTTGGAAACCCCTTCAGCAACAAGCACCGAAGCCAGGAAAGATAGGAAACACCCTCCCTCCACTGCTCAAGGAGTTTGTGCCAGCAGTGTACAAAAACACAGCTTTTAGGAGGAGGTTTAGGGATTATTTGAGATCCCCAGTGATGGGAAGTCCATCACCCTGATAAGGCATGCCAGGGTTTGTTTTCTCCACTGCTAGGAAACGGAGCAGAAACTTGGATGTACTCTCTGTAAAGATTAGATTTAACCAGCAACAGATGCCCATCTGGTGGATTCCACTGTTCTTCAACCCAGGAGGTCAGAAAACTCCTCATTTCCAGTGCCTTTCTCATAACCACCTGTACCACCAGTGGTGGTGGTGGCTTTGCTGGAGCAAGGATGAAATCTGTTAATTTTTTAAAGTTTGCTCAGCATTAGGAATTAATATTTGTTGGAGGAAAAGGGGTGAGCCAGTGCGCAGCTGGCTGCAGACATCGCGTGTTTCCAAACTCATCTCTGTGGTTTTGTCTGTCCTGCTTGGACGTGGATGTGGAGGACATTGGGCCTTTGGGCTGGGTTCCCCATTGTGGTGTATGGCCCAGAGGTTTAGCAGTGTGCAGCTGGAGTCCTGTAGTGTGGATGTAGGACGGGCATGATCAGGAATAACCGAGTTTGAATCTCCGAGCTGTGAGCTGGATGTCTGGTGAACCCAGAAAAGCCAGAAATACAGGAGGTATTTTGCCATGTCACACATTCACAGCTTCCCACGCTCATGGCCAGCGGGGTGGTCTTCCCTTCCCCTTCCATCCCTCTCCTCTCTCAACCCTCACGCTTCTCACCGTGGCCGCAGGTGCTGGTGAACCTCAATGACATCAACGACAACTGTCCCACCTTCCCACGGCCCTACGAGGGTCCCTTCGATGTCACCGAGGGGCAGCCCGGCCCTCGTGTCTGGACTTTCCTGGCCCATGACGGGGACTCAGGACCCAGTGGACAAGTGGAATACAGCATCATCGCCGGGGACCCCCTCGGTGAGTGGGGACACGGGGCGTCCCCTCTCCCGCTGGTTGCCCCATGGAAGAGCCTGGCTTGCAGGAGCACGGGGAGGAAGCGCTTCAGAAAAGCCGTCCTCCCTCTCAGCTCAGCCTGTCGACACCAGGAAATCCTGTTTTGAGCAACAGGAAACTTAACCTGTTCGTGCCTGGACAGGGGGTGGCTGGGGCTTGTGGAGGGAAGGGGGAAATCTGCTAAACAACAAAGGCAAAAAGAAGTCCAAAAAGCAAAAAAACAAAGCACAGAAAGAGAAACTGAGCCTCGTCCCTGAGTCCCTGTGGGGTTTGCAGAGGGCTGGGGGACCAAGTTGCTCTGCAGCACTCACAGCTCCATCAACACCATGGTGCAGATGGCAGAGGAGCTGGGGGCATTCCTAACCATGGGGACATCTGGATGTCCCTCGGTGAAGGGAGTGGTGACTGCGGTCCAGGGGATCTGGAAGGCAGAGCCCAGTCCCGTCTTCCAGCTGACCCCACTGCAAAGCTTTTCCAGAACAAGCAGGACGAGGCCCTTTGGCTCATGAAGGGTCTGTACTGTGTAGCCCACCCTGCTCTGGCCATCCCAGGGCACGGAGGGGCTGTTGGCATCTTCAGAAAGGCCCAGAAAACAGGGACAGGCACCTTTTATTTGGCCATTCACCCCATCCCCTTCTCCTGCTGCTACCTAGGGGTGCATCCAGCACAATCCCCAGCTGTCAATCCTCCTATATCTGCAGTAACGGGCCATGGGTTTGTCCCCAAACCTGCCACGGTGCCCCAGCTCCCAGACAAGCCACTCCCTTGGGGAGCCAAAGCACGGTGAGAGCCAGGGCCCCTCTGTCTCTGGCAGGGGAATTTGTCATCTCCCCGGTGGAAGGAGAGCTGCGGGTGCGGAAGGACGCCGAGCTGGACCGCGAGAACATCCCCTTCTATAACCTCACCATCGCCGCCCGGGACCGGGGCGTGCCTCCCCTCAGCTCCACCGTGAGTCCCTCAGGCTGGCACGGGGGGGCTGTAAGCTGTCCCCCGTGCTTAGTTCCTTCCCTTTTGGTCTCTGGCTTCACTCTCCTCCCCTCCACCTCCTTCTCCTCGTCCCTAGGCCTTCCCATACTGGGCTGAGTTGGGGAGACCCAGCTCTTGCCTGGGAAGTGCAAGAAAAAGATGGGAGGCCTGGAAACATGTGCCACATGCCTGCCCTGCTTCTCTCCCTGGCAGATCCTGGTGGGCGTCCGTGTGCTGGACATCAACGACAACGACCCCGTGCTCCTGAACCTCCCGATGAACCTCACCCTGAGCGAGAACGCCGCCGTCTCCAGCTTTGTCACCCGCGTCCTCGCCCGGGACGCAGACCAGGGCCCCAACGCCCTCCTGACCTTCGATATAACAGCAGGGAACACGGAGAATGCCTTCTACATCAACAGCACTGTACGGCCCCAGAGGGCGAGTGGGTTGCTGGGATAAGGAGGGTGGGAACCCAGCTGTGCTGTCTGGCATCCTTGTCCTGGCAGGAAACGCCCTAGGGGAAGCATTCCTCGAATCCCACGTGGTGTTTTCTGCCTTGCTTTTCCCCGGCAGAGTGGCATTGTGTACGTGAACCGCCCGCTGGACAGGGAGCGGGTGGCCGAGTACAGGCTGACGGTCACGGTGAAGGACAACCCCGAGAACATTCGCAATGCCAGGCGGGTAATTACAGACGCTGCCGGGGCCTCCAGCGGGGCAGACGGGAGGGCGGGTGGCAAAAATGGCCATGAACAAGCTGTGCCTTTGCCCACAGTGCTCCTGATAGCAACCCCACCCCCAGAAAGCACCTGGGGATCACAGGGAGGGGGCTACAGCCCCATTCCCAGCAGAGAACAGGATCAGTAGGATCTAGGGCCAGTCCAAAGTCATTTGTTTACTCCATGCAACAGCAGTAGATGTCATGGAAGGAGGGACAATGTTGGGCAACCACAATGACAGTGGAGCATCCTTTGATTGCCCCAAAAGGAGGGTCCCTGCACATCTTCGAGGCTAGTCCAGGGAGTGCAGCTTTGACCAGAGGTGGGAGAGGGGGAAGGTGAGCTCAAGGAAAGGACATTATGGTCATCGCCCTTTTGTCCCAATTTTCCTTTAGGATTTTGACCTGCTGGTCATTTCCATAGCGGATGAGAACGACAACCGCCCCCTGTTCACCCAGAGCTCCTACCAGGCTGAGGTGATGGAGAACTCGCCCCCTGGTAGGTCTCTTCACTCCCTTATGCGGCTGCTGGAGACTCCCTTCAGGGCTGGATGAGGGGAGGTGTCTCCTGGCCGTGGCGGAGGAGACAGGACGTTGAGCAGGGCAGGGCTGCATTGGGACAGGGATGCTGGGTTTGAGGAGCTTGTGCCTTGATGAGCCTTGAGGAGAGTGTAGCTTTGGTCCATGCTGCTTGTGGAAACCCTTCCTGGCACAGGTCAACAATGGGCACCATTTGGGATTTGCTCAGCTGCAGCAGGTGCCCGTGGGCTTAGCAGAGCCCTGGGGGCAGCCTTGAGGGCACCCATCTGCCCAATGCCCTGAAGAGGATGGGCTGCCATCTCTCCATCACCTGGAACTGCCTTGCTCCAGGGGTTAGAGATTTTTAAAAGAGTCCAGCCTGTCCAGATACACATTTCCCAGACAAAGAGCTAGAAACACTATTCTTATTTTGTGTTGCCTTCCTGCCATTTAAATTGCTCCCTGCTCCAAGACCTCGGGTATCCTGTCCCACCACTGAGCAACATCTCAAGCAAAGGGTTTGGGTGCCTCCAGGTGACACCCTCGGTGGCAGAGTGCTGGTGCCACCCCTCTGATGGATGTGTCTGTCTGTTTGCTTTTAGCTGGATGTCCCACCACCTCTCCGGGGCCTCACGAGTTGGTCTGCAAGGCTGCAGCAGCCATCCCCCAGTGCCTCATACCCCATGAGGCCCAGCTCTGTCACCTCCTCCATCCATTCATTGCTGTCCCTCATGTGTCACCGGAGTGGGAGGGGGACTGAGGGGTCCTGCGGGGGACTGCCACCCTCCCTAATGCTTCTGTCATCTCATCCAGGGACTCCGGTCACAATGCTCAATGGACCCATCCTAGCCCTGGATGCTGACCAGGGCAGCAATGCCGTGGTGACCTACGAGCTCCTGAAGGCATCCCCGGCCCTCTTTGTTATCAACAACAAGACAGGTGGGGCAGCTCTGCTGGTCTGTCCCCAGCCCAGGGCCACCAGGTCCCCATGTGGTCTGCCACTAGGCTTTTCCTCTTCTCCAGGTGTGGTTTCGGTGAAGCCCGGTGGTGTGATAGACCGAGAGGCTTTGCTGGACCCTCACCTGGAATTCACGCTGGTGGCTCGTGATGTGGGGGGGCTGAACAGCACTGCTAGCCTGGCAGTGACCATCCTGGATGACAATGACAACCGCCCCGTCTTCCAGCCAGCATCCATCACGGCACGGCTGTTGGAGAACAGCCCTCCAGGTCAGGACTGGATGTGAGGGTGGGAAATGGGGTGTCCTGGGTGTCCCCTTGGCACTGTGAAGATCCAGCTCCCAGTGACACAGTTGGCCAGGATGGGGTCAAAGGGAAAATCTGGGGATTGAGGCTGCCCATGTTGCTTGATGATATTTGCCTTGGGACCAAGGACTTGTTACTGCTGTCCTCCAACCCTCGCTTGAGAGGGCTGTGTCCCACCTTTCCAGGCTTCTCCGTCCTCCAGGTGACAGCCACGGACGCTGACAGTGGCCTCAACCAACAGCTGGACTACCGTATTGAGGGTGGTGGCCAGGACAGGTTCCTGATTGATGCCACCACGGGGGTGATCCGCGTGGCCAACATCACCATTGACCGGGAGGAGCGCGATGCCTACCGGCTGACGGTGGTGGCCGTGGACCAGGGCACGCCGGCACTCTCGGGCACCGCCACCGTCAGCATTGTCATCGACGACGTCAACGACTGCCGGCCTGAGTTCATCAACCCCATCCAGACCGTCAGCATCCCCGAGTCAGCTCCCCCTGGCACCGTGGTGGCCGAGGTGACCGCCATCGACAGGGACCTCCACCCTCGCCTGGAGTACTACCTGCTGGGGATCGTGGCCCGCGATGACACGGACGCGCTGGTGCCCGAACAGCAAGGAGCGTTCACGGTGGATTTTAGGACAGGTAGGAGAGCGGGAAGGGCGGAGTGGGCAGTGTGGACCCCTCTCCTCGTTTCTGCTTCTACTTCTTCTTCTCTGCCTGGAGGTAGGTGTCCGAGGTACAGGGCGGTGGTGCTCCTCTCCTGCCTCCCCGCCGTCCTACAGGTGCCCTGTCTCACCCTGCCCTGTCTTCTCATTCCTGTCTAACTGACTTAACTTTGCTTTCTTTTCTGGCTCTCGGCCTGCCAGGTTTGTCTCTGTGTCTGTGCTCATTTCTGTCTCCGTGCCACCCGTGGCCTCTCTCCATCTCACTCATCTCCACTGGCAGAGGTGGCCTCCGTTGCAGGCCGGGGGCTGCTCAGCCTTGGCAGACTGCACCCCAGCACCCTCCCTGGGGGAGCAAGGGGGCACTCCAGGGCAGGTGGTGGGCTCCTTTGGGGAAGGAGGGCCAGGAGCTCCCCGTGTCTCTTTTGGAGGCACAAAGCTGATCCAGGACAGAAAAATGCACTTGTTGGAAAAGATACAGGACAAGGTTGTTAAAGATGCTGAGCTCAGGTGGATGGGGTTGTGTAGGGGAGCAGCAACAGCTGCTCCCAAACCCCTTTTATGTGCACAACCAGGACCACCTGAGGCCATGTGGAACAGGCAGGTAGGAAGGACATGGAGAGCAGGGGGAGAGCAGTTGTCTCTTCCTGTAGCCCTCAAGTGTTTTCCTCATTTTCACTCTTTGGAGAGGCAGGAGAACAAGCGTGGTGCAGGATGCAGCAGTCGGCTGGAACACACCTCCCTGCCCAGGCAGGGGCACAGGCACAGCCTGTGACATCCCTCTTTTTTGGGATTCCCAGGAGCTGTGAAGATCAAAACTCCCCTCAACCGTGAACTAGTGGCCACCTATGAGGTCACCATCTCTGTCCATGACAATGCCAGCGAAGTCATCGACCGCTCGGTCAGCGTGCCCAACGGTAAGGGTGGGCTCTGCCCAGGCAGTGTGGGGACAGGGACTGGCACAGCCCTTCCCAGGCACCAGTGCAGCTTCTGGGTAATCAGCAGCTTTCCCACCTTCCTCTCCATCCTGACCAGCAACATTTCCTGTGGGACCAGTCCTGGACAAGCTCCCATCAGGTCCAGGTTCTCCCCTGAGGACTCCTTTAGAGAATGTCCCAGACATCCCAGGGCTGCGGTGGGTATGGAAAGGACTGTGTGCCCATAACCTTACCATGGGAGACACTCATCCCTTAATTACCTCTCCCATCATATCTTGCCAGCCCACTGTGGGTAAATTCAGGCTCATGTGTGAGAAGACACACAAAGATCAGGAGCAGGTGTCCCACTGCAGCATAGGGGGACACCCATAACGTGTTCAGGGCACAGTGGATTTAGGGCATATTAAAATTTTTCTTGATGAACCAGCACCTGCTGGCTCTCTGGACTTTCACATTTGTGCCTTTACAACCCTCCTTTCCCCCAACTTTCCTTCCCTTCTCTTTCTCACTTTTTCTTCTTCCCTTCTCTTCCCCTGTGGTTTCCACCGTGGCCACAGCCAAGCTGACAGTCAACGTCTTGGACGTCAATGACAACACACCCCGCTTCCGCCCCTTCGGGGTCACCTACTTCACTGAGCGGATCCTGGAGGGAGCCACGCAGGGCACCACGCTCATCTCCATCTCAGCGGTGGACCCAGACAAAGGTGCCAACGGGCAGATCACCTACGAGCTGCTGAACCTCTCTCCGGAAGGTTACGCCTGTCTGGAAGACCATTCGGCAGGTTGGTGGTCTGGGGAGGTGGGATTCTGGGCCAGGTCGGTGACCTGGGTCAGGTTTCTCATTTCAGGGTCTGCCATCCTCTAGGGAAGGTTGTGGCCAACAGGACAGTGGACTATGAGGAGGTGCAGTGGCTGAACTTCACCGTCCGTGCCTCCGACAACGGCTCTCCCCGCAGATCCGCTGAGATCCCCGTGTACCTCCAGATCGTGGACATCAATGACAACAACCCTGTTTTCAGTCAACCCTCCTACCAGGTGAGCACCCCTGTCAAGCTGTGTGGGGGGCTGGGCCCTGCCTGCCTGGTGAGGACAGGCACAGAGCTGGGGGTTGTCCAGGGACGCATTCTCTTCCTTCCGCCTGTGCTTGAGCCATTTGGAGAAGACGGTCAAGCCTGGCACGCGTCTTCTGGGAGTCTGGCTGTGCCCAGTCCTGGTGCCAGCTGTGCCCTCGGTAACTGCCCGCTGAGACAGCAGGGGCTGAGCCAGTCCTGCCTGCTCCCTCATTGCAGAAAGCTGTCTTTGAGGACGTGCCATTGGGTACGGTCATCCTGAGCGTCACGGCCACCGATGCAGATTCCGGGCAGTTTGCTCTCATCCAGTACAGCCTGGGCGATGGAGAGGGCAAGTTTGGGATAAATCCCAACACGGTAAGGAGCCAGCCGAGGCTGGAACAGAGCAGGGGAAGGGAGGGGAGGCTGAAATGGTCCCGGCTTGTGCCTTGCTCCCACACCTCACCTTCTGCCCCTTCTTGAGTACCAGCTCTGCCAGACGAGGTCCACCTGAAGGTCTCTGTGTGCTGCAGGGTGACATCTACATCCTGTCAGCCCTGGACCGGGAAAAGAAGGATCACTACACACTGACAGCTGTGGCCAGGGACAACCCTGGGGATGTCTCCAGTAACCGTCGGGAGAACTCTGTGCAGGTAGGGCTCTCCTCCTCCCACCACCCCCCTTGGGTGCTGGTCACCAGCAAGAAGGCATTAAAGCTCCACCTTTCCTCCCCAGTGGCTGGACTGGGGGGAATTAGGCAGAAGGAAGAGTGGGTGACGCCAGGAGCTGTGGGGTGGATGGTGCAGGGCACTTTGTGCTGCAGGGACAGCACGTCAGCACGAGGGGCAGGGGAGGGTGACACTATTGTCTGCAAGTGCTGTGGTATGAATGGGTGCCCCAGCCACGGCGGCCCCCATTGTTGGAGGCAGGAATTCAGCTGGTGGAGTTAAACAAATAGCAGGAAAGGCACCTCTCTCCAGCAGCAGAGCTGCAGGTCACAGCAAGGGTATGGCCCCGGGGGCTGCCCAGCCTCACATCACCCAGCTGGCTGTGCTTTGCCAAAGGTGCTGATCACAGTGCTGGACATCAACGATGTCAGGCCCCAGTTCAGCAAGAGCCAGTTCAGCACCAGCGTCTACGAGAATGAGCCGGCGGGGACGTCAGTGATCACCATGAGTGCCACCGACCTGGACGAAGGGGACAACGGCGTGGTGACCTACAGCATCGAGGGCCCTGGAGCGGGTAGGTGCTGGGAGCTGGGGGCTCTTCCCCAGGGAGGAGGGTTATGAGGAGGAAGGAGTCATAGGCACCATATCTACACCCCATCTCCTGCGGCTGGTTTGGACTCCTGGGAGCAATACTGAAAGCGTGGAGCTTTCTCCATTTCTCTGCAGTTTCCAGTTCCTCATGATGTGGGATGTTAGGAACTTTGCCTGCCTCCATCGTGCAGCCCAGCCTTGGCTTATGCTCTAGTCTTCCCCACCTCAGCAGGACTTTCTGTTACACCCAGTGTGTCTTGGAGCAGACTCGCTGCCTGCTTTAGGTGAAGGCTTTGAAGGGCAAAGAGGTGTGGGTGGATAGTGATAGTGCCTGAAATCCAGTATATCTGCACACAGAGAAATTGCAGAAATCAGTCTCCACTGTTCCAGCCTGGGCGGGAGGGAAGCACGGACAGGGCTGACCAGGGAGTAGGTCCCAGAGACAAGGATGTAGCAATGGGCTGGCATGCTCTGAAAGCCCTGAGACCACCCACACCCGTGGCCTGCTGTGAGGGGTGCACTTCAGCTGGTTATACTCATTTCTAGTCATAATTTATCTGGTGCAAAGTGTCCTGAGCCAGAGATGTGGGGTTTTTCTCTGTCCCCAGAGGCTTTCAAGATCAATAAAGACTCTGGGCTTGTCATATCCCGGCGGCGCCTGCAGTCCTACGAGAGGTTCAACCTGACTGTGGTGGCCACGGACAAGGGGCATCCCCCTCTCTGGGGGACCACCATGCTCCACATCGAGGTCATCGACATCAATGACAACCGCCCTGTCTTCGTCCGCCCACCCAACGGCACCATCCTGCACATCAAGGAGGTAAATCCCTTGGGAGGGAGCAGGGTCGTGGCATGTTGAGAGTGTGTTCAGAAGCACTCCTGCCTATAGCAGCAAAATCCAAACTCCATCTCCGCTGGGGATGCAGCAAGACCTTGATTTAGCATGTTGCAAGAAGGTTTGGGTCATGGGGGTGGATGTTCCAAAACAGCCTCTCTCCATACATGCGAGCAGGGTGATGGGGCAGATTTGGGGAACAGAAACCCCAGCAGCACTCAGAATTAGTAAACAGACTGTGTTTAATAAACATGGGAAATGCTGACAATTGAGATGCTTCTCCTTTCTAGGAAGCAGGCTTGACTCAGCCAGTCCCCAGTGCAATTCTCGGGCAGTCCCTGAGAATTGCACGCAGACACTGTCTCAGCCAGTCCTTACCCACCAGGCCAGAGGGGATCATGGCTCCATGTTGCCAGCCCCCTGTTGTGTTTCAAGTAGTGGGAGCTTGCTGACCTCCAAACCCAAGGGATTTTGGACCAAGGGGGCCTGGAGGGGCAGGGGGTGCAGGGGGTTTGCGTACAGTGCCAGGGCTGAAGGGCTGTGTGTGTGCAAGCAGGAGATCCCCCTGCGATCCAACGTCTATGAGGTCTATGCCACGGACAAAGACGAGGGTCTCAACGGAGTGGTGCTCTACAACCTGCTGAAAACCGGGGCAGGGAACAAGGACTGGGAGTATTTCAGCATCGACTCGGTCAGCGGGCTGATCCAGACGGCCATGCGGCTGGACCGGGAGAAGCAGGCAGTGTACAACGTGAGCCAGCCAGGGGCCAGGGCGGGCCTTGGGGCTGTGGGTCCAGCATGGGACTGGTGGGATGCGAGTGATGTGGTGGGGATGGCATCAGCTGACACAGTTGTGGAGATATCACACCTTAGCAGGAACTGGGTGGTTATCAAGTGTCTTAGGGGGGGTTGCATCCTGGTGGGCCAGCACCCAATTTCCTGTTAAATGCCCCCAAAATTCTCCAGCATGCAGCTGTCCTCTCTGTCCCTGCCTCAGTGATGTCTCCCAGCGCGTGTGGTTTTGCCCGGGACAGCCCTTTTGCCTCTCTCCCCAGCTGATCATCGTGGCCTGCGACCAGGGCCAGCCACCCTACGAGACGATGCAGCCGCTCCAGGTAGCGCTCGATGACATCGATGACAATGAACCCATCTTCCTCAGGCCACCTGTAAGGCACCAGGGTGAAGGGGGTGGGATGCAGGGGATGCAGGGATGGGGATGCCAGCGAGCACATGTGATGGAGTGTGAACACCTGGGCGTCACCATGGTGGAGAGCACCGTGGAATTTGTCCAATTTTGTTTAAAGCAACCCCAATGGTCATAACGTTCCTTTCCCTGGGGTCTCTGGCAGAAGGATAGTCCCCAGTACCAGGCACTCTCTGTCCCCGAGCACTCACGGCCAGGCACCGTGGTGGGGAACGTCACCGGGGCGGTGGATGCAGATGAGGGCTCCAATGCCATCGTCTACTACTTCATAGCAGGTGGGTGTGGAGATGGCAGCTCTGTTTCCCCCACACACCCCTCACCCAGGATTTCTGTCCTCTTCTTGCTGCCTCTCTGCCCTGCTCAACGGGCAAGGTGGCATTTTGGAAGCGCCAAGCCCAAAGAGGACTAACTGGGGATGCCTTTCTGCTCTCAGCTGGGAACCAGGAGAGCAACTTCCAGCTGAGCCGAGAAGGGAAGCTGAAGGTCTTGCGAGACCTGGACCGGGAGAAGGAGCCATACCACTCCATCATCGTCAAAGCATCCAGCCAGAGGAACTGGGCTCCTCCCCGGGGCCAGCGGGCAGCAAGAGCCCAGTTCTGGGACCTCAGCGAGGACCTGACCCTGCAGGAGGTGCGGATCTTCCTGGACGACATCAATGACCAGTCCCCCCAGTTCACCAAGTCGGAGTACACGGCGGGTAAGAGGTGCCAGGGGCTGGGGGGGCACCAGGAGCCAGAGATACTTCCAGGAAAATCCAGCAGGATGATGGGGCAGCGAGAGCCAGCCTGGCCCCAGGTCCCTTTCCCATCTCTCCCTCAAAGGGGTTGCCACCGATGCCAAGGTGGGGTCGGAGCTGATCAGAGTGCTCGCAGTGGACGCCGACGTGGGCAATAACAGCCTGGTCCTGTACAACATCCTGGGCATCCGCTACATCAAGCAGCACTCCAATGACTCCGAGGAGGTGGCCAACATCTTCAGCATCGGTGGGTGCCCAGCCTGCTGCAGGAGCATGGGGCCTCGGGCAGAGACACCCCTGTGGCCAAAGATGTCCCCATGGCTGGGGTCACTGATCCCGGGCTTGTCACCATCCATTCCACAGGAACCCTTGACGGCATCCTGCGAACCTTTGACCTCTTCACAGCCTATAACCCCGGCTACTTTGTGGTTGATATTATGGCCTCTGACCTGGTGGGCCACAATGACACGGCCATTGTGGGGATTTACATCCTGCGGGACGACCAGCGGGTCAAAATCATCATCAATGAGATTCCTGACAAGGTCAGGCAGTTCGAGGAGGAGTTCATCAGCCTGCTCTCCAACATCACAGGCGCCATCGTCAACACGGATGATGTGCAGGTAACCATCTGCCTTGGAGGTTGCTTTGAGGGGTAGATGGCCTTCCACATGCTGTTTGGGAGGTCTCCTTCAAGGGAGTCCTGCCTGGATAACCACAGACACCCCTGGGCTCTGAAGGTGATGGATACACCGCAGGTTGGGGTGTACTGAAAAGGTCCACACTGATGCTTGAGGGTCTCCTGCCATGCGAGCACACCTCGAGGCATGCTCAGGAGGAGGCTCCTCTCCCACCCTGCAGACCTTGCTGTCTCTCCCCAGTTCCACGTTGATAAGAAAGGCCGGGTGAACTTTGCCCAGACGGAGCTGCTGATCCACGTGGTGAACAGGGAGACCAACCGCATCCTGGACGTGGAGCGGTACGTCCCCTGGCCCCCCACCCAGCCTGGCTCCCTGGGGACCCTGATTAATGTCAAGGTGCCCAAGCAACCCTTCTCTTCCCAGGGTTATTCAGATGATAGACGAGAACAAGGAACAGCTGAGGAATCTCTTCAGGAACTACAACGTGCTGGACGTGCAGCCTGCCATTACTGCCCGGGCACCAGATGACCTCTCGGCTCTGCAGGTAAGGGTCCAGCTGGGGTTGGAGGAGCTGCTCACAGAGGGGGTGGTGTGCCTTCCCAAGGGGACTGGTCAGTGCCTGGAGAGTAGTTCCACCCATATAATTTGGGGCATGTGGCCACCAGCAGGTGCTGGCTGCATGCTGGAGGTTTCCCCCATGCCTCTGTCTCTCCTAGATGGCAATCATCGTGCTGGCCGTCCTGCTCTTCCTGGCTGCCATGCTCTTCATCCTCATGAACTGGTACTACAGGACAGTGTGAGTAACTGCTGGGCTCTGCCCAGCCCCTGCAATGTCACCTTAGACCAGGGAGACCACTGTGGCTTCTCCCGGCCCTGGAAATGCCAGCAAGCAAAGGAGGGCATCAGCTTCCCAAAGCCTCTTCCTCCAAAATGCATGATTTTATTACTGATGGTATTAGTACATCTTCCCCTAAAGCTCCCCGGCCTTATTTAATATTTAATGTCCACCCTGTATGAAGGGTTATTGCAAATCTGTGTGTCCTTCTCCTTTCCAGCATCTTCCTTATTTTCTTCCCCAATTGGTTGTGTTTCTTTCGCAGGCACAAAAGGAAACTGAAAGCCATCGTGGCTGGCTCCACTGGTGAGCAGTGTTTGGGGTGTCCCAGCTGCATGGGAGAGTGGGGCGCATGGAGAGCAAGGAGGGGGGTCACAGGGAGACGTGGGGATATCATGGGGATATCATGAGAAGTGATCCTGCCCAGCGAGGTGAGATGGTGGGAGGCTGTTCTCAGCATCAAGCTCTGTGTTACCTGCCACACCCCACCGTGTTTCTCACTGCCTTTTTGGTTCCTCTTTATCCCTCCCTGATAAAGAAGTGTCACCCCATGGTTTGCTGCTAAGCCCGTGCACGTGCTGCCCTGTAACTCTCATCCCTGCCTCTTGCAGGGAACAGAGGCTTCATGGACATCATGGACATGCCAAACACCAACAAGTACTCCTTTGATGGGTGAGTGACACCTCCCGGGGCTGGAGGCTGCTCCCAAGAGAGAGATGCCTGTGTTTTGGAGCCAGGAGGTGGAGACATGATGTCTCTCTGCTCTGCTCTGTTCTGCTCTGCTCTGCATGGATTATTACTGATCCTGGGGCACATGCTCGCTCTGAGAGCTTTCTAAGCTAAAAAATATCATTATTTCTCCTGTGACTCCATCTCTCCCAATCCTGGCCAGGTTTGGGGTAAGCAGAGATAATGGGCAGGGTTTGACACACACCTGGATCCAGAGCATCCAAATTCATACCTGCACAGGGCAGGAGGAGGCAGTGCAACCTCAGCAGCGTGGCTGTGGACGGGGTTAGGGATAACGCCGCTCCTTCCCTGCCCTGATGGCTGTTCCTCCCCCCGGGCAGGGCCAACCCGGTGTGGCTGGACCCCTTCTGCAGGAACATGGAGCTGGCGGCGCAGGCGGAGCACGAGGACGACCTGCCCGAGAACCTGAGCGAGATCACCGACCTCTGGAACAGCCCTGCCCGCACCCACGTGAGACACGGCCCCGCCGGGACACCGTGTCCCCGCGCCTGCCACCCCCAGCAGCCCCTGAGCCGCTGTCTCCTCCCGCAGGGCACCTTCGGGAGAGAGCCCTCCGCCGCCAAGCCCGAGGATGACCGCTACCTGCGGGCAGCCATCCAGGAGTACGACAACATTGCCAAGCTGGGGCAGATCATGCGGGAGGGACCCATCAAGGTGAGTGCTGAGGGCAGGCGTCCTGCGCCGAGGAGTCTTCCCTCACAGCTGCACCTTCCAGGTTCACAGCGCCGGAGGGTGACGTCGCTCCAAAAAATGCTGGGATGAGGCCGGCCTCCCTCTGATCAAGCCATCTGCCCTGGATAACCCACGGTCTCTCCCCCTCCACCCAGGGCACTCTCCTGAAGGTGGTCCTGGATGATTACATGCGCCTGAAAAAGCTCTTTGCCCAGCGGATGGTGCATAAGGCCACCGCCAGTCAGGGGGACCGCTCCTCGGTCTCAGAGGTAGAGGGGTGTGCATGGGTGTGGGGAGATGCTTGCCGTGCCCTCTGGGATGCAGTGTGGTCTTCCTGGCCCCACAGGCTGCGGTCACTCGCTGTGGCCGTGCTCCCTGTCACCCAGTGGTGCCCCCACTCTCTGCTTGGTCAAAACAAGCCGGATATCGGTTTTCCACTGGTTCCCACTGCTGGTTTTTCACTGGTTTTCCAGACTGCTGATTCCCCACAGTGACTCCCTGTGTTTTCTCTGATCAGCACGCAGCACCTTCTCCCTTGGTCTTTCTGACCCCAGGAGAGGACATCCCTTTTTGCAGATTGATTGGGCTCTATCCATCAGCTCCCATTTCTGCCAAGGCTGGCCAAAGCTGTGGGGGATCATCTTCCCTTCCTTCTGCTTCTCTGGTTTTTGCCTCAAAACCACAGATTTTTGAGCAAAACTGTTGGGATGCAGAGTGTTTGCTGGTGCAGAAGGGCTGGTCTGGGGAGATGAAACTCCTCCTGTGGCCTTCTACCCTTCACGGGGGTGCAAAACGAGGGACAAAGAGAGCAAAGGACAGCAGTGGGAGGGGAGATGCCTTTCAGCCCTTCTGCCCTCCATCTATCCATGCCCTTATTCCCCTTCAGCCCCATCCAGCCTTCCTTCATCTTCCTTCCCTGTCTGCCTCCTGCCCCTCCACCCTCATACAACCCCAAATTCCGACCTGGGTCCAAATTTCTCCTCGGCCACTCTGGGGACAGCTGCAGGACATACCACCCGCCTGGCAGCCGGTGCCTAAGCTGGGGCATCCGCCAGGGGCGATCCACGTGGAGGTCATCTCCTGGTGATCCTCATCACCGTGCTCTGAAGGTGCTTCAGAAGAGGAGGGCCCTTCCCTCTGGCTGGACTCCAGCATTGCAGGAGTCAGGGAAGCCAGGAGCTGCTGTGGCCACGGTGGCGATTCCCTCCTCCACGGCTCTCTTGCAGCTGATCCAGAAGGAGCTGGAGGACGAGGAGGAGGAGCGCAGCCCCAGCCAGGGCAGCCTGCGCTTCCGACACAAGCAGCCGGTGGAGCTGAAGGGCCCCGACGGCATCCACGTGGTGCACGGCAGCACGGGCACGCTGCTCGCCTCTGACCTCAACAGCCTGCCCGAGGACGACCAGAAGGTGCTGGGTCGCTCGCTGGAGACTCTGACCGCCGACTGCGGGGGCTACAGCGACCACAACGCCCGCACCGAGTCGGCCAAGTCCACCCCCCTGCACAAGATGCGGGAGGTGATCATGGAGAGCCCTCTGGAGATCACCGAGTTATGACGAGCGGTGCCGCCGCTGCTGCTGCTCCTCTAGGCAAGCCGGGGCCGGCGGGGATGAAGCACAGAGCAGGGGGGCCGTGGTGGGGGCCAGGGGCAGCCAGGTGCTTGGCCCCCTCTTCCCCTGCAGGAGTCCAGGCTACCCGGTGCAGATGGCTCCGGCAGCCTTGGAGAGCTTGGCCCCGGCAGAGGGCTCTCAGGACCGGAATGCTTTTACTCGCCTGTCATTTATCCATGAAACCATTAAATTTTTTTTATTTTTCTTATTAAAAAAAAAAAAAAAGGTTTTTTTTTTAAAAAAAAAAAAAAAAAAAAAAGGGAAAAGAACAGCTGAATAAATCTGATGAGTCCAGACTGGACGGGGGGAAGGTGCAGTGAGGATGCGGATGATGTGCTAACACAGCATCCCCGGGCACAGGCTGGGGACAAGCAGCTGTCACACCTCGAGCATGGGGAGGGCCAGGGAAGCGTGGGGAGAGACCGAATCCTTTTGGCATTAACGTCACCTTTCCAGTAAGGAAAGACCCAAAAAATTCAAAAGAAAAAAACCCAACCCAAAGACATTCCTCCATTTTGCTGGCTTTACCAAAACTTGTTGCGATGTCAAAAAAGAGAAAGACTAACTGGGGCTTCTGGATGTCAAGTGCTCGTGCGTGTCTTTTGTTGCCCTTTTCTTTCCCCTTCTCTCTTGCATTTGGGTTTGTTTGTTCGGGGGCTTGTTTCCAGTCGTAACCTTGTGGAGAGTTTCGGGCACGGTCTGTTACGGGACTCAGAAATACACTGTCTATGGCTTTGGGTAACCTGTCTGTCGTCCTTCCTGCCCGGATCCATTAGGCCCAAACCCCCTTTGGAAGAAAAGACTCTCTTTTAACTCACCCCTCAATCCATCATCTTCACGAGATGCCACCCTGGGTGTTGCTGCACCTTGGATTTTGGGGGAAGCATTAAATGTTCTCCGGGTTTACCCACACTCCCATTGCAGCCCCCAGCACAAGGAGGAAGGACACAACCAGCCAGGCTCACGGGAAGAGTTTATTTGTGATGGGATACTCCCATGCACGCCCAGGATCAGGCACTGCAGGCATCCCCCCGATACGGTGGGGAGGGACGAGCCAGCACCTCGCTGCCCATGGCTCACCACCACAGCTGGGTCAGCACAGGACCCCCAGCAGGGATGGGGGTGTGAAAGGAAATCCTGGCACCCAAACTCATTCGTTTTACGTTCAGGTGAGGCTGCCGCCAGCCAGCAGCGGGGGGCCAGTGTTTGGGCAGCAGAACCCAGCCCAGCCCACGGGGACAGATCCACGTTGCAGGATCTGGGCCGTACGAGTGGTTCAGGGTGGGATGGAGAGGTGGAGAAGGGATTGGGGATGGAGATAGAGGTGGGAATAGAGGTTGGGCATTTTGCAGTCACCCTGAGAGATGTCAAGGCTGAATCCCTAGTCCTGAAAATATTAACGAGTCCCTTAACCTGATTTGGAAGTCCAAGCCCCAGGAGTGGAAGAGGAAGCGGCCGAGGCCGCTGGGGTTCCCCGCAGCCCCGCCGGCGTGACGAGGCCGGTTGGCTCCTGCCGTTGCCGTCTGCGAGTGCAGGCACATCCCAAGGGAAGGGAGCCAGGATCCCGAACCAAACGGCAGAGCAAGTCCAGCCAGCTGGGGAGATGGCTCCTAGTTCCACACGTGGCGCTGGCAGTGTGCGACGGCCTGCGGGAGGGACGGGCATGGCTCTGGGCTGCGGGGACCGGCGGCACCCTGCCGGCCCCGGGGAGGGGACACGGCCGGCACTTACATTGCACTCGACCGCCGTGGCCATGTTCTTGCACCAGTACTGCGGGCCCCAAGCACAGGGGGCCGAGCCCAGGAGATCCTCCTTGCCCGAGTCACAGGCTCTGATTTTCTGCATTGCAAAGGAAAAGGGTGGGAGGGAGAGAAAGAGAACCTCCATGAGGAGCCTCTGATCACCCCGGCCCTCTCCCAGCCCGCAGGCTCGCAGAAAGGATGCACATCTTGGCCCGGGCCGCCCCAGGGATGAGGACACTCACAGTGCAGACGAAGGTGGGGTCCATCATCTGCACGAAGAGCCGCACGGCCGCCGGCTCGTACTGCAACACCAGCGCCTGGCACTGGGAGGGAGAGAGGGGTGAGCCCGGCGGGGCCATCGCGGGTGGTTTTCTTGGGTTGGGTGTGCCCCCTCAGCTCACCTTGCTGGTGAGCGGCATGGGCAGCATGGCGCAGCCCTTCTCCAGCACCTCGCCCAGCTCCTCCAGCGTCTCGTTCTTCAGCAGCTCGTTGTCGAAGTAGGTGATGACGATCTGGCAGACGTTGCAGAAGGCGCCCGTGCTGACCGCCAGCTGCTCCAGGGATTCCGCCCCTGGAGGACACGGCCGTCAGCACCCAGCGGAGGGGACACCCCGCTCCCCGGGGTCGGGGTGCCAGCTCACCGGGCCGGGTGTCCCCGCTGCGGGGGCAGCAGCGCAGCATGGTGCAGACGGCCGCGGGGTCGGTGGCCTCCAGCAGCATGATCACCACGGCTTTGCCGTAGGAGTTGACAAAGTCCTTGCACTGCCCGATGACGCCGTGGGGCAGCATGTAACACACCTTCTCGAGGTCATTCACCAGCTGCTCCTGCCGGCACAAGGCAGAAGAGGGAAACCCCGGCTCCTTGCCGCCCCTTGGCCCCCTGTCCCAGCCCCGCAGCAGCACACCGCGGCGGTGGGGCTCACCTCTGTCACGTTGTTCTCCAGGAGGCTCTCGACTGTCTTCACGGTGAACTGGCACACGTCACACAGCGGAGTGCTCCCCACCCTGTCCTGTCGGGACAAGGAGGTGGGATGCATGCCGAGCCCCTCCAGAGCCACCCTCACCCTGTTCCGCCACCATCCCCCACGTAAGGCATTCCCCACCTCAGATAAATGGAGGTGCTTGAGGAAATAAAATACAAAATAAGGCTCCCCCTTTGCAGTGTTTGGATTTTAAGGAGCACAGCAGGACTGAGGGGGTCCCCACGTACCCCCAGCACGCTCAGGACCTGCATCACCCTCTCTGTGAGCAGTGTGTGGAGGGGCAGTGCTGAGTTGGAGGCACAGAGTCCCAGCTGGCCACACAGCTCCGTTGGGTCCTGGGGAGAGAGACATCCCAAGTCAGGCAGGCTTTGGCCCCAGGGAAGGGAATTTCAGCGTGCCAGAGCATGGATCTCACTTACCTCAGCCTGCTGCCAGTGGAGGGGCCAGAAAATGGCAAGAGAAAATGAAAACAAAATATAATTGCAGCAGTTGCAAGGCAGAGAGGAGGGGGAAAACAAATCAATATTTTGTCGGAATATTAGGCAGTGAGTTTAACAAAAAAAAGGAAGCATTTGCTGATGAGGCCCCTTGGCTGCACCCCTCAGGCCCCCAGATGGAACCCAGTGACCTCAGGGAGCCCTCAGCCTCTTACCAGGTAGTGCAGCAGCTGGGCAGCCGTGTCCGTGTACTCGGCCAGGGAGCGCTTGCACTGCGGGAGGGACACACAGCGTCAGGGCCGATCCTGGCCACCCCTCCCCATCTACAAGAGATGCTCCCATCGAGGAGGAGAAGGCAGCCCATCCCTGGAGGTGTCCAGGGCCAGGTAGGACAGGGCTTGAAGCAGCCTGGGATAGTGGAAGGAAGTCCCTGCCCATGGTGGAGTGAGATTGTCTTAAAGGGCCCTTCCAGTCCAAATCCTTGTGTGATTCCCTGCTGGCCCCTCACCCGCTGTGCCAGGTCGGGTGTCAGGGTCTCGCAGACGCGCTTGGCGTGGCCCACCAGCGCCCAGGTGAAGGCGGTGTTGGTCCCCAGCGCCTGCTGCACGGCCGTCACCAGCTGCAGGCAGTCCCCACACACCTCTTCCATCTCCTGCAGGATAACAAGGGCAGGGACACGTTGGTACCCCACAAAATAAAACCAATCCCCCCACCCCCAACCTGCATTTGCAGGGCTGGGATTTAAACACTGGCTGCAATTTGGGGCAGCACTCGGACCAGCATCTCTCATTTCTCTCCTGCATCCTGAAATATCCCCCCAAATTTGCAACACTGCCAGCCAGAAGTCATTTCAGCTCTGCAGAAATTTTAGGGGCTTTCTCTAATTGCTTTTAAGTAGGTGATACTTCTAAGGGGATTCTCACCCCTGAGCAGCATTAGGATACTGGCACAGATTGTCCAGAGAAGCTGTGGCTGCACCATTCCTGAAGTGTCCAAGGCCAGCTTGGATGAGGCTTGGAGCAACCTGGACATGTTCCCTGTCCATAGCAGGGCTTTAGAACAAGATGATCTGTAAGGTCCCTTCCGACCCAAACCATTCCATGGTTCCATGACCAGCACCATCCTTGCCTGGGCCACGGTACCTGAGGCCGATCCTGGGGATGGAGCAGGAGGGGCACGTTGGCCATGAAGGGGGCGATGAGGTCAGCAAAGTCCTGGGTGGGGCCTGTGGCTGCTGGTGGTGGCTGCTGATACTTCAAGGTCCCCGTGGGTCTGTCCCGGCGCAGGCACAACCTGATGGTCCCACACACCACCTTCGGGTCTGACTGCGGGAGCAGAGGGGTGGGGTGAGGGCTTGAGGCTGCACCTCCTCCATCACACCAACTCCCCTGCCCCCACCCTAGGTCATTTCCCTCTCCATCTTGTCCTTCAGATGGTTTGTCCCAGGCTCCAGGAGCATCCTTTGCCCTGCAAGCCCCGAAGACATCCCGAACTACGGAAAAACCCAAACCCGGGGCTCCCCCTGCATTACCAACACTTGCTTGCCCAGCTGGACAAGGACGAGGATGCCGGTGTCCACCATCCTCTTGCACTTGACAGACCAGTCCTGGAAGGGCAGGTATTGGCATCTCTTATCCAAGAAGAGCCGCAGCTTCTCCTGGGTGACAGAGAGAGAGTTCAGGGCCTCGGTGGGGTTGGTGGGGAGGAACAACAGCCCCACTCCCCCTTCCCACTGAGACCCACCTCGGTGCGGTTGTCCTGCAGGATCTTGCCCACCAGGGAGACTGCCACCTGGCACAGGTGACAGGGGATCCCCTTCTGCTGAGAGAGAGGGGACATGTCGGGATGCTGTCGTGGCACCCAGACCCTCCCCAGATCCCAATCCTCCACCCAAAAAACATCCCACGTGAACGGCCCGGGGGCACCCATTGACTTTTGCCATTTGCTCTGCGGACGCGCTGCTGCCGGATGCGGGGTGCTGGGGTGGGCAGGCCGGGATCCTCCCGCCATCTCCGCGTTCTGGGGCAGATGGGGCACCTCTCCCGCAGCCCCCCGCATCCCCTGCTCCCAGCACGGTTACCCCCAGCGCCCGGTCCCACGCGGTGAGCCGGCAGAGCTCCAGTGCCCCGCACTTGGCCGCGGTCGCCACGTCGCGGCACCAGTCCTCCGGCCGCTCGCCGCACTCGTGGAGGGGGCTGGCCCCGGCTGTGGGAGGGGAGAGGAGACTGTCAGCCCTCAAGGTACCCCAAGGCATCAAACTAGCCTCCCTGTCTGCACCGCAGTGAGCTAGGAGTGATGCTCCTCACCCTCCCGCTGTGATTTCTCTTCAATCCCAAAGTCGTGGAGGGGGTGTTTCATTTATAAATTTTTTTTTAAGGTCGGCTTCGCCAGGCTGCCAGCTTTTCCAATGGGACGTCATAGGGTCAGAAGCAAAGGGAATTTGGGGTTCATCCTCAGCCTCCCAGCACCCTCTGACACGCTGCGAATGCGGCTGCATAGAAAAGCAGCAGTAAATCTTGCAAAACGGGCAAACCCGGGGCGCCGGCGCTCAGCCCCGCACGGCAGCCAGATAATCACGCCACGGCTCCCGGCAACGATTGAGCAACCCCACTTTTGGTGGGGTTCTTTTGGTTTTATTTCCTCCCCACGACAGCATTTTCTGCTGGCTGTAAATCCCCGGCACGGCAGCGGCGGCATGGCCCGCCCCGGCAGCGCGGTGCCGTGGCGCAAGAGCTGCGCTTTAATTGTCACCTTGGTGTGTCAGGACTCATTTCTGATGGGGCGAGTGTTTGTTTCCACCGGGAACTGTGCCCACCCAGATGCGGCTGGGGAGGAGGCGGCGAGAAGGCACAACCCAAGCCCTTCACCGCCTTGCTTTGGCCGGGAGTTGCTCCGGGAGTTTGGGAGCAGCACCCGAGCAAAGGGACAAACAAGACCCTGCTGCAGACCTTTGAGCAAGAGGCGTTTCTAAGCAAAGCACAACCCTCCCCCCTCCAAGCATTTACATCCAGCTTTTATCCCCCAGCCCTGTCTATGATTTTGCAGAGCAGGAATAAAGCCAAAGGCAGAAGCTGCTCCTTCCACCCGACCCTGCCCTTATCGGGTTTCTCCCCAAAAGCCGCTTTCCCTGCATGCTGGATTTTGGCAACGCCTCCAGCTCATCCATGGGACTGCAGCGTGAGGTGCCCACGGCCGCCCTGGAAATTCTCGGGGGCTGGGGGTTGTGGGGAGAGGGCTCCCAAGCCCCCCACGCCATTCCCGCCTGCCCCAGGAGCGCTGGCGCGGCCCGGCGGGTGCCGGGTGGCGTTTCAGCCCCGATTTCCCCATCGGGCTGACAGCAGCGCTGGGGCAGGCGGGCCCCGGGGCAGGGCGAGTCCCCCCGGGTTCCCAGGCTTCCCACACACCTTCCCAGCTGCGCGATGCCGTGCTCGCCGCATCACCTCAGAGGGATATATTTATGTTTTTCAACCCTGGCCCCAGCATCAGGGCAAACAGGAATGGCAAGTCAGCGGAGGCATTAAGGGGCAGCACCAAAACCAAGGAGGCGGGAGACAACAACCCCAAAGCTTTCTTCTGAGCTGGTCCTGGAGCATCTCTCACGGAGCTGTGCTGGAGCCTGGAGCCCATGGTGGGGTCGGGAGGATCTAAAAGACACGGGTGGTTTGGCCCCGCACTTTTCCTGGCTCGCAGAGATCCTCAGCTCAGCACTTACTCCTCACCCTGCTCAAGCTGAAAGTCAGGCAGCAAGTTCTGAGACAGAACGTAATTAGGACCAATCGTAACACCCAGCAGCTGAGAGCAGGGGGAGCTTCCCCAGGTGGAAACCACTGCCACGGGGCAAGCAGCTGGGGCAACTGGTGTCCCGTGAGCTCTCCTACACGTCTCAAAGCCGTGCTGGAGCCACCTCATGCTGCCAGGCACACGGGCAGCAGGGTTATTAAATGATGCCATTTTTGGCAGAGGAGCAAAGCAGGGATGCTCCCGTGCCGCTGCGGCTCCAGGCCAGCCACAATTGCCCCGTTCCTGCGTGCCGGGCCCGGGGGATGGGGTGGGCTTTGCTCAGGGGGTATCCAGCAGGGAGCCCCAGCTCTGGCAGGGCTGTGCTGGCATTCCACGGAGCCTCGGAGCTCCCCGGCCGAGCCGGCCGAGCCTGGCGAGCCGGTTGTGACGTAAACCCCGGGGGTGGCAGCGTGGGCCCCAGCGCCCCAATTCCCGGCCTGGCGCACGCCCCTGTTACAGCAAGAACCATAAATACACTTTCCCCGGCTCCCAAGCCCTTCTCTCCAAAGCTCGCAGAGTCCCCGGTGCCGCAGCACCCCCGTGCCGCTCGGCCAAGCCCCGCCGGCTCCCGGGGTAGGCGGCACCGCCGGGCTGGACGTGCCGAGCACGGGTGAACTTTCCTGCTCTGCCTGGTGCTGGCTGGAACACCCGGTCACGTCCCCCCCCAGCCCGGGTCATGCATGTGCACCCACAAAACCTGGGCACATCACCTCAGGGGAGCCCAGTGGGCCAAGCCTGGGCTAACTGGGGTGCAAGGGGGGCTCTTCACGCTAAAACACGGGGGGTCTGCTTGCAACAGCAGGGCTTCTCTCATGCCGGGGGAGATTTCCCCAGGAAGCAGCGATTTGCCCTCAAGCAAGGAGCAGGGGTTGGAAGCAGGCCTTCCCCAGCTTGTTTCCTGGGGATGGGCAGGGGATGGATGACTAAGGGACAGCAGCAGAGGTTCGCCTGCAGGAAGATTCACTCACAGATACCCAAGTGCTGATGCTGAGAGGGCTCCTGAGGTGAGTAGACAACATCACCCCATCACCCTTCCCAAGCTCAGCAAGCCGCAGCAGAGCCAACTTCCTGCCTCCTGCATCTCCTATGAGGGCCCTGAGGAAAAGGGCAGCTTCATGGTCACTCTGTTGTGACAAACAAGTGGCTTCCCCCAGCTCACACATCGGCAGCCAGGCCCCAAAACCAAGGGCAGTAGAGAGAGCAGCTCCTCTCCCTCACCACTACAGACACTCTGTCATGGCTTCCCTCCTTCCATGCCCCAACACACCACCAGCTGTGCCTGAATCCCAGAGAAAGGAGGGAACAAACCCCTTTTGCCCTGAGATCACCTTTAAAGGCAGAAGCTCCCACTCTCACCTCCAGGTGGGTAACACAGACAGCGGTGCCACCTTCCCCAGCTCTCCTCTGCCCAACTCCAACACCAGAGGAAGCACATTATGGAGCTTAGACACCAAAGCTGGGAATAGTTTTGGGTCTCAGCAGGGTTTTCTGGGCTGTCCACATCCTACCTACCTCCAGGCCTGGCCTTACCTTGGTAGGAGCCCAGGCACACAGAAATGATCAGCACCAAGCCACTCCATTTGCTCTCCATGCCGTTCCTAAGAGTCCTCAGTGGCTGGTTCCTCTCCTGTGCTGCTCCCAGACTGAGGAATCTTGGATGGGCTGGGAGAAGCAGTAAGAATCCACACCTACGCAGGGCAATTACCACACCCCTCACTTTATGCCTTGATTATAAAATCATCACCAGGGAGGGAGGGACCAGAGGCAGGCAGGTATTCCCAGGAGGTCAGAAGCAGCCCAGAACCTGCTGCTCAACGCTAACCTGGCTGCAGAGGGTGGGCACGGACAGGGAAAAGCGTCCCAGAGCCACATGACAGCACCACGTTCTCTGCCTTTGAATGACATTTTTATATTTTATTTGGAATCCAGCAGGGAATGAGGACACACAGGAAGCCACATTAAGCACGAGTCAGCAGGGAAGGCCGGTATCAAGAAGTCCCTCTGGCCTGCGCAAGGCAGCGATTGCAACACGGGGCTGTTGCCTCACAGCAGGCGTTGTGTTTGTCCAGGGAAGAGAGAGGCAGCAATCCCAGGCAAGCCTCTTCCACCTGCAACCCTGCTCAGCAGAACAGAGGCTTGATGGGACACGCAGCATAATGGGAACCTGAATCCATTCAGTCCCAGATTCCCAGTGACACCTTGGGATGTGCCCTCTCCTGGCCCTGCATTCAAGGGGAACCTTAACAAGAACCTTTGCCACGGAGAAAAATGAAACACGCAAACTTATCGGTTTACGGAAGTTTTTATTGTTCATTAAGGAAGCTTTTGTGCAAAAAAAAAAAAAAACAAAAAAAAAAAAAACAAAAAAAAAACCCAAAAAAAACCACCAAAAAAAAAAAGAAAAAAAAAAATCAAGACAATGTTCTTTAGAAAGCAACTGCACAGTATCCCCCCAGCATGACTCAAGCAGGTCAGGTGCCACAGTCCACAGGAAGGGAGAAAACTAAAGGGACTCCCAGCAGCAGCACAGGACTTCCCCTGGTTCACCTTGCCCAGCATGAATCCTACTAAAAACCCCAGGAAAATAAAACCTTCCCAAGCTGCCAATGCAGCCCCACCACCCCCCAAGAAAGAGCCACACCATCCAGTTTAAAACACCAAATGCACCCTCCGTGCCGTGGTGTCACACAACCTGTCCCTCCAGGGCAGCGCTGCCGCAGGGACAGAGCCCATCTCCTATCTGCTCCATCTGCCCCATCCAGCTGGGATACACCACCAGAACCACTGCACAAGCCTGCCAGGACAGAAAGCTGCAGGTATTTTATGTCTTTAGGGGAAATTTTCCTTTTTTTTTTCCTCTTGTTTAACACCATGAGTGCTTCAGTAGTCAGGAAACAGGCGAGAGCAACCTCTGTTGCCATCTGCCAGCACTGCCCAGGCTTTTAGTATGCACACATATCAACTAAAAACCTGCAGTCCAGTGGTTTTCCAATGAAAAATACTCTACTTGCTGCTACAGCATTGTTACTGGAGCTCCTGGATGCCCCACACACCACAGGAACAGCAGGAGTTACCAGCATCCTTCTGAACAGGACTGGAATTTTCAAAGCTCCACATCTGCCCAGCTGCTCCTTCCCAAAGGTCTCCTCAGAGCTACTTCAGTGCCTCTGGCTTTGGGGATTAACTTGATCAGAAGTGCACACCCAAAGCAAGGTCCGTCCCAAGCAACACAAGCAGGATTCTCCCCACCAAGGCCCTTCACATCAAGGGCCTGCCATGTTCCCAGGATAGCAAGCCTGCCTTGAAGGCTTTTTTGGGGGGGATTTTAGGCCATTTAAGTGGAATTTTAGAGACGTGTGAAAGGCAGGCTGTCAAGTGTGCCAGCAGAGCTTTAAATAGCTGCTTTAGTGCTCCTACCACCTGCCACCTCTGCTTGCTGCATTTCCCAACAGAAATGGGAACTCTGGATAACAATTCATACCTCCAGTTACTCACAAGGGCGTCAGTGAGAGTGGGTGGGCAGCAGTGGGAGGTGCCCCAGGCCTCACAGCACCTCTCAGGTTTCAGATGACTGAAATATGCTGTGAGAGAAAAAGCAGAATCAAGGAACAAACAGGTTACAATAAAACCCGTTTTTCCACAGATTCCACCCTCAGTGCTGAGCTCCCTTTGACATATTCCCAGCTCCTGCTGACTTGATCCTCCTCCATCTTCCAGTGACAGCTCACGCTACCTCCTCAGCACCCAGCTGGCTGCTTGTGGGAAGCTGCAAGACCAAGCAGAACTGAGCAACTAGGATAAGAAAAAAGGGATTTATTCCTCAGGTACACCAGCATGCTTCAGGAAACTGACATCCCACGGGACTGGGCTTGGCAGCAGAACACCCGTGCTGAGACTGAGCAGTCCAAGGAAATCAGAAGGATGTGATCAAAGGCTGAGGGAGGGTTTTCCTTAGCTATAGCAACACCATGAGCCACAAGCGTGGTCATTCAAATGCAAAAGGCTGATCACTCAAATGCATCTTTTTAATTACCAGTGACTTTGAATGTTAGCTGGGCACACAAAGCCCCCTCCTCTGCATCTGCAGAGCTTTGAAAATTCCAGCCAAAACGATTCCCAGATTCAGCATTATCCCTTAGAGTTCCCATACACAGAAAATAAACATTCCAGCCAGATGTTAAAAATGCAAAGCATGTAAAATCTTCCCAATGCTGCCTACAGAAAGACATTTGAAAGTTCAGTTGCTATCTTGCTCTTTTTTTTTCTAAATTAAAAGATAAGAGCCTTGTCTCATTTCACCATATCTGTCATTCCTCCCAGAACATAAACACTTCAGCCTACCAATTAAAAAAAAAATCTACAACACACTGACTATTTTTAGGAGCATAATGGGTTAAACTGTACAATCGGAAATATCTTTGTTAAGTCAACAATGAAAATCTGATCCTTCAACAGCAGCACTGCTACAGAAGAGTTACAACAAAGGAACTTGAAGGTCAAATTGTTAATGAGGCAGAGAGGAGGGACAGGTGAGATACAGCTCTCCGCCAAGCTCGGCCCACATTTCCTAAGAGCCATGGCAAACTTTCAGAACTGGAAATTCTTCTTCTAGTTCCACACATGACGTTTGCAGTGATCAACAGCCTAAAGGGGAAGAAATAGCTGATATTAGTGGAAAAAAGCCAGTTTGCAAACAAGCAGCTCAACACCTTATCCTGAGCCAAGATCTTGGGAGCAAATTTGTTTTCCTTAAATTAAGTGATTTCAGAGAGGACTAGAATAAATAACATTCTGAGCCCCACCAGCCAGGAGCTTTAGGAAAGAAGACTGATAACCCTTAACCATTAAGGCCTGGCAGAAAAGGCAACAGTGGAAGCCAATTTTTAGAACCTGCTGAGAGATCGTGACATGGTCTCTCAGCTGCAGGAACACTGACTAAATATAAAGCTGACACTGTACCTTACTATAGATTCTGAAATACTGGCACACAGGTGTGGGATACAAAAAGGAGAGGAAAGCCAGCTTTGAGAAAGCTAAGAGGTGTGAAACACCCTCTAATCAAACTAGTACCCTTTTGCTTATTTTGAACTGGAGTTCATCCACTTCAAAGTGCAGTAGAAGCCAAAAAGAGCTCAGAAGGAGCTGTCAGAGATCAGAAGGGAACTGGAGGCAGAAGGCTGCCCTACGTACGTTGCACTGAGCAGCAGTGTCCATGTTCTTACACCAGTAGCCTGGACCCCAGACACAAGCATCATTCCCCAGGAGAGGCTCTTTAGCTGACTCACAGACTCCGAGTTTCTGGGAAAAGAGCAGCAGCACAGTCAGCACCTTCCTAACTGCACCAAGAGATCTCAAGTCCAGCCTTATGTCTGAGCTTCCACCTGAGGGAGTGTGGAAGCTGCACTGAGGCAGCTGCAGGAGCTCTCACTGAGGTCACACCTGCAGCTGAACCAGCAGCCACGTAACCTGAGCCAGGGCAGAGTTAAGTTACTGGAGCTCCTTCATAGCAAGTCATGAAAAACAGATCTTCTAGAGAGGGACCTTTCTCAAGAAATGTCACTTCACCTCCCACCACATTCAGGGCTGTCACTGAACCTCAGCAGTGGCTAACCCCTGGCAGCTCCCTCCTGCTGCCCTTCCGTGTGCTGGGCTGGCAGTCAGACAGCTGGCCATTCAGGAAGCCCCAGGCCTTGCACAAGGGGCTTGCTCCAAGCATTCAGTGTGCTGATTTTGATTCCAGCAGAGTTTCTGCATGCTGGGCACTGAAAGGCACCCAGGACAGTAGGCAGCACTGTATCAGAGCCTGCCCTCAATAAAACCAAATGCAATACTCACAGTGCAAACAAAAGTGGGATCCATCACCTCTGCCAAGAGCTGCACAACCACGGGCTCATACTGTTCCACAAACTGCACACACTGTAACAAAACACAGGGTGAGAGGTTCTCCTGCTGGAGCCTCTGAAAGCAGAGGAATGTGTGGTCTGCAGCAGGCAGGCCTGCGTGCCACCCCGAACACCCCAACAACACTCTCCACAAGGACAGAGCAGAGGCTGGAGCCCTGCACATGGCAAAGGAGCCAGGCACTAATCACACAACTACACCACAGTTTCTGCTAGCTCATACCTGCCTGCAGCTGTCTGTAGACACACTATGAGGAGATAAGGGCTCACAAGGAAAAGAACCAAACAGGACAGGCTTTGGGAAAAGAACCGAGCAGAAGAAGCTTTGACTGCAAAGCTTCATCTCTGATCGTGGAGATCACGCCTGTCTCAAGAGGAAAGCACACGGAACCAGCTGGAGACAAACTTCCTGAGCAGGACAGCAGCAAGGACTCCCAGGCACTTGGACTCAAGTTATTCCCTCAGACAAGGCAGCAGCAGGAGCACTTCCTTCCAGAACAGCCTCTCTCCCTCTAGTGGAGAGGCTGGCTCCAGAGCTGAGGAAGATGCTGCTGCTCTCAGCAGAGACAGACAGCATCAATTAATAAACCAACCACAGCTATTAAACAGCCTCACAGCAGGAAGAGCTGTTCCACAGCTGCTTTTAAGCCTCTATATTCTATCCCCAGTAAACTTACAAGGAGCTGCCACTTGCTGACACTCAGCAGCCACCTAATAAGATTTTCAGGTAAATCTTGGTATCAGTGGTCTAACAGGTGTCCCACAGGCTGGAATTACACCAGCCTACTTTCAATTACTTCATTAAACCCCTGAGCAGGATCAGTGTTGAGAAAAAAAAAAAAAAAAAAAAAAAAAAAAAAGCCTTCAACTGTTCCCACCCACTGCTCTCAGAGGATTTCCAGGCAAACCTTTCCTGACTGCAAATTAGTACAACAATCCAGCCAGTCAATTCAGACCCTCAAAAGCTGACATCTATTCAAGGGCCTGCCAACTCCCAAGGATGGGAACTGAGCATACCTAATCCCCCTGCACCCCAAACTCTTCCCAGCCTAAAGGCTGTTACAAAAACCAACGAGAGAAGCTTCTCTCTAGCTTTTCCAAATACTCTGCAAGATGTCCCTGCCTAAAGCAGGGGGGGTGGAATTAGATAGTCTTTAAGGTCCCTTCCAGGATTCTGTGTTTCATCCTTCTGCTCATCTCCATCTGCCCTGCCCTGACTGGAAGGCAGGCTGCCACACAGCAAGGTCATTCAGCTGCCTCAGATCAAGCCCTTCCCCCTTTTTTTTTTCCTTTTGCTCCACTGGACAGGAGAAGCTGCTGTGCTTTGGTGCTAATTAGTAAAGGGAAAAACCTGTGAAGGATCAGGTTGCTGGACACAAGCCAGTCCCAGCTGCACCTGTGGACAGTTTGTCTCCAGCCAGAGACAAGGCATTTGGCCAAACACAGAGACCTCTGTTAGGGGTACCTGGACATTTATAGCAGAAGCAGAGACACTTGAGAGGCGGACCTAAAATTAGCATACAGACAAAATATCAGATGAAACACTCAGAAAATGAGGTTAAGCATAACTGTCACTGTTAGGACCTGTGTAAACCCAACAAATCAACAGGGACAGCTCCCAACCACCAAGGCCATGGCTTTTAGTCTGCCTCCTGCACAAACACCTTACCTGCTCACTGACAGACTCTGGCAGGAAGTGACAGACTTTTTCCAGTAAAGCTTCGATTTCAGCTGTCGTGGCATTCTTCTCTAGCTCTTTGTCTGCATAAGCCACCACCATCTTGCAGATATCACAGAAGCCACCTGCAGGTTTCACTACAACTGAGAAGGAAAATAAAAACCACACCAAACATCAGTGCTTGGGTAAAGAGAAAGAGAAGAAAGGAGGCAGTATCAGCAGCGTCCTCCAAAGAGATCTCACCATAGGTGAAACCAGCTCATTTTGAACACCACAGACCCCTCATCACCCACCTGGCTGCTGGGGAAGCTTGCTGGCTGCACAGCATTTCAGCATGGCACACACAGCTTCAGGACTTGTTGCCTCCAAGAGCATGTCAATCACAGCCTGGCCATAGACCTCGATGAAGTCCTTGCACTGGTCCTTGACACTTCCCGGGAACAGGCGGCAGACCACCTCCATCTCATGCACAATCTCCTCCTGAAGCACAGGGCAGGAGGAGTAAATGAGGGACACAGTTTTTGACTCTGTTCATAAGCATACCTCTTCTGTCCCACCCAGGATAGAAATGTTGCTGATGTGAAAACAGGCAATAAAATTGAGTTTCCTTCCCCTTTCAGTGCAGCCCCGTCTCAGGAAAGCCTAGGAAGGGGTACAATGCCCACCACTCACACACCTCTGTCTTGTTGCTCTCCAAGAGGCCAGTCACTTCTTTCACCATGGTCTCACAGATTTCACACAAGGAAAAAGTCTTCTCTTGAACTGAGGCCTTCTGAGTACACAGAAGAAATACACACACAATAAAATCAGCACTGGACCACATCTGACAGGGACAATTCCTAACAGCATTTACATAGCTGCTCAGTTTGGGCTGTATTCAAAAGGTCACACATAACCCCAAACCAACCTCAAAGGTCTCAGTAAAAGGCCTGGCTGAATGAACAGGCATTTTGTATGACTAATTTTCAGACTACAACCCCCAGGCTGTATGAGGAGTTGAATTTAGTAGACGCAAAGAAATAAGCAATCCCACACAGACAGAAGTCAAGGGAAATATACAGTGGTTTTTAAAATACATTAATGGAGGACAACATTTCCTAGAATTGAGAGCACCCTCCTGTTTGCAAAAATACCCTTTGGAGAAGCCAAGGTGCTTCTTCAAACTCAGAGCTTCAGCATTCTGACTCTGGTCCCTCATCTGCACATGCAGAGTGCTGCCCCATTTTTAAAAGGGATCAAAGCATTACTCCAAACAAGAAGCAAAACACAAACTGAGAATTTACATCTAAGGTGTCATTCAGAACAGCTGGATCAAAAGTTCCCCTTTCAATCCTGAAGCATTACCTTGTAGCTCTGCTTCAGTGTAGGCTCTGCTGTTCAAACAAATCAATCAGCTTTCCTACTTCAAAAATCAGCATCAGAAACAAAAAAAGGCCAGGAATTTATATGCAGGGAGACTTGGATTATTCTGTGCATGACAAATCATCTTTTTCACCTAGTTTTTTACACTAAAGCAAAAAGGAAAGCAAAGTACAAAAAGCCCAACTTACCTCCACAATTTCCATTTTCACCTCATGAACCACCTGAGCTGGCACCAGAGGCTGAAGGGGAACAGACTTCACAGAAGAACAGAACCCAACCATGGCACAAATGTCCTTTGGTTGCTGGAAAGAGATGTATAAGCATAGTTTTTAAAAGTCTAGAATTCTCTGCCCTTTCTACAGAGCCTGTGAGCAGGCACAGAGAGCAAAATTTTGAAAGGCTCCAACACAAAGTTTCATGACTACTTCTACTTCAAGTATTGCCAAAGCATTTGGTAAGGTTATAGGCAGGACAGCTACTGGATGGAATTTAGCAGTTCCTGTTAAAGAGGAAGAGGTTAAAAACCCCATTTAAAACAACACACCCCATGAGCCACCCTTTGCAAGCCCTTCAAAAGGAGTTGACTTAAGAGCTACCAACACCAGAACAAGCCACCAGCAGCATCAAGTCAGAGCTGCATCCACAAAGCTGCTCCCCAGCTTTAAGTAATCACAGGAGAGGCCAATTATCCTGACTTCAGAGTTCACCCAAAAGCTGAAAGGAATGCCTAGAAGAACCTCCTTCCTCATCCACAAACTACCTTCTTTAAAGCTGCCAGAAACATCACATTCTGCAAACAGAAACAGTTTCTCGCATTACTGAACACAGCCTACAAGAAACAAAAGTTGAGCTTGTTAAAACCCAAGCCTAACCATTTGTACTGCAACAATTGAACTTGGAGTGCTCTCACGGCAAGAGAAAACAGCAAACAGAAACCAAGTCTGTAAAAAGCCTTTCTGAGTCAAAGAAATACACTCTTTGTGCATTTCTTTTTTGGAACATACGTTACTAAACACACAAAAAGAAATGCCAGACATGAGGCAAACCATTCTAAAGAGGATACCCAAAGTCAAAAGGGCTGTACAGCGTGAGACACAAAACTTGCATTTTCCCACCTAGTCTACTTAAGCTAGAAAAAGACACCCTTGGCCCTACAGGTAATTAGAAGATCACATCTCACCCTGTTCCAAGCTTCCTACAACAGAGGCTTATCCCAGAGTTAATATTAATACATCATGCCACAGTCTCATGCACAGGCAAAAGCAGCACCTCAGAGACACTGTGCTGCTTCACACTACTCCAGGCAGCACCTTTAAGTCAAGCCCTTTGGTTCATGCATTGTAAGAAGCAGTTCCAGGTATTAATGTTACAGCAACACCCACATACACACAGGTTCCCTCACAGAGGGATGACAGACACAAGGTCCCACAGGACAGGTTAAATTAAAAGCCCAAATTGCTCTAGGAAGTTTTCACCTTTTCAGTTCATATACTTCAAACATCTATACCACTGTCCTAGATTTAAAGGGTAACCAAGGAAAGACCTGGGGACAGCTTTGCTCAAGCCCTTTTGAGCCCAGACTTTAAACCAGCAGCTGTCAGGAGCCACTGGCATGCTTTTTCCACATCTATCCTTCTGTAAGAGGGAGGATATTTTCTGATCTACTGGCCAAAGCATAATCCAGTTGAAATCTTGGTAGCACAAAGTGGTATCTGGAGCTGGAAGTTGGACTGATGCACTGGAGGAAACCTTTAGTCTTTCTCTGTTTTAATCACATAAATATCCCTTGTATCTGTCAGCACTGAGCACAATCACACCAAGTGTACAGCTAAGAGAGCAAGAAGTGAACTACAAGCCCTTTAAGAGCAAAGGGTGATCTACAAGCAGGCTATCACCACAGGCAAGTTGCTCACCTACCTGATCCTTCTGTTGACAGGGGAGATTGGAGACAGAGGAAGAAAGGAGAAATTGAAGATAACAGTTAAGAGAAAAAAACACATCAAGCACTTGGAACTGCATATATTCTTTCCACGAAGATAATGGAATATGACACAGTCCCCACCCCAAAGATCCTCAGCTACAGCAACTCACATTTAATTGCACAGTGCTAACCAGCATTATTCATCTGCAGTTATTATGGCATCCTGGGCAAGAGTACCTCCAGAGAGTCTGGACAACTCTCAGATGCACACAAGGGGTAGTCATATTCCAATTTCAGGTATTAACAACACACTGCGTTGCAATGCTTAGAATGAGAAACAAAGTGCTGCTGGAACAAACATTGACTTCCCCCCAAAATGTTTAAGAAATAGGAAGAGCTTCTAAGTAGCCTATAGCAACTAGAAACAAAAAAAAGGCCACTATGTTGCCAAATTCAGGTTCAAGTCAGCCACATATTCACCTGCAATTTGTTATGTCACCTGTGGCATCTACAGACTGCACTGTCTAAGGAAAGGCTTAGCCATTTTTTAAAGGCCCTCAGCTCTCTGGATAAAGAGGTGCTATGTATGAGGCAGATGTATGCTGCTGCAGAAGGTACCACTCTCCATGGCTCCCGTCAAGAGCCCAGAGAGCAGGAACCTTCAGACAGCAATTCCAGAAGGATGTGTAGCCTTGCTTTCAGGAGACACCTTATCTCTCACGGGTGAACTGATTTTGCAATACTGTGACAAAGCCAACGCTTACAGTATTTGGGGGAGGGGGCAAGTGGTGTAAGCACAGGACTGAGATAAAAGAATATAAAGGAAAATGTGTAATGTATTTTCATATTCCAAAGGTTTAGAGTGCCTTTTGCACTGAAGAAGTGGTTACAAAATAGAAAGAAACGTGCTAAAGAAAGCATCCTGAAACCGAAATTACAATTCTAAAAACACCAAGTTCAAAGCATTAACACCAAGACTTAGAGAGCAAGGGCTCTCCCCAAAGTTTCACTGCAGTGCATGTTTCCTATTTCCAAAGAAGTTAGCTACACATGGCAGAAAAATGAACTGAGAGCAAATAGTGCACTCTGCTGATCTTACCATGTGCATCATCATCTGGATGGCCAAGTCAGAATACTCGGAGATGTAGGTCTTGCACTGCAGAAAGGGAGAAGAGAAAGTCTCGTGACTACCAAACCACTCGTGCTGTAGAGTTCATCTAGAATTTTCTAATACAACTCAAGGTATTTATTTACCTGCTCTACTGCATAACAACAAGGTCTTTCAGAGCTTGGCCCAAACACAAGATGGCGTTTCAGGTTACAAAACTGCTGCACAGGTAACTGCTTAGCCTTTTCTCTTCCTCTCAGGGCAAAAAGCCCCAGCCCCCATTGATAAAACCACATTACCCACCCAGACCATTTTTGTGAAAAAGGCCTTTAAGGGCTAGAAGCAATCTGGAGTCCTTCTCCTCCTCCCCAGTCCCACACATCCCCCACCCAACTTTCCTGACCACAAAGTGTACGGTTTCAGTGTTGCCATTGTTATACTGTGTTAACACATGCAACAGTGTCTCCTTTGTGATATTAAACAGAGAATATGATCAGGGGATTAAGGCACTGAACAAACTATTTTATGTTTGCTTACAGGAACAGAATTTTTCAATAAAAAAGGACAGTTTACCATATCAGACATCCCAGGTCCCAAACGGTCACACTCCTCCTTGGCATGAGCAACCAAAGATTTCACAAAGGAGGAGTTTGTCTTCACAGCTTCCTGAACATCAGTGACCAGTTGAATGCAATCTTGGCACACATCCCCACTCGCCTAGACAAAGAGTGAAAGGAAATTCAAGTTGACACAGCTTCACATGACATGTTTTGGAAGCTCCTGTTACTACCAAGTTTTACAAGCTATTCTGAGCTCTGTACAAACCTTAATAAATACTCTGGAGAATACTTTGAAGCCTAAGCTGGTAGGGAGATGAGCTACTGCTGGTGTGTGCACCAGCCACTAGATGGAGATTAGGTACCTACTTGGCTCCAAAGCCAAGATAATAGTTAAGATACCCAATCTTCAAATCTCTTGGTTTTGTTACAGACCACAGTGGGGAGGTTTCTAAATCTGGCATAGATCTTACCTGCTCCACCCACAGCAGCTTGTTCTCAGCCCACTCACTGCTCAATTCCCACACCCTGGCTTGCTGTCAACTCTCAGCCTCTGCACCCAAGTTCACTGCCTCATCTATTCCCCTCTGTCAGCTACCTGTTCTTTTCTAATCCAGTCTGTCATCCCTATATTCAGAGACAAATGCATCCCCTGAGGGGCACAGCTACCAGGTTGCTCAAAGTATGGGAGAGTTGTTCTTCCTTTGAACCCTGGTGCCAAGCTTTCTCTCAGAAGAAATTGTTTCCAGCAAGGTCTGCTTGATTACCACAGTCCTGGACGGCAACAGCACAGCACAAGATTTGCCTTTACACACTGTAGAACTTAGTCCAAGATTATACATATGGTCCATGCTAGAACAGCCCTTAGTCCTAGGCTTACCTTAGGCTTCTGCTTGGGCTTGTCCTGAGGGTAAAGGAGAAGAGGCACATTAGCCATAAATGGAGATGCCAGCTCAGAGAAATCCAGCTCTGGGATCTTGTTGGTCTGGAGCTGTTTCTGCAGCTTCATTGCTGCAAGGTGCTTCTGAAGGGACTGGCACAGAGCAAGGGCACTGCACACAACCTCAGGTTTATCCTGGGGGAGACAAGATACACACAAAGCTCCAAACTGATGTCATTTTAAAAGTTCAGAGTAGAGTCATTCAGCTGAAACATGGTAAGACAGGGAAAATGTTTCATAGCAAGGAAGGAGTCTTCAAACTAATAGTACCAGTGATCCACAAAGGACTGAAGGATTGATGCACAATCTGAGGCAGAAGAGAAATTCTGGCATCAAGAGGAGCACGACTTTTAATACCAACAGCTGAAAATCGTTATCTACTTACGAGCTCTTCCTTGAGCATATCCATGATAACTGGTAGGTAGGAATCCACAATTTCTTTGCACTCAGAGACAAGGCCTGGGTCAGGAAGAAACTCGCACGTCTTTTCCAAGTAAGAGCGGATCTCATCCTATGAAAGATGAGGTGAGCAGAGATAGATTATGTCTCTCAAATGCTCCTTCCATTCCCAAAATGCACAATACAAGCTCCTTGGACTCAGGTAGGTCCAGGTAGCAACAAGCAAAACTAGAAAGAGGTTCTACATATTATAATAGATACATTTTCCCCAGTTCTGGGCCTTCGATGAGACCCTGCCACAGCACAAACATGTCATACTGCTTGTGTGGACAGCCCAGCCTTACCAGAACAGAACACTTACAATTATGAAAAGAAAGCGAACTTCTGGGCTCATGGGACAGTGACTTGTTTATACTCACAGGTTGATAAAAGAAAAAGGGAAGCAGTGCCCACAAAACAAAATAAAGGCCAGCTGGTGTAACCACCCACTCCTAGAGACTGCAGTACCCCACCTTTTAATATTGGTGCCCCAGTGGCACAAGAACAACTTTATTAAGCATCTACAGTCAATCAGGAATGTGCTAAGGCATGGGAGGTTCTAGAATTTGCTAATTTCTAAACCAGCAGAGGCTGTTTAAAAGCCTTTCCCCATGCACTCTAGTCCCTTTCAACATCTGCTGCTTATGTTAGGAAAACAACACAGACTACTCTTCCACCCCCTCACCACGACATCTTGAAACCAAGCAGTGTTTTGGGGTCAGGAGAAAAGGAGCTCTGCCTACCTCAGTGCCATTATCCTTTAAAATTTTGCCAGCAACCGTCACAAGCTCCTTACACAAGTCACAGGGAATACTGCTCTGGAGAGAGAAGCAGAGAGTTACTTGGAGAAAGAATTAAGTGTCTGTAAGAGCAGAATGTGAACAACACCACAAAGAACAAATATTATATCAGGGTTTAAGGAAGAAATATTGGTTGAGGCCAGGGTGGGAAGAAGCATTTTTAAACAAAGAGCGAGGCTATTTCAAGCATGTCCAGCTACAGTTTCGTCAGTAAACCAATGCTGTATGAAGAAGCTGGCATGCTACCACTTGTTCATTTCACGTCCTCCCAGCCCCTTGAAATATAAAATTGATTGCCCCAAGACACCTTCTCCTTTCCTTCAGAGAGTTCACACTTGCTGGAAATCTTAGAACATTTCAGGCTGCTTCAATCATTGTAATTGTGCTCTGACATTCCTCCTTTCCCCTACTCCTTTCCTAAAACTGAAGTATCTCTGCACAGACATAGCAAATGTGGACTGAATGCATCTGGAAGTAAAACACCTTTTTCTCCCCAAGAAAACTGTGAAACAATACCCAAACTACAGCTACACCAAGTAAAGCAGCCCTCACATTTAGTGCACATGCAACATGAAAAGCTGCACTATATGTACATTTCTAATATTATTTACTGTCGTGCCTTCCATAATTTAGCATATGGTGCATCTTTCTGGGAATTTTAACCTTTGAGAAAGACCTAAAGAAATACACAGCCTTTTCATAATAATTGCTCAAGTTCAGAAAAGACTCCTATGAATTAGGAGTCAGTAATAATATAGAGGAACAAGTGAAATCCACTAGCTCCATTCCATACATTGCTGGGTGATTGTGCAACAGGTCACAGGAGAAGTCAGCAGACAGGTTGTGCAAGGCAGAGCAGTGAAAAGCAACCTTCACCCAACACCCAAATTACAGCACTGCAACCTCGGCAGAGTCTGATGCAGCACTTAACTCCAATCAGAGACTTGAGAAATCTTCCTCAGCGCTGTGGACAGCAGCCACCTGAGCCCCAGGTGGAGCTGGGGGCTCTCAGGGGCTGGCACTTACCACGGCAGGCTTGTTCCAGACGTTCTGCTGGCAGTGTTTGACTGCCCCGCACTGCGACGCCGTGCGAATGCTCTGGCACCACACCTCCGGCCCCTTCGCACACTCCTTCTGCCACAGCACAGGGCTTGCCACGGCTGCCAGAGAGAGCAAACTGAATCAGCCTTTCCAGCTGCAAAAATAACCACCTGTTTATTCATGTTTTTAAGGACATTTCAATCCAGAAATTTTTGGCCTGTCCCAAACACAGGTTACAGAGTCAAAGGAAAAAAACCTGGAAAAGCCGTAAAGGTTGAACTTCCCAAGTCCCAGCACCTCAGCAGTCCGTTCCCCCATCATCCACCTTTCATAAAAAAAATAATTTTAAATCCCAAAATACAAAACCTCACTTTGCTTAGCACACAAGAACTACTAGATGATTTGAAACAGAAAAACTGCTCGTTACAGGAATCTACCCTACAGGCAGCCGATTGCCAAAGCTACAAGCTCCCTACTGGCACTTCAGCTCTGAACCTGCTTGTGATTGCTCTCTGCATTCCTCCTCCCACATGAAGCATCCTGTTCTCACACAGCAAGTGAGAGAGTGAGGAAAGAAATTAGATAAGAAGCCACAACAATGTACACATTGCATGCAAGACTTAAGAGCAGGTACAGACCAAAACACTGACCATAAACAGAAAGCTTTAAGAATGTTCTTAAGGAATGTTCTATCATACTTTTTAAACCCACTAAATCTATTTAGACTTCCCTTTTTTTTCTCTTGGTCTGTGTACAGAAAAATCTGTGGGGGTGATAAATGTACCAGTCCTTTTCTGGACATTACCTCCCATCCCATGTGGGACTGCCACATAACATATAGAGCTTTCAAGTAAGATACAGAATATCTCTTCTGGACAGTCCTGGTAAAAAAACGTAAAGTATGTGCACTATGAGCAATCAGTAGGACAGGTGAATCAAATGTATGTTTTCACTGACTTTCCAAGCTTCTTTTTTTTTTTTTTTTTTTTTTTTTTTTTTTTTTTAATTGTGCTGTCTGGACCTGGCACCCAACCTCTCCCAGTTTCTAAAACCATCCTATCTGTCAGTAAGCTCTGTTTCTTCAGAAGACAATGCCCTACATTGCACTAACCAATCAAGAAACAACTAAAATCCTACAGCAGGCAGGCTCCAAAGAAATCCACCACGCTCCAAGCCTACAAGGCACTGCTGCAGAACTCCACAGAAATTAAAACAGAACAAAGCATAAACCCAACCTGTTCAAACCTATTAGCTGTACAGGTGTTCTCTTTACATCAATGCTGTTTGCACATCACAAAACCCTGTAAAATGCCACTGTCAGCCACGAGGCAGGAGTTCAGGTGTTTCATTCCTGTGAAGCTTCTGGTAAGGTTACAGCAGATGAACAATCACTTTCCCATTTCTCATGCAGTGCTGTAGGCAATTAGAGGATCGATTTAAAGCTGAATTACCAGTGCATCTACAAGGTACACAGCCACCACTCAGCAAGCAGCCAGATAAACACTGCTTTATAGGTGGCATTCTGCAGCCTTCTCAGCTGTTGATTTATAAAGCCTGTTTACACTGGACTTCAGAGGAATGACCCATTTATTTTAAGAAAAACGTGCTTTGCACGCCTGATTTTTTGCACAAGAGCTTGAAGCTTGTCACCCTCTGTCACAGTAAAAAGCCTTCATTGCATATTATTCTTGAGCAGGACAGCACACTGGTACTGCCTGGGAGACTGCAGGAGCAAGACTTCAAAGCTTCTAACAATGTATGGTTAGCAAAATATTTACAGCCTATTCTAAACTCCAGCATTATTGATCTGGAAGCCCTAAGAATAGTTAATTTTCAAAGTCAGAGTGACTAGCCAAAGAGCTGTCAGCTCTGGCAGGGTGACAATAAACAAAAATAGACTTGGTTGAGGGAAAGTTATTCTTCCCTTTCAGATACTGGCACTGAACAGTGGTAGGAAGGCTCTGGAAGACAGAGGCAAGCTCTGAATGAAGTCAGTCAAGACCTGGACTTTAAACAGTGGAATCAAGGATTCCCAACTATTTACAAGCACAGCTTTTAACCTATGCCTTTATCAAAAGACAATTACTCCTCCTACATTGAAACACACTGTAAACTACAAAACTGAACTATACAACTCCAGTAATAGTTATTGCAAGCACTCTCTCAAACTCTTGATTGAGGAGAGTGTTTTAAAGCCAAGTGGAGGCATTCATGCTGTAACTTGCAATAGTTGGATCAGACTCTTAGTGAGCTTTCAGGTTTTGTTTGATTATTTTACTTTTAAGATCCTGTCACTCTATGACTTTTCAGATCTGTATCAGCTTCAGCACAATGTTTTGTTCCTTCTTCCTCACAGCCTTAACAAGATCATTATTAAGTGTATGGCAAAAATACTATACTTCAGATTTATTTTCAGTTATCAGCTTTGCTGGCTGCGTGTCAAGACAACTCTAAATTTTATGTTTTCAGTACAGATCTTTCCAGTCAGACAGTGACTAAGCAAATTTGTTTGTTAGGGCCACATGTGGCTGGCACATTTTAGAGCAGCTACAGAACAAAGATGACACAAACTAGTCATGGCTTCTTTTCTGACACCTTCCACAGTCACTTCAAACACAGTTAAATTCTTACAAGTTTGTTCTGTATTATGGGGAAGTACTTTTGTTTGAAATATTGTATCTAATATGAAAGGATGCACCTTCATTGCAACAATATCCACCCTCCCTTTCTGAACATCCTGGGAAAAAGAGAAACAAACCTAAAAAAAACTCTGCATTCATTCAGATCCTGCAGATTCAGAAAAGAATGGCTGGAAACTCTCTATTGTTACCACTTTTTCCCTTTTAGCTTGCTCTCCTATTTAGCTATGAAACAGAACTTTTCCCTCATATATTAACGTATATTACAACAAAAGCAAACATGTCAGCGAAGTGTTAAGACTCGTGCTGTCTCAGAACAACTAGTTTTGAATTTTAACTCTTCCCTCCAAATAGCCTTTGCTACAAAAGAGCAACACCTTAACATGGTATTTCACATCCCCAGCACAGCAGCAACCCAAGAGAAAGCAAAGCACAGATGGATAAACCCAAGGAATTACTTGCTTTGTTATCTCTGCCATCTCTTTATTTTATATATTGTTCTTTACCTAAGGTTATCCAATTTAATAGATTTCTCCTTTCTCTGTAGATCAGCTCTCAACAGTCACATGTATGCCCACCAAGACCTGTCCCCTCCATTTCCTGAAGTTCTTGCAAGCCACTGTTTTTAGAGCATCAAACAAGTTTAACCCTGAAGGCCAAGGTGTTCCTTTACTTGTCCTCTTCACTGCTTTCTTCCTGCCTGAACCACTTCAGATGTGGTTTCTTCAATGTAGGAAAAAAAGAGCCTTTGCTTTGCCAAGTTTATCCTAACACACAGACACAAATGTGGGAAGTAGAGGTGATGGCCCCCTCAGAAAATATCACCTTTTCCACTTGGCTTATAGAGCCATGCATGTGAAAGCACAGCCCAGTTCTTCACTCCTCTCCAGGAAACAATAACCTAAAAGGAAGGAAGCTTATAATGTCTGGATTACCATTCTGCAAGGACAGCTACAGGAAAATTGCTGGGCAATTACCTTTCTTGGAAAACACCTTCCCTTCCCTCAAGCATTTGTCTCACTCTTCTTCCACTGGAGAGCCAGTCTGAATTTTCTCATCTAGATTCTCAGGAAAACACCCTAAGAAATCCCCTCCAAAGCTGCACTGAAGCTACAAATGAGACTTAAAAGTTAACACCTTATATAAGAGTCAACGAACAGGGATTCTGAGGGGCCAGACCAGATTCCCTAAAGAGCCAAAGGATGAACCAGAAAACTACCATCCAGAACACAAAGAAATTCAACCTGAAGACTCCAGCCTCCTCCAAACCCAACTGCTAGAAAAACCCCTGGTTACAGACAAATTAATCTGTAATTTGAGGCAGCTCAGCACCAGGGAAGTGCTGAGCTGCTGTTCAACTCGATGGATTGAAGTAGAATGTGAAGATCACTTAGGGTGCTGTCAACTCTCATGCTTTTCGGACAGTCCAGCCTGCCTAAATGTATTAACCTATTCATCAGGAAGGATGTTACTCCCAGGCTGTCCTACTTGCTAATGCTAAAAAAAAAATAAATAAAATCATTATCTCCCAGAGACACTACAGACCAAGCAAATGCATCAGCCTCTGCCATCTGTGCTCTGCCAGTTACTGACTTTTCCCCATGTCCTTTGAGACTTGCAAAAGCAAAGCGTGTTTAAGTTAAAGAAGTCAAGAGGGCTCAACTTCTCTTCACCAAAGTTTACAAAGTGTCAAGAAGTGAAGGAGTGACCCCAACCTGAAGTTATCTGAAGGGCTCAATACTCCACAGCCTCTCTGGTCAGTTAATGAGTAAAACTTCAAAAGTTTTAACCACATCACACAGCAGTGACTCTTGCCAAAGGGCTCCTACGCCTCTGGATTAATGAGGCAGTGAAGTGACCATAATATTTGAGGGATTATGGGCAATTTGAAGAAAAAGTGGAAGAAATATGGCTAGCTGTTACCAGCATTGCAGTTAAAAATAAGTCTTCCTATCAAATATCCACTGATGAAAACCAAATTTGAAACATTTCTAACTAGCATGATGGGCAAGAAATGAGTTTGGAGTTAACACCACAGAACAGGCTCTTCCTCAAAGCTGGGAACTCATTCTCATTCTGGCACACTGCCTCTGCCTTCCCTTGCTTCCCTCACCAGAACACAAGCATGGCAAGAGAAGCACTGTGTGTGGGTAGAAGCAATCACAGCCAAGTTAAAGAGAGCAGAGAACTGGATGAGCTGGGAGAGTAAAAGCACCTCTACTGGCCCAGTAAATTGTCACAGGTAACTGCAAAGGCTGCAAAAGAATAATGTCCAAGTTGGCAGGATGCTGCCAAGCAAGGCCTGACTGCTGCCTGAGATTTTCCTACGGCAGAATCCAGAAGAGACAAGTGATGCTCTAAGGCACCTGGTAGTCATCATGCTAAGATATTCCCAAAAAAGTTATGGGCAACATTTTTCACTGCAGGAGATGCCTGTAGAAATACTCTAAAATGTTTGGGGCATACCTGTGGTCCATCTCCATTCTTTCTGGTTTTGTTCTGAGGGTTTTTTTTTGGGGAGGGGGGCACAAGGGACAGACTTCATGTGAGTCTCTGCAGAAATCCTGTATTTATCATTCTTTTTTGACTACACAAATATATACACGGCACAAAGACTGGGAAAATCTGTTATTAAGTAATTGAAACTAAACATTGCCCCATGACCAAATACAGAGAAGCACTGTCCTAAAATACATACACACACTTCAATGTAGCCTTTTAATTGCACAGGAACTTTGATATTTTAGTAGCAGCAAATTAATTGCATTTAAAAGCCATTCCATTAAAAAAAAAAAAAAAAAAAAACCAGAAAGTGAGTAAATCCTTTAAGAAAAAGCAAAGTCTACTTTTATGTGGTAGAGTTCTAATGCATTGCCCCAACCTGCTTTGAAGAATCATATCTACACGAGATACTGAAACAAAAACCCACAGCAGGCAGCAGTAACCGGCCCTGCTTCCCCCACAGATACAAAACCAAGATGTCCCTGCATTTTATACCAGAAAAGCCTTCCCTGAAATAGCACAGTCCAACCTCCCGGGGAGCCTCAGCTGACACATCCAGTTTTGCTGACAAGCTCCCTCTCTCTCGCTCCACCCTCCCCATCACCTCGGTGTGCCGGAGCAGCTCCTTTGCGGTGCACGAACAGCGCAGACCGGGGGTGCAGAAAGGCTGCCCGGGGCTAGGGCAGCTCTGCCGGGCGTGACCGTGCCGGGCAGAAGGGCTGGCTCAGCTCCTCCAGACACAACCAACAGCAACCCTTTCTATTTATACCTGCCCGGCAAACAAGGAGGGGATTGTGCAAGGGCAGGTTTACACAGGGCACATGACTGCTGTGCTATCAAAGCACCGGCTTCGCTATGTGACAGCCTGACGGCGCCTCACAGCCAGTCCAAGAAAACACAGATTTTATTGCTATATCATCACAGCACTCTTTAGGTCAGAAAAGACCTCCAACATCATCGAGTCCGACCTGTGACCAGCCACCACCTCGTCATCCAGACCAGAGCACTGAGTGCCAGGTCTGACATTTCCTGTACACCTCCAGGGTTGGTGACTCCACCGCCTCCCTGGGCAGCTCATTCCAGCACCTGACAACCCTTCCCGAGAAGGAATTCCTCCAGATTTCCACCCTGGACTTACCCTCCAGACCCTTCCCCAGCTCCGTTCCCTTCTCTGGACACGCTCCAGCACCTCGGTGTCCTTCCTGTAGTGACGGCCCAGAACTGGACACAAGATTCGAGGTGTGGCCTCAGCAGTGCCCAGCACAGGGGGACAGTCACTGCCCTGGTCACGCTGGACACACCACTGCTGACACATGACACCTCCCACTCTTCTCCTAATTTAATCTGCAGCAGTGGCCTGCACCAGCCCGGCTTGCTCTTTGTTAGAAACCACATTCATAGCAGAACAAGCCTGCAAACTACAGAACAGTCCAGTTATCTGCTTTATCCATATCCTCAAGAAAATTCAAGCCCAGCTAACTCAGCCTACAAATTTCCTGTCCCCACATGTTCTGGCCAGTGTTTGCTAGAGGAATTACACATTAACTAATCTGCCTTCCTTACAAGGTTTTAAGTCTACTATTTTAGGCAAGGGGGGATGTGAAAAAATCATATCCTCCAAGTTTTTACTTCCCACTCCCAGTTTAACTTCTAATTCAGCAAAAGGGGGGGAAATACTCAGTTAAAGAGAAACCAAGTCTTGCTTTAATAGCACACCCAGCCTTTCCCCTCCCTGCCTGGCCTCAAAGACAAGGAATAATCAGAGTGCACATAAGTAGTCCGGAGATGCCAGGACCTGTACACCCTGCCTTAATTCCTCTGTGTCTCCCTTAAAGGGAAGATGCACAGAAGCTCCGTAAGTAGGTCAACCAAAAACCCTCACGGGCTGTAAGGCAGCCAAGTGACTTCATTAGGATCAGACAAGGCCGGCTGAATTTTTACACAGCTAATTAGCGAGCTCGACAGACAAAAACGGTGGTTTGGGCTGTCACAGCGAAATCTTCAGGAAAATCTGCACGGTAGGTGAGGCAATGAGCAGTCGTAACAGAGCCCTGGTGAAAAAAGACAGCTGTTTATTTGTGTTAAAAGAGTGATTTCCTAAGGAAAAACAGGCCTGACTAGTCTCCCTGTGCCCTCAGCTGCATGCCATGCCTTTAACAGGTAGGCCAAGCAAACTCTCATTGCTGAACTGGTTTCTCATTACAATTTCCCTAACCACACTAATGGGAAAGCTGGTGGATACTTCAAGGTGAAGCCTTTTCACTTTCAAAGCACAAGAAACTGCAATGATTTCAGCGATTTGGAAGCAGTCCCAGAAGGAGTGGCAACTGATGGCAGCTAATTCAGTGCAGAGCAGACTCAAAGGACACTATAAAAGCACATAAACATGCAAAGTGAAAGCTGATATTTGCCTTCTTGTTTCATGCCTGAAAAGTCTGAGATAACCCATTAAACTGTCCACATATCAGCATACCAAATATTATCAGTATATCTAGGGGAAAGTGTCCCTGTCCTAGGCAGAGGGTTGGAAGTAGATGACCTTTAAGGTCCCTTCCAACCCAGGCCATTCTATTATTTTATGACATTAATACTACAATAAAGTACAAGACTCACACACAGTCATGAAAAATTTCACAGGATTATTTACTGTACTATGCCAGCTGGTTACTCCTATGGCCTTTAAACAGCCAGTTAGGCTTTTTTTTTCCCCCCACTTACTTCTGAAATGCCGCAGGTTAAACTTGTGAGCAAATAAGCTTTAAAACAGTCTTTCAGACTTTTAAACTGACTTTTTAAAACAGTCTAATTTAGAAGAAAATTCTCCAAGTAACTGCGTAAGTCCTTACATTTTGGGCTTTCTAGCTATTCCATCCCACAGCCTAAAGGTGTATTACCACTCGTCAGACTATGAATCATTTCTGTACGTCTGTCAAGCTTCTGTTACAAAACACAAGCATTGCATGTTCTAACCTCGAATCCTACAGCTAAAGGGAGACGATCACCCATTCCCCCCATCACTTTCACCTCAGCAACGACAGGTAATGAGACAGCGAGCAGCAAAACCAGTGGAATTTTCCACACGGAGCAGGAGCTCCTAATGCAAAACCACAACAGCAAAGGCAACCTGCCGCCATCTGCAAGAGGATTAGCAGCCGTCTGTCCCTGAAGTGGCGGAGATAAACAGCGCTGCTGGCAGGAAAAACAGTCCCTCCCAGTTGTCCCCAGCAGCCTGGGCTCTGAGCTGCCCGGCTGGTGTCGGACGCGGACGCACATCGAGCGCGGCTCCATCGGGAGTCACCTCCCAGCAGCACCGGGAACGGCCGGACCCTCACGGGGACTCCCCGCTTCTCCCTGCCTTGCCCTGGCGCTATTTTTGGGCGACTCTCCCCCGCCCCCAAACACAGGCTTTCCATCATACCCACCCCGAGGGCGCCCTTGAAACCCGCACTGCCCCCACGCTCCCTCAGCCCGGGCTGCGGGAGCGGGTCCTGCTGCGGGAATACAAACAGCCTTAGGAGCGGTCGTCGCCCCCTCCGCGCTGCCCTCGTCCTGCGCACGCTGGGCGCTCAGAGAACCTCTCCCCGAGCCCGCCGGGGCTAAGCTGGATGGGGCAGGGGCTCGGAGGCGGAGGGCAGCGCTTACCGGCGGCCAGGAGCCCGAGGAGGCTGAGGAGCCCGAGGATCAGCGGCCGCGCCATCGCTACCCCTCCGTGCCCGTCTGCAATGCGGCGCCGCCGGCACCGCCCGCGCCCGCCCTTATATAGGGGCGGGACGCGCACGCGCGCGCGCCCCCCCGCCCCCCGCGCACGCGCAATGGCGGGACCGGGGGGGGGGCGCAGGGGGTGTGAGGGGCCGAGGCCGCTGAGGGGATGCAGAATGGCGGCCGCGAGTCCCCCCTTGGGAGCCGGAGCCGCGGCTCCCCAGGCCCCCTGCGGCCCCCGCCGCTGCAAACGGCGCTGTCGGGCCGGGAAGAAATAAAGCCTTCAAGGCGATTCTTGCCTCCACGGGCGCTGCGCCCTCAGGCAGTGGGAGTCTCAAAGGCAGGAGCGCCACATACAGACCAGCTAGGCTGGCAGCATCTGATTGAGGCACACGCCAACATGGAGACATAGCGTTAAGGGGTTGGAATGAACCTTTCCCAATCCGCCGCCTTGTGCTTCCCACTAGACCAGGTTGGTCAAGGCTGTTTCCCACCTGGCTTTGAACATTGTGCCAGTGCCTCAACCCCCTCACAGTAATAAATGTTTCCTCCTAATATCCAGCCTAAATTACCTCTCCTTCAAATTGTGCAGCTGCTGGTGAAGAATCCCTCCCCAGCTTCCCTGTGGTCTCCTTCAGACAGTGGGGTGTGCTGTGATGTCTCTGCAGAACCGAATCACTTTGGGTATGTGCCACCACGGTGCTTCCCATCTTGCCTGGGAGGCAATGGGAATGCTGCTTTTTCCTTGCCGTTGTCACAGGGCAGCCAGGTATCCCTGTGGTCCAAATGAACAGCAATTAAAAGTATCATTAAAACCAGCGGCCTGAATTCATTTGCTGTCTCCCAGCCTCTTACTCCTGCCTTGCCCCTTGCACTGATGCAGCTAACTGGAAAAACAAACTAAACCAGAGGGAAAAAAAAAAAAAAAAAAAAAAGCAAGCAGTGTTTTCCTGACTGGATCAGCAAACAGAACCAGCTCGGCTGAGGGACAGAGCAGATCCCCCGTGGACTCCCCAGGACTGGGCAGAGCAGCCAGACCAGCTCCCCCTCTTCATCTAAACCCACACTCGAGGCCTGCTCTAGCTGCAAGAAGGGCCCTTGATAATGCTTCCCACAGCCTGGGGAGTTGGGCATCCCCTGTGGCCTCAGCGTAACACAAACGTATCCCATCTAAAGAGCTTGGCCTCTGCCCAGCTTACCCTTTCCTCTCTGGGGACCTTCCAGGTACTGCCCTTCATCTGAGGGCACACGTGTTTTTACCTTATTAGGTCCTTCCCTGCATGTTCATTTTTCAAGGACCAGACTCGTTGATAGCATTTAAGGTTTACTTGCAGCATAAAGGTTAGGAGGAAGTGGATCTGTTCTGTTTCACTTAGCCAGCATAACACACCTTTCTCCTTTCCTTATAAGACCCTTTTAAAAGCCCAGCTAAGAAGCCCCAGTTCCCATGATTCTCTTCACAAACCACAGCAGGAGAACTTGATGCTTACACAGGGCCTTTGCCCTTCCACAAGCGAGCACAGCTTCATTTGGAGCCTCCAGAGCCTCTGCTATCACCACATCTGGAGCCAAGTAATTCCCAACCTGGAGCCAGGTGCACCCAGACTGAATCAATGAGGCAGAAAGCCACCCCCAATTTTGGCCAGACTAAACAAGCAACCTTTACTCTGGCTCTAAAGCCACCTTGCCTAGGCAGGGCTTGGTGCGCTGCCCTTATCTCATGAGTGCACATAAAGTGTTGACGAGGCACCTCAACTTTCCAACCAGCAGCCAGCGACTAACCTGGGGAAACACACACCAAAAAAAAAAAAGGAGCTTTGTGAAGAATATTTAAAAGGAGGTTAAGTAAGACTGTCTGGAGCAGGAGAGCTATTTCAGCAGGCAGGGTGTTTTTCTTCTGGGAGCTGAAGGACGGGGTGGGGGAAGGAGTAGCTTGGACCTAGCAGGTTCTCCCCCCAGTCTGTTAGCATTTCAGGCTAGCCCAAGTTTTCCTGGATCTTTGCCAATTCCCATTGATTTGGGACCTTTTTTTTCTCTCTCTCAAGCACACAGCATATAATATCTGCCATTAACAAATTGTCTCCATGCCTTAGCTTTCCGGGTCTTGCCATACTGCCTGCTAGTTTCCTCACTTAAAAATGGAATTGAACAAAATAAAGCAGCATCAAGAGTTCAAGCACCAGCTCTCTGCTGTGAATGTTTGGAAGAGTGGGAAACTCCAAAGGATATCTCAGCCTCTTGGGACCAGGTCCCGCTCACAGATGTGACCTAGCACTGAGGGCGTGAGCTGCAGCCGCTGTCTGCCTACCACCTTCTGCTTTTGCTGAGCTTCTGCTGAGATTTGGGGTTTTTCTGCAGACAAACCTCCCAGATAAGGTACCAGAGGAGGCTTCTCAGGAAGGATCATGGTTTGTCTGTAGTGACGCACAGCTGAGTCACTTGGCTGCGGCTGAGGGAGAAGGGAGCCTTCCCCGGCCTAAACTTGGTTTTTAGCCCCATTTTCTGGAGGGCGCGTGCTCTGTGTGGAGAAAGTGAGTAGGAAGAGCTCGGAAAGCTGCAGCCAAGTGAGGGGCTCTCCTGCACACGTGACTCGCTTTCCAGCTGCCTCCCCTACCAACCAGTTGGACTGGGCCAGCACCAGAGCCCGGCTGGTTTTGATGCTCAGTTTTGTCGTGCCTACAGCACACAAATTCCTGCCACGTCACCTCGCCCTCCTGGCACCCAGTTCTGTGCTTTGCATAAGTGGGGCACGTGAGGAATCTCTGTTTGGCAATCCCTGGAGGCCAGCCAGAGGCCCCTGCAGGCTCTGGTTTTGCAGCCGCAGCCAGCTCTGCAGGAGAAGTGTTCTCTTTGCAAAAGAAAAAAACCAAAACAAGTGAAATAAATAAAGAGAGGCATTTTCCACAGCAGCCTGCCTTTCAGACTCTTTTGCATTTCCACTCAGACTGCAGCAGGAGGAGGAGAAGAAGCAAAGCCAGACACAAATTACAGCCTGACAGCCTCGTGCAGAGCCTTGAACACATTTGAAGTTTATTCCAGCCCGAGAGCAGCCTCCCTGTGATTCATCAAATGGTTTGGCTTGTGGGTCCCACTGGAGTGGAGACAGACACCCACCCTTCCTCACCACTAACATGCTGCAGAGAAGCAGCTCCTGCTCTGACATTCTTCCCAGAGCAGAAAGCATCAGAGAATGTTCCAAATGGGATGGCAGTGCTGCAGGGACTGCATCCAAGGGCAGAGCTGCAGCTCAGCAACACCAGCAGCAGCCAGAGCATGTGGGACCTGTCCCACTCCTCCTGGCACACACACACAAAAGAAACAACCAAAAAAAAACCACAGCCCTGACCCACAGAAACAGATGGTTCTTGACTGGATCAGGGGCCTCAATCAGCCCAGGGTGCAGAGAGCAGTACATGATGAGCCAGCTGGGCTGTGAGAGTGAGACTACGTCAGCTTCAAACTGGAAGAGAGTAGTTTTAGGTGAGATATGAAGAAGAAATTCTTCCCTGTGAGGGTGGGGAGGCCGTGGCACAGGCTGCCCAGAGAAGCTGTGGCTGTACCATCACTGCAAGTGTTCAAGGCCAGGTTGGACAGGGCTCAGAGCAACCCAGTCCAGTAGAAGGTGTCCCCACCCATGGCAGAGGTTTGGAACAAAATGGCCTTCGAGGTCCCTTCCAACCCAAACCATGCTGTGATTCTATGCCCCTGCACATTTTCAGCCTCTCAGCCCCAGCATCAGCTCAAACAGCCTCACACTGCCGAGCCCAGGGGCTGATCTGGCTTTTAGGGATGATCCCCTCCTCTCCCCAGGCAGTTTTCCACCTGGATCCGGTTCCTGTCTGAACTCCTGTGGCTCAGCACGGAGTGAAAGCATGGAGGACCATCCCCCTTTGGCAGCCGTGCCACAGCAGAGCTCTCCATTAACACTGCCATGGTCACAGGCTGCATTCCTTCCCACCTTCAGCTCAGCCCAACTTAATTATCAAAAGGGGTCACATCAAGTACACTGGATTTTCCAAGCAAAGCATAACATAAAACCTCAAATCACTGCAGCTAATTCCACTGCAGCTAATTCTCATTTCAGTATTTTCTTTGTCAGCTGTCACAAGTTGTGCATTTTAGCTACAAGCTGTGTTTTGTTTCTAGGTTTCCTCAGCATTTTAGGTGCTACTTACTGGGATTAGACTCTTATTTCAAGGTAAACCATATCCCAAGGCAACTGATGCTCCAAACCAAGCAGATCAACACAAAGAGCATCAGCACCCATAATGGCTTTGCCCTCGTGAGTCAGGATTTCTGACCATCTCTAGCAAGATCTGGAACAGCAACAGAGTTGCCAGAAAAGCAGATGATTCCTCCTAAATACAAGGGAATCAACAGTGCAGCACCAGCTCATCAATGTTTTAAAGGATGTGCACCAAGATGCAGAATTCTGTTCCTGCTCCCATTGTGTCATCTTGTCAAGGTCATAAGCAGTAAGATTGCAGCCAGATAAATCTCTGCCACAACCTTTGAAGCAGGATTTCTTTTTATAAATGCAAAGTAATATGTTTCTCTAAATCCTATTTAACCCAACCGCCCAAAAATTTAGAACTATGTATCTAGGCTATCCAGGAAGTAAACAAACAAAAATGTATAACAGATTGTAAAATATATTTCAGTACAAGTATAGAAACCAAAAAATATATAGAAAATAGGGGGCTGAGTTCCTTTCATTAGGTCCCTGCCTTGCAGGTTTTCGAGGATTACACTTAGAAGCTTTTTGTTTTTACACTTAGGGCTTTTCCAGCAGTGGAGGTTATTGCCATCCAGTGTTTTCCATCTGCTGTGACTCATTTGGGCTCACACGGAAGTGATTAGAAAATCGCGGGGCTCCAGGAGCTACGGCTTTAAGGAAAAGCACAACGAATTACAGCTTCTGCAGGAAAAATAAGAGTGGGCAAAGAACAGCTACAAAGGCTGCTGTAAGGAACCAGCCTGGGGAAACACACCCACCCCCTAAACCTTCTTCACACAGTTTCCTTCTCTGTTGAAATACTTGCTTTCTCTTCCTTCATTATCCAAACCAAAAAGGAAGGCAGTAATTATTGACGATGAAGGTACAAATACATAGAGTCTGGACTGGAAATAAAAGCCCAAGTAAGCTGTCCTCAAAACTTTGGATGAGCTAAGAGCTGATGTGTAGGAAAAAGAGAAGGAATAGAACAGGAAGATCATGTAGTTTAATACCTTAACAAACAGCCTGAGAAGTCAGGCAGGGATTGCTGCTTTCCTGCTCACTGGATTCCATGCTATTGTAAGGTCTACAGCTCTTTTTTTAGGTCACAAAAAGCATCAGGCAGCACCTCCTCACATGTGATCTCACCTCAGCTGCACGCTCACAGCCCAGGACTTTTAAGCCAGGCTGTGGATTTCAGTGAATTTGCAGCAGCAGCCGATTGCTGTGGCCAAAAGTGGCACGGGTTGGGATTAATCAAAGTCACAAGGCCACGGGGGGGAAGTGGCAAGTGCAGCCACTGTGGCTTCCACCACGAGGTTTTTCTTCATCATACCAGTGGATACAACCCATGCCCAGAGTCATGGGCATCTGCATAGCTGCCCTCTTCTACAAAAGGGTAAAAATACAGTCAGAGATTCAATCTCTTTCTTGCACTGTCCCAGCTAAGTCTGGGATTTTTAACAGTTTGGAGCAAGTTGCCCAGTGTGGTGTTCATCCCTTGATTGCTCCAAGTTTGACGTGCATCCCACAGCAAACTTCCTGAGCCTCTTCTAGAGTTTCTTCACCTTCCAATTTTATAAAGCAAAAGCATGTTTCATTCCAGGGAAGAAAACCACCAGGACTGTGGCACAAGAAGGACAAACAGCTATGATTCAATGCCTTTGGATTTCACGAGAGGACTCCCTGGAGCAACCTTCTTTCCCGTGTCCTTCCCACTGTTCACCCAACAGCAGCTGGGCAAACATTGGAGCATCTCCTCAAAACAGCAAACACAGGCAACAGAGATGCTTTATGAATTCCATGGGCAGTGCTAACTAATGAAGTATTGGCAGCCTGGTCTTCCATGGCAATCACAGTGGCAGCCTGCAGCCTGGTTTTCCACAGCAGTCACAGTTTCCATGATTATCACCTCAGATGTGCCTTTACACTTGCTCTTCGCAGAAAAAAAAAATCAATAAAGGCTTATTTTCACCTTCAGTTTGTTAATCCTGGCCCTAAGAATGTCAGCATCAGGTACCCACACAAGCTCAGCTACTGCCAGGAAATAGCTGGAGCAAAATTCACCATTCTACTGAGCTTTGTTTGCCATGGTGAACGTCAAAGGAGAAACAAAACCCTCCTTATCCTTCCCCAGGGAAGGGCAGAGAGGCGTAGGAGTTAGCATTCAACCTTGGGCACTGCAACCCATTCAGCTGCAGAACAAAAGCATGGCTGAGCCCATGGAAGGGAGGGGAGGAAAAAAAGGCAAAACCCCACTCTGTCTAGAGCAGCAAATGGTATTCCTGGCTTTACACACTGGGTCACACCCAGCACTTGTGGAAAGACAGGGAGAAAAACCAACCCAAGGCACCTACCACAACCCTGCTGAAAAATAACCATCCTCATATCCTCACTAGGCCACTGCAACCGCCTTTTAAAACTTATCCAACAGCTGCCTCCCCTCAGGTTGTAATTCTCATGCTCAGCTGCAGCTGGTCTCTCTTTGTGCTCCTTTAGTGGGACAGGGTTCAGAACCATGTTCTGTCCTTGGTAGCCGATCTGCAAATGAGACTTAATTAACATCGAGAGATTTGGAAGCCATTTTTTCCATAAAAATGAGGATTATCAGGTTTGATCTGCTCCTGTTTCACAAGGAAGCTTAGAAAGCAAACAGGTTTCTATGACAGGAACAGGAAGATACATGGAATTTGTAGTGATTTCTAGTAAAAGTGTCTGGGTTTCCCAGCTTGTCCTGAGCACGTGTTCCAGTGACAGCCTCCCTGCTGGCAGCAGTGGTTCCTCTTACAGGTGACCACACAAAGCAGGTGATCTTGGTGGGCCTCACCCTGCTCCCTCCCTGAGACCCATGGGTTCTATGGCAGGAGGGTCCTGCCCTGCGTCACACGCTGTTCTCTCATCCCACACCACGCCTTTCAAATGAGACCCACCACAACTAGAGCAGCCGAGGTGGAGAAGCTTCATCCTTCCAGGCTGCCAGGATGCAGCACTGCCATTTCCTAAGGGTGGATCTTGCAGAGCTCCAGCTGCAGAGCTTGGCTGACCCTATGGACATCCCAGTGAACTCCCCAGGCTTCTGGGCAGGTACTGGTTCTCTGTCCCTTATCTGCTCAGATGCTTTAGTTTCAGATCCTTTTTTGGAAAGGCCCTTCTCTGTTATGAGCAAGGCTCCAAAGGTCCTGGTGTCCTCATTGTGTGTAAAGCAATGAGGACCCGGTTATCACCAAGCCAGAAAGGTCTCCAGGCAGAGATGTTATCTCCCCTTTGTAAACAGACCCACAAGGCCAGAGTGTGACTTTAGGGGTTGTCAGGAGCCACCCAGGTGGTGTGAACACTCAGTGGTGTTCACAGTGGAACTCTTGCACGCCTGAGCTGGTACTGGAAGGGGCTTCCCTGCCACCCATCACCCCCTGGGCACGTGCTCCTGCTGCTTCCCTGCCAGACTAATCCTGAGTAGGCCTGATCAACTCCTGATCCAGCCACATCAGGAGGATCAGGGAGATCCAACTCTAAACTCCTCCTGCAAAGGAGAGGCAATAAAAGATAAGATTACAGGCTCACTTTACTGCAGGTCTCACAAAGGGAGGGAGAGGGAACATGTGTCAGGGACAGAAAGAGAGCACAGATGATCCTTCCCCTGCATTAGGTGGATTTAAGCACCCCATGGAATGGCAGGGCAACAAAAATATGAAATACAAATAACCCATTAGGGCAAGGAAATAAGCTGCACCAATTAACCCCACTGATGAAAGCATTCAGCGTGAGGAACCTCTTCCAACCTAGGTAGGGCTTCTTGAAGGTTTCATCAACATTTGATAGCACCTTGATAAAACCACACCATTTCATAAAAAACTTGACACCAAGGGTTTGGCTTAGATTATTAGCAAGTCACTGTTGCCAGAATTTATTTCCATACTCTTAAGACTCGTGATGTTTTGGGTGAGGGGCAGAAGAGGACAGCCTGCAGCAGAGACCACACTTTTGTCTGTGCCTGTGGCCCTGTGTGGTGCTTCCCAAGTAAAACCCAGCGGGCACCTGGCTGAAAACTCAGCACCCAAAAACCTGAGTCACTCCTTGGGTTTTCTGGGTGCTCTGAACTTTCCACTGCAAAGTGGTTCTCACTTCCTTCTATTTGGAGGTCAGAGAATGAGACAAGTCACCATTTTTCAGACATTTCCTCTCCCACTGAGGCCCAGAGTAGGTAACTGCTGCCATTTAGCACAAACAGCTCCATTTTGCTGGGGTTTTCTCTTCACACACAGGCTGGTGGGAAAGAAAAGGAGCTACACTTGGTTGATCCTAAATAGAGTTCCCTTCCTTGAATGGTGTGTTGGGAAAGTGGGTTGGCCAGATGAGGAGTTTTCATGTTTGTAGAGAGCAGGGAGACATGGATTTTACCCAGCTGAGGATGCTGCTGACCTTGCTGAGATGCTGACAGCCACATGATGGCATTTTTTTCACTGCAGGGCTCCTCCAGAGCCAATGACACTGGTACAAATGCACTTGCAGCCTGTATGTGATCCCCCCTCCCTTCTCACTTGCCTTTTTTCCTCCGTGACAGAAGCTTCAAACGCTGAACCAGAAAGCACAAGGCTTCCTGCTCACCTTGGAGAACAGCAGACTGGCCTTGCTGGGATAGGGGACATCAGAGGCTTTTTCTACTGGTGTCACTACTTTAAGGTTTGCCAGCCTCTCTTCTTGACAGAAATCCCCGTGGCTCAGCTGCTCTCATCATGTCAAAAGTGAATCTTTTGCGTTGCAGATTTGGAAAACGTTTGCAATGATTAAAAATAAACCAACTTCTTTATTTCGCCCTCAGCAGTTTTAGTGAAGCGGAATTGAAAAAGGAACAGAAAATGAGGTGCAGGGTCATTTGAAGATTCCACACATGTTTGTGGGGGGCTGAAGGAGGCAGTGAGGGTAGGGTGAGTGGAGCTCAGTCGAAAGCACATCAGCTGTCAGCACCTAGATTCCCACTGAGCTCCCACCCTCATTATGAAGGCCTGTTTTAATTACACCTGCTGCAAAAGTGTGGGAGAGAGCCACTGAAAGCCTCTCTGGAGAGCTCAGATAATGGGATGTGCTGGGGATACACAAGCCAGACAGCCAGGAAAGCAAACATGAGAAATCAGCTGTGTCCACAGGTCCTGGATATAAAACTGGCCAAGTATCAGTTCTCCGTGGAGAGCAGAGCTCCTTCCTTGGGTGCTGAGCAGACAGCAAATCCTGCCGCCTTAGGGACAGCTCTTTTCATGCTGTTTGGTGGCTGTCATCTCCCCCAGCTCCTGGGTCCTGTCACCAGGGCCACTGTCTGGGCTTGCTGTCCTCTTGGTGGGCAATTTGCTTTTTCTTCTTAATGGCAACACCCTCCCCATGACAGCTGATGTACCAGGGCTGTGCACCGTGGCATCGGGTCTGGGACACCCCTGGGGGGCTCAGCAGAGTGGCTGAGACAGGAACAGGCACTGCCGGGGGAGACAAGGCTGAGGCAGAGAGCAGACGGGAGCTTTTTTGGGTAAATCCACAGAAGAGATGGGGAAGGAGGTACAGAAAAAGCAGATGTGAGGTCTGGCAGCGCTCGCTTTCCCCCTCCAACCTGCAGGGCCAGGAAGCACGGGGGGAGCTGGGCTCCCTGGAAGAGGAACCCTCCAAACCCAAGGCAGCAGCCGCTCCAGTACGGGCTGCGGCTGTGACACCGGCCCCAGCTGGCACCGAGGCGAGGGGCAGCGGTCGGTCGGCAGATGGCAGCAGGAGCGCGGTGAGAGGAGCGGCTGCAGCCCCGGGCTCTGAAAACGGGCTAAAAACACGGAGTTTCCAAGCTTGGCTTTTTTACAGCCTTCTTTGACACGAGACCCATCAGCGGCAGAGAGGGTGGAACACCCCGCTGATGGTTACAAGGAGAGAGGTTTCCCAGTAGGAGGGAATAGAAGTATTCAATTATTCATACAAACATAAAAACAAACAAAAAAAACCAAACCAAAAACCCAAACAAGCAAACGAACCCCAAAACAACCAAAAAAACAAAGAAAAAACCCCAAACAAACAAAAAACGCTAGAAAAGTTGCAACTCTTAGTTCTGCATTCCACAGGAAAAGCAGGACAGCCTTGGCACAGAGGATGGAAACTCCCTTGTGAGGTTTATGTGGGAAGGCTTAAGAGGAAAAGTCCAAGGACAGGTGGATCAGTGATTACAAACAGCATTCAGCCCTTGGAAGATGACAAGGATTTGCACACTCATCTTCCTGGTACCAGCCCATAGCCAGGGAGTCTGGAGCTCTCATTAAAGCACTGAAAGTGCTTTCCTTGGGAAGGCCTGCTGCAGGTTATGGGAAACTGGAGCCCCTGGGATGGCTGTGCACACACCCACACACACCCTGCTCCCAGCTCCGGGGCGATACACCCACACCCTGGCACGAGGATGAACCTGCTCCCTCTTCAGTGGGAGGGGCACTTGTTTCCCCCTTTCCTTTGGGGGAAGGAAAAGAGGAGGAATTGTAAAGTCTTCTGCCAATAAATTGCATCCTTTGGGGTTTTCTAGTCTCACACTCAGCATCCACAGGAGGCATTTCATTTTAAACAAGCTTTGGAGACTCAAAAAGGTGCAGAAATAGCAATGCTTTATTATGCCAAAGGAAAGTGCAAGTTAGCCTGTTCCCTGAAGATTGGGAGATTTGCTTTTAACTCTTACCAGCTCAAAGGGCTTTAAATAATATAGAGGGGAAAATAGATTTCGTGGTTGGAACTAGGTGATCTTTTAGGTTTTTTCCAACCTAAACCAGTCTGCAACTCCCTGATATCTCCCTACATTTATTTGTCATGGTTTCCCACTTTCTGCTCCCAGCAGATGAAGCCACTGGTGGTTAAAAAAGGTGGAAGTGGTTTGAGACATGGATCAGTCCTGCTGCTCATTGAGTTAGATGTTTTTCAAACTGAAAAATGATATTGTGCAATAATCTGTGATGAAGACTGAGTTCCCTAGAGATTAACTCACATTTAGCCCTCAAAACTTCATTTTGTCCTCTACAAATTAGCACAGATTTTACAATAAAAAGAACCATCTGACTGCCTCTATCTTATCTCCAAAATGTTCATTCTTTCCCCAACAGATTGTCTACATTTTACCACTAAAAAAACCCCTGCTGATTACTTCTAGATTATTGCAAAAATGTCATTCTGTCCCCTACAGATCATCTCAGATCTTACTCCCAAAATATTCACTGTGCCTTACAGATCACCTAAAGTTTTCTGGATAAAATTTTTCCTACCTGTTGATTACCTCATTTTTACCTCAAATACTTCTCTTCCCTACAGATTAACTCGAATTTCCACACCATTTTGTCTCCTACAGTTTAAGTAGATTTTACCACCTAAAAAAAACAACTGATTACCTCTATTTTATACCCAAATTGTTGAAGCAATCCTGCGAGACGGGGACAATGCTTTTTATCATGCCAATGTCCTCGGCAGATGCTGCCCTGGTGCCAACAGAGGAAAAACCAGTGGAGGCTTTTTTAAAATGAAGCCTGACCTGGTCACTGCCACATCATCAACTTGAACCGAGGATGTAAAACCAGCAGCAGATGCTCGGTTTAACCAGCAGATGCTGGTTATTCCCCGAAAACCCAGAGCATCCTGGTTGCTATAGAGACACGTCGCCCTTCCCTTGCTCCTGATGTCATTCTGGGGACTGCTCCTTTGCCTCCACGCCCTTGTGCAACACAGGGAGCGAGGAGCAGCGTCTCTGGTAAGCCCTGGGGAGGAGGAGTGGGTGACGGAGGGAATGTGATCCCTCAGGGAAGCGAGGGGCGGAGGAAACACAACTCCCTGCTTCTCCCGCCGCCTCTCTCGGCAGCGCGAGGGGTGCAGGAGCCACTTTGTTCCTCCCCGTGCCAGCTTCATTATTGATGAAGCAGGAAGGTGATCTCCGTCCCCAGCCCCACGTGTGCCTGCAGAGCTGGCAGGGAGTACGCCCCGGGCTCAGGCTGTGCCCCACAGCGAGGGGAGGCCCCTCCTCTGCTCCTGCCACCCGCGGGACTGCCGCAAAAGCATCCTACAAAGACAGTGACACCCCACTAGTGTGGGTGTTCAACTGCCCACCAGCCTCTCTCTGCCCTCACCTCAAAATTATTTACATCTTAGGGTTGTATTTTTGCCAAGATCTTTGCCCACAAAATCCGAGGCAGAATGCCCTGTTCCAGTTGAAATAACAAGCGAGGAGTTTAAAAACGTTTTGCCCCATCTCAAAACCCCACAAAACTCCTGCGGTGTGCGGCCAGCCAGACTTACCTGTTCCTTTATTACACGATCAACCCAACAGCCGACACAGGCCTGATCCTGCCAGCCCTGGGTTTAGGCAGAGACACTTCAGAGACACTGCCCTGCACCCCAGCTCCATCAGCAACGCTGCAGAAGCCAAAGCCCTGGAGTTACCAGAGCTATCCTGCCTATCTGCAGCTGGATTGCAGAGCCACGGGCTGTGGGTGCCTGCTAAAACCAGGAAAAAAGAGGAGAGGAGAGGAGAGGAGAGGAGAGGAGAGGAGAGGAGAGGAGAGGAGAGGAGAGGAGAGGAGAGGAGAGGAGAGGAGAGGAGAGGAGAGGAGAGGAGAGGAGAGGAGAGGAGAGGAGAGGAGAGGAGAGAGGAGAGGAGAGGAGAGGAGAGGAGAGGAGAGGAGAGGAGAGGAGAGGAGAGGAGAGGAGAGGAGAGGAGAGGAGAGGAGAGGAGAGGAGAGGAGAGGAGAGGAGAGGAGAGGAGAGGAGAGGAGAGGAGAGGAGAGGAGAGGAGAGGAGAGGAGAGGAGAGGAGAGGAGAGAGGAGAGGAGAGGAGAGGAGAGGAAGGAAGGAAGGAAGGAAGGAAGGAAGGAAGGAAGGAAGGAAGGAAGGGTTTGTTCACACCCAGGCTTTCCTGCCTTGCTGTGCCACCAGCTGCTGGCACTGTCCATGCAAACCCATCCCCATCACCTTGGCTCACAGGAGCCACTGAGGAGCGATGAACGACGTTGATCATCACACTTAAATGCCAAGAAAACTTGCATTTTGCTGTCTATGCCACATGCGTAGCAGAAAAACTATGCCAGGAATGTGAAAGAAGGCGGAAAGTTTTTATGGGGACTAGTGTTTTGGATCTCTCTCTGCTTGCAGAGCCAGATGTCTTTCAGCTCCTTGGTGTCTACCATTACAGAGCTCTGAGGGAGCTGGGTGAATTTCTGCACTTCAGCCAAAATAGTCATTTCTGTAGGATTTAATGCTCCAGACCCTAAGCCTGCCCTGCAGGGACAGTGACAGCCGGTGTCCCCCAGTGCTCCTGGGCTGCTCCCAATAGGATGCTCTCACTCCCTGCCCTCTTGGAGCACAGAGATGTGACCTCACCAGCACAGCACATCACATCACAGTGGGACCAACCCCCCCCCCCACAGCTCCTATATGGGGACAAAGTGGGGTTTGGGGAGGAAGGTGCTGACCTTGAAGCCAGTTTTAGCTGAGGATAACAAAGAGGAATGTTGCCACAAGGTGGTCACAGAGATGGAGCCAGGTTCCTCAAATGATGCGATGGTGAGAGCCAGGGCAGGAGAGGTTTGGAGTGGATAGAAGAAGGACCAATTTCTCCAGTACAGCAGTGAGCAAAGAGAGGTTGTACTAGCTCCGTCCTTGGAGGTTTGCAGGATAAAGCCCTGACCACCCCAGTGTGACCCTGCTTTGGGCAGGAAGCCTACAGCCCAAATCACCCCGTGGTGCCCGGGAGGGGACTCACCTTGGCCCAGGCGGGACAATTTCGAGGGGTGTCTGTGGGCTCCCAGGACCCCACTTCCCCCCTTTCCCCACCCCAGCGCCCTGGCGGTCCCTTCCAGCGATCCCGAGGCTGGGATCGGCAGCTCCCGGTTTCCCAGCGTGGCCTGCCGGGGTGGGGGCAGCGGGGGGGTGGCCCGGGGACCCGGCCCGGCCCCGCCCCGGGACCCGCGTCCAGGCGCCGGGACCGCTCCCCCCGCCGCTGCCCCGGGAGGGAGGAAGGAAGGAAGGAAGGAGGGAGGGAGGGAGGGAAGAGGGGAGGGAGGGAATCAGGGAGGGAGGGAGGGAGGATGACAGCACAGTGAAGAAAAGCAGGGGACCCGCTGCTCTCTCTCCTCCCGCACGGCAGGACCGGGCGAGCTCGCCCCGCGGAGCGGCCGCCGCCGGGTAGGTGCAGCGGGGTTCGGGACCGACGGGGCCGGGGCCGCAGCGCGGCCGGGGGCCGGGACCGGCGCGATGGGCAGCGGGAGCCCCGGGGCGAGGGGGAGGATGGCGGCGGGGATCGAGTCTTTCCCAGCGCGGCGGGGAGTTGCGGGAAGTTGGGCGTGCGAGGAGGGGCCGCGGCCCCGAGCTCAGCCCCCCCGGCCCGGGCAGGGGGAGCGGGGCCGGCGGGGAGCCCGGGGCTCGGTGGCCGCATCCCCCCGCGGGGCGGCCCCGGGCTCCGCCGGCTCCTTTGTGCGCCCTCCGGCCTCGGCCGCTCCTTTGTCTCGGTGCGGGGCCCCCCACCGCCCGTTCCCGCAGCGGGGCAGCGCCGGCGGTGCCTCCCTTCCTCCTCTGCCTCCCTCCCCTCGGCGGACAGCCGGATCCCAGCACCCTGCTGCCGAAAGTCCTCCCAGCACATGACTGCTCAGCAGCTCTCCCCGTGCCTTTCTTTCGGAGAAAAAAAAAAAAAAAAAATCAATGGAATAGGATCGAGCTCTGCAGCGGCAGCGCCGAGCCTCCGTCCGGAGCGGAGCGCGTTTGGGGCGACAGAAGGAGACTCTGGAAAAAGAGAGTTTCTCACAACCATCCCGGAGTTGCATCATCCGTCCTGTCAGCCCCGAGCAGGGAGCACTGGAAAGTTGTTCGCACCCTTTCCCCTCCTGTCCCGGGGCCACCGGGGCACGCTGGCCCTCGGCCGGCTCCCGGCGCCCGGGAGCCAGCGACATTTCTGCCGGAGCTGGGACTCTGACACCCTCACGGCTCCCGACGGGACCTGGATGGCATGGGGGTACCTTGCGGGGGAAAGGCTATCCCAGCAGAGTGCCCCCTCAGTGCCTGCCGGGATTTCAGCAGCTGCTCCCGGCCGCACTGGGGAGAGCTGCCCACACCCCACTGCCTTTGCACGGAGCCTGGCTTTGGTGCCTGGAGGAAAGCGTCTCCTTTTCCACAGTCAACGATTTACAACATTACACCAGGACAGACATTTAACTCTGCAATTTTTCCACATCTGCCAAGTTGCTTCAGCATACGGCTCGTTTTCACACCCCCAGTCTCCCTGTGCTGACTGGAGCACAGCTCACTGTCCCCTCGGCCAACATCTCTTGCCACCAGTCCCTTCTGCATCCCTGGAGCGTTACCGGCGCCTGTCTCGGGCTGAAAGGGGAGCAGAGGCAGGCACAGAGAGCGCCGTATCTCTGCTTTTGGGGTGGGTTTGGCCGAGGAGCTTCCAGGCGAGCGTGGAGCAGTGAGGGGAAGGAGTGTGGGGCGGTGGGAGGGACCGTGGGCTCTGCACCCCAAAGAAAGGGCTCATTGAAGCAGGGACGGGCATTTGCGGTTCCCAGCGTGGCCGGGGGACGCCGGCACGCACAGCGGCCGGCATTGTGCCACCGGCGCCGAGCAAACAGGGCCGGGCAGACCTCTCACCCGTCTTGGTGGTCTGCTCTGTAGCTCCCCTCGCTGCCCAGCAGTTCGGTGTGTTCAGTTGCTCACCTTTGCTGCAGGTGGTGCTGCAAACCCCACCCCAGACGTGTCTGTGGTTGCCAGCGGGTTGGCTTCAAGGTTGAAGGTGTTTTAGCTGGGTCCTGGTCCAGATCCAACTCCAGAGGCTGGTCCCTGTCTGGCAGATGCACGTGTTTTATCCCCATGCCCAGCACTGATGTCTCTGAGCCCCATCGGGTTCACCAGGGGCAGGAGCAGCAGCTCTCCTCTCTGCTGGGTCAGGAGAAAACCTGCTTTGGACGCCACCACGGCGAGGGAGAGAAAAGACCTGTCTGTCCTGGCCATGAAGCCTGTGCTGGTCCTGTCACCAACATTACTGTGCCCTCACCAGCCTCTACACCCCTTCTGCACAGTGGTTTCTGGGACATGAGGAACAAGGACAGCTCATCTGGGTCATCACAGAGAACAGGTGGGACAGTAAAGAGTGGACAGGAGACAACCTCATGCACCTGGAGTTTGAGAGCTCGTGCAATGAATACAATGTTGTTCCAGTGGTGCCTGTTTGTACCAACACCGTTCCTGCTGCTGCTCCTGAGTGCAACCTCTGAGTCAGAAGGACTTTCCATTCCCAACTTTCTCCTCCTCCAATGGGAACTTTCCAGGCTTCAGTTTGATGAAGATTGTGACTATTCTCGGCAACTTTATAAACATTGTAGGAGGTGACTTTTTTCCCCTCTTTTTTTTTAGCTTGACGAGACATGTTTGTAACCAAAAAATACCTGCCTGGACAGGCTCCTTAGCTGCGCCGCAGGGCAAACCGAAGCAGTGCTGTGCTTGTGCCATGCCTTGGAGGACAGCCAGGACCAGGATGAAAATTGTTGGGAGATGAAAGCAAAGTGGGAAGCTCTGGTGGCACGTTTCCCAAGGGCAGCCTCGGGAGGAAGCTGGGAGCGGAAATAGTTGAAAGAATAAATACAAAGAGTTGTTTTTTTTTTTTCCCCTAGGTTGCAGACAAAGAGCAGCACGGAGAGCAGATAAGCCCGTGCTCCTTATCTCTTTGTTGTTCCGCCCCTGTGTTTTGCTGATCCGAGTGTCTGCTGGAAGTCTGATGAAGCAAAGGACCGTGGAGGGAATTACTCAGTGCAGCAGCAGTGCCAGGGGCAGCGAGCTCAGCTGCAGGTCACTGTGGGCTTCCATGGAGGGATGCACGGGAGTGGATGGGGGCTGGATGGTCAGAAGGATCTCAGGCAGGGAGGGAACTCTTGCACGTGGGTGTTTCATTGCCTTTCTGTGTCCAGAGCTCAGTTGTTGCCTGTTGAGTCATCAGAGGAAAATGTGACTTCATCCAGTCTCACCTCCAGCTGGCTGCCTCTGGCAGCCACAGACATGTTTCTTTCCTGGATCTCACCTGGTGGAGGTTCAGGGCAGCCGGAGATTGGGAATGAGAGCCCCAAGGCTTTGTGTAAGACCTTCCCTTTCCCAAAAGAGAGCTCAAAACCCCTGCTCTGCTCTTCCAGTCAGACAGTCCTGTGGAATGCCCTGCAGAAAGGAGACACGAGCGTCCCTTCCCTCCTTCCTCTCACAGGGCCTCTGCTCTTCTCACCCCACCTGCACCACCAGTGGGAATATCCATCCCACAAAGCAACTTGCTCCAGCGGACTGGAATGATTTGGTGTCTCCATTACTGTCCAAGTCCTTCCTTCTTGCTGTGGCAAGGTGAAGTTAACTTGCTGGTAGTGGCAGATCCCACCTGGTCAGATTTGTATGGGAACAAAATCCCCAGCACCACCCAAAAAAGATCCTTTTCTGGCTTTAACTCATCTGGGAAATCCATAAATCCTATCATCTCTACAATGGGAATTGCAGCCGTCCCTGCTGAATTGAAAAGCACTCCCAGCTTTTGAAGGGATAGGAAGAGGCAGGGAGCAGCATCTGAGCTGTGGGTGCTGCCATCCACAGCATCTCAGTTTAGCATTCCTGGAAATTATTCCGCTTTGCTTTGGGACGTGAAGAGCAAGAGGACGCTGCCTGCCGTCTCCAGGGATGATGTTCATCCATCCCTCTGCTCACACAGGTGCATTCCCCAGCAGTGGACACTGGCAGGGCACCCTGGGGCAGCAGCAGCACCTGCTGGTTCTCCTCATCCATCCCATCCCAGCAGAGCCCTGGAGGGAACGTGCAGGGGACACAGAGCCCCTCTGTTCCCCCTCACAAAGGGGCGCTTGTGGCTTGTGCACTGCTCCAGCCGGGCTGAGCCTCACGGGCCCCAGCAAGGACGAGCTTTAGGATGCCGAGCAGCCCCACCAGGTCACCCGCGTGTCCCCACCCCACAGCTCAGCCCTGAGGGGGCCCCCGCGCCTGTCGCTGCCGCTCCGCGGGTCCCAGGCAGCATCTGCAGCCGGTTGTTTATTTAATGAATGATGTCTGCCCTGGGCCTGTGAGTGAGGGTTTTGCCAGCGCTACCGGACATGGTTCTCTGTGTCACCCCTGTGAATAATTCCTGGTCTGTGGCTCCTTTGTGGTCAGGCAGCTGGGGGCATTAGAGGGGGAAAACCCGGGGCTGGCTTTGCCCAGGGATTTGTCTGAGGAAGCGGCTGATGCCATCCCCTGTGCGTGGGGACTGTCCCCGGCTCCAGGTGAGGGCTGGGATGCAGACCACCGCCCCTTGGGGATGCCGTGACTCTGAGACGCGGCCACACCAAGGACTTTGTGTATTTGATTCTTTTCTCTCAGTTGCTCAAATACTCTGACAAATCCTGTCATCGAGGGGGCATGACCGAGGAGGGGGGATATGAGGGGTGGCTGGCGAAAGGCACCTGCCCCGGCTGCCGGCCTGTCCCCGAGGAGCGGTGTGATGACAAACTAAACTAACAGGGCTGTTAAACACACACACACACACACACACACACACATACACACACACACAGACACACACACAGAGACACGTGTGCCGGGGATTTCGGCGCCGCTTGCTGAAAGGGGGAGCTGGGGGACACTGTGGGAGGGCTCTGGGGCTGCCAGGGCTCTCCAGAATCCCTGCATCCCACTAAATCCTGAGTTTCCTGGGTGCGTGGGTGTGGATGTCTCTTTTTAGAAGGTTTTGCTGGAAAGGAGATGGCTGGAAGCCAAGCCTCCGGAGCTGAGTGGTTTGCTCCAGCTGGGAAATTCCTGGTCCTCACAGAGAGGGCTGGGAACCTGACAGGCTGGGGTGCTGCCCTGAGCATGGGACACATCCCACCCCTCCTGCCCATACTCCCTCCTTCCCAGCCGGAGGGGCATTCAGCGAGCAACACTAAAAAATGCACATTTTGGCCGAGCATGACGCGGAAGAGGTTGCGACGTAACGCAATGCCTGGCAGGGCTTCCCCACTCCACGCTCTGCCGGGGGCTGCAGATGCCGAGGCTTGGCCAGGGCATCTCCCCTCCAGCAAACTCTAGGGCCCCCCAGAGGATGGGGCTCTGCCTGGCCCCCCTCCTTCACCCCAAAAGCAGGGGTGGGACAGGCTGCCGGGGTCGCGCTGGCGGAGCCCAGCCAAGGCTAAATAGACTTTCCCTGAGTCACCGAAAGTCTGGCCAAGAAAGCGGGACGAGCGAACGGCGTCACCCACGCGAGCCGGCGGGGAGGTGGCAGGTGCCAGCACGGCCTAGAGGTGGAAGTCTGCACACTGGGGACCTGCCCCAGACCCCGAAACAGCAGCTGTGGCACCCAAAATCTCCCACTGGGGTGTGGGTTTGGTGCGACTCGGAGAGATTTCCAGCAACACCCCGATTCAGGCGCTGAAGGAGAGGCTGGGGGGCGGTCTTTTCTGCTGGGCGGGGATGCCAAGTCTCCTGGTTTTGCATCCCACACCAAGCAGCTGCATCATCATTTGGATTAGTTTTTTTTTCTTTTTTGGCAAAAACCACCCCCGGAGCATTCTACTCCCCGAGGGGGACTGGCAGCAGCAGTGTTTTCCGGCCCGCCCTTGTTCCTGAAGACTCTCTGGGTTTCATTTTCGAGGCTCAGCAGCCGCTGCTGCCATGCTGGGGGAAGGCGGAAGCTGCTCAGCCCCACACTGGGGCCCTACAGTGGAGCCTCCAACCCTCCCCTTTCCAGAGGCTGGGAGGCACAATGTGCTGAAGATCTGCATGATCCAGGGGCTCCCTCGCTGGCAGCAGCAGGTTTTTGCCAGCGGGAAGCAGGCAGCTGTCGGATGGCAGGGATTGGGTTTCAGGGTGGGCAGGGGCAGCTGGTGGAAGCGTGGGAAGGGGTTCTGTCGGGCAGATATATTTTGGGAAGGAGGAGGAGCAGCCGATGGCATTCAGGCCACTGCTCCTCGGGGGGTGGGATGGAGCTGTAGGGAGGAGCTTCCTCTTTTTTACTGCTCTTGTCCAGCCTTTGTCAGCCTCTGACCCTGCGTGCAGGGAAGCATCGCCATGCTGAGCCTTCTTCTCCCCACAGGCAGGGCTGGCAAGGCCCTAGCCCAAGACACCTTCCCGGCGTGCAGGAGGGACCTGTGTGTGTTCCCCATGGAGATCCGACGCGCTTTGCCCCAAGATATCCGGGAGCTGCTGCACTGCTTGAAGATGAAGAGCAAGTACGCCGTCCTCCTGGTCTTCGTCATCAGCCTCATCATCATCGAGAAGGAGAACAACTTCATCTCCAGGTAGGCAGTGGGCATCTGAGCCACCCCAAGGTTTGCAGCCCCTCTCCCCCAGTCCCAGGCTCCTATGCAGCAGGAGCCCCCCAGGTCCCCTGCTGGGATGCAGGGTGGTCCCGCTGTCCTCCAGGCTGGGCTGGGTCTCCCCACAGGGTGTCGGACAAGCTGAAGCAGTCACCGCAGGCACTGGCAGAGGCAAACAGCACCGAGGTCAGCCCAGCACCGGCCAAGAACGGCTCGCTGGCCTCGCTGCAGGAGCTGGACGCTGCCTTCTCCCAGCTGAGGTCCCACCTGTACAACATCACCCTGCAGCTGGCAGGTGATGGGGACCCCGGGCCACGGCGGCACGTCCTGCTGATGGCCACCACCCGCACTGGCTCCTCCTTCGTCGGGGAGTTCTTCAACCAGCAGGGCAGCATCTTCTACCTCTTTGAGCCCCTCTGGCACGTCGAGAAGACGGTGACCTTCCTGCCGGGGGGAGCCAGCGCAGTGGGCTCAGCCTTGGTTTACCGAGATGTCCTCAAGCAGCTCTTCCTCTGTGACCTCTATATCTTGGAGAACTTCATCTCACCGGTTCCCGAGGGCCACCTGACGCCTTTCTTGTTTCGGCGGGGCTCCAGCCACTCGCTGTGCGAGGAGCCCGTCTGCACGCCCAGCACCAAGAAGGTCTTTGAGAAGTACTACTGCAAGAACCGCCGCTGCGGCCCCCTCAACATCACGCTGGCGGCCGAGGCGTGCCGGCACAAGCAGCACGTGGCCCTGAAGACGGTGCGCATCCGGCAGCTGGAGTTCCTGCAGCCGCTGGTGGAGGACCCTCGGCTGGACCTGCGCATCATCCAGCTGGTGCGGGACCCCCGCGCCGTCCTGGCCTCACGCATGGTGGCCTTCTCTGGCAAGTACGAGACCTGGAAGAAATGGGCGTCCGAAGGGGAGGCTCCGCTGCGTGAGGAGGAGGTGCAGCGGCTGCGGGGCAACTGCGAGAGCATCCGTGTGTCAGCAGAGCTGGGGCTGCGGCGGCCGGGCTGGCTGCGGGGCCGCTACATGCTGGTGCGCTACGAGGACGTGGCGCGGGCGCCGCTGCAGAAGGCGCGGGAGATGTTCCGCTTCGCCGGGCTGCCCCTCACCCAGCAGGTGGAGGAATGGATCGGCAGGAACACGCAGGCTCCCCACGACGGCAATGGTGTCTACTCCACGTGCAAGAACTCCTCGGAGCAGTTCGACAAGTGGCGGTTCAGCATGCCCTTCAAGCTGGCACAGGTGGTGCAGGACGCCTGCGCCCCAGCCATGCAGCTCTTCGGCTACAAGCTGGCCAGCAGCCCCACGGCGCTGGCCAACCGCTCCTTCAGCCTGCTGGAGGAGGCACAGGCTGCCTGGGTCACGTAATGGCGTGGGGCGACGGCGGCAGGGTGGAAAGAGGGGCTGCGGCTGTGCTCCTGGCCGGTCCGGAGACGACCTGGGGGACCCTGCTCTCAAAAATGCTCCTCGGTGCTGCCAGATGGCAGCCCCAGGAGCTGGAGCATCTTGGCAGAGCTGGCCCCAGAGTCCTGCAGAGCCTGAATTTCATAATTTCTCCGGGAATGGGGAAATGGTAACGGTGAGGGGTGGTGGGGTCGGCAACAGGGCCACCTCTCCAGCTCTGGAGCTGCACTGAGGAAGAGGAGGGTGATGGCAAGCAGAGGGGAACAGGACCAAGCACCTCTGCCTTGCCACCCCCCAGGCCAGCTGGCATGGGGCAAGGACAAAATCCCTGTGGTGCCAGCAAGCACCCAGAGACCTTCTTGGTTTGGTGCCTTCATACACCAGCAGAGACTGGAAACTGCCCACAGAGCCCTGGACGGCACTTGGGCTACAACCAAATGAGGTGACTATGGTTTGGTGCTCTTCAAACTTGGTTTTGGAGGTTTGGGTTTATTTCCTTTTTTCCCTGTGTATTTGCATACCAGGTGGATTTATTTATTTATTATGTGAAAAAGAGGGGGGAGGCTGGTCAAGGAGCTAAGCCTAAAAATCAGAGCAGCACAACATACCACAAAGGGAGACACCCAGAAGAGAGCTCATGTTTTAGCTGGAGACCACCTTCTGTATGATCTTGGGTCAGCCCCCAGGGTCTGACGGGCTGTTACCCCCCCAGCCCCCGTGCAGCAGCGACTTCAAACTTCAGCATCGTGGAAAGACAGTCAGATTTATCTGATTAAAAACAAAACCACCAGCACAGAGTCCAAAGCATCTCCTGTCTCCTTAGTATTGGTGGGTGTCCCCTGCCCAGGGGGAGTCCCAGAAATATGTGCTAACAGCACTGATGGGTGGCCAAACCTGGTAGAGTTTCAGGGTGTTTGCCATTTGCAGATGTTGACTCAGTGCCGAGCTGCACCCTCCAATTCACATTTCATTAATTAAAATGCCTATTTTTAGCCCTCTTTGTAGCTCATTCTTTTTCTCCACCAGGTATTTTTGGCTTATGGCAGCCACCCGAGGGAGGAGTCAAGCATTTTGGTGGAGAGTGGTTGTCTCCACCTCGGGCTTGCCAGCGAACCCTGAGGGATCCCAGCAGCCACATGTCCCCTTCTCCCCAACTAGAGCTGTTGGCCAAAAGCAAAAATAAATAAATGAAGCGAGGCGGCAGCTGGCCACAGCTGGGCTGCGCTTTGCCGGCCGGGAGGAACGCGCTGGGGCTCCGGCGAAGGGCTGCGGCTGGGCTGAGCTCACAAAAGCCGCGTTTTTGACCCAAGAGGGAGAACAGAGGCGGCATTGAGGAGCGCGGGGCCGGCCGGCGGGGAGCAGCCGCACCGGAGCCCCGGGCAGCCATCCGCCCGCCCGCCCCGGCTGCGGAGGTTTTCCGAGCAGGGCCGGGCTGCATCAGGCTTTAAGGTGTGATTTCAGGGCGCTCGGTGCCAGCTGGATGGGGAAAGGGCACAAAAGTGGAGATTTTTGGCAAACCCTCATCGCTCACAGGCGATGGAGAGCGTCAGCCTCCTCCCCGCCTCACACGCAGCACTCGGCATCACAAGCAGCCCTGGGGCTGCTGAGTGAATCGGGTTTTGTTTGGAAGCTTCCTGCTGGGAAAGCAGCAGGGTCACTGAGGTCAGATGGATATTCCGCAGCTGCGCGCTGGGCGAAGCCCACAGAGCTCAGCCAGCATGAGGGGGAACGAAGTTGGACGCAGCGTCCTGGTAAACGCCTCTGGAAAAGCACCATTAGGTGGGATTTTGCAGAGAAAATAATTTTAGGGTAATTGTTTGTGAAACAGCATGAGGGGTGAGTAGCTACCGAGCTGCCACAGCCGCAGAGGGGACATTGGAGAGTGGCCAGCATCCCCCTCCCATCACGCCGCGGGTGGAGGCGCTTCGGGGCTTGGAGAGGGGGCAAGGACAGGCAAATCCAGGAGCATGGAAAACAAGCAGTGAGGGAAGCGGGAGCTGGGCTGAGCCGAGGCCAGAGAACAGAACAGATAAGAACAGATAGACTAGGCTGGAAGAGACCTTAAAGATCCTCGAGTCCAACACCTCAACTAAACAGTGGCACCGAGTGCCACATCCAGTCTATTTTTAAACACATCCAGGGGTGGTGACTCCACCACCTCCCTGGGCAGACCATTCCAGTACTTCATCAGCCTTTCTGTAAAAAACTTTTTCCTAATATCCAACCTATATTTCCCTTGATGCAGCTCGAGACTGTCCTCTGGCTCTGTCAGTGCTGCCTGGAGAAAGAGCCCAACCCCACCTGAGCACAGCCACCTTTCAGGGAGTTGTAGAGAGTGACAAAGTCACCTGAGTCTCCTTTTCTCCAGGCTGAGCACCCCAGTTCCCTCAGCCGTTCCTCACAGGGTTTGTGTTCCCAGCCCCTCTCCAGCCTCGCTGCCTCCTCTGGACGCGCTCCAGCGTCTCAACGTCCTTCCCAAACTGAGGGGCCAGAGCTGGACACAGCACTCAGGGTTTGGCCTCACCAGTGCTGAGTACAGGGAAGAATGACCTCCCTGCTCCTGCTGGCTACACCGTTGCAGAGGGGACGGCGATGTTCTTATGCCTGTTCTTACCTGCGCTGCCTCCGCCCTGGCTGCCTCCAGCCCAGCACTGCTAGCCAAGCATAAGCAATTGTTCCTGGACACCCTCCAGCTTCCTGTCAAAAAACGTCTCAGGACAGAGAGAAAACATACCCCCGACCCATGCAGATTTCCGCAGGGCTAATTGCTCCCATTAAACCCACGGACTCCAGGCGCATCGGGAAGCCACAGGGGACGTGGCTCCTTCGAGGCTGGAGCAGCTGAATTCCCCCTGAGCTGGCTGGGGGGAGGTTTGTCCCCCCACAATAGGGGCCTCCTGCTCAGCCTGCTCTGGCTGCTGCCAGGCTTTGCCTGGCTCTTTCCGTAGAGGATGAAAGGCATGGATTTGGGAGGGAAAGCACGGATTGGGAAAGCCATAGCAAGAGACTGCCTCAGAGCAAGGACATACCTGCATCCAGACCATGCAGGAAGCCCACAACAGGAGCTGCAACGGATGCAGCCTCACCCTTTCTCATAGACACCAATGACAAAAAAAAAAAAAAAAAAAAAAATCAATCCTCTTTTCAAAAGATCTAAGCTTTCTGAAATAAAGCACTACTAAAGCTTGTTTTAAAATAAGGAAATAAAAGAACCCAAACCTGCAGCTGTACTGCCTCCAGGCTCACCTCCCAGCCTGCTGCAGCTATGCTTTGGGGTGAATTTGAGAACATTGGGGTGATGCTAATTATCACCAGAGAGACCTTTTCCACAAGCAGCCCAGAGCAGTGAGGGGACACATGTCCCGTGGGACAGGGCCACCAGCCAAAACTGCTTCTCCTTGGGGTCATTGCAGGTGACACAAGATGATGTAGCACCAAGGAGAACTTGAACAAATTATGGATGTGCTGTTTCCCTCCAAATGGGATCTTTCTGGGAAATTATTCTCTCCTGCCAGTCTGATCCGGAGTTGACTTTGGACAGCAGGTACATCCTGCTGTTTCTCTGCCTCCCCCTCAGAGCACTCAGAGCTGCCTGGGGCCATGCTGGCATGGCCGGGTTTGCTGTGGAGAGACAGCTCTTGCTGGAGGTAGAAGCTGCTGGTGCCAAGTAGGAGAGTGGTCAAGGTGGGCAAGTCTTTGAAATGCCACCTTAGATGCCCTGCAGTTTAACACCCGGGTGGCCCTGCTGGGCCATGAAGCCAAGCCACCAGGCAGGTCCTCAGCAATCCATAAAAAGGCCTTTTTCCAGCCTGGCATGAGGTTTCTCCCAAACAGCAGAAGAGGTGGCTGCTGTGCTGGTTGTCCTGACCCCCCATACCCTTCTCCTCACTTGTTCCAGCTCCATTTAATGGGATCGGATGAGCTAATCCCCCATGTGTCCTCGCAGCCCTATCAGAGGGGATTTCTGCACAGGGCTGGAGGGAAGGAAATCCATCACACCAGCAATTGCCTGCCCTCACCCAGCCCCACTGGCTTCTGCTGGAGGCTGGATCAACCTTTTCCTTCTCTCCCTCGTGGGGGCTTGGTGTGGTTGTTGCAGGGAGCTGGTCCATGGCTACAGCTGCACCATCCAAACATCCAAACACCGAATCAGTGGGGAGATCCATAGGCCAACGAGGGACCCACAAGGGCTGCAGCACATGTGGACATTTCAGCATTAAATGACAACCTTGTTTTCTGTTGTGTTTTTCTAAGAGACTGCATGCCTGACCAGACTGCATTTCTTGGTCTGCATCCCATATTTATCCTGTAATTACACCTTTGGACAAAGGCTGCCTGTCTGTGAGGCCCATTTTTTTCAGGACACAGTTTTATTCTATGCTCTGCTTTCACTGTAATGAAGTCTGGGGGGCAAGGGGAAGAAAACTCCCCACATCAGGAGTGAAAGCTGTTCTTTCTCAAAAGCTGCCCCAAGAGCAAAGGAGCTTGCACAAGCCCTCTCCTTTTTCCCAAAGAAACCCCAGCCACTGGCATCCTTTATGCTTCTCTACCACCCCACAAGGATTAATGCCACAAACCATGTTATCCCATAAAAGAGAGTTGCCACCACACTCTCAATCTCTGGGCTCCACTGCTGGAGGAGCCAGAGGATTTCCAAGGAGATCCCTGCAATCCTTATAGCCAGGCATCTGACATGAATAAAGCTGATAAAGTTTCTTGTTGGCACCTGCCTGGATCACATCACAATAAGGGATGAAATCCCACAAAATGGCATTCCTGTAAAATTCCCAATGTCTGCTATATGCTTGGCTCTGGAGGGGTGGGAAAGATCTGCATGGCACAAAACCCAGAGGCAGTTTCAGGAGCTGCCTGAGCTGGGGTTTCCTCCAAGGGGAAGGACAGCCCTGCTTGGTCCCTGCTCACCCCATGCCAGGGGCTGACATGAGTCTGGCCATCCCCATTTCCCCCAAACCTGCCTTGGTTTGAGCCCCAGTTTGCAGGTGGCGATGGCAGGTGAGGTGAAGCCTGTCACCACAGCACGCTGAGCCTGGCAAACTCATCCTGCTGTATCATGCAGGAAAAGAGGAGCTGGGCAGTACCTTGGCACAGAGCACACTGTGATCCCAGGGAAAAGGAGAACAGCTTTGTGGCACAGCCCTGGGATGGGATGGAGGGAGATCCCAGCTCCCCGTGGCTCTTCTCATGGATACAAAGACCACTTCAATTGCAGCGACCATTGCATTTCACCCTTGGGGCTTTCCCACCCTTTTCTGGCTGGGATCTGTGACCAATTTCTGGGCTGACATGTACAGAGATGCTGCCTATAAATACACATCACTGCTCCAGCCTGACCAAAATAGGGTGATTTTGGTGCTGTCATCCATGGGAAGCAGCTTGTCTTCTCAAGCCACTGAAAAACTGGAAATGAAAAAATAGGTTTGTTGGGAAGAGTATAAATGTAAGTGGAACCTTGTTGATTTCTGCTAAAAGTAGATTTTTATGTATAAGGTATAAAATAGCCTGTGTTGATGTTTAAAAGCAGCCAAGAACTGTCTGAATTGGTTTTTCCAGGTGATTCTTTGCCCTGAACTGACACAATTCCACCTTGGCTGAAGCAGAGCTCCCTGAGGCATGGGGGGCAACCAGCTCACCCAGGCAAAATGGGGAGCTGGGGGCCAAGGATGGGCCAGGCAGTTTGACTAGAGCAATCCCTCATCCCTGGGAGACTTGAAATCCTCCTTTCCCCGAAGCAAAGCCTCCAGGGGCACAGCCAGAGAGCTGCAGCTGCCCTGGTGCCACTGGGGCTGTCACAGGACAATGTGCAGGACATGTCTGTGGGCAGAGGGAATGTGGTGTGTGAGGCTGCTGATACAGGAGAGGATTTTGGGTTTTGCAGAGATGGCTGTGAGCCAGAAACAGTCTCCAGCAGCTCAGGCTTGGCAGGGAAGGATGAGGCCTTCAGCCTGGCCCAGGTGGGAGAACTGTTCCCTAGAGGAGGGTGAAGGGAGGAATGTTATCCCTCTTCCAGTCTGTCTGGGTTATTGCAAAATTAGGGATGCCAAACTCCCCTGATGATCAGGGAGGGCAGGACAAAGATGTAGAGGCTCACAGGAATTTGGGCCAGTGCAGAGCAGGGGCAGTTGTGGCATCCTAAGGTCTCCCCAGGCAGCACTGTTGTACCCATCCATGGATTAATCATCCTCAGAGGGATGTCTCTCAGCTCTGGATGATGCTGGATTACACCTGCTGAGGAGAGCACTCACAGACAGGAACATATGCCCATGCTGGCAGTATCACAGTGGCAAACTGAGACAAGACCATCTCACAGAGCCCCTTCCCTACACCTTTTCCCCCTGCCATCCTGCAGGGAGCATGGGTTCCATGGAGCAGCTTTGAGGAGAAATCCAGGGAGCCTGCAACAGGGCAGAGCAGGACAGGGCAATCACTGCCCCGGGCCTGCCCAGCTGTCCATGCCCCCCACAGCCACCAGCAGGAGAAAAAACCCTGTCTGAGGCTGATGAACTTTCACCACCTGTGTGCACCCAGCTGAAGAAGTATCATCCAAACATCCCACCTGCCAAACCTGAGCTCTGACCTGCACACTGAATGCTCACACTGGCCACAGCTTTGGGTATTCCAAGTTTCTTCCTGTTTGCCTGGGGTTGGGAGTGAGGGTTTCACAAAGGCCCCTTTTACCCTCCCTGTTTGCTCTGGGCAATCTTTTTGCCAGTGACCTTTTCTTGCTTGTTGGTGCATCTCCAACTCACTGGACCAGAAGATTTTTACTCCTTTTTTTGAAAGGTTGTCCTGATCTTCTATTGTCCAACTGGGTTCACCTGAAAGTATACCTGGAGGGTGAAAACATCAGGTGACAGGGGAAATTTACAGAGTACTGCTGGAGTAATGGATTGCTCCCAGCAGTGGGCATGTGCTGTAAAATACAGGAAAATGCCTGTCATAAAAAGCCCAAAACTGCCTCTGGAAAAGACAGAGCTGGACACAAAGGTGCAGAGGAAGGGGGACAGAAAGCAGCATTTGGGAAATAGGAACTCATTCTCAGCATCCTTATCTGCTAGGAATGGGCCTTTGATCCAGCTTTGCTCCAGCAAGATGACACACCAAGGAAGTTATACAGGTAAGGAGAACCCTGCCCTGACTGGGATGGCTTCACACACAAGGGGTGCCAAGCAAGCAAGGTGTCCATGCAATTTTACAGAAGAGCTTAAACCAGATTCAAATTGCAGAGTTCATCCCTTTAGAAATGGAGGTGGGTTTGGTTTTTCACAATTTTTGCAGTGAATTGTGCTTTCCCAAAGCCAGCCATTGCCAGGCTCTTCCAGCAGCCTCCTCACACAGGTACCATTCCAGTACCAGGAGAAAAGACAGGCACCAGAGCTGCAGCACTGTTACCCTGGGGGTATTTCCCAGCCTCTGGACATTCATAGCTCCCGGATCTCCTAGCCAGGACAGGTGTTTAGCAGCTCTGAAGGTTTATATTGCACAGATTAATAAAAAATTTCTCCTATTGAAAACTGCAGCATTTCCAGCTGAGTCCTGTGTAACAAACAGCCCCAACCTTCCCGGGGTGTACTCCAGTGGAGCCATGGCCTTTCCCATCAAGGGCCTTCTCCATTCCAGCTTTATTGTTGGCTGTTCCATCCCTTTCCTCCCAGCTCTCTTCCAGGCTGAAGAGCATGGGGTGCGGGAACGTCTCCCGCTCCTGTGGACCCCTTTGTCACCCTCCTTCCCCAGTCCCCGAGCCCCTCCTGTGGCCGAGGCAAGGATGCGCTGGACTGGGACACCGTGTCCCATGTCCCCGCTATCGAGCTGGCTGCACCCTCTGGCGGCAATGCTGAGTCCAGGCCCTGCTTTTCCCGGAAAATTGCTTCGTCGTCTCCCACCCCCAAGGCTGGAGGGTGTTTTGCTGGGAGGGGGTTTTGGCAGCGGGCTGTGTTTCGCTGAGGGAGGGCTGAGGAGCAGGGCGGGGGCAGGGCAGTGTAGGAGCAGTTCTGCCAGCTCACAGCACCGCAGTGTGTGCAGCAGCTATTTTTACCCAAAGGGCCAGCAGCTATATTTATCCAGAATGCCACAAGAGCTGAAAGTCTTCGGGGCAACTTCCCGCTGTGGAAGAACACGATCTGGATTGTCGTTTATACCGCCGACCTTCTCCACCCCCTACTCCCCTTCTCCTGGGCCCTTTGCCACCTCCTCAGCCCTTCCCTCTTTATGTCCCTCTGTCTCCACCGTGCTGATGCTGAGCTCGTGTCCCTGCCCATGGTGGGGAGGCTGGAACCAGATGGCCTCTAAGGTCTCATCCTACCCAAGCCTTTCTGAGATTTTGTGATCTTTTGCACAGCCATCTCTGGGCTCCCTTTGCTGCTCCACTCAGAGCAAATACACGTTTTCTGTGTTTAAGTTGAACATCAGGAGGAATTTCCTTACAGAAAGGGTGATTAGAAATTGGAAAGGACTGCTCAGAGAGGTGGTGAATTCACCATTCCTGGAGTTGTTTAAGGAAAGACAGAGTGCCATGGTCTGGCTGACATGGTGCTGGTTTGGTCATAGGTTGGATTCGATGATCTCAGAGGTCTTTTCCTAATTGAATCTGTAATTCTGTAATCTTAATTTCCCTCTCCGAGAGGCTGTTTATTCGGGTGGAGTGGACCATCCTCCAGCCTCGTGAAGTTGAGCAGAGCCCTCAGTTTGTAAAACCCTCGATGCCTTCTCGCGGGGGGGGATGTAGGCGGGGGGCTTAGGGCAGGTGAAGCGCTCTGCGCTCGGGACACGCTGCTCGCCTGGCAGGAGCCACTCCGTGCCCGCGACTCTCCTGCCCCGCAGCGCCGGGCTCCGCAAGCCCCGGGCAGCGGGCTCAGCGCCCAGGAGCCCGGCTCCGCCCGCAGCTCCGCCCGGGAAGGCCGAGCGCGCCCCGGCACGGCCCCCGCGCCGCGCCCCGCCGGAGCCGCCGCTCGCCATGGGCTCCCGCCTGTCCCTGGACGACTCCGTGCGGGTCGTGGTGGTCGGGGGCGGCTTCGGAGGGACGGCGGCCGCCAGCCTGCTCAAGTCCTGGGCCGTCCCTTTCGTGCTGGTGGACGTGAGAGATGCTTTCCATCACAACGTGGCCGCGCTCCGGGCCGCCGTGGAGAGCGGTAAGGGCTCGGGCAGCCCCTGTCCCATCTGCCGAGGGACGCGGGGAGCGGCAGGGAACGCGGTGCTCGCACTGCCTTCTCCGCCCTGCGATGGTGAAAGACTCGATGTTTTCCGTCTGGAAAACAAATACTTGGCACCGGGAGGATCCACAGCCCATCTGTGGTTCAGCTAATTGCACATCCACTGGGAAAAACGAGCAAAAACTGCTCAGACCATCCCTCCTCCCCCCCCCCTTCCCCCTCCTCCCCCTTTATTTTATTTTTTATTTCAAGAGTTTAGAAGGTGACTAAGCTAAAAGCAAAGCAGCTTGAAGGGGTGAGTCAATCACTTTCTGTCCCCGGCCCTTGAAATGTGGAGCATCAGAGCACCGAGGCCCTGGATGATAAAACCCTGGCAGAAAGCTGCTCAGGCCTGTCTGGGCCCTCAGGTGGAGGCTGGGCCAACCCTATTAGTCACTGGGGAATTTAGGGATAAAGTACCATGTTCGAGGCTGGGAAGAAGCATTAAAAGGACAGCAAAAGTTTGGTCTGAGAGGCAGATTACTGAAAAAAGCCTCTGACACCCAGCCAGAAACTGCCAGGACCACTGAAACAGTTATTGGTAAACCAGTAGAGGAGATACGAGGAGCAGAGACAAAGCCATCTAGTCAAGGGTGTAATCTGATCTGAGGCAAAGGTCCTGAAGCTCCTTGCTGGGCAGAGATAACACCCAGCAAAAGTCCAGCCCATAGTCCCAGATGCATTCCATGCTTTTGTCTGAGCAAGGACAGCATGAAGGGAGAAGAAAAGAGGGGGTGGTTAGCCTCCAGAGAAGGAGAGCTCTCCCATTGTCTCCTCTTCCCACAGGATTTGCCAAGAAGACTTTCATCTCCTACTCAGTCACCTTTGGGGACAGCTTCCGACAAGGCAAGGTCGTGGCCATAGACCCTGGGAGGCAACAAGTTGTGCTCAGTGATGGTGAGGTGGGTGTTGCAATGACCTGGATGCCTTATGGGATCACCTGCTAGTGCAGGCAGCCAGCCTTCAGCAGGGTGTGTTCCATCCTCCTGAAGAACTTGGCATCCTTCCCTGCACAGCCCCATCCCTTCCAGCCGAGCTAAGTGGCCTTCAGCTGTGCTGGGATGTGGGTGTGCAGTAAATACCCAACCCCATCTCCTGCTCAGCTGAGCTTTTATTCTTAGAGCTGGATTTAGAGCTCAACAATTAAACCTGGGGCTCAGATCCTTATTTAACTTCAGGAAGAGCCAAGAGCAGCAGCATCAATCACTCTTTTCAGCCAGAGCATCTCACCTCTGTTCAGGAGAGAGTGAAGGAGATAAGTTAGTCTCTGGAACCAGCTGTGAGTGTCCAGCATAAATATCAAGTTATTCAAGTAATTTCTTTAATTACCTAAATTTCTTTAATTACCTTAAATCTCTCAACTCACCTGAATCGTGCTTAGCTCAGACCTTGAGGGACAGTTACTTGGTGTGACCTGGACCAGGTCTCTTCCTAAAGTCACTTCCTGACAGTGACAAGTACTTTCCTGGTTACCAGCAAAGGATGGAGATGAGGGAATGAGTGACCAATACCTAGGAGGCAACCACTGCGTTCTAGGCTCTGCTTTTAAGAGGTCTAATATCCCATTCTACCTTCTGCCCTCCCAGGAGCTTCACTACTCCCATCTCATTCTTGCAACAGGCAGTGATGGGCCATTCCCTGGGAAGTTCAACCAAGTCATTGACATGGAAAGTGCCATCCAGACCTATGAAGACATGGTTAAAGAGGTGAGGAATCAACTCTTAGGAAGTGCTGCCTGCTTTTCTTCAGCTTCCCTGTCCCAGATACCACTATGGCTATCTGGAGCCAGCTGTGTCTAAGAGAAAGGGACACTGGGAACAGCCAGGACAAGGAACTCATCATGGCTTCTCTAGCACAAGGGGAAACCTGAAATGCTCAACAGTATTACAGGGTAGGCAGGAAGAGTGCACAGGGCACTTCTTCTTGTTGCCTCTTAATGAGCTAAGAGGTTTATTGCTGTTGGGCCTGTGCTGTGTCCCAGAATGTTCATGGAATGACTGAAGGCTTCCTGCCCTTTGCAGTTCTCTTGTAACACAAATTTTCTCTTGAAGATTGAGAAATCTCAGCGCATCCTGGTAGTGGGAGGTGGTGCTGCTGGAGTGGAGATGGCTGCCGAGATCAAAACGGAGTACCCGGGCAAAGAGGTAGGAACATCTTCATCACAATGACCTTCATCCTGGTTCTGATACTGTTCCGTGATGGTGCTGCTGGAGGTGCCTGAGATGACTGCACATCTGGTTGCTGAGCCTATAGCCAGCCACCAGCAAGGACTGTGGCACTAGGTGTCCCTTCCTGACTTGTTCTTGCAGGAATCGATTAGGGTGGAGGGACACCAGCTAGAGCTGCTCCCACCTTGCACGCAGTGAGTCCTGTTCTGTTCCTGTGTCCCCATTTGCTGTTTTGTCCCCAACAGGTCATCCTCATTCACTCAAAAACTGCACTGGCTGATGTGGAGCTGCTACCCAGTGTCCGCCAGGTGGTAAAAGAGATTCTCCTCAGGAAAGGAGTCCGGCTTCTGTTAAGTATGTCCTTAACGATGCTTCTGAACACCTACAAGCTGCTCTTCCTTTAGCCAAAGCATCTCCTGATGTCCTCTTTCTGACTTTTTTTGGTTACACATGGCTCCCTTGAATTACTGTTTCTCTGGGTTAGCTGGAAACCACAGCCTAGCAAAGCTTTGTGACCCAGGGCTCTCTGTTGCAACAGGTGAAAAGGTCAGCGACATAGAAAACCTCAGGCCAAACCAGTTCCAGAAAGACATGGTAGTGAGGACAGAGAAGGGCACCGAGGTGGTTGTTGACATGGTGGTGCTGTGCACAGGGATAAAGATTAACTCTTCTGCATATGCTGCTGCATTTGGTAAGTGAAAAAACCCAAACCATGGGGTGGGAAAAAGCAACAGTTCTTCAGAGTGTGGTGCCCGAGGGGTGTGAGGTGGGGAATGGACTGTGTACAACCTGTGGGGGTGATTCTACTGAAATATCAAAGGATGATGCATTGCACGAGACTGCAGTGATTAACTACAGCAAGGCAAAAAGCATCTCTTCCCTGACACGTAGAAAAGAGGGTGAAAAACAACCCCTCGCTTTGTGTCAATTACATCAGCAGAATTTTGGGGTCTCAGGCCACAAGAAGCAACACAAAGCTGCTTCTAAAAACCTGCTGTTTGGCAAAACAGGTGACAAAATGGCAAGTAATGGTGCTTTGAAAGTTAACAAGCACCTCCAGCTGGAAGGCTACGAGAACATCTATGCCATTGGGGACTGTGCAGATGTCAAAGAGCCCAAGATGGCCTACCATGCTGGGCTCCACGCCAACATCGTGGTGACAAATATCATCAACAGCCTGACACAGAAGCCTCTCAAAACCTACGAGCCAGGTAAGGTCAGCTCCTAGCACCTGGCCTTAGATGTTGGGCTGCTTTCCCACAAGGAACAGCTGTCTTAACTCTCGTGAGACTCTAAACTCACTGAGTTCACTGTGAATAAACTCAAAATTGGGGTAATGTCAGCTTGTAGCTCAGGCTTCATATTACTCCTTGCCAAAGACACAGTGTAGATATTAATTACCTGTATCAGTCTACCACACAACGTGTTCTTTCTTCACTAATGTCTTGATCAATCTACTGGTGGGACCCTGCTATTCATGGAACTTATTTTCTTTTCTTAAAATTGCTCACTGTCCAATTAAATCTCGGGAGTATGATGACTTCCCTTTTCCTTATTTCTCCCCTTAAACTACAACAAACACAAACTGAACAGTCTGGTCTCAAAAATCTAGCTGGGTAATGGGTCTTCTTCTTCATGAGCACTGATGTAAACTTACCAGAACTATGCTGAATGCTGTTCCACATGGATGCAGGGGAGCTGGACAACAGTTGCTTCACTTACACCTCTACATCTTCTTTGCAGGGTCACTAACATTCCTGCTTTCCATGGGCAGGAACGATGGTGTAGGCCAGGTGAATGGTTACTATGTGGGACGTCTCCTGGTGACCATTGCCAAGAGCTGGGATCTGTTCGTCTCCAAGAGCTGGAGGACGATGGGACAGACAATGCCCTCTTGAGAGGGCACCAGTAACAATCCAGCACGGAGTACAGCAACTGGAAGGGGGTGAGGGTGCACATCTATTGCTTGGACTGACTGATATTGTCCTCTGCAGCACCTCCTCAGGCCACCTGTCACCGTGACACATAAAAGGGGTGCCTGCCTTGCTGTGAAGGGGAAGGAGGCACTTCCCAAATGAGCTGCACAGAAGTTCCCACAATAAAAACCAATGAAGAAAAGTTTCTTTTACTCCCTCGCTGAGAGAGCTCTGAGCAACAAGCTTGGCTTACCTTGATTTGTAACAATAAACACTGTGGTTTTCAGAACATCCGTGGTTTGTTTGTAATGTGTTGTTTTTTAGGTTTTTTCCCCTGGCTTTCTCTATTCTTGCTCTTCTAAGAAGGACCTGCTTTTTACAGATCTGGCGTCTGCTCTGCAGCTTGCAGGGAGAATGGCTCACAGTGCTGCCAGGGTAATGCCTGTCTAAAACCTGGAAGGGGATATGGTAAGCCTGGATTTCAACAGAATATAATTCAGCTTTGTGTAAAAATCTCCTCAGCTGCTTTAATTACATCACTTATAGCACCAAACTTCTGTCAGAAAAGCTGTTGGTTGTGATAGGGCAAGCACTGAATTACAGATGCTGCTGCTGCTTTTTTTTTCCTTCTCTTTTCCTTTTTTTTTTTTTTTTTTCTTTTTACGGTGAGAAATCCCCTGAGCAAAATTAGGGTTTATAATAATAACCACACTTGACACATCTTTTTCTTTTTTTCTTATAAAACAAACAAAATCACCATGAAATAGTCTCAGTAATTACAGAGGTTATTGTGAGCTAAAAGCAAAACAGAAGCTCCTCATGCATCACTTCTAAAACCCTTTTCACCTCTCTGTGGGCTGAAGGCAGAAGTTTACCATCTACCCTCAAGGGAGGGGAAAAAGGAGCAGAACATTTTTAAGAGCTTTCTTGAAAGTGGCGTGTGTGTGTGTGTGTGTGAAGAAATCATCACTACAAATCTAAAATGAGGTTACTCTTTAAAAACTTCTAAACTAAAGTAACAAAGGACACTAAACTCCTGAAGCCAGATGATCACTCAACTGCTTAAGGTGATAAAAATGGCATGAAGAAATCAGACTAAACCCCTCTCATCTCTAATCACAGCTCTCCATCAAGTCACAACACGTCACACTACTACCACTCTCCCTCATCGTCACATTGAAAAAATAAAACCCACCTCTAATGCTTTTAATGCTACTCAAGTTTGTTGAAAAATAAAGTTTCGTTTGGCTGCCGTTGCTACTTCGTGTCTAGCTTGGCCATTTCTTGCACGTAGATGCCAATGCTTTCACTGTCGAAGAGCAGAAAGTAAATGTTCTTCAAGGAGGAAGAGCTGGTGCCATCAAAATGGGTGGAAATAGCTCTGAGGGTCACCTGGGCTGCCGTCTGTTTGGGGAAGCAGTTTCTGTGTGGGCAGGGAAGAGAAGAGAGCAGGTGAGTGTTGGGCAGGGATGCTGAGAGAAACCAGCCAGGGCTGTTCCAGCCACAGGCTGCTAAGATAGTGCCACTTGCATTTTGGCAAAGGCCAAGGATTTGATAGCAATATTCACCTGCTGCTGAATTAAGTTTCCTTGCTGGCACAGCTTCAGTTTTCATCTGCTTCTACTTCTTAGAACCAAATTTTTTTGTTTACAATTTTTTATTTGTTTTTATTTTTATTTTTTATTTATATTTATTTTAAATTTTTTTAAGGTTGCCCTTAGAATTAAATTTTTCCATGCCATGCTGGGCACGCTAAAAATTTCAAAGGATGAATTTTTTTTTTTTAGCTAAGAACTGAAAAAAAACCCAAACCCAAAACATCACCTACTTAGCTGACTTCCTCGCTCTGTCATTAAAATACTTTGCTTGGGATTCCTGTGAAAATAATTGAAATTACAACTCCAAGCCATATTAAGGTCGAGATGCATTCATTCACTCCTCTTGATGGTAATATTCTCTAACCTACAATCATATTTATTTTGAAAACCATCAAAAAGATCTGGCACAACTGAAGTATCCCAATGTTACATCAGTTACTGTGAATAGTCCCTAAGATGGGACAGAGCAAAGTTAAAATTCACATAACAGATATAGTATAATTCTTTATCTACCCACAAAACCATAATTTCAGGTGCAGACATGTAGGTAGAGTAAAATGACAGCAAAACCAGGAAGTTCTATTTGAAAAACTGCATTTTTTTCAGGAAATTTTGAGGTCCCTTGATAAATGAAGTGTAAACCAGCAGCACTTGGTAAGACTCTTCATTTCTGTTAGGAGGAATAATTGTAAGAGAAGAAGAGTGAAATGGAACAAAGCAGCAGAAGGATCTGCAGTAAGACTAATGGTCCAATAATGGATTATTCTGATTCTAAGCTCTTAGAAGACATGAAGTCTAGAAGCTATTTCTATTGGTATCAAAAGCTATAGATATTTTTTACACTAAAGACTGTTAAAACAATGTATCACACTTTGCTTTCACTGAAAACCATAAACAAAAATATCTGTATATTTTAAAAATTACTAAAAATTCCACTGCCCCTCTATTTAATCTTTTGTCCTGATCTATAAAAATATTTTTTTGCTTTGAAGAGTAACTGTGTAAAAATGGTATTTTCGCCTACTGTGTATGCAGTGATGTGTGGTGATTTCACTGATCAAATGCAGTTTTACTTTCATTTTATTCACTGTCAGGCCAACACAATGTACTCTTTGGGCACTACTACCAAAATCAGTGGATAGATTTCAAAATAAATATAAGCACATTAACTCTAACACAAAATAACACCTACTGCACTTAGCAGTAAGATCTCTTGTCATCAGAGACCAAACTGTTGATTCTGAAAGAAATTTGAAAGAAAAAGAAGAAAAATACTTCAGGTTCCTAAGTCAAACACATTCTACTTGCTAGTTATTAAGAAAGAAATGTGTTGCTTCACACTTGGTTTAATAGTTTTCCCTTTTGAAAGCAGATCTTCATTTGATTTTCTTCTGAAAGGTTTATTTGTGACAAGTCTTTTCAGGAGGGTTTAAGTGAACACCCCACGTCCACGTAGCTCAGGTGGCACCACTGTTACCTGCCTTCAGTATTATGCTGCTATAATCTTATTAGTGCAAATGCAGGTTTAATAAGACTCCCCACAGCAGAATGAAGGGACACAAAACCCGAGGTGGCGCAGAGGAATGAAAATGACTGCCTAGCAATCGAAAACACAGCAAGCCACTCAGCTCTCCTGTGGGTTGGCTAATTTCTCTTTACAAAGGCTCTCTGGCAGTTTCATGCAAACGCTGCACTTCAGGCTGGATTCCTCTGGAGCAGCTCTGTGTCAGATGGCAGCAGCAGAGGCAGGGTCACAGAGCACAGGGCACCTCTCTGGCACAGCAGCAGCAGCTCTGACAGCCAATTCCACCTCTGCTACCTGACACAGGGAGTCCTACCTGCCGCTGGGAAACGGGGGGAAAGCCACAGACTTCAACTTCTTGTCTTCTGCAGCTGTTAAGCAGTTCTTGACAGTCTCCTCGAGCTGCTCTTCACACTTGTCTGAGCCCCACTGTGGGATGTGACAGTGGATGACAAACTTTGCTGCTAGGCCGCTAGACTGAGTGAGTGCAGCTAACACAAATGAAAATATAACATTTAGTTTGGAACAGAAACCGCCCTGCAATGACCTCTCAACCCAAAGTACCTTCTTAATTACCTCACCTCTCCAAAGAAATACATTTGGGATTAAAATACACCACAATGGCTCACTTGCAATAATAATGTGTCTCATAATTCCTTTTGTGATCAAATGTTGTTTCTTTGGAGACCAAAGAACCCAGGGCTCATTTGGTTATCACACAGCTACTCAATAATGGATTTTAGCTCTCCCATTCAGCACGGCCTCTGGGTTTGTTTTATGCAAAGTACAAAAACCTCGCCCTAAACACAGTATCAGTAATCCCCACAGACATTTCTGCAGAGCTGTCACTGAGTGCTTTGCACATATATCCTGCATCATCATCATCATCTTTACAGCTCCAGAGAGTTGGGGAGTAATATGTAGATCCACTTCACAGCTGGGTAATTTCAAACAAGGACATGAAAATCAAAGTTGTTTGTTTGAAAGTCCCCACCAGTTGTGTCAGATTAATTTTTCAGAAAGTGTAATATTTCTCTGGGACCTGCAGAGCTTACAGCATGGCATCAGTTTGCTTTTGTTGCAATTGTCACCATCAGCACAGTTGAAAGTCTGGGTGTCTTGGTAATCTCAGGTTAAACATTCTGAAATCAGCTGTGCAGGATGGAATTAGCCCAAAGATAAAAATCCTGGATGTATTCACTTTTTCTCCATCACAGAGGAATTCTGTTGCAGGCACAGAGGAATTCTGTGCTACTTAAATTTTAACCAGCTGTCTTAATAGTATAAAAGGAGTCTATCTCTTAGTTAGGTAGTGATGTTGACAGAGAAAAGTAGTTTACTTTGTTTTTACAGCATATAAATTTGATTTGATATGAAAGTGAAGCAAATTATCTTGTATAAAAAATTCTCTATCATTTCATATGATAAAACTAGGCTACTCAATTAGGAATTTTCCCAAACTAGACTATTTAAAGATTTTTTTTTTTTTTTGTATGAGATACTAAGCCAAATAAGGCATATTGTAACTTTTCTCCATCTGTCTTTCAGACACCTTCAATTGGTTTAATCTGTCCACAAAGGAAGCACAATCTCGGGTCCCAAACTATTCCCTGCTACAAATGTGTTAACCCTTGAAGGGAGCTCCTCTAATAAAGTAGCTGCAGTGCCTGAGCAGTTGCTCTTCCAAAAAGAGTGCCAGTTCTGCAGATTGTATCACATCTTCATTTGTGCTCAAAGTAAGGTAATTATATGGGTCATGTATGTTCATCAAATATGCACAAAGGAGAGTAATTTATGAAGTATCACTATTTTTTCCTATGCCTCATATGTTAGGCTGAGAGCTGTTTCTGATTCCCACTAAAGCTGCAGTACAAACAGGCAGGAAAGGTGGCACAAGATTTCCTTAACTTTTGGACTCCCATACTCAGAAATTGCCTAAGACAAACTGGTCAGTCTAAAGACAGAATGTGCACAGCACACAGGTATCCTATTCTTCCTTTTTTTTCCCTCTCAGTAGGCTGCCCATATCAGCAACAGCTTTGAGGAAACATTTGCATCACATAACGACAGGAACAGATCAGAATGTCCAGAGAAAAGAACATATAAAATGAGCCATGTCCAAAAGAGAGCAGAGTATCCTTCTTACCTTCAGCAACTTCCAAAGGTCCTTGAGATTTGCGAAGCTCTTTCACTGTTTCCAAGAACTCTTTGCCTCCAGCCTTCTCCAGTGCCTTGCCTGCAAGGACACAGAGCAAAAGGCCTTGGCTTCAGAGTATCAGCTTGGAAAAACAAGTCTACATTATTTAAAAGAATGTTGCACACACACTATCCTGTCTCCCTCCATCAGCAGCAGCTGATTTTTATGTTTACCACTCTGCCTAGACACAGATAAAGTTTACTTCTTATGGTTTTGAAGAGCCCTGTATGCTGTTACTGGAAATTAATATAAATATCCGTAAGAATGCTATTTACTCTGACTCATGGCTAAAATAGTGTGGAGTGGGATTTTCAGGACTCAGGCTTTCAGCCTCCAAAATGAACCCAACATACAAACCCTACTACTTCCTGAAACAAACACAGCTGGGATGCCAGTCTTGATGGGTCAGACCCTGCCAGAAGGTCTTGATGACTAAAAAAACAAATGATCCAAAAGCTTGCTGCTAGATTCTGTGCCCCCTGTGTGACTGGCTGAATAGCTTTTTACCTCCCTCCTGCTTAAATTCCCATATTTGCAATAACAGTATTTCCTTATTTTGGCATGAGCAGTACAAGGCTTTGTACATGAGTATTTCTAAATTACATAACATCCTTCAATGAAAGTCATAGTTAGAAGTGTTAATAACATATAATTTTGCAATGCAATTTTCAGATGCAAATGTAAAAATAAGCCAATATTTTACAATATTTACCTCAATAATAATTATTTACACCTTTGCTGCTCATGTACTTCAATGAATTATCTGTGTTTTGCTTGACATTAAAAGCTAACAAATTAGTGATTAGCCTGTTATACCTAGTCAGATCCAGCCTGATTTTCAGAAGCAGTAAGTGATATTTTATGGCCTGGGCTACATTCAGATGAAAGAGGGTGGGATGTCAGCAGGCAGCCAGTAAACCAGCTACTGTTCCAGCTCTAGGTGATTTTTTTTTGCATGTACAGAGCCTCACCTATTTCCTCCTTGAGGTCTATTTCAGCAGTTGTAGGGTGAACGATGCCTTCCACTTTCATGGAGCCAATATGGCTGATGTCACTCTGTGTCAGAGAAAGCTGAAAAATAATAATAATGAGAGGGGGCAACAAATAAATAGTAATCCAAGTGCAAAATCATTTTCATACCAAAAAGCTGAAGTGAAAGAAGGATTCAGTCTTTCAGAGACCAGCTATTTTATTATGCTCAGTATGTGTGATTCTGACTTTTAGCTTTTAATTAATTAATTTGCACACCACTCAGATTATTTGGTGATATGCCCACAACTTGGGAGCTTGTTCCAGAGGAAAGCTGTTGCTAGAAAACAAATGTTCTGACATCATAATTTAAAGAAAAAAAAGGCTGATTTTGGCAATGCTTTGGTTTAAGAGAAAAGCATTCTTCCCTTCATGCTAAGCCCCAAACTGTTATTGTTCTTTGTTACCTTTTGTCCTGGCACAAGGCTCTTGGAGGACAAGATAGTGAAACCATCCCCAGGTCCATCTTCAGTTGTTGAATTTGAAGCTCCTTCTTTTTCATTGTCCTTTTGTTTGTTCTATTTGATAGGAGAAAAAAAAGCAAGACTTCTCAAAGGAAACAAAATAATCACCATCTAGCATTATTCAATAATGGAGAGATTTAACTTACTACAAATCTTATCTTCTCAGATCAATACAGCACTCATAGCCTTGTAATCCCTTAAGATTATGTAACAACAGAGGTCTGCACTGTTTATATAATGCTAAATCAGTGGTTCATCTGAGGCATTACATACTTTTGTAGTCACATTCAGAGGCAGGGCACCCACACCCATCTGTAGATTTACTGACAATTAAGGTTGTATTTATATGGGTGGGCATGTGTTAGTTTATTTTTGTTGCTAACGGAGCAGAACCTCATATTAAATCAAACTTAGTCACTTAGTAACCCAGTCAAATGCTCCAATTTGAAGAAAAAACAACTTTCTGGTCTGAAAAACAAATGTTTAAGTCTCAGTTATTAAGTGATAAAGCCTTCTTATAACTTACTTTCAGGAGCACCAAACCTACCAGTCCTAGAGGGCTAAAAAAGCATCTCCTCACATCTCTCAATATTTGCTTTAAGGTATGTCAAGGAGCTACCACCTCCTAACAAGTCCAAACTCTGCATGTGCACAAATCAAAGTAAGGTGGTAGCTGAGATCAATGCACAAAGGGATCCAATTAAACATCCCATTAAGCAACTCTGTTTTCTTTTTAAAGGTCGTTTCTGCATATTAACAGCTATGGAACTGTATTAAAACTGTAGAACATGCTTAATCCAAGTTTTAAAAGTTTAAGTCAAAGCTTGATATCATTTAACCCTACCCAATGAAAAGCTCAGCAGTGTTTCAAGGTGCATGCTCTGAAATGACAAACCAAGAGCACTGATCTGGGTTACTGCTTTACCAAATTAATCCATTTTGGATAGTGATAGAAGATGGGCAACCCTAAGGGAAAGTGCAGTGCTCAAGTTCTGATTGATTTATTCTTCTTTTAAAAATCACTTACAACAGCACAGCTAGGAACACATGAAACAAAGAGCTTGTCACAATGACATTTGACTTTCCATGTCGGGACAAATTCTCTGGACAGTGATAAATCTTTGCAACCCAGTAACTGTACAAGGCTGAAGGCATGACATCTCTGTGGTAGAAAATGTTTTAGAAAACAGCTTCCTTTATTTTAAAAGGGTTCACTGCCACAGTGTTAATGTGGAGGTAAGAGATTCTACACAATTATCAAGAAAATATTGCAGAGGGTGACAGAATCTGTACCTGCGCCGTGCTTACCTTTTTGGATGTCCGGGCCTTGGTAGACTTTGCCTTCTTCCCAGTCTTTTTGTTCACCATGGATTTCCTCCCCTTCTTCTCAGGAGCAGGGGAAAGGATGGTGTCAGATTTGCCTTTGGCACCCCGTTTCTTGGCTAGAAGCTCAGGCTGAATTCTGGGCAGGACACCTCCACTTGCAATAGTCACACCTTTGAGCAACTGCAAGGAGAAGCAGTGCATGGAAGCATATTACAGATCCTCTTAGTCTGCACCACCAAAAACAATTAGGGAGAAAATCCACAATAACAGGGAACTTGGCAGGTGGCAGCAAAGTCAGCAGCACATCCTGGAGAATTCTGTTGCTGTACAATCATTCCTCCCCCTTCCAGTGCCTGTCTTAGTGCAAACCTGTCCTTGGTGACTCACAAGCAGTGAATAAGGGTAAAAGAAGAAGAGTGTCTGTGGGCTACTTAAAAAAAGGACTGCACCACAGCCCTGTTCAGAGGAGGACTGGATGCAGATCTCTTTGGCAGGAAAACAGATGCAGTGAAAGCAAGGAAAAGCTCCAAGGACCTGCTTTGCAAGAGGCTAACAACAGGAATGGGCTGTGATACCATGTAGAGGACAAAGTCTGTCTAATTCCTAAGAGACAACTGATCTAGATCCCAGTTCACAGGTCACTGACCAGAAACACAGAGCTGGGAAAGGGCTGGTAGTGTTAGCATACTTTCTCTTCTAGCCTGTTTTGAATTTTTACTCTGCTTGACTGGAAACAGAGCCACATGACTTCATGGGCACCACATTTTCATTATTTAAAGCAGTCATATTAAGTGCAGGAGTATTCAAAGTGTGAATGACATCATCCATCTTCATACAGAGGAGATAGTCTGATGCTGACTGAACCTTTTCAGCAGCCCTGAAGAGTACAATCTACAGCCCATGCTGTGATCTCTGTCCTCACTCAACAAGTTTAGCAGAAGTGATCCCACAAGTGATCCCAGGAGTCAGCGTGCTGAAAACCACAGTTTGGCCAAACAGACAGAGAGGCAGCAATAGCAGAGAGTGAGCCAGATCCCTACCCAGCATGGGCCTCACAGCCAGTATAACAGAAAACACACATTTCTACAGCTTTTGGGAAAAAGTCTTGCACATTTTCTTTAAGTGTTGAATGTCCCTGAGGAAAAAGTGAAGCATCAAGACTACTTGTTTCAACAGGACTCATAGGCTAAGAAGAACTAAAGTTTATGTCCATAAGATTTAAGATGAGGTATGTAATAACTTTAATTTTTGTTTGCTTTTTTTAAGACCTTCTTTAAGTCTTCTCCTCCAATAACTGCAATGTCATTCATGACTCAGACTAATCTGTTTCTAACCTTCCCTGGTAGTAGCTTCACTCAAGCCACAGCACACAACTCCTGCACCAAAATGTAAACAGGCACCTGATTCAGTTCCTCATCATTTGCAACTGCCAGGAGGATGTGTCTGGGGGCAATCCTTCCTTTCTTGTTGTCCCGCGCTGCGTTTCCTGCCAACTCCAGGATTTCAGCTGTAACACATAGAGATAAAAACCAGTAACAAAAATGCAGCTTAGGTACATGCTGCATACACATTTTACACTGCTTCTTAATATCCATTTACCTTTTCAGGGATGTTTCCAGATTTAAAGGGTTCTCACTAGACAAAGGCAGAAACCAAACCCCACTCAATATATCTCTAAATTTAGATAAATTCATTTGTCCTTCCTAATTCCCTAAAGGAGAAAATATGCTAAGCTTGGTTCACATAATTTCTTTTAAGAGTCTCAAGTTAGAATTCTCTTTCAAAAAGGCAAAAAAAAAAAAAAACCTAAAAATGTACATCAGTAGTCCAACATTTATCAGCAGCCCTGTAAAAACAGAACAGTCAAGCATGCAGTGAAACCCTCAACCTGGAAGACAGCTCTGGCAAACAGCAAGGATTCTCAGGACCAGGGAAGATGAAGACTGAGGTGCATTTGAAGAAATACTTGGAAAGCCAACACACTAGCCAGGCACTGCTGGAATTCTGCATTAAAGGGCACTGAAAATCTGTGAGAAGCTTCATTTCAGAACAAGATATGAAAGGCTTGATCCAGATGCAAGCAGAGACAACGTGAGAGCTTCAATGCATGAAATATTGATAGAAGGGTCCTCCTACATCTCTGGGAAAAGGAGGTCACTTCAAAGGTAGTTTGTCTACCTACCAGTTAGAGAAACAGTAACATTTCTACTGTAGCCAAAGTCACTGAGCTGTTCCTAATTATTGCAGAAATACAGACACTAAGTTTATTTGGACTGTAGCAATCAGTATAATTCATTAGCTTACATAGTTTGGCCTCTACTCAGAAGCTATTTCACATATAAGACCTCTACTGAAACACTGAGAAGGAAGGAGAAAGGAATTTTTTCCCTCCAATTACTCTTAAAAATCATATCCACACTTTTTTTTCATTATAAAAGTATACAGTGTCCCTGTCTTCTGGGTTTGTGTTTGTCAGTAACAGGAATATGAAAATTACAGCCAATCAGTGTCCTGTTGGTAACTTATTGATGTCTTAATGACATCCTACTCCTTTTTACAAACTACATAAAGAACTATAACTATTATAAAAAGAAGGACTTTCATGAAAAATCTAGTGGAAACGTACATAATGTTTGGCTAAAATCCAAATTATTTCAACATGGGGCATAGCTCTAGCTCATGGGAAAAATACAAGCTTTCAATTCCACTCAGAATAACAAAAGTACAAACTTGTCTTCCAGTTTTCACTGCTATGCAGCACGCATATTTAACTGAATGTTGGAAATGTAAAAGCCTTTTTTAAAAATTTATATGCATATTCACAGTGAATTGTAAAAGTTAGGGCAGGAACCTCTCAGCTCTAGCATTTCCTAGTCTGTCCTGGGTTTTAAAGGAGGAAACGGAAAAGAGATCTCGCATAATCCAGCTATATTCACCCCCATGGGGCTGGAAGTGTCAGACCCTCTCCCAGACCTCTGCCAGCAGAGCTAGCACAGCAGCAGACAGCAGGAACAGATCCCATCCATTGTGCAGACCAGCAGAGAGCAAGAAAAGAGACCCAGGCTCCTCCAGTGGGTTTTGCAGATGTATGCTGACAGCAGAGGAAAATTGCATTGGGGGAAAAAAAAAAAATCCAAAACCAGCACATACTTACCTGGGTGGGAACTGAAGTTCTTTCAGGTGTGCCAACAACAGGCACATCCTGCTACCTGTGTGCTCACCCCACTGCCCCAGGTTTGGGTCCTTTGGCCAGCAGCATCCTGATGGTGCACTCTTAGTCCTCTGCCTAATGTTAAGAGCAAAAAAGGCAGAACACTCAAATGCCAGCCATCCATCACAGGACACTGGGAAGAAGGGAATCCGAGGCACAGGTGATGTATGGCAGATTGTGGAATATGTACATGACTTACCAAAGGATGCCAAACATTTGCATAGGTAAATGATTGTCTTACCTCCTTCTAGTGAAGGTTTCTACTCATATTTTTTCTAATGGTTGAGGCAGGGGCTCATATTCTTAAGAATATAAAATGGCATTTACAAAATACAATATCAAAATTGGAGGCTTCAGTTATCACATGCTCTGCTAACAATAACAGATCCCTAAAGAAACTGCTTTACATTTCAAGTAGAAACTTCTTAACTGCTGAGTTTACCTAAGTCTGAGAATATAGGTCCTATAATACCTATATAAATAGGAATTAGAGACTATAATAGGAATATAAAATATAGGAAAATAGAATACAGGTCCTATACCATAACAAGCTCTCTTGGAACTGGGCATCTTGATATTCTCAGCCACGAGTTGGTTTTACTTTGTGCTCTAAGCACAGACATTAAGAATTGCATTGAAATCTCAAATAATATTGCTTCCTGCAAGAGTCAAAATCCACAAAGATGCCTCCACATCAGATGTTTAATTTCAAATCCAGACATCTTCAGAAGCACATAACTCTCTTCCAGCAGAGACAAGCTGCAGCCAAGCTATGACCTGAATGGGATTACATCTTGTCATCCTGTGACATTACAGGGAAAAAGAGGTTTCTTTAGCTGGTGGATCAGCAAATTTGAAATGTCTGGGAACTAAAGCATCCTAGCCATGCCAAAGGTTTTTGTTCAGCTGAGCTTGTAGGAAAGTGGACTGCTAAGAAAGATCTATGAGAATTACTGATAGCAAATTGGAAAGATTTCATCCAGGTTGTCTTGTTTTCCACCTCCCCTTCAGGAGAAATTGTGTCAGCTCCTGTTACACTACCACGTAAAAAATTTACCAGTAATACCTTCACTCTGCAAAAATCTATTGATGATGGAGTCCTTGTCCTCCATTTACAGGTGGAAAGCTGTCTGCTGGATTTGTCTCTGCATGGCAGATGAGCACAACAGGCAGAAGAGTATTCCAGGTGGCTCCTGTGAAGGAAGAAGCCATTGCTGGTGGTGTGTTCTACCCTAATTTAGAGAGGATGGCTTTCCATTGAGATCTTCCACAAGTTCCTCTGACCAGCACACCCTGACATGACTTGTGCTTCCTCATCAAGGAGCTTTTGTATTCTCTGCCTACTTTTTGGAAAGATGCCCTGTGGGACATATGCAATTGATGTTTGATTTAGGTGGTTGTGCCTGCAGTCAGCTCTGTGCACACTCAGAGCATGAGTCTGTTGCAAAATCCACCAATCAGATGGGACTCAGGCCAATTTTTCAGAGAATTTTAACTCTGAAGCCAGTGGAACTCTCAGCAAACACAACCTTCTGGATAGGAATTAAGCTGCAGTTTTACAATATGATTTTCAAGCCTAAAATGTAAAACAACATAGAGAGATTAAAAATAAAGGTTTAGAACAGTGAGGAGATCTTCACATGAGCTGATCAGTTGAGGTAAAAGTACCTCTTCCTGAGATTCCACCACCTCTACACTGTGGTGATTGCTGGCATTTTAATGATGGGGTTGATAAGGCAAAGTGCACATTTGGGGGTGATAATGGCTGTGAGGTGCTGCCATGATCAATCTTGCTTACAAAGGAAAAAAACAGGGGTCTTGTATCTCTGTGACACAGAACACATACCAAAGCCAAACAGCAGTCTCAACTTCATAAACTGGGAGTAAGGATGCTCCAGATGAATATGCACCCTCTGGATGATGCCAGCCACGAGGCTCAGTGCTCTGGGGCAGCACAAATACAGGCCAACAGCAGACCACACAGGACTGGTCACTCACAGAGATCTGCTGGTCCATGCCAGCCCTGGAGGAATGCAGGCACTCAGGTGGTTCTGGTTCTGTTTGACCCTTCCAGCCTCATCCACCTTGCCCCTATCCCAGCCATGAACTTGCTTCCCCACAGCTCCAATCTCCTTTCCCTGGCAATCCACACCAAGACTTCTATCTCAGCACCTTTCCTGAACAGTCACTATCTTTCCTGTCTACTCAGGCTCAATATTCCTGCCCAGGTTCTTTCTGACCAGCACCCCTCCATCCAATCCTTGGCCTATTTCCTATCTTTTCAACTTGCTCTCCAGGTTCCTAGCAGGGTGTCTGGACACTCCTCCCCATTTATTTGCCTACTGGTCATCAGCCCAGCTCTCCCCAGTAGCCAGACCTACCCCTGCTCCTGTCTCTAACATCAATATTCTTCTTCCATAACCACTGCCTCCCAACAATGTTACGATTTGGGAGCTGAGAGAGGCTGGAACGTGTTCAGTGAGGACCAAGTCTTCAGAGATTTTAGATGTTAAAGTCAAAGAAGTCTCTGCTGAGCATAAGCAACCTGTGTTTTTTCAAAGTTAGAGGCTGGCCAAAGAGAACAGATTTCTCTGAGGTGGCAGAGACCACCCTTCCCCTTTTGTAAAGCATCAAATCTCTGCTCAAACACAGAGAAGCACTCAGGGGTTTAGAGGAGAAGTTTTCCTGAATCTTTTAACATAACAAAAAAATACGTTCAACCTGCTTCTGTGAAACAGCTAAAAAATGACAGTCCCTTCCTGCCACCCTCCCAGATTTAGCCTGAAGCAGTTCCCCTGTGTGCAGCCTTTCATCCTGAGGAACCACCATTTCACAGCTGCAAATCCAGAAGAATGCCATTTGTAATAGAAAGATCAGATAATGTTAAGAAAATTTAGCTGTTTGACATATACTACCCCCTTCGACAACATCCTTGGAAAAACCTATTTTGTTTCTACAGGCTTCCGAAAACCAAAGACTTTATTCACCTGTAATATTAGGAATAACTAGATCAGCAGGGCTAGATGCTGCAATGCTTTTTTTCTTTCTAACTGAACTCTCCACCTCTGTAATATTTCCAAACCAAACCCTGGATGGAGCACAGGAACTTTGGTTTGGAAAGCACACAATCCACCAGCAATAGAAGTTTGCTCAGAAACATTACTCCATTCCATCACAATATATACAGGAGCTCTCTGCTGAACCAAGCAGCTGAAAATAGCATTCCCTTACAATTTATGTGGGCTCCCAGCCTACACCTCTAGCAATCTTCTTGCCTGCTTGACTACACATTCTTTTTTTTCTAAAGGAAAGTGTAGGCCCACACAGAATCTGCTCATATCAGATTAATGATTTAAATTAAACTGCACTTACTATCCAGGAGCAGAGCCAAGACATGCATTGTTCTAGTTCAGGTAATAGGCAAACAGTGCTGACCACAAGTCAGTCTGCACCACTGAAATGTTGCGCATACCAGATGTGCTGCTGACAATTTATTACTGCACCTTGTAAAAATTGCCACAGCTCAGAACAAGCATCTCCAAATGTTTATCCAAGAAATATCTCCCTGTGGAGTAGGACAAGAAAAGAAGTATTTCTCTCCAGACAGGAAGTCAGCAGAGTCACAGTGCATCACATTATGTTATAAAAGTTATTGTGATTTCTTCAACACAAGCAATACTTTGTCACTCCAGCTCCAGAAGTAGCCACAGGGGAAAAAAAAATAAAATTGATTCTCATCCTGGAATATACTGCCACAAACATGGACATTTTTATAATGTACTATTAGGCTTCATGATAAATTTAATTTTAATAGTGAAATTGTGAAATTAATGAAATTTATTAGTGAGATCTCAGATTTTCTCCACACCTTTGAAAGAAAATAGTGCTTTTATTGTCTGGTAGTGACAACAAGCTTCATGTGTAAAAAAGACAGCAGTGTTTACATAAAATCTGTTGCATGGACAACCAGGCTCCATGCAAGCTTCTTCATGCCACCTTGGCAGTAAACTACACTCCTGAAACACAACTCACTCAGCTAATTCCATCCAGGTTGTGACTCCTCACAGGTTCTCTAATGCACCTCAGTCTTGATCTGTAACCCCCGAGTACCCTGAACCAGAATCCTCTCTGCACCGTGAACTCTAACAATTTGCTGAAGTGCTATTTTCCATAATTAAACAGGAAACTCAGCAGATATGATCAAAGGACACTCTGAAATATTTCTGTACAGAATCACAGTACATTGTATCACCATGGGACACCTGCCTTTTCCTCAAAGTTCAATTTCAGAAAGGCAGAAAAAAGAAAACTCAGGGCATGTAGGAAGAATAAACCCTGGAACACTTTCTTTATACACTTAGGCAAAACAAAAGGGTTTTCAAAATTTAAAAAAAAAAAACACTTTTATATTTCATAATACTTAGATACTCTCCTGCAAGGAGAAATGCAGCCAGCAAAACAGTTCTCTCACTTAAAAAGCGCAGAAGCAGCACAAGGTGGGTTTGGGTTTTTTTTCCTTCTCCTATTATTCACATTTAGGTGTATCAAAAACCCTAATTAATACCATTTTTCTCTGGGACAAAAACTACACAGATGTGACTCCTTACTCTGCAAAGCAATAAAAAAATAACACTTCCAGCTAGTGACCAAGCATGGTGCCTCTAAAGGAGAGAATTTCCACCCTCAGCCTCTCCAGGAAACAAATCAACCTCCTCAGCATTTTCAGCAGGTTTCAACAAATCCTCATTTCCAGGAGTGCTCCACATGTTCGCATCCCATCCCGTGGCTAAGCCTGGCTTCTGTGTGTGAGGAGCACTCCCAGGAGCAGGTTCTTGGTTTACCTGCGAGGTACTCTATGACAGCTGCCATGTACACGGGCGCTCCGACCCCGATGCGGTACTTGTAGGTCCCTTTCTTCAGGTAGCGCATCATCCTCCCCACGGGGAAAATCACCCCGGCCCTGCTCGAGCGGGACAGTTTGGACATTTTCTTCTTCCCGCTCCGCCCCGACATCTTGCAGCCTCGTGCTTCTCAATTTGCCTTGCTCCAAATCCGAGGGCTGCAAGGGAAAACCAACAGGATTGGTGAGAAACAGCTTCATGTGTTTCTGCTGCTCCAGAAGAAAAAATTCAAACCTGCCCTCAGTGCCTGTCAAAGTGCAGGCATTATTCATTAAAAGCTGGATAACCGGAATATTTACTATAACTTTGCTTTTGAACTGCACTGTCAGTGTAGAAATAGCAGGAGAAAAGAAAATAAACCTTGTTTTCTCCTTATTTTTCTGGCAACCACAAGATTAGGGATAAACAGACAACAAACCCTGGAATATGCCACTCCACTCCAAAGCTTGCATGTGGTCACAATTACACCTCCAGTTCTCACTCTCGGTCAAATAATGTTTGGGAAAGTTTTAACTCTATTTACAAAAATTGGTCTTATCTCCGTTTTGATAGCTGCCCTGGAGGCCTAATTATGAGCCTGGTTACTCCTCGGAAGCAAACAAAGAGCAGGTCTGCCACACATGGTATTTCTGCCAAGGAAGGCACAGTTACCTCACTCCCAGCACTCACTCACCCCAGTGAAGCAAGGAAACACAATGAGGGAGATGCTTTGAAAAGCATTAAAATGAATCTAGGTGATACTGCTAAATTTTATCATATGCTTTTCATTTATGATATCAAAGGTATGAAATCAGCAGGGAGCTGTAAAAACTTGGCATGTCCTTGTGTATCAGCCAGACAATTTTTTCTTTCTGCATGCAATGTATTATGTGGGCATGATAAGGAAAGTTGGGAAAAATTAAGCCAGTAAACCTATCAGACACAGACACATCAAAATTGGCGTTGCTCATCATCCCACTCTGAACTCCCTGCCAACTGCCACCAACTGGAACCACGAGTGGTGGTAACAGAGCTCAAAGGGAAGGTGAAAAGAAGTGGGGAGGCATGATAGTGGTCTTTAGAGATGCAAGAGGATACTGTGAAGGTGGAGAGAGAAAGTGTTCCCTACAGCAGTGACTCTTACAGAAGCTGTATAGCAGAGGGGAGAGAGCAGAACTGGACTCGGTCAGACAGGGAGGCAGCAGAATCTTCCCAACAGGACAACTTCAGAACAATTTGAGAATGTATGTCAGAAATCACTCGAGCAGCACTGGATCTGCCTTGGGACTGGAGGCTGAACAAGGTGATTTTCCAAGGTTCCTTCCTTAATGAAACTTGCAGTTTGTGAGAAACCCTTTATAAACTTTCAATTTCGTAATAATAACAGCTCTTAAAACGCGTCCTTTTCAGCTTGTGACAACTGACATCCAAATAATAAACCTAGGCTAGGAATTAGGCTTCTAGCCATCAGAGAAGCCAGTTTCTGGAACAGCCTTCTCTTTAGAGCAACAATAACTCTTTTTGAAGTGGAACTTAATAAAGGTATGCAGTAGGGTACAAACAGGTTCCTGCAATGCTGGCAGGACAGTTGCATCACCCAAGAGTTCAGTCCAGCACTATAGAGAGCCATGCTGAAAGAGTACACTCCATGTATCAAAACTGCATTAAGCTAACCTCTCATATATTTGTTCTTATAGCATCAAATCCCCGTTGAGTGAAAATCAGTGGAAAAAGGCAAACGTCAAGGGATTAGATCCACAGAAAATACCAGTGTTACACTTGATCTCCATGACAGAAAATCAAAACATATTTGTATACAATTAACCACACTGCTCTGGGCCATGCTGCTGCATTATATAAATGTATGTTTAATTACTCACTTTTGGCTCGTTCTTCTGGTGCCATCACTGAACTTTCCACCCCTGCCTACTCCTTTATTTTCCCCTTCTCTCTCACAGGAAGCCCTCTGCCATTATTTACTCCCCTGCTGCCAAGCCAACTCTTGGAATCCCAAAATACTTTCCAAATGCACTGCAGGTTACATTTGCATAATTCTGTGAGCCTAAATACAAGACATTTCTAAACTCTGCCAACACTGTCTCTGCTTTGCAACTTACACGGACCAGGGTGCACTGAGGAGCAACAAACACAGCAGTGTGAGCAGTGTGCTCTTGTCTTGACTCCTACAGGAGGTAATTTTTGGTAGAAAGCCAAGCTCTGGCATAGTCACAACAGGATCCAGACAAAGAAACATGTGGGGGAAACTCCTGTGAACCTGGACAAAGAAATCCCACAGACAGGGATCTGGTTTCCTAGCAGGAAGAGGCACATGGGCTCAGCCCTGCCACACTCACCTGAACTTCAACCAACAGGTAAAGAGCTACAAGTTGAGCACTGCTGTCCTAATTGCTCTCTTCTGAGGACACAGCCAAGCCTCAGGGGCTTATCAGTTGAAAAGTCTACCCACACTCGTTCCCTCCCTGCTAGCTGATTCATCATCTCTGCCTTTCTCTTCATGAAGTGCAGCCTCCATTTAAAAATAAACCCGTGCCACTCGTGCTAAGTCCATCCTCACTGAGCTACAAGGGCTGTGTCTGTATCTGGCTGCCGTGACATCAGCCTTGGGCAATTTCAAGCAATTATTTTCCCTATCCCTTAATTGGTCACAGCACACTCCCACTCTGCCATGACTCCAACATCCCCGTGTTGCTATGGGGGATTGAGTAGCTACAACATCTCATGGAGCTCTCAACAATATGACTGCAAGCAAGGCTTTCCTCTGCTGAATTTTGCCTTCTTGCAAACAGTGATATTTCCCTTCTGCCTCCTGAAAAAAAAAAAATACCTAAGAGTCCACCTTCCACAGGAGCAGGTTGCTCCAAGCCCCATCCAGCCTGGACTTGGACACTTCCAGGGATGGGGCAGCCACAGCTTCTCTGGGCACCCTGTGCCAGGACCTCACCACCTTCACAGGGAAGAATTAAGGGAAGAGTTCCTTCATAACATCTGACACAAATCTCTCCTTTTTTAGATTTAAACCATTCCCCCTCGCCCTGTTGCTATCTGCCCATGTAAAAAGTCCCTCTCCCTCTTTCTCACAGGCCCCATTCGAGTACTGAAGGGCTGCAGTAAGGTCTCCCCAGAGCCTTTTCGCGGCCAGGCTGAACGTGCCCGGCTCTCCCAGCCTGTCTCCTGAGCAGAGAGATTCCAGCCCTCGGAGCACCTCGACTTCCAAACACTGACGGAACTCCAACTAGGCAGTCAAAGGCTAAAATAAAGGACGTGCGGGACTATCCACACAGCTGCACTTCCCTCATCGCCAGCAGAAGATCTATTAGAACAGTTAGGAGTTGGCAAGGAACTCACAGACACACCTTGGGTCCAGCTTGGGCTGCACATTCATTTAGAAACGAAATATTTGTGAAAAACAACGCAGAAGACCTGAAGCAGGAGCTCGTTGTCTGACCGAATCGCTAAGGCACCAAAGCACAAACATAGCGCTGTTCAGGGGGCAGGTGTAGTGTCTCCCGGACTCCAGAACCACCCACACAGAGCGCGTTCCCAGTGAAAGAAGCTTCCAGGGCACCCCAAACCCCGGGGTCCCTGCAGAGGCAGCTCCCACTCACAAACAACATCGGGCGAGCCCTGCGGCTGAGAGGACGGGCCTCAGTACGGGCCCACGGCGAGCCTTTGGACGCCGCAGAGCTCGGGGGACACCGCGGCCGGAGGCGGCCGGAGCCGCCCCGAGCCCCCTCAGGGCCCGCCCGCCGAGCGCCGCCGCCCCGCCCCGCGCACGCCTCGCCGTTGCCGGGACACGGCCGCCCCGCCCCCTCCCCCCGCTGATTGGCCGCTGCGGCAGCCCGGGCTGGGCACGGAGCGCGGTGATTGGCTGCGAGCCGCCTGATCGACGGGAGAGGGGCGGGGGCAGCAGCAGGGCCCGCGCAGGCGCAGCGGAGTGTGTGTGCGCGCGGGGGTGTGGCCGCCGGCTTTCCCGCGCAAACGCTCCCCCCTCACGTCCCCCCCCCCCCCCCCCCCTCACGCCGCCCTCGGCGAGCGCCGCCGCAGCGGAGGCTTCGCCCGCTGCCCGCCAAGGGGCGGCTGTGGCGGCGGCCGCACGGCCCCGGAACGGGAAGCGCTGCGGGGGCCGAGCGGAGGCAGCGAGGGAGGAAGAACCGCCCCCTCCCCCCCCCCCCCCCATACACAGCTTACCCGGAGCCGGCCCCGCGCGCGCCGCCGCTACCGCCTCGCGCCCCCCCCCCCCCCCCTTTATGGCCGCCCCTCACCCGTCCCCCTCACGCCCTTTCCCCTCACGGCCTCGGCCATGGCCGAGCCCTCCCGGAGAACGGCAGCGACGCCGGGAAGAGGAGGAGGAGGAGGAGGAGGAGGAGGAGGAAGAGGAGGAGGAGGAGGTGGGTGGTGCGGCCGAGGAGAGAGGGAAGGAGAGGAGCAGGGCCTCGCCCCGGCCCCCAGAACCCCCGCGCCGCCGCTGCCCTCACCTGCCGGCGCCCGCCGCCGCCGCCTCTTCCTTCTTGTCTTCCCTTCCTCTTTTTCCTCCCCCTCTTTTCCTCCTCTCCTTGCCCCCCCTCCCTTTTCCTCCCCCTTTCCCTTGTCGGCTCCCCCCGCCCTCGCTCCGCCTCAGCCGCTCTCCCCGTATTGTATGTTTCAATGGCGATGGCGGCTGCTGGTGAGGGGGGCGGCAGGGGTTTCCTCCCGCTCCGCACATACCGCCTCTAGGAGGAGTCACTGCAGCCCGGGCCCGCTACAACCCCCCTCTCTCGGCTGCCGCCCTCGTCGCCCGGGCCCCAGGGCTGCAGTGGGGGCAGGAGCCCCCTCCCCGCCCAGCAGAGAAAGGGCCCCCCTGACCCCTAGTCCCAGTGGGCTTGTGGTAGCCAGGAGCATAAAGGCAGAAAGCCTTCCCATCCTTTGCCAGGGTGGAGGAGTTCGGAGATGGAGAGGTTTCAAGGCAACCCCAGATTGGGCTAAAGCTCAAGGAGTGCCTGGTTTTTGTTAGAGAGAGCCACCCATCCCTCTATCCCTTTGGCAGGGTGGCCTGTGTGCCTCGCCATGGTGCCTCCAACCCAAATATTCCAGCATCCCCAAGTCGGCTTGGAACGGCCGTAACAAAGAGTGCCGGCAGCTCTTTGTGTTGGCTTGCGTTGGAGCGTTCTGGGCGCTCACAGGCTTTGCAACTCGTCCGTGAGGGCTGCAAACTTCCCTTCCGAGTGGAAGCTGAGGGTTTTTCTTTTCTTCCCCGCAGTCACACGGATTCAAGAGCTCGAGCTCCAAGAGACGCAATAAGCGATTGTGTTTTGAGTCTTGGCAGCGCCAAATCCGTGAGCAGAGGCTGGTGCAAACAGGAGAGTACAGGGCTACACCTCTTTAACTCCTCTCAGGTACATTTTTACATCAGACTGCGTTTATATCATTATTCCTAGACGAATACTTTGTTGCACTGATTTCGCTATAAAGACATTAGGGTGCTACTGTAGTGCACAAGGAGATACATTATTAACACAGACCACTCCTGCTTGCTTGCAGTGTTACTTTAGGAGGGTGTCTGGGAACAACAGAAAGAGCCATTCATGCATTCAGCATTCTCTTTGCCACCGTAAAAAATCATAAAAGATTCACTTGAGTTTGGTTTTTGGCTCTGCCAAAGTAAGCAATTTTATGTCTGCATAGAATTGGATTTGGTGGGTAGAAAAGCAATGGAATATTTCCCCAGGTTTTGTTAATTGTGGATCGTACCATCTCATGAAGAATGAGTTCAGGACCTGTGTTTTCCTGTGACCTTGGGTAAAGCAGTTCCCTTTACACAGCTGTATTTTGACTGTCGTTCAAATGGAAATAAAGATACCTTTTCTCTTTTCAAGCATTGAGTAGGAGTCTCAATGCATTGGCGTGGATTAATTCTTTGGAGTCTGTTCTCTTCCTCATTTTTTTGAACACCAGGTCAAGGTGCCTTGAGACCATAGGAAAAAAAACTCACCTATGACTTATTTTACATGTAAAAGGAAGCCTTACCTTTATCTTGCCCACTGAGAGTTGGAATTTATCAAAGGAAGAAGATATCTGTAGGCTTGTCAGTGTATTGAACCATATTGGGAGGGTAGGAGGAAGCTCAAGAAGATTTTCAAGCACCAAGCATAATAAAAATTAATGACAATGTAAAACCCATGTGAAAAGGAAGAAAAGCATTTCCATTTTTCTATTTCCAGATACAAATAACTGCATCCAAAAACCCTTACAATCATGCATGCGGTACGCGGCTTTGTAATTTAAAATAATTTGAGATGAGGCAAAATAAGCTCCCAAGTTTTTGAAAACATTCCCAGTTTGTCAGAGTTTAACATCAAATAGTTGCTGTGTGATAAGAACACGAGCATGTGGGAGGTCTTTCAAGGGAAAAAAAAAAAAAGTCTTTGTGTGAGGCAAACTTTCAACATTAGGAGAACTCCCTCTGTTTATAACAACATTTTTCTGTTTATAAACAACATTCTCCTGAAGGAAACAGGAGTGCTGGAGAAGTGCGAGAGGGGACGTTGAGAATTTTCACAGTGTAACACTTTTTAAGTCTGTCATAATGTCTGAATTTTAATACTAATTTTTATGTTGTTGTAATTTTAATAGTCTCATCATAAACTCATATTCCACTCTTTATTTCTCCAGTGAATACAGCCTATCCTTAACCTAAAAATTAAAAGCATTACATGGATATTTTATGTTGCTTCAAATGTTTCTGGAAGATTCAGAGTCACTTGGTGACACAGTAAAGAATTTTTGACTAGAGCAGATCAGAGCAAGGAAACACTGGAACAGTTACTGGGTGGGAATTGTTCTGCAGTAACAGCAGAACCCTTGGAACCAGCTGCTTTTTAGAGCAGGTAAGAGATTCCTGGTCACAGTACTGTATGCTCCAGCCATTTAGATGGAGTTGTTCAAGGAAGAGCTGTTACTAACCCTCATTTGTGCCAATCTCAAACGTTACTAACCCTCATTTGTGTCAAGCAGAGCTTTCCCCACTCAGCAGGAGCAGGGCCTGCCCTCTCTAGGTCGTGCAAAGACCATCTGCCTGTTGCCTTCCGAGCGCAAATACAATCTGTTACTTTGTCAAAATAAACAACACATCTATCTGATCATTTCTAGCCTGCTGCCTGCCTGACTCTCCAGCTAGGGGGGAAACAGCCTGTTTGTGACACTCTCATTTTGGGGCCGAAGCTGTTGTATCTCAAATATTGCAATGAATATTTCATAGCTCCAGAATTCAGAGACAGGGCTTCACTCTCGCTCGGGCTGGCAGGCGTTCAGGGTCGCCCTGGCAGGACAGGAATGCCAAGTACTCCAAAAGCTCCATTTTATGTGTGCACATAATCCAGAGAACTTGATCAAGTCAGTGTAAGCATTGCCTTGACATTAGGATAGCCAAATGCAATCAAAGGTGATTTGTTCCTATACGATGGTCATAGAGAACAGCTGTAACAACTGAGTTCTGCAACTAATCTATATTTCTGTAATGATGATTTTTCCCATTTTTAGCCATTTTTAAACCCTTCCTCCACCTTTCATATTGCTTATGTGCTTGTTATGTCAGTAGATTTGGTACCATGGGCTAAAGAAGACTGAAAACCTACATCCTAACTTTCTGGAGAACTCTCTTTTAGTAGTACTTTCTTAAATTAGAACATCCCAAGTAGTTCAGAATTTGAAGTCTTTGTGTGTGTCAGATTCTGACATGTTGTTAAATGTGGGCTGATTAGCTGCAGTCACAGGTTAGCTATAGTGTGTAAGCAAGGGGAAAGGTCTTTCCTCCCCAGACAGCAACTGATTCTCAAAGTTAAATGTGGCTTATTAGCTTAACAAAATATCAAATATGTCTTTTCATCCTTTAAAAGGAGGTTTTAATCCTTGTTACTTATCCTTAAATGCAGATATGCTGACTGCAAAGATCTTTGTCTTAATTATTACTTAGTCATATAAGTAAAAATACCAATTGAATGTTTAATCACAATCAACATTTTTTTTCTTCTAATAGAGATTTACAAATATATCTTTCAGAATGAAGAGAAAAAGAATAAGGTAACAAACCCCAGAAAATAACATTGTTTTCAGCTGAGGAATACAGTGTATGCTCCCTCTCCACAACTCAGAAATCATAGCCAGAAGGGGATAGGGAAAATTGTGGGAATCACAAGTATAGAATGGCTTGTTCAGATAATTAGGACAGGTAAGGACTTCTAGCTAAGGAAACTGAGTGGTGACTTGAGAAAGGACTGATGCTCTTGGCTTGGTGCTCTGTGCCTCCCCAAGGATTGCAGTTTTTTACATTAACTACTAAAATACCTATTTCAGTTTCTGAGTTTGAGGAAAGCTGGATGGATAAAACCATACATTTGTGAGTGATGCTTTTGGCAACAGATCAATGTGATAACCAGGCACTGCCAAGCTAAAAGGCAGAAAAGCCTCTATCCCTGTGAATTTCTTTAAGAAAACTACTTGCAACCATGGGCATTTATTATAGCACAGCTTTTTGGTGCAGAAAGTGACACATTCGTTGTCTGGGGACTCCTGATGTGATGATTTGGGTTTGGCATCTGCAGAACTGTATTTGTTTGTCAGAGGAGCAGAGACGCAGCAATGTGTCATTGGATTGTTTGAGCACCAAGTCACTCAACTCCATATCCCTCCAGATCAGCACTGAATAGATCACACTTCCCACTTCTCACCATGTTGCAAAGGGATCTTAGAGCTGATTGATTATTCCTGTGCTAGTAAGGATTTCTGTCCCTTTGCTGTTACACCCTCTGGTGTAGTATGGAGCAGTGACACACACTTCCTTTCTCCTCTGGTGACACAGACAAGCACATTGTCTCCCTGGCTCAGCTCCAAGTTTTTTTCAGAGCAGCTTCACAGGTAAGGACAGCACAGCACTGCCTGTTTGTCTGCTTTCATAATTGTTCCTGAGTTTGATTTAAAACAAAACAATTTACCTCATTACCTAATTTTCCTGCTAACTGCATAGCCCTAAAAGAAAATAAAAATTTCAGCTGTGTCCTATAAATAAATGAAAATGTTTTGAAACAAGCCAACCTTTAGGTCTCAACCTTTGGTTTGTCTGAGGCAGGACAGAGCAAGCCTCCAGAACATTTATTTAGTGAGCAAGTGCAAGATTTCACTGCTTTACCAGGGTAGAACAATACAGGAGCCATCACTTTATTAACAAGAGTGACCTTGAAGCCTTAAGAAATGATAAAAGCCAAAGTTTCAAACACATACTCCATTCCCAGTTGGATCACCAAAACATGTTTGTTTTCCTATATAACTCTATGCATCAGTCACTGTTAAACATCCAGATCCTTGAGGATTTTGCTTCACTCCAAGCTCACTGTCTGTACCCAGAGGAAGTCAGGAGTGAAGCACACTTTTGTTGTCTGGCCACTGAGAGCTAATGGTTTTTCATCACAACACTGATTGCAAGGAACCTCCACTGCACTGGTGTTTGGGCTCACACAGAAATGCACCCAGGCATACAGGAGAGGGGAGGGAAAGGGCTGTACCCTAAGCTGAGGGAAGGGAGAGATGGATGGACACCTTCCAGTTGTGTCAGTTTCAGGGAAAGACAACACACAAAGCTGATAATTACAATAATTTTAGCATGGGCATAACTAGAGAGAGCCTATCTCTCCCCTCTTTGCCCTTGCTCTCTCAGTTCCACAGTTAGTGTGGGTTTGTGACTGATGGTTGATTCATTCCTGCTGTAAGAGCAAGCTGCTGTTTGTGCCATGGGAGGTTCCAGGCTGTCTTTCTCCCACTGCAGATACTGCAGTATCCAGTGCTAGGGCTCAGCAGATGTTGTTGCCTTTCCCTTACACAGGCACTAGGTAGGACTCTGTCCTCTCTCCAGCCATCTAATTTTATAGTGATAACAGTCTTTTTGAGGTTTCTATTCTTCTAAATCTATTGAGGTTCCTCTCCTAAATCCATTGACGTTTCCCACCAGTTCCACAGTTCCCGGGCCTGACTGGCAAACAGCAGATGGCGTGGTTGCCTCAGCACAGGAACCTAAAACCCACCCCCAAAGGGGAAGTGAATTCACCTGTAAGTGAATTTATGGGCTATGCTTTGCATGTGGTGTCATTTACAAAAGACACAAACTATGTGCAGGTAACCAGGCATTTTTATAAAAGGAAAAGAAAGTATGTACATCGTAGGGAACAAATGCAGACTGTACTGGAATAGCTATCTATGTATGTATTTCATTTATAAATTAAAATAGAAACTTCACTAAAACATTGACACAAAGGACTAAAGCTTCAACACAAGGCACAGGGAATTCATCAAGACTCCTCTTGGAAAACAATGGGATGACACTTTAAATATGTCATGCTTACCATTACAACCACCCCCAAGCCAGAGATAATTTTTCATAACCTCCTGCCTGTTTTTTTAGCCCACTTTCAGTTATCCAAACTTATTCCCCAAGCAAACTTCCTCTTAAAATCTCACGTTTTTTCTCCTAATGTAGATGATTAATGTAAATACCTTACTAAGGTAAGGTGTTTAAAACAGTTAGATACAGCTCTGAATAGCAGTTTTTATCACAATATAAACCAGCACCTCTGATAATATCGACACTGGCTTCATTATCTGATAAATGGGTACTTGGTGATGTAAGATAAAACTCCCATCTTTTACAAGACGACAGAAATGCTTTGAAGGTGCTATATTTAAGCAACACTTTACTTTCACAAAACTCAGCTTTATTTACTACTGAGGAGTGGATTCAGGAGGTTCTTTTTAAGTGTATCTCTGGTTTCCAGGACAGGGATGCTTTCATTGAAATCACTGGATTAATTAATGGATTCAGGAAATGTGTAACTGAAATTCAGCTTTTGTTCTGACAAAAATTCCTAAGCTATTTTTCACTCATACAGATGGAAATAATTTACCTGAATCTCTTTCCTTGTACATGTTGAGTGCTTAGTCCTTTAGTGTCTTTTTAATCTTATCACACTGCAAAAAGATTTGCTTAAAAACTTAATAGTGGAAAAATATTTATGAAGAAACACCAAATAATTACAATATTTCAATTCTTTTATGATCAGTATAACTCCTTATGTCACAGCTGTCTCTGCTTTTGTAAAATATTGCTAGGAATGGTCAACATGGAATTCAGAATTCCCAGGATTAAAAACCAAACAAATCAGCACTATCATAATAACAAGAAAAAAGTGAAAAAGAAAAGTCAAATGCTCATTTTGGCTGAAGAAGCTCCTACTGAGATTGAAAAGTTTGTGGGAAAGAACATCCCTTTGTTCTCTTCATTCTAGCAATTATCAAGCATGGAATTTTGTAGAAGTCCAAATAATTCCAAGTAGCTAAACTATGTCAAAAGGAGTTGAAATAATGTCTTAGAAACAGCACAATGACAGTAAAAATTACTGGTAGCACAAAAGTATACACAGCACATACACGAATCAATGCCAAATAACATTGGATATTCAATATACAGGTTGAAAAGCTCAGTGTGAAAAAAAAAAGTGTACAAAACGTATTCAGATTTAAACATCTCAATCAATCAGTGTCTGTAAGAGAAACAGAAACAATGCCCTGTCAAGTCTACTCACAATTCATCACTTTACTACAGCTAAAATAAATATTCTACATCCTATGCCATCAAAGGGGAAAAATCTCTCTTGTAAAATACAAGGAAACCAGATATGAAAGGACACAGAGTTGCTTCCAGAAATCGTTCTCCTGCAGGTTGTTAGCATTTGTCTGGTGTTGGCTGATGAACAGATCTTGGACAGAAAGTGTCCCAGTACCAAAGAATTTGGTGTCCGAGTGACACAAAGATGAGAAACAGGAGCAGTGCCAATGACAGAAGCATTGCAGGTGTGGGAGAGGCCATCAGGGCCATGTTTCCTGTTGCTCTGAGGACTCCGAATGCCAAGGGGGGATCAATGTGACTTCTTGGAGGAGCTAAATCACCAGGATGGGGGACAGCCCACCTCCAAGGCAGAGCATCAAGAGAAACCCCACAGCCACTCACTGCACCCACTGGTGATGGAAGTGTGGAGAGCCCATGACATCCACAGACTGTCCCCAAAAATCAGGAGCTCCCTCCCGTTGCTGCCCTGCTCAACATCTGGAACTCATTCTGCATCACTAAAGCCATGAGAATGGGGTAGGGTGAGGCTCCCTGCAGCAGGGGGATAATCTCAGCCCTTCTGGGATGGGGGCAGACACGACAATGAATGCTCTGCCTCAGTTTGCCCAGTAATGGTGAGTGAGCACAAGGAATAGCAGAGCCAAGGGAGTGGGAATGGGACAGGTCACGAATGAATGCTGAAGGACCAGGCTTGGAGAAGGAGTCTGCTTATGGTGGCCTGCACAGTCTTGCTGCCAAGTGTCTCCCCTCTCCTTTTTACTGGCATCATCCAGAAAAGGCTGTGGAATTCATGGAGCTAACACACTTCCTTTGGAAGGTTCAAAAAAAGATGAAACTGCTCGGTCTGTGGCACTGCTGATGGGGTGCAACAGCAGGGTAAAAGTAAATCTTTGCAGGAGAGCAAAAGGCACAATTTACTGAAGCAACATTTTGAAACATTACTGTGAAAAAACAATGGAATTATCACAAAATGGAATTTTACACTCCCAGCAAACCCCCACTGGAGACAAGAGACTGACAAACAGCATACCATGGAAAGCAATAGTGTAAGTTGCACTTCACAAGCTCCACAATCAGTCCTCTCGTACCTGTCATTAGTATCTAACTTACTAAGCTCTGAAACAGCAGCTCAACAAACTCATGTTTTGCAGGAAAAACAAAAGTTTAGTAGGTTTTTCTTGAAAAAAAATCTGCAATATTCTAACTCCATTTAAAAAAGAACAAACAAAATCGTAAGAAAGCTACAAAACTACACCGCCCTTGCTGCCTTTTAAACAGTAAAAGCTTTACAGTCAACTCTAAAATAAACCACAAACATCTACAGTCTTAATTCATGTTTTGTCACGATGTTCTCATCAGACCAAAACGTTTACCAAAGCAGGCCTACAAGGAGGGAGAAAGGGAGGACAGCAGGAAGGGTAGATAATAACAGTGAGTGGAAAATGATCCAAATGTGACCAACAGAGATTTTCTGAAAATGTAGAAAAGCAAGCAGTTATTTTGTCTGGATCAAAGACATCTGGAAGATATAAGGACAAAAAGAGGGGAAGGGAAGAAAACACCCAAAGTGTAAAAGAAGGGGATACCTTCATCCAGCAAAGCTCAGGGTGAAGCACAGCCTAAAGCTAAGCTTGAAACTGAGTGTGCTGCTGGATTCAGCGGAGGGAAAACAATAGCAACAGACATTAATACTTGAGCAGGTACCCTCCAAGAACTTGCCATTTTCAAATAAATGTCTTCCTAATTTAATTTTTCAGCTCTTTCAAGCCTGCTATTTCAGGCTGTAGAAGGTTGCTGAAGAGGACACAGCGACTCTTGCCAGACTTCATTGCTTTCAGACAGACCACCTAAGGTGGAAAGAGACCATTTCCAATTGGCTGGTCCCTAACATAGCCCTTTCGGTCTTTATAAATGTAAATGAAGAGTTGTGGAGGGAGCGTTTTGTCTGGGAGAGGTCACTGGCACCTGGTCCCTAGGTGTGGCCTTTGGGGATATGTTTATCCCCACTAAAAACGTGTTTGCCGATAGAAAGCACCTTTTCACTACTGAACTTGGGGAGAAAAAACACGACAGGAATGTCCGTAGGACATTTTGGGTGAGGAACTTCTATGCACTTATTCCAAAAGCCCATTAAAAATATACCTAAAAGAAAACACAGGAAAACAGAATAGAGCAAACAAATTGCCCCCAAAAATCATTAACAAAAAGTGAAAGTAACATTATCAAACTATATATATAACGGTTTTCATTAAAAAAGAAGGAAAAATGCACACCTACCGCCTGCAGTTCTGGTCAGGTTCTCCCTCTGCCCACCCCAAAAAAGTAAAAATTAAAAAAAAAAATACAAATAAAATAAATTAATCTTTCCACCAGCTTGGTTCCCAACTGAAACAATTTCTTCCCCCACTACTCTATTTCCTGAACACATCTGTTAGAAATCTCAATTAAAAAATCTGCAATTCTTCAGATGAACATGAAAGTAGGACTTTTCTCCCAATCTTTGCAAACCTGGACTTATTTTAACAGTAGACTTTCTGTGCAGTGGAGAGAGGAGATGGGTGTCAGGTACAGGTGTCCTTATCAGAAGATCAGAATGATTCCACTTGTGTTGACAAAGAGTGTTTGAATCTGGGATTGCTCTGGGTTAATGGCATCCCTTTGAGCTTGAAATCAACACTTTCTCCCCAGCTGTAATGTGAATTGCTTAGCACTTGGATCTGTCTAATGATTGAGATAATATCATTCATTAGCTCTAATAACAATGGCCCTGGCTCACCCAAGTATTTCAATATGCAAATAGCATCATTTAGGCCAGCGGGGAATCACTCCCTCAAAGTTAAATATGTGGTTTAGTTCTTGGGCAAACGGGATTCCCAATGCACTTAGGAAAGTAGAGATGTTTTGTCATGTTCAAAAGATAGGCACTTATGCTTGGGTTTTTTTAAAATAAATTGCAAGAGCTGTGGTGGAAAGACACTTGAGCTTACATGTTAACCTTCAGCAGTGGGGGCTGAGTAAAGGATGCCAGGTTTGCATGGCAGCTGGTAGGAAGTACCCAGATTGTATATTCTGCCCTTCAGGCAGCTGGGAAACGTCCTCTGAACCCCTCAGCACTTTGCCAAGTCTTTATTTCCCTTTAGTGAACATATTAAAACATGTAACAGTGGAACGGAACCTTTTCCATCTGGATGTACATCTGTGGAGATGTGCCCACAAAAGGGCCTTAATGGGTCAGCAGAAAACATTTCTGGAGGGCTCCAGACAAAGTACATCCAGAGGGTGCAGTGGAGACCAAAGCACAAGTACAGGAAGCAAAGGAATTAGTGAAACCAGACTTTTTCCACCCTCCACATTTTTCTGACAACATATTTCATGCCTTCAGAATCCAGTATGGTTTAAAAAAACCCCAAACAAACCAATGTAATTTCCTTATAATTAAACGGGAGAAGAAAGTTTGTGATGAAAAGGTTAAAGATGGAATCATCAATGATACAGGTGGAAGTTTGTCACTTCGTAACCAGAAATGGTAGCAACAAGTATTATCACATCCTCTCTGAGCAGCACTCTGAACTGAACACAGTTCTGGGGTTTCTCTGCTTTTCTAAAGAGAAATGTTCAAGAAGGGTTTCTTTCTTGGATCAAAGGATCCCCTCCCAGAAATATTGTCTATGTCTTGCACTCATTTATGTAGCTGCTGCTGGAAAATTAGCCTAATTCTTCATCTGAAGAGTCTGACCACAATAGTAGAATGAAGTGAAAATGACCAAAGCAAAAGAATATAAATGGTGCCATTCTCAACCCCTGCCACTCTGGGAGAAAACAGAAAGCAAAGCAGAAAGTGCTGGCATGCTGAGCTCCTGCAGCCCCAGCATCTGGGCACACATTCCTGGTGCACTGCTGAGGAACTCTTCCCAAGCTCCAGGGAGGGAACTTGCAAAACATCTCCAGCAAATCTTCAGGAAGGTCCTCCTTCTCCTTTCACTCTGCTGCCATTTCCCAAGCTTCTCCACCCCCAGATTCACTTTCTGGCTATCAGCCAAGGAGTTTGACCCTTGAAGTGGCAGACAAAAGGTTTCACGTGAAAACAGACAGGCAGAATTGACAGGAATCCACAGCAATAGCAGCCGGGTGACAGGTTTTAGTAGGGACAGAGCCTGAAACTAAATTGCCACACTCAGGGTGGTACAAACCCAACTGCCCTGCTTGGGTTTCTTTTGACGTGTAAGGAGCTTAGGTTTGGGAAGAGCAGCAGGTCAGTGTGGTATCACTGATTTGAGCCCTCCTGTGTACCCCCAGCGGCTAATGAGATTGTATCAGTACTGGGGCTGTGGAACAGCAACCCAAAATGGTCATCTGGCACTTCAGTTAAGATCCCCAGCTATAATCTGCAACAGCCACAGGGAACATTTGTCACCATTTTTCCAACCTTTAAATGAGTGGGTACCCTACACATATTCTGTAGAAGGTAAATAATTTCTGACCCAAGTCAGGTACTATCAAGAGTTCTGGCAATTTCACTTCAAGGTCCCATACACCTCAGGCAAGAGCTTTCTCACAAATACAGCAATCAAAAGCAGCCCAAGAAATAAAACAGGTACAGCATCACCTCAAGAGTCCTTAACCTTTTAGAAGCTGTGTCAAGACAAGGTGGCAGACGTGCTCTCGGATTAGATAAAAACAACCAACAACAATCCCATGCAGTGCAATCACAAAAACCAGCTACACAAAAACTATGCTACACAGACCAAAGGGAACAGAAAGCATTGGCAGCTTCTCCTAGGGATCTCTATATTTTTAAGGATTAAGAATAGCCAGGATTTGTAGAAGGGACTGAAGCATTCGCACACCCTACCTTGCAGCTGAATGCTTCAAGATCAGAGCAGGAACTCGCTACTGCTGCTGCTACAACCTTCCAAACCCAAAGCACAAGGAGTACACCTGGCTGGGACTTTAGCAATTGCTTTAACAGGTGTGCAATTAAAACACAGCTGGAACATTAGCTGTTCCAATTAGCTCAGCTTCACAGCTGCACAGCCTTTTAACTGGGAGCTGGGGCTTACACTAATGACATCTATTACTGAGAAGACCAGGGAGAATCCCTCAGTGCTCTCTGGTTCATTTTCTTTCTGTGCCGTTTCAGCTCCAGTACACCAAGCATCTCATGAAAACATCATGCATGGAAACGTTTCATCCCAAGGACAATGTTGGCATGAGAACAAATGGTTGTAAATACCATGAATTAGTTTAGGTTGAAAGTTGCAAGGAGTTTCCTAACTGTGAGAGCACTGGAGTCGGAACAGCCTGCAGGGTGGGGAGGGAAAGGACACAGGGCACTGGAAAACTCACTGGTTTTTAGATGAAATTCAATAAATTTCTGAAAGGGTGAGGTGACAGATGGATTGCAGCAGTCAGAGGCTGGGATGGGATCCTTGGGCAGTCCCCAGCAGGCCTTTCCCTGTGTACAAGGGAACTACGTCCCTTACTCTGTCACTTCATTATAATGGTGCTAAAATGCTGCATGGAATCTTCTGGAAAAATACCCGATTAATAGTTTGTGAACAGATGAACAGTTGAGTATAGGGAGGATCATGGTGGTGACCCCTTCCACCATGGTACAGCTGTACCATGCTCCTCCTGGTACAGCTGTAGCCAGGAGGAGCCTGTTGTAGTGGCAGCACCATGCAAAGAGCAGGACCTCAGTGGATCAGTCCCACTGATAAATCACCACTTGTGTTTCTCCTCTGGGATCATTAAATACTGGTAGTTTCTCCTCTGGGATCATTAAATACTGGTAGCTGAGACTCCTGCATTGCCTTTGTCCCCTGTGAGAAGGACTAAGGCAAGTGGACGTGTTTTGGGGAATAGATTTAGCCTTCCACTTTCCCCCTCATATCCTAAGGAAAGCACGCTGTTATGCTCACTTTAGTCTGGTAGTGTTTTCCTCTCTGGGTAGTTTAGACTTGAGACACCAACAAAGGTAGGTCAGGAAGGATAATCTAGATGTGCATATGCAAATGATAATTACACACTCTGCAAATTTGCATGCGACCTTTGGTTAACATTTTTAAAAGCCACGTGGATTGATTTTACAAACATTTGTTAGGATATCAAGGTATGCTGTGTTATGCTTAATTTTAAATAAGGCTTTAATTAAGCTGCTTGAAAGCCTACAATTTAGAAAGGCATTGAATTTCTTGCCAACCAGGGCTCCTTGTCATGAGGGTTATTCCAGCTCATGGGAGAGTAATTGTAAATCATGGTGTCTCTACATTCCCAGTGCACAGGGACTACTATGAGGTTTTTCAGCACCACTTTAATAGATCACAACAGAAGTGTTAATATTTCACTTTAATAAAAAATACATAATATTTTGAAATATTCTTGAATGATCCAGCTTGAAAAATGAAAATTACCTTTAAATCTATACAGGGCAGTTCCTTTGGGCACTTTAAATGCAATAATTTATTAAGTTCCTATATTCACCATGTGTGCACAAATATCATGTAAATATTACAGCTGTACTCCATGACAAAACAAGCGTAATGCAGACATAGAATCATACAGAGAACTGACAAATGGGGGGAAAGGGAGATCTGGTATTTTCTGTACAAAAAAAATATGCCACTTTTTGATAATTTGTAAAAATGCATAACTTTTGGCATTTCAGAGAAGAACACAGTATAAAAATAAATATTCTATGTACAGTAACACACACAGGTCAGTCCAGGGTTAGAATCATCACTGCAAAAGAAAACATAAACAAGTGTTAGTGACAGCTCACAGGGGTAAGGACACTGTTAGGGAAGCTGGCTCTGGGCTCTCCAGGAGGAAAAGCAGTGGTGATGGATCTCAGCAGGAACCCTTTCCACCTCTCCAGGTGGCAAAGTGAGGGTGGGAGATCCATCCTGGGCTGACTCTGCCCCCACTCTCACCCACTTGGCATTAACACCCCCAGCAGGCAATGAAGGGGCCAGACCCTGGGGAGTGCGGGAGGGGGCATCTGAGAGAATCCAGGTGGAAATCTCATCTTTGTGCAAGGATTGGAGCACTTTGGGGCCAGGCAGCTCAAAGGCCACAGATACAGTTCTCTCCTTTGTACAGAGCTGAACTGTGATATTTAAATAAGGAGGAGTTTTGGTTGCCACTTTTCTGGGATACAGTCCTGGAAATCCCATCCATGCATCCACACCTCTTCTGCCCTTAGCCAGATTCATGGAAAATATCAGCACTGCCAACTCAGCACAGCAGCACTTCCAAGATTACTTTACCTTATTCCAGCAGCCTTGAACTGGAAGGCCATCTTCTCCCTGTGAAAAAGATGGATGAAACAGCAGTTTAGGACACAGAAAGTAGTACGGAGATGGAGAAAGGAAGGCATGGGTTAACTGTTACTGCAACAAACAGTTGGACCAGGGCTGGAGGAATAGTCTGAGAGATATTCCTCATCCTTCAGATGACCCAGACTTCCGGCTGGCAGAACCAGTGCAGCCTGAAGCAGGGGCTGGGGTGAAGAGGGGAAATGCCTGCAGGCTGTGCATGGGATTTATGTACCCGAGAACCTCCCTCCCCTAAGAAGACAGGAGCCTATCCAGGCTGCCTTGAAGGAAGAAGAGAAGAACACAGGAGGTCCACTCCAGTCAGATAAACTGCCAGGGGCTGGCAGTGGAAAGTGAGAGGTGGCTGCTCTGTGTCCTCAGGCTTGGCTCAGTAACACTGAGCTTAAAAGCCAGTCCCAGAGTCAGCACTAACCTCAGACCCTGAGGAGGGTCTGCAAAAAATCTCCATTTCCTTTCTGCCCTGTTAAAGGGCTTGCTTTGTCATGTGAGACACTGCCCAGTTGTCCCCTCTTGCCTCTGGGGAGATCCTGCTCCAGGGAAATTAGGAAGGCAAGCAGCTGGGCAGCCCCTCTGCTGGTTCAGGATGTCTCAGCTGACTCCCTGAAAAGGGACTTTGGCTTCAATAACATCAGTGGGATTTCTGTGGAATCCCCTGGCACTTCTGCAACCGTATTGCCTTGGGCTCCATGGCTGGAAAATGCTTTTGTCAGTTACTGCCATTCATTTCAACCCTGTGCTGCCCTCTTTGATGGGCTAGATATGACACCAGTGCTAAGGTGCTCTGGAGCAGCAGATAAAGTCAGGTGTAAGGAAATACATGTCTGACACGAGAAGTCAAATTCTTGTGCTGTGTGCACGTGGCAGATTCAAGGTCTATCACTATTCCCCAGGAAACCCCAAAAAAATACAAACAGAAAAGCAAATGCACAGTAATATATTGAGAAATGAACTATTTACTGGAGATGCACTTCCAGGGGGCTGATGTACTGAACGTTGCCATGATGTTATAACAACATTGCTTTTCAAATGCATTTTTTGGACTTTGGTCTCCTTGTGCTGTTTCCTCCCCTTCCCCCAACTATGTGGAAATAGGGAATTACAAATTATTTACTGGGTAAATTGTGGTGTTCCCATTGGTACACTGGTGGTGATAGGAATGACATGGCAGGAGGAGATGGGAAGTTAGGTGTATGAAGGAATGGGAGGCCAGGGAGTCACAGCTCAGGGATCAAAGGAAGACCAGGGTCACAAGGAAGTGTTTGTTGCGGGCGAATGTGCCGAGAACGGAAACGTGGCATGCTTATTAGTACCAAGGATCTCCTTCCACATATCTCAGATGTGCAGAGAGTTAGTTCACAGCCTCCATAAGCTACACACATGGATGTGTCAGCTGGATGCCAAGCTTTTAACCTAGTTGGATCAAAAAACATGCTTATTCACGTTCCCAAGCTAGCTTGCATGCCAGAACACCATGTATAAAAAAATAACAGCATCCACATTTCATCCAATTTTCTGGCAAGTTTCCCTTAGTGAAAATAGGTATGAAAAGAAGTGTGAATTCTAATATGGCCATGTGGGGTGAATCCTCACTGGGAACAGTGACAAAACCAGAAAGGTTGTCTGCCAGGGCAGGGTGGAATCCTTGCACCTGTGAAATTAGGTGCCTTACTCAACCAGAAGTTACTCCATGGAAATCTGGCTGTGATCACTGGGACACAAAACACACAGCTCTGTGGTCTTCCTCCTTTGTGCACTGTTCTGGGCAGGTATGGTTTCACCTGTGGGACTGGCACAAGTTTCTACTACCCAGAATTTACAGAGCGGCAACTGAGACTTTACAAGTGGTCGCTGTCCCAAAGAGGCAACGGCAGCAGCCAAAGGAGGGAACACTGGAAGGAAAATCATGTTAGCTCTTCACAAAGCTCAAATAACAAAGGCTTTTAATGGCAGTTTCATGGCTTTTTTTTTTTTTTTTTTCTCAAGAAACTAGGAAAACCTTTAAAACTAAATGTGGCTTTTTGCTTTGGGATGCATTTTCCCAGGTAGTTGAACTAACAATATCCCATCCCTTTCAGATGGCATCAAACATCCTTAAGTGAGCGTAAAGCGTGGAAAGACCATCCTCAAGCAAGCCTTGTCATGACAAACAGGGCTGGATGGGCAGGGGAGTAAAGTTTCTTTGTAGTACTGAGATGTTGAGACTGTCCCAGGGAGCAAAAATATCACCTGAATGCTGCATCTCCAGAAAACTCAGAAAAATTGGTGACCTTTACTGGGATACCAAGAAATCAGTTGAAGTTAAGTGTTTCTGAATACTTTTGTCCTACAACAGTTGGGCTACATCAGGCACTAATACAATAATCATTTTATCACTTGAATAAGATAGATATTGGGAAATAGGCAATCCTAAATTCAAGTTTTTTGGATGCTATGGGTACAGTTTGGACTTCTGGGGACAGTCATAAATAGGAATTATCCAGCATGGAGATTAAGTGTCCCCATTAATATGTTTCACATGGGCTTACTAATGGGATAGCTATTATTTTCAGTCATCTTCATGTATGGGGTGACTGAGGTCATATGGACTCATGTCAGGCTGTTCTCAACACACACAAGCAATTAGAATCAGAGTTAATGAAGGACACAAGCACTTCCTCCTTGTGAGAAAGCCAAGCCAGCATAGAGCTGGGTCTGCGTACATTGGTTTACTGGAAATTATCAAAGGGAAGGCAAAGGAAGAAGCGAAGCAGTTGTAAATAAAACCACATTCCAACTCCGTATTTTCTCATGCCACAAAGTACTGCTGACAGCAGTTGGGAATCAGAATGAAGGGAAAGGCCTGGTTCTGACAGCAGCAATGAGAGGGAGGGAGTATGGAGACAGGTAAGGAAGGAACTGCCAGGTGTTTCTAGGGCATGCAGCTGTTTGGGGGAATCAGAAAATAGCACCAAGAGCAAAAAAGCAAACGAGCATGCAGGAAAGGGAAGGTACACCATACCAATGGGCATGGGGCATCCAGGCCGTCCAGCCCAGGTAACCCCGGCTCACCCTTCTCGCCTTTAAAACCTCGGAGACCCTGTTTATGAAATCAACCACTATCGTTATTTCAGTCAGTGCCAGCCAGCTCCAGGTCCCAGGAGGAGAGGCCGAGTCCCCGCTGGGACTGGCACAGGGCACTCAGCTGCACACCCAGCACAGAGCCCTGTCTGCAGAGTGAGCTGTGTCTGCAGCAGCAGTTTCTGTCATCTACGAGCCAGGAGATGCTTCTATGAGTTAAAGCTGAGAGGATGGGAATGGCGTTTCCTCCATTCCAAAATCAGCCATTGCTCCGATCCTCACTGAGAGACTCAGCAGCTGGGTTTCTAAAACAATAATCCCCAAGTACTCCTGGAATTTGTGGCACTGCTAGCAGATTTTTGGCAGTATTTGCTGCAGCGTATGGATTTAGATAAAAATGTACACATATTCCTGTATTTATTCATTTGTCTAGACTTATAGCAAATCAGTTTTGACAGAAACACATCCCATTTAGGAGATCTGAGACTTGTTTTCTCTCTGGGTAGTGCAGCTCAAGTGCCCTGTGTGCTCTCAGGCCATCACATCAGCTGGCTGTTATTCCAAGGCAAGGAAACCAGCATTCCAGTTTCGCTGTCACGTAGCTTTGATCCCATCGAGCATCTCCAGAGAAGAGCTGTAACCAACAGCAAAGGAGACAGGGCTCTATCCGCAGGGGAGAAAGCCCTGAGCTCCCAGCACATGGGACACCCCATGTACCCAAACCTTTGTGAGGTCTGGAAGAGGAAGGAACATAACCATGGTCACTCAGCAGCCAGAGGATCAGCTGGTCCCACAGCTTTGCCACAGGCTGTGGTGGGAACCCAGCTGGGCTTATCCGAATGTTGTACTTTTGCAAGACCATTATTTATGTTATGATTTCCTTCTGTCTTCCCCATCAACACATCTTAAAACAATACATTTGATGAAACAGGACATACCAACGGACAGGGTGCATCTAATCCAGGTGCTCCTTGGTCTCCCTTATCCCCTTTAGACCCTCTAGAGCCTTTCTTGCCCCTTTCCCCCTGTAAATAATAGTTTAGTCCAAGAAAAAAAGAATACACAAAAGCTTTAGGATCATCCATTTCAAACAAATGTCAGCGACAGTTTAAAAAAGGATAAACATTTAGGAAACATTTTAAAATAAATCTCCCTCTGAGATGTGAAGAGCAATGTATGGAGCTGCTGAGCTGTAGCTGAGCTGCATAAACAGGGGCTGTGGCTGCAGTCCCACACTGACAGACTGAGAGGGCTTGGCATCAAAGGGATCATCACACCACTTCTCAAGGCTTCCCATACATCAGAGAGGGGCACCTTGGCTGATCCCAGACACACAGGATGGGAAACCACCCCTCTGGCCACCAGTGTGCCATCTTATCTCAGTCTCCAGCTGGCTGGGAGCTCTTCCACTGGAGCTCTAGGATAGCACTGTGATGCTCTTAATTCCCATTCTTACAGAAAGTCTCACTCAGGGAACTGTCAGCCAGGGAATGAAGGAAGTACTCAGCTCTGAGTCTGTACAGTCTGGCTATCCTTTGGGATGCTCTGAGTAGTGCTCTCCCAAAAAACCTGTTAGACCAGGGAATAGTCCTAGGCAGCACAGCCACAGGGCAGCAACTGGTCCCTGATCCTTAACTGGCAGCACAAGGCGGGGCATAGTGTGGTATTTGCCAGTTACATCCATAGCAAATCCTTCTGTGTAACAGGAAATTCTCAAAGCTGCTGAGCATGAAACAGGGGGAAGGGGCTGCTGCACAGGGAACTGAGCTTAGGGTCCTCGTGGAGAGTGTTAAAGGAATTAAGGGATAAAATCAGACAGCACAGGCTGCTGCTTCTTCTTTAAAAAAAAAGTGTTAAACCCAAGCTGGCAAGAGAAATGGATGGGAGAGGAGAGGCAATGAGGAGAAGTCACCCAGAACCAAGCACTGGAATGGAGAGGATAATCCAGGAAAAATGCAGCATGGGTTGCTCCAGAGGAAGGAACCAGGAAGAAAGGTGGAAGAGGAGGAAGGGATAAAGGGGACAAAGGTGGACCTGTAGGAGCGAGGAAGATGCACAAACACACACAACCCACCCACCCCCCGCCCCAGCATTAAAATAACAGCAGGACAAGTTCAGGGTTCACACTTTTTCAGCTGGATTGCTCAAGATGCTTCCTGTTCCCACTGCCATTAGTGCCACAACCCCAGGCACAGCTATGCTGATCTCCTGCTCCAAGCAGAGAGCAGCAGGAGCATTTCTGGGATTTAAAAAGCATGGAGGAAAGAGAGGATTCTGGCAAACTGGGACTTCAGAGTAAGGGGAAATCCCTGTAAAAAGGCTCAGTGGCAAAAGGGTCCCCATAAGATATTGCACTTGCCCATTTACACTCCTGAGTCTCTCACACTTTGCCTTTGCAAACCATGGGCTGCAGTGAGGCAGAGTGCATGCACGCTTCAAGGGCCAGCAAAACTCCCCACCGGTGCTTTCCAGCTCATCCTCTACAAGGAGTTGCAATTTCTCCCAGTTTTCACTTGCTTTTATGCCAGAGCTCAAAGAAATCCCATTAATGAAAGCTAATGAAAGACCCTTCTTTTAACTAAGGCACTCCGTTCAAAAACCAACTGAAAAAGTCTAGGAATTAAAAATGACATTTTTTTAGAAGAAGCCACACAAGCAAAACAAAAGTGAAGAGAAAGTTAAGAAGCAAAGCCAGAAGTGCAATGATTAAAAAAGGGGAGAACTTTGGTGCTTCCATGAAACTTGAACCTTTCTCCCCTAGTTTAAGATGCCAGTTGGCTAGTGCTGCCCAGAACCGCCCTTTCTGTGCAGAGTAAGGTCAGAAATCCATTGCAGATAGATAACACTCACTACACATCAAAAGCAAATCCATATAATGAAATCATCATACGGGCACATGCACTATAAAAGATTACACCTCCAGATAAATGTAGGTGATGCCAGAGTCTTATGAATAAAAGGTGTGACTACATAAACTTGTACTGTATTGAACTTCTTCACATTTATACAATTGTAATAATACAGAGACTAGAATCCAAAAGTAATTTTTTTCTAAAAATATATTTTATCCAACCATAGGTCCTAAATGTTTTTATCAAAAAGATACAGATTCAAAGCCTTAACAGGCAAGAAAACCTGATGAAAAAGAAGGAGCTTCTCAACACACATTTCTTATCTTACCATAACACAGGTAGTACAATGAGAAAGCTGCCATTCCTGTTTCTGGGTTTGACCCAGTTCCTCATCATCACATCAGGACAATGCCTGAGGATTCAGGCCTGATTCTTCAAAATAGGCAAATTTAATTTATCTTCTCAACATTTCCATCCTTCAAATCCTCTGCAGGATTGTTTGCTAGAAGACAACCCTCTTTTTCATGCTTCAGGGACAATTTAAAAGTACTGAACTAAGATTTGCTGGCTGCACCTCAGCTAATTCTCCCAGGAATCCCTACAAACATCAGTAACTAGATAAGCAGGATTTCCTAAGGCACACCATTGCTGGCCTAACTCAAGTCCTATGTCTCAGTTAGAACAGAGGTGTGACCAAAATGAACACATTAGAAAATCCCTCCTACAGCCTTCAGCGAGATGTGTAGCACAATGTTCCACGTGATGGAATGAGCTACAGGTCTCACCTTCTAAAGTCACTTGGATGAAGGTGTGGCACACAAACACATGCTGGCTGCTACAGGAGTTAACTGGGCTGTCACTGTGTACAGGTGTTAGCAGTTAAACACAAGGAGTTTGCCTGGTAACTTACCCGGACTCCCTTGTCACCAGGTAGACCTTGTAAACCCTGAAATGCATCAACACAGAAAGAAGCATTTGAAAACAAGCAGATTTCACCATGTTCCCACTAAAGAGAGAAATGTGTGCTCAGGATTTTGGTAAGTTTTTCCATTTGTACCAATGGCTATGTCAAAATCGAACAAAACTTTCCACCAGGCAACCTCCTCTTCACCTCCATCAGACCATCCAGGTGGTAACACCACTACTACCTACCCTATGGACTCTTCAGATATGAAACAAATTAGTTATGAGCATGCAACAAACTTGCTTTTTTGTGTTAAACAACAAAGCTGCTCCATGACTGCATTAGACCCACAGCACCAACATTGGCCCCATTTTGCCAAAAGCAATCCCAGTCAGTGGAATTAACCTCACTGAAGGCAGCTCTTGTCCCTGCAATGACAAGACAGGGCTCTCTCAGACAGGAGGCAGGCACCCAGGCTGTGAAAGGTAAAGGAAGCTGCTCAAAAGCAGCATTTTGGACTAAGAGACACATCCTGGGAGTCCCACACAGCTTCTTTAGGAACTTGAAGGACCAAGGTGAATTAACAGTTTTCTTTCAGCCTCCTCCACATCACTCTGAGTCTGCTTTGAAGCTACTCGGCTTTTTCTGTCACTCCCATAGTGAACAAAATCTTGTAACCTGAGTTATGCCTAACCCAGCTGTGACTGCAAACACTATTACAGCAGAATCTTCAACCATATCAAGGAAACAGGCTCTGGAGATAAATCCCTAGGATTTCTGTACTTACAGGAAGCCCTGCTGGCCCCATTGGTCCTGCAACTCCAGGATCTCCTTTACTGCCCTGAAATGGATACAAAAGAGTAGAAACTGTTCACATTCCTATTTAGTACAAACAGGCAGCAGAGCACCATAGAAGAAAAAGCAAAGGATGCATTTCAAAGCACCTGAAAACCCCCAAGGAAGAGATACTCAAGCACCAAAGAGGCCCAGCTGAGGCTCTTGTATGAACAAGGAGAGGGCAATTCCAGCTCTGGAAAAGCCTAGAGCTCCTCTATCCCTCAAGAGCTGTGGTATCTTCAGAGAAGTTCTAAAGCATCTGTCAGTTCTGAAGAAAACTCACCCTTTCTCCTTTTGGTCCTGCTGGTCCCGAAACCCCAATTGGTCCTGGAATACCCTGCAGTTGTAGGAAAGAAAACACATCAGGATGCTTTTATTCCAGGGCCTCCTTAAAGCCAGGAGACACTGCTGCTCCCTTAGGAAAAGCTCAGCTTGGAAGGACAGGCCGGTGGAGGAAGGCACCTAGCACCACTACAGCTTTCAGTGTTAGGGGAGATGGATTTGTAGCTGGTAAGGCAATCTGAAGAACATGGGAACTGCTATGTTGGATCACACCAGCACCACCACACAGAGCCTCATTTTTAATTCTGAAGCTCGCTCTTGACAATTATTTCTACCAGCTCCATACACAGGAATTCTTTCTTTCCAGTTTATACCAGATAAGGCTGAAAGCTGTAGCAGAATAAAGGCTATTTACACAGATGATAAGCAATTTGCTTTTCTTTTTGCTTATTTCCTTATTTCCTCTACCCCCTCCCAGAGTCAGCGTAGTTGAGGAGATGGGAAATGCTGGATCAGTGGTTCATGCAAGCTGACAGACCCCAAGCTGCAGAGCTGAATGCAGGTGAGTACAGGCACAGATGTGAGCTGGGAGGGGCATCCTCCAGTCCCTCTGCTCCTCCTTTGCCATCCCTGTCACTCCACCAGGCTGGCAGCCATGCTGACAGGAACACCCAGTGTTTTCCCTAGCCCTTTGACACAGAGCCCATCTCCCACCAGCACACCAAACTTCCTTGCTGGTGCTCCTGAGACTTGCCTGGCCTCTGAGAAATCAATCCAAGTGATCTTTAATGTTGGCAGCATGGTGGTTCAGTAACAGTCCCTGTGGCTAAGAGCAAGATTCCAGCACCTCCAACTCAGACTCCTTAAACCACATAGGTATGGGTTTACAATTCCCTCATGGAGCCTCAATAAAGGGATGCTTTTGAGGCACATTACCTCATTCCTAGGAAGAACCAAGGAGCAAGCTTCCCAAAGGGAAGAGTCTTTTTGTAAAAGCCTTAATGCAAAGGGTCTTGCACTTTTTAATGTCAGTCTGCAATCCTTAGTCACTAAAGTAACCTTTCTGATGAGAGCAGGACAGCTCACGTGGATCAGGAGAGCTTTTCAGAGAAGTCAAGATCTGCAGAACACAAGTTGTGTGTCATGCAGCACACAACTTCAGCATGGCAAAGGAAGAGAAAAATCAGGCTCTCCTTAGATCCGTGCAATCCTGGAAACCTTAACTGCCTTCACTTATGCATCATTTACTGCTAAGGAATTGAAATCTCCCCCGCACATCTATAAAATTGTATCTACAGTTTCCCCAAACACTCAGATTCTCTTCACAAGTCAGAGCAGCTGAAATTATTCCCAGCTACACTGAGGAGAAGGAATTGCTTTTTGTTTTTAAATAGCCAAATGGATTGTACATGGGTGATCTGTGATTTCCCAAGAGGGATTAAAAATATTTGGCTGTTATTTAACAGCTGTTATCCAAGAATAGCAGAGTGGTTTGCAGAACCAGGTTGGCATTACTTAAAATCATAGAATGGTTGGGGTCAGTGGGGCCCTTAAACATCATCTCGTTCCAACCCCCTCCCATGAACAGGGACACCTTCCACTATCCCAGGCTGCTCCAAGCCTTGTCCAACCTGGCCTTGAACACTTCCAGGGGAGGGGCAGCCACAGCTGCTCTGGGCACCCTGTGCCAGTACCTCACAGTACAGAACTTTTCCCTAATACCCAATCAAAGCCTACTAAAATCTTTCATTTTGAAGCCATTCCCTCTTATCCTCTGACTGCAGCTCCTGATGATGAGCCTCTCTCCCATCTCATGGAGAATGACAGGTTGGAGACCCGTCAGGATAAAGAGGACAGGAGAACAGAGCACCATGGAATCATGCAGAGGTTTCATTCCTCTTGTTACTGAGACAGAGTGGAACAAGGAGGCTGTGATCCCAGGATCCAGACTTGCAGCATGAAAGAAGACAAGTGGGTGACAACACTCCTCATTTTAAGTTTAACCCCCTCCTAAGCCTGCTTTGGTAAAAATAAGATTATTCCTGGTATAAACAAGACTTGGGTGGAAGACGCAACACAAGTCACAATACTGGGGAGGACAAACATGGGGTAACAGAGAAATGGAACTCACCGGTGGTCCAGGCCTGCCGTCTAAACCTGAAGCACCCTGAACAGGCGGGGAGGGGTCACAAAAACAAGGCAGAGGAGAGGGGAGGAGGGTGAGGGGAAAGGAGAGGGGAGGGGAGAGGTGAGTAAAGCAGTGACTTGAGACAAACATATGCTTGCAATTAACAAAAATTAAGATCTCAAGGACAGGTGATGGCACTTACAAGCAAACCAACAAAAACACAGAAACACTGAATACATATAATGTTGACCTGCAATTTTCAGATCCTCCTAAGACTGCAAATTTCTCCCACTCAGTGCCCCCGGGAAAACTCCTGGGGAAGCAGCTGTTCTATGACAGGTGAAAAGGACAATGTGACAGAGGAGCCAGAATCTGCATTGCCTTTGTGGCAGGCTGGGCAACACAGGTGAGACACAAGGCTCAGAGGCCACTGGTCACCAAGGCATTTACAGGCAGGGCAGAACCATCAGCTGTTCAAGCTGCTACCAAGAAACCCGGGGCTTGTGGTGCCCACTAGGTCAGCTGCAGGCTTGCTCCACTCCACATGCAGTTGTTTGGGGGCTTATGAAACAGGTGGCTCATCTCCCTGTGTCACCAGTGCAGCTTTACACCAGACTGAGATCAAGTGGCACTTTGCTGTCTGCTCGGCTCCTGCCCTGAATTTCCTCATCCATGAGACCTAACAGTGGTTCTGCCCAAGGCCCATCAAGCCCAGTGGCTTCTCTCAGACAGTGGTTGGGAGGGAAAGCTGTGGTAGGATGTAAGTACCAAATACTGAGTTTTTCTCCACTTGAGCATTACAAGCTCCTCACCCTATCAGCCACGGAGAAGCCCAAGGCTACTGCAGACAGTCAGAACTAGAATTTCAGCATCATGTCAAGCCCCAAGTCAGAGAAAAAGGCAGAAGATCCAGCTTCAGGATTTTACAGTCTGAAATATTTCAGAACCTGCTTGGCACTGCATTTAGTTGGACAGGCTGAAGATACACTGGATCAGGCACGGAAAAGCTTATGAAGAGAGTTCAATGGCTCTGAAGAAAGATACAAGTTCCACAGTACCTGATCTTATGAGCTGTGCTTCCTGGTTGGCCAGCCAATATTGCTGATCCCAACAAAATATTCCTAAGAGGACCCTTCTGAGCCAGTCTTCCCACCTCCACAGCTCATGAAGAGTGATGGGAAAAGCCAAGGGACCTTTGGACCCCCATGGGGCTCGCTGCTGTAGGAGAAGCAGCTAGCACATTCCTTCCCACAAAAATGAGTTGTTGGGATAATTGCTGGGGCACCTTCTGCTCGGACTGTCACAAGGACCTCCTTTCCCTGTCCAGATACCCCACTGGATTGAGGCAATAACCATTTACACAGAAAACTTCCATTTGCATTTCTCAGGGGACTTTGTTCTGACTCCTCACTGCTTCACTGAGGCACAATCCCTGGCCTTTGAGCCTTCCAAAGCACCCCCTTCTCCCCTGCTCTGCCTGGAGCCCCAGGGAACGTACTCATGCTGGGCTCATCTGAGAGCCTGGAGTTGGAGGGGATTCATTCAAACTCTACATGGGAGCTACTGCTCAGCACAACTAAAGGAGGAAAACATTTTACAAATAAAGACACGCACATTTCAGCCAAAGTCAGGGACAAGGGATCTGAGTGGTTGAACACAGGACAACAAGCCACACAGCACATGAGATGCACTCTGCAGTGTTTGTTCCAGGCAGAACATTGTGGGAAGGTCTACTGTGCCACCAGTGCTTTTTATGATGAGAGAACCTGGGGACTGGTGGAACAACCTGGGGGCTGGGTGGAACAACTACCACCAACTCATCATCAGAGTTGTATCTAAAGCTCCTGCAACTTCTCTATAGTACACTGTGCCCCAATTCCTCTCCCTAAGCCAAGCGAGGCTCTAACACCAGGCTAATGGAGCTGTGTTCACACACAGCAGGGACACGCTGGGCCAGGGGGAGCACTCATTCCATGGCAGAAGGGACAGGAATGTTTCAGCTACCAAAAAAAGCTGGTTGCATTAAGAACCACCATGCTTTGTACAAAGCTTAGCCCAGGAGACAAATGGCTGGTATTTCTCTTCCCACATCTCTGACTTATGTTTCTGGTCTTGCCCTGAAGTGCAGACAACCTCCAGGAAAGCTACTGCTTGTTTTTCCCAGTCCTGCCAGAAGCAGGAGGAAATAAAATGATTGCTTATCTATTCAACAGATCTAGAAGCTGAAGGCTCAGTACAGAAATTGAGGCTTTGGGTTTAAAAAGCAAAGGCACAGTTATTTATAGAGCATCTCTTTCTCTGACTCTGCATACCAAATCCCCACGTGCGTCTCCTATTGAGGGATCTTTTTACAGCTGATATTAAGTTTGGCTCACAAAGTGCTGCTTGCTTCCTGGATACTTACGGGTAATCCCAGTGGCCCTCTGTCTCCTTTTTCACCCTGGGCACCCTTCTCTCCTTTCACTCCATCAATCCCTGCTTCCCCCTAAAGGAAGGATGGAGCAGAAAATAAACCACCATAACAGCACTTATATAACAAACATTCCTCCCTTCAGAGAGAACTGGATAGCAGAGGGAATACAAGAGGCAGCAGAGTAATGCTTTAGCCCAATTCTCAGCCTAATTTGAAGAAAACCACTGTCATTCAAATTACCCCTATGTGAGCACCTGTTTTAACTCAGTGGCAATAAGAGGAGACTCAGGCCCTGTGAGTAAAGATGTTCAGAGGAGAGCTGAGCTCACTCTGGTGCTGCTCTCCCTGCTGTTGTTGCTGTATATATATTTATATATAAATAACCAGAAGTTATCTGATACGGTGGGTTTACATTTTAAGATGTGCATCCAGTTGAAATGAATGACAGGTGTCTACAAGCCTTGAAGAAAAATCATACAGAAATGATGTTTGGAGAGACTTTTGTAAATGCTAAAGCATCAGTTTCAACAATTAAAAAAATAATCAGCATTCTTTTCCCAGCTGTATTTTTAAAATTCTGTTTTATAAACTATAAAGCAGTATTAAACATAATACCCCTTTTTCTTAAAGTCAAAATGTAACCCAAAACTTCTTTCTTCCTCGTTGCTGTTCATAAGGCTTTTTAAAACATACCCGTCCCTTTTAGCACCCAAACAATGCTGGTGGCCAAAGGACAATTAGAATTAAGACACTTGGCACATTTTCCAATCTTTGTCCAGAACATCACCAGAAATATGCAGCTCTTCTCGAGCATTTCCACTCTACTATTTTTTGTGTAGGCAACTGTTTCACAGCAGGCAAGCCAAAGGTGCAGGCTGAGCATTTAGATGGAGATTAGAAAGATTCTCACCACCAAGGACGGTGAAGTTCTTGAGTGCTTTACAGCAGAATGTACAGGGTAATTTTAAGACTAATTTTTAGCTAGAGTTCAGTTCCTTAGGACTGTGTGCAGACTATTCATCCCACTGTACAAACCTCCACCCTCCAGACAAAGATTTCAACTGTGTTCTCATGGGCAGAATTCCATGGACCAGTGAATTCCCACTTCTCTGCATGAAAACTGGAGGGAATGACCATTTTTCTGGGTCCTAAAATGAGAGCTCCTAATCCATTTCCTTCAAGAACATATCCAGAAGGATTTATCCTCTTACCAAGATGGAAGAAAAGTACCACCTGAACTAAAAAGATGTTACTTAAGGGAATTCTAGTACCTGGGACAAGTTTTGTTACGTTTCAGTATGTAATAATACTTTGTGCCCTTACCTTGGGTCCTGGGACACCCTGAAGACCCTATATTTGGGATGAGAGACAAGATGTAAGTAATGTTTCAGGATGTTACAGGTCAGGATGTTACAGGTTCAGGATGTTACAGATGTTAATGTTACAGGTATCCCAGTTAAGCATGCAGTACAAAGGTTTTGCTCTCTGGGGCAGGAACCCTCAGCCCAAAGGCCTCTATATTTGTGTAACGGGCACTTCATGTACTGTTCTCATCTCTAATCAGGAGCCTCTTGCCAAGCACACCCTGGCAGGGGGCCAGGTGTGCTGTTAAGACAATTTCTGCAGTTGATCCCTTTAATCCCATCCAGCCCATCTCACTACTGTCTTCCCTTTCATCTCCAACTAACAAAACCTTCTTTCTTTGCCCTCCCAGCCCACTGCAGCTCTGACCTGCTCTGGGGGTGGGTTTGGAAGTGATACTAAGCATGTTCCCATTTCAACACTGCAGTGGTTCTGGCTGTCTTCTCCACACAGAATCCTCCCCAGCCACTGCCTGCCCTAATCCCATTCCCATTCCCTCGCTCCTCAGGTGAATAACTCAAACTTACTGGAGGTCCTGGAGGGCCTTGGGGTCCAGGGGGCCCAGTTATCTGGAAAGCAATGCAAGAGAAGCCACCATCAATGTGCTGCCCTCGGGAGCAAAGTGGGGCTGCTCAGAGGGGAGACAGGACACAGGGTGCAGCAGAGCTCCTCCACCAGGCTGGGAAACCTGGACTCCCCCTAAGGACTGTTAGGAAGCAGCAGCAATCCAGGACTGAGTGGCTGGCAAGCAGCAACAGGACTCAGGGGAGGGTTATGCAAAAGTTGCCAATATTTAAGAGGAGGGAAAGCAGTGAGGTTTTTTCCAAAGAAAGGTCCACTTCCACTACTCTACCACCATTCCTACAAGGAGGCAGAGAGTCAAAGAGTAAAAGATATTAAAGAAGGTGTCTGGCTCCACATGTGTCAATAGCTTGTGGGACTTCTTGCTGCAGGGCACCCCAAAGCTAGGGGTGAGCAGGCAAATTCAAGAACAACAAAATCTTTTGGGAAAAAAACAAAAATATGTGTATATATACACATGCAAATAATTGCCAGGAAATAATTTACTGCAAATGCTGAGGAAAGTATTTGTTATGCTTTCCAAGATCTGTTCTTCCCTAGGCATTCCTTATTGATTGAGGGTTGTGAGACAGATTGTTCTTGTGTCAGGGAAAGGAGGGCATCAGGAGCCAGAGGTGGCTGGTCCAGCCCCACAGCATGAGGCTTGCTCTCCTCAGCCAAGGGGTGTCACCAGAGGAGGGTGTGCCAGTTTCCAGCAGCACTGCTGCCAGATCATCCCTCCCCTGCTGCCGAGATCACGCAGGAACACGGGAGCAGTGACCTACCGACTCTCCTGGATTCCCTGTGTCTCCACGCTGCCCAGGCTCACCCTTCTCTCCCTGCACACAACAGCAGAGCCCTTCACCACCAGCTGTGCTCTGGAGTCTCCCTCCACTGAAGCTGCCTGTGAACCACCCATGGGTTGGCAAGCAGCAGTTCCTCCAGGAGAAGTGGGAACAGAGCATGTGTTTCACATTCCCTGTGTGCTGCTGGAGGTCTGATGGACATTCTGTGACACCTAACAAAGGGGTAGGGTTCTGAGGCTCCCAGGATACTCAGCACTTTGGGAAATGTGCTGCTCTATGCTATTTTCTCTTTACCAAGCAGGAAAGAGCAGCCTTTTCTTTTCCATTCTTACTGTCAATCCTGGAAGTCCAATGGGCCCTGGCAATCCTGATGGTCCTGGTATCCCTTGGTCACCTTGTTCGCCTTTCTCTCCAGTGGGGCCATCTAGACCCTATAGATCAAGAAAGACTCGTAGAGTTTTGCACAACTAAGTCAGGCAGACATAGAACATATCAGTATAAGAGCCAAGACGGCTCTGGTCATCCCAAGAGTGCTCTGAAAACCTTGGATATCCACTGGGTATCCAGGGAAATGCAGGACTTCACTAACATTGAAAGCAGAGGGGCAAATGGCTGAACATCCTCCTGTCACTGTGGATGTACCAGTCCCCAGAGTGGGGATGGAGTGCTGCTTTCCTGCCTCCAAGTTCTGCTTAGGGTTATGCAGTTTGCTGGAGTCTGTGTTAGCAATCACTCCCCACAGCCAGCTGTTGAGACAGCTGGAGTTTCATCCTGGTAATCCCATAGAGAGGCAGGAAGTCATTGCATAAACCCCCCTGAGCAGTGCTGGGGACACAGAGGCTGTGACAGACTGAAGCTGGGAGGCTGGGCACTCTGCCCCAGTTAGTGGCTGGGTTGTGAGGGGTTACCCCATGCAGCTGCCCTCCCAGGAGGGGTTGTGCTGGTGCCTTAGCCTCTGGATCACAGTCACACCTGCTTGCTGCCAGCAGCATTTCAGTGCCAGCAAGACACCAGGCAGCAAGCTGAGGAAGGGACACGGTGCCCAGAGAGCAGCCACTCCAGCAAGAGGACAATACATGTGCCAGGAAGCCAGCATCTCCTGTACAGTGACACTTCACACAGCAGCACCCACCTTGCAGGGGCTCTGAGGCACCCAAGGAGTCCTGGGGCCTCACCCCATAAGCTGGGTAGCCAGCAGGACTTGGAGAGGCTTTGAATTACTCACCGGTGACCCTGCTTGTCCTGGCTCTCCCTTATCGCCCTTTTCTCCTCTGACCCCGACGTGGCCTGGCTCTCCCTTTATTCCAGGAGGTCCATCCTTTCCTGGCAGCCCCTGAAGCCCAGGGGGGCCCATCTCTCCAGGCTTGCCACGTGGTCCCTAAATGAAATTCACACAACATAAAGTGGAACACTTACAGATGGAGTAAAGCCCAGAGCTTCTTTTTTCTGCTCATATTTCCCTCCCGGCTATGCCCTTTGGAGACAGGACAACGTAGTGTTTCCATGACAAATGTTAGGACACTGACAAACCATTAATACTCCTTCTTGTGAAGCAAAATACTTTTTTCCTCGTGGGAAAAGCAACTGTGTGATGTCAAAGACAGAGATGACCCCAGGTAAGACCTGTGAAGGGAAGAGCATCATGCCTTACCTTTTCTCCATCGTGGCCTGGAGGACCTGGCAAGCCAATTTCACCCTGAAACACAGAATTGTTACTTTGGCAGTTTGAAAGCAGCTGTTCTGACTCCTTCTGTGGAGCACTGTGATGAAAAAGGGCAGGCATTGCAGAAATAGCCTGCACAGACTACTCACAGGAGAAAAACACACAAAAAATCCAGGTTTTTTTCCCATAATCACCAAGAATAAAGCATGGAAACACCTGAGGTTTTCTGCAGTCATAGAATTAAAAAAAAACCCAAAACAAAAAAAACAAACAAACAAAAACCCCCCCCCCCCAAAAAAAACACCCAAAAACCCCCATGGAAACCCCTCTTGAAACATTATATTATGTGACTGCCTGAGCATTTTCCCAATCTTGTTGATCCTGCCAGCTCCCAGTGCTGTCATGCAGTCCCCAACCAACACAATCCCACAGTTTGGTTCCCACAAGCTGCTTCCTGAAGGGGAGGGCAAGTAGAAAGGATCCTTCATCTTTCAGATTAGGCATTATCATTGTGGGAAAAGAGATTTTCAGGATACTGTGTGTGAGGAGGAGTGGCAGAGGACAGCAGGACAGTCTGATAGTGCTGGACAGGAAATAAAGGAGCACTGGGAAGAGTTGTGGGTGGGAATTCTGTCTGGCCACTCTGAGTTTCCCTGAGGCCTGCAAGTGCTGAACTGAGACAATACCTTCTGTCCTGGTGGCCCTGGAGGTCCAGCCACACCTGGACGTCCTGGGGGTCCCTAGATAAAGAAAAAATTATTTTCATTTTTGATATATTTTTGTGCTTTGAAACCAGACATCTCTCCTAAGTTTAAGGGGCAATCACAGAGGAATATTCCAAGGGATTCCTTAAATCATATTTTGTTGGGAAGATGAGCAATGGAGAGCCCTGAGAGTTGCTCTTCCCTGCTCCTTCTGAGCACTCCCTGTTCTGAGCAGCATGTATGACCTCTTAAAGCAGAGAGATGAAAGCCCTGATTAGAATTCAAGTGCCAAGATCAGAAGGCAAGATGTGCTCTTCTTTCAGCTGTCAGCTGCCCCAGCTTTAGCTCCCAATTGCAAAGGCCAAGTGTTTTAGCTGCACCTAAATTGTCAGGCCATCTGCTTAGGATGGACATATGGCTACTTGTGTAAAACCCCACAGCATGGACAAGAACTCACCATCAAGGCCAAAGTTCGTATTTCCTAGGAAAAAAAAAGTGAAAAAAGTAATTAAAAAATAAAACAAACATTGGAAAACTAAACTTTTTCCTGGAGTTGGCTTGTTCTCCTCTAATGTAACACTGGCCCAAATGAGTAAGGAGCTCACAAAATTAATAAGAGGGGAAAAAACCCAAAAGAAACCCAAACTAAATACTCACTTCAAGTCCCACAGAGCTGTTATTCTACAATTTCTCCATTTTCCCAGTGGAGCCCAGGCCAGCCTGGAGCTGGGCACAGCCACTCACTCTCTGCACTCCACCCTCACATTCCTTGTGAGGAAGCTTTGGTGACTTTATTCACCACTCACCCCACACTGTGGGCCACTCCCAAGGGCATTCATGTGACCTGTATGTGAATACACCAGCCCAGCCAGTGCACAGGTATTCACCAGAACACTGCAGGCAGTGAGCTGTGGGATGAAGGGGACTGTGGCACAACCAAGTGCTTCCCTTCCCTGCACTGTTCCCTGTCTGCATCCTTGAGAAACAGTAAAGCAGCCAGCAATCACCTCACAGGACAGGAGGGCAGATGCTCACCTGGAGAGCTTCACTGATGTTCCCATCATAGTCCATCATTTCATCCTTCCCAGGCTCTCCTTTGGGGCCCTGCAAAATACCAGGTCTTCAGCCACGGGCTGGGACTGCCCTTCCCTTGGGGGGCTCAGAGCTGTGGTTCATTCTGCAAAAGGGGGCTCAGAGGGGCCCATTTCACAAGTGTCCAGTTTTTCATTTATTAAAGAAAGCCCCTGCAGTGCAGGAGATTCTACAGAATTGTAGCCAGCCCAGCTCAGACCACCATAACATAGGCATCAAAGCTGGCAGTCTGGGAAGAGGTGAAGTTGAGGCCAGAATCCAGGAACAGGATTGTCCCGACCAATTGTTAGATGTGTGGATGCATCCACCCTCTTGCTGCCCTTTTCTGGTAGGTCAAGGGCCTGAGTCCAGATTGGGATGTCCAAACCCACCTCCTCCTATGAAAGAGCCACCCTGAGATGGCCTGGGAGAATTTTCTTCCTCTAATGTAGGGGTGAGGGTATGGAGTGGAGAAACAGCCCACCTCAAACTTAGCCACTGCCCATCTATGAGTACTTTTACTGACAGCAAGACCCAATCTGGACTATCAGTGTGGTCCCACTATCCTTAGAGCCCTCTGAAGGGCCAAAACTCTGTCAGTGAAGGAACACCTACCCTTGGGCCCATGGGTCCCTGGTCTCCTGGTGAACCACGTTCCCCCTGAAACAGGAAGATCACAGTTTTAGCAAAGCCTGTCCCTTCACTTTCTTGAACTCCAGGTATCACACTCTGCTGGCTCTCTGAAACGGTCTGGGCTAGACAGCTTGATTTAAAATTCTCTTTCTCAGCTAAGTTTTGCACACACAGGAACAAATCTGCAGCTCCTGAAGCTCAGAACCCGGAGCTGGGCTGTGCAAAAGCATTCCTTACCTTTTCTCCCGGTGATCCTGCAGCACCAGGCTGACCAACGTCACCAGCTTCTCCCTGACAGGGAGAGAAAGGGAAAGGCATGGCTTTCTGTTGTGTTGAGAGGGTGCAACTTCACTGCTGGCTTCACGTTTCCAGGAGGAAGAACTGCAGAACTGCACCAACCAAGCACCCCTCCTGTGCTCCTTCTCCTCAGGTAGCCCAAATCTCCTGCCACGACTGCCCATGAGGCACCCTTCTGTTCCACCCAGTGCAGAGGGAATGTTCAGACTGGTTTCTCACAGAGCCTAGAGGGGAGTTATATGAGCACAAGAAGGGGATTTTCCTTCCAAAAACAGTTCACAGACTCTCTCACCTGCAGCATACAGAACAACAGTACTAGAACACTCTGTAGAACCTGATATCCCTCCAGCAGGTGATCAGAGGTGGGCACAGATGAATACAACCTTTGCTCCTTCCTACAGACCTTGTGCTGGGTGCAGTCCCTCACAACACAACTCTCTGAAGGAAAAATCACTCACCTTTGGTCCAGGGGGTCCAGGCAGACCTGGAGGGCCAGGCTCTCCTTTAGCTCCCACCAAGGCATTCTCAGCAATTCCCTTGTCTCCCTGTTCGCAAAGAAGAACAAGCCACATGTCTCAGTTCAGACTCTGCACCTCTGTAAGTTCCCTTGCCAAAATACTGGCCAAGACAAGATCCATCAGCTGGACTCTTGATAGGCCAGAGAGCACTGCTCCAGAGGCAGCAGCTGGCCAGGAACCAGGACAGCATGGTCCTGCCTGAGGGTCCTTGTGGAGCCCTGCAGCAGCCACAGCCACACTAATCCCCTTGGCTGCATCAGGCAACACAAGGCTGCCTGTGGACAGGCCTCATCCCCCAGCCTCCCTTTGAACACTCTGTTCTTCTGTTGATGAAACTGAGCTGATTAAACCACACAATGATGGCTTCTTTTGGAATGCCTCCCTCTGGAGCTGTAGTCATCAGCCACTCAGCCCTGCACACCACGTCCTCTGCACAAAGCAGATAATAAGGCAGTAACAGGAAAGTTACCACTACACTCTCATCCCTTCCTGAAATGGCCACTGGCATTCACTGCAGTGTCCCCTTTCCCAAAGAAAAAGCACCCTGTGCAAGTCTGATTTGAAAGGTGTGATTTCTATCTGAAAATCTCAGAGCACAGGGCAAACACCAGTTTCAGGGCTTAGCTTTATCTCACCGGCCCTGGGTCTCTCTGAGCACAAAGTTACTCCTCCAACTCAGAGCACAGCAGTGCAGCTCCCCAAAAGCCCATCACCTCATCATCCATGGATCTTGGAGCAGGAGGGAGGCTGAAATGCCATGTTACATCTGGGGTCATGCTTTTAAAGGGGAAGTACTGGAACACAATTCCGGGGCCTTGGTCCCAGGACCACAACCTCCCCCTTACTGCATGAGGGCATGCAATTCCTACAAAAAGGCATCTTTTGTGTGCCTCCCTCACATCCCTGTCTGAAGATGACATTCAGCTGAGCAGTGCAGAACATGCTGCCACAGTCAGCTAAGAATGTGTGAGCTGTGCACAGGAGGGAGGGAGGAAAAGGGGTGCGAGTGGCCCCACCAAAAAAATTCAGGAAAGAGACAAACCTTTGGGCCAGGAAGTCCAGGAATTCCAGGGTCACCAGCTCGTCCCTTCTCACCCTGTTGGCAAAACAGACATGGTCAAGGCTGACTCTGCAGGCTCTCCATTCTGGAGAAACAGTAAAAGGGTGATCTGCACCTGGTTTCACACCCTCTTTCCCTTCCCTAAGGATTTTATTTTGGGCACAGACCTTGAGCAGTACCAGCTCAAGACATTACAAGTTTTTGCCCATCCTTTTGACTATCTCTGCACATCATTGCCATTCCTCTCCAAAGGAAGGTGAATGAGAAAGGGATCCAGGGTCCCCCCTGTGCATCTTCCTTATCCCTCCGGTCTGCTAAACACTTTTCCCTGATACTTCTTCTGCACAGGCTTTCCCTGATCCATATGCCCACAGAAGCTGTTGCCCAGGGTGAATTTTAGTTGGAGTGCAGGACTTTCTCCATGCCCTGCTCCTCTTCCCTAGCTCCTTATCCCAGACTCATCATGCTCTCAAATAAACCCAAGCAGTGCAGCGTCTCAGCTGGCAGCCAAGCTCCAGGACACGCACTGGTCGTGTAAGCAGTGAAGACAAGAGTGGCAAAAATGGCAAAGACAGCAGCTGATGGTGTAAGATGATTCCTGGAGAGCTGCAGGCTGAGCTGTGTGAGGCACCATGGAGGATGCCATGGGCAGTGAGCAATGGAGAGCATCCAGCATTCCCTTGGTGAAGTGGCTTTGCTCAGTTCACCATGACACCTGGGCCATATTTTCAATATTGGAGCTCAATGACTGGTCTTTATGTTGAAGTTAAGATCTCTTCAGACCATTCCACCCAGCTGCTAAATTCATGGTTTCCAAGTACAGTGTCCTGTTTGGGAGTCTGCATTTTACCAGGACAGAGAGAGATATTGGAGGTTTCTGTTACCCTGAAGAGATGTTTCAAATGCATCACCAGGGAAAGGTGTGTTCTTAGCCACTATCCCCACAGCTCCAAGACTCAGCAACTTGTCCACATTATACAGGACAACTCAAACCCTCTTTTCCCCCACAGGTGGCCAGCTCTCTCATGGAGCCATGCTGCTGGCCTGCAGAGGCTGGTGCTGCTCATCAGAGCTCAAGGGCACGCATCTGACATGCACGGGACTTGCATCAATGCTCCAGGAACAGACATGCACTGGTGGCTTCCTGGAAAATAATCTACTAGCAGCAATCTTTTTGTCAGGCAATTCTAGAGTGCAATGACCCCTTTCTCCAAGGTAATTTGGCTTCCAGCCACCTGTAAGCCCCCCCCCCCCCCCCCCAGCTTTCTTTCCCTGCCAGAGCATGCACATTGTTAAATTAATGCTTCTCTCTCTGGAAAGAGGGAAAATATTTTCAGGACCTCATACCCAAGGAAAAGGTTTGCCATTGAAGGTTTTTGTAAAACTATAATTCATAATCCTGTCCCAGAGCTCCATGAATCCCTGATTCTGCCTTGGTATCTCACTTTTCATTCAAGGACTGTTTTGAATACATGTGTCCATAAGAACTACTGAAAACATCCTGTGCTGCCAGAACTAGGGTGCAAAGCAGTGGATTTCTTGAGGAAGGAGGTCAGATTACTGAATCCCTGTTTAGGGTGTTATTTCTGGAGTCAAGAGAAGTGGCACTGTCCTTAGTCGTTCCCGGGACAAGACTGCATCCCAGGCATCTCATGCTGCCCTGCCTGCCAGCAGCCCCCACCTCCTGCAAGCGGGAACACACAAACACACTTCACCAAGGGGGCAAGAGCCAGCACAGGACACATAATCCCCTGCAAGCACGACACTGCAGCACATGGCAGCTCCCACTCGCAGGAGCACAGCGCTGCCAGGACACCCAGCCCAAACACACAATGTCCTACCCGCTGCCCCCTCTTCCCTGGCAAACCTGGGGGGCCCATCCTCCCTGGGACTCCAGGATCTCCCTTCGTGGGGAAGAAAAGAGACAGAGAACGTGTGTGTTATATGGCTGTCACATGCTGTAACATAACCCAGCCAGCCTCAAACAAGGGGAGGCAGCTGCTCCGGGATGGAGAGGGATGGGGCACTAGTGCACCGTGCCTGCCTTGGGAACTCGCACCCGGTCACGCTACACTGAGATGGGGACGGCCCTCTGCAGGGACATGGGAAGGCTTCTGTGGGCACAAAGTGCTGGGAGGCAGAAGAGGGACACGGGAAGGGGCAGAAGGAACCTGCTTCCTAAGCAAAGTGTGCCCTGTGTCTCTCGTGGAGTAGGGAGGAAAGGTGGAAGGCAGCTGGAATGTATTCCCATGGACACAGACATGAGCAGGAGCATGGAAATATTTGCAGCATGGTCCCTCCCTCACCTGGTATCACTGTATCCTAGTACCATTTTGCTTAGAGTGGCAGGTGCCATTAGGGCCTGGATTTGGGCACTGGGAAGTACACAGACATTCCTCAGCTCCCTCAGCTGCTCAGGGAGGGGAAAAATACACAAACCAAACAGAAGTGCAGGCTCAGAGCAAAACCTTCTGAGAGTACCTTTTCTCCTGGAGTCCCAGGCTCACCCTGGTGAGAAAGAGAGAGAAAAATTGAGTGACAAACCAGGAGGAGAGAGTACAAATCCTCCTAGAGCTATCAGAGTGGGGGAAAGAACATTCATCTATGGGGGCCTTGAGCTGGTGGCACAAGAGTGCTTCAGTTGCGTATTTTTGTGCCTGGAACTTCTTTTATCTTCATTAGCCAGCTCCCAGGCTGCCCTAAGAAACCACCAAACCTCAGACTCGTGGCTTCCATAGAACAGAGTAAGCACCTTGCAGTACTTGCAGATGTTTATCAGATACAAAACAGCAGAGCAAGACAAGACTCATGTGCTGGCACAGAGGAATTTGCCACTCCCTGCTCTGTTTTCACAGAGGAGCAAGGCTGCGGGTGCAGCCGGGGGAGGCTGTGCTGATACGAGTTCACCAGACCCGCTGCCGGGTAGCAGGGGTGAGGCTGGAGACAGGTCTGGCACCTCTGCCAAAGGCAGGCAGTTCCGATATTCCCCATCAGCGGGAGCTGTCCGACCATTCTCCAGCGCCCTGCGCTCTCCCAGCTCTAGCCCGTGCCCAACCCAAGGCACTGCAGCCCAAAACTGACCTTCATCCCTGCGGCGGCCATCCCGGGAGCGCCCTGGCAGAGAGAGGAAAGACAGCAACACCTTGTTTGAAATTAATCGGACAGAGATTTTTTAAAACGAAACAGCATCAGTCAGGTGAAACTAAAAATGCAAAAATCCACATCTTCTCCTTTCCACAACTCAGAAGTAATGCTGTAACACCACACAGCACACATCCACACTCCCTGAGCAGCTGTTCACCTACAGCAGTGGCTCTGGGTTCCAGAAAGCTCTTCCAAAGGCAGGCACCATGAGCACAACCCAGTCAAAACAGACAGATTTCCACCCCCACTGCCCCCGGTTTTAGTCCTGCAAGTGAAGCAAAGGCCAACAAGCAGAATAGTGACAAATAACTGAGGAACGCAAAAACAGACCAAGGACCAAACCCCCACTTCAAGGCTTGAGCCCAGATACCTCAGCTCAAGCATCCTGGGAAAGGCTGGCTCATACCCTAGAGCCTTGGCCTGGCTATTCCCCCTCAACCTGCTCTTATCACAGAAGACAAACCCTGCAGTAAAATGTTTCCAGGAGAGCTCTGAAGCCAGACACCTTAGGGGAAAAACCAGACTTGCAAGCACTGCAATTCAGGTGTCATTCTGCAGTACAGAGCAAACCACCACCATGGGGACCTTGGAGTGCAGGCTGCCCTGCCATCCCAGCAGGTGCCTCAGAGCCTCAGGAGGCAGCTGCTCCCACAGGGACTGCTGCATTTCCCTCAACAGCACTGATGCAAAAAGCAAGTTGTCCCTGTCAACCATCCTCTCTGAAATCTCTGTATCCCCTGTGTTAGCATTAGTTAGGTCCTGGTTAGAAAAGGTCCAGTTAAAAAGGCAAATATGAGGGATAACTAAGGAGAGGGGAAGGAGTGAAGTGGTGTTAGAAGGTGGGAAATATGAGGGTGTGGGATGTAGCACATAAGGCAGTGCGGAGGACTGGGAGCCAAGTTCAAAAGTGAAAAAAGCTTGGAAAAGTTCAAACAAGGAGGAGTGGGGAGCCAGAGAGCAGCAGGATCATACCTCTCAGCTTTCTGAAACAGAAATCAGGGACAAAAGCTAAAAAACACAAGGACAGAAGATGGAGATCAGGGATTCTATGCAATAAATGGGGGGGGGGATGCATTCCAGATTGTCTCAGGGTCAGTAGGTTTTAGTGAACACGGGCTAGAGTCATGAAAGGGATAACATGCAGTAAGTGCCTTTGGTTAGGCCTTCGCAGAGCCTTGGGATGCCTGTTCCTCATTTTTCAGCCTCTGAACAGCAGTGAATGCAGATCATGTTATTTTCTAGTATTCACCCTTAAACTGCAATCCACAGACATGCAGAGCTGCTCACACACTGAGCCTGATTCATCCCTGCGTTAGCCCAGGCTCCCACTTGGGCAGCCCTGCTCATCCCAGCTGGGCTAACACACACCTGCAGTGGTCACCTGGGACAATTTACAAAATGCCAATTCCCTACAAACATCAGCAACTGGCTGCTCTCACTGGCATAAAGCATTAAGATCCTGATGTTGCAAGTCAGCATCAGACTGGGCATGCCATTTGCTCTTTAAAACACGTCTTCCCCCACCACTGCCTTCATAAATTAGGCCCTGTATTTTGCAATTTAGAAGCGTGAATAATTCAGCTGAGGACAGTCACTGGCTCACAGACACACACACAAATGCCTGTGCATCAGGGGCAGTCGAGTGCTATGGGTGAGGTCAGGCAGACAAGCGTCACTCCTCTGGTTACAAGGTACCTTAGAGCCATGTCTTCCTGGCAGCCCTGGCATGCCTCTCTCCCCCTGGAAGCAGAGCAAGACACACAGAGAAAGACAGCAAGAGACAGGAGATGAGTGCTCCCAGGGCTCCATGAGAGGAGTCCAGGGCACAGGTGATGAGAAACCCTCCTGAGAGAGGTAAGGCACCATTTTCTCCACCTGGCTGCCCTAGCTGGGGCCATTTCCCATCAGAGGCCCCTCTCAAGACTTACAGCAGGACTGACCCCACTGAAGTGCCATAGCCTCCATACCCTGCTACCACATCCCAGCATGCTGTAGGGCACAGGGAGGCACTCGGCCTGCAGCGACCCTGGGATGAGCAAACCTATTTGGAGAGACAGAGAATCCAAGGGCTGCCTTGTGCTGTTAGCCTGAATTTTGTCTGCTGATAACTGGAAAATAAAACATCTTCAGGCAATCTGCATACTGTCCCTGTCATTTTGTTCTGGGTGTTTAGTCCTTGCTTAAAATGGCTACTTATATATATATATATATATATGCTTTTTTAAAAAATAACTTTTTGCAATTACAGCACCCTGTGAACTGTATTTTGTAAAACAGCTTCTAATACTATAATATACATGACCTAGTGTGGTCACCTCCTGCCCTACACAGACTACTTAACTACCCTATTTTCAGCAGTAAGAAAAGTAAAGCAAAAATTAGGAACACTTTGTACTGGAGAACGTGGATTGGTCTCTCTCCTTCCCAACTATGCTCCCTGTCTTTTTTAAGGGAGACCCAGCAGGGAAGACCGATGCTTTCTGCTGGGAGACACCCACCCTGCTTGCAGAGACCATCCCCATAGGGCAGCCCAGCCTGTGACAGTAACTCCCCTTCCCAGAGACCTTCCTGGAAGAACTGCCTGCCGGAAGAGCTGCTTAATTATTTCGCCCTGCAAAAGCAAAGCCCCCTCTGTGAGAGGGAGCACGGTAACCCCCACAGGGGCAGCTCAGAGCAACCACCCTACACTGCGTTCCCTGATGACGCTGGCACAGCCCCCGGCACCGGCGGGATCACACAGGCACTAGGGCTAATTAGAGAGGGCAGCAACAAACGTGACACCGCACCACTGAAGAACAGAAAGAAACCCAGCGCCGGAGAAAAAGCAGGAAAAACAACTCTGCGGAACATCTTTAAACCTTTAAGCGTTTGAAAGCCATTGTAGTGCAGCGAGTACCCGCTGGGCTGCTCCCTTTGTGATCCGCGGTGCCCTGGGAGCTGCACACGGTGCCGCAGCCGGGCAGCAGCACCGCCCACCAAAAGCAGCACTGGAGCGGTGCAGCCGAGTCAGGAGCTGGGTACCAAAGGCAAAACACCCAGCGCTGCTCCCCAGGGGGCTTCAGGAAGGCAACCGGTAGCACCTCCCAGTCTCATGCTGATTTAGGAACCAGTAGACCTCCTGAGTTTCACGCTGATTTAGGAAGCACTCAGATGTCTCTGGAAGAGTTAGGCTACACCTCTCCCCTTCACACAGAAACCTCACACTCTACCTGCTGTGAGCAGCTTTATCCCCACTGGGTGCAAACGATGCCTCACGCTGATCAGCTCATCAGCTGCCAATTAAAGCAGACACCCTTCCTTTTTGCTCTTTACTGTGAGAGGCAAATTATCAGGGGTTTATTAAGAAAGGCTGTGAATACTTTATGGCTCCTTCCTCAGCATGAGAAAAAGCCTTATCCTATGGATCTTTCAGGGAAGAAAAGCAAGAAAATATCAATGAAGCTGAATGTGACAGGCTGGGGGCACTAAGTCAAATGCTCATTCAAGTGGCCCAGGTGATCACAATCACTGCCTAATGACCTTCATGAGACACAGATTTAGGTCCTTACATGATCAAAGTACAAACGGTGGCCACAGAAAAAAAACAGCTGAGACACAATCTAGGTTGTGCTGTACCTACCACTGGGTGGGGAGAGGTGATTAAATGAACAAGGGGTCTGTGTGATACTAGGAAACCTCTTCAGACCAGAGATATTCTTCACTGCCAGCCAAAGCAGTGATATTCCACACAAAATTGGCCACTACAGCTGAACTATGAATCGTGGTGTTTGTCCAGGGCTCCTCAAGGCAAAAAGAAGGTAAAATCTAGTCTAGGTAATTGGATCCAAAGTTGGAAGATTTAAAAGTCTTCCAGAGTCCCAATCAATCCTCCTAGGTGGGAGGACAACAGAAAGAAGCAATTTCCAAAGACAACAAATGCACGTGCTGTTGGATGTTCGGGAGCTGCTACTGAGTGAGGTCTGGCTGCTGATTTAAGAACGTGTCTGCACTTCCCTTTCAACTCCTCTGAGCAAAAAGAAAGGAAGTCAAGAGAAAAGTGACCTTGACAGTAACAAATGATGGTCTGTGTGTGAAAGAAGCTGCTGCTTTGGGGCTGTGGAGGTGCCCCTTTGGAGCTGCAATTTAGTATCTCAGAAAGTGGGGAGGGTTTAATCTCCGCTCTTCCTAATGTGGGGTGCGTAAGACATAAATAAAGGGCCAAGTAGCAAGACTGTGTCTCCAGGGTGGCCCTGAGTCAGGGAAGGCTCTCACCCTCTGGATGACCCTGAGACATGACTGCAATACCTGGAGACTTTCCCTTTGCCAGAACCCACATGAAGAGCTGGCTAGTGCTTGTACATGGGCATGAGCAAAGCAGGTGTTCCAATGCTAGCAGTGAAACATGGGAGTTTCAGCAAGGACTAAACACAGCTTCTCCTTTCAGCCTTTTCTCCTTCCCAGGCAACATTCTGACTTCCTTCAGTACAATTTAATGGGAGATGTGCTGTTGAGAGAGCAGCAAACTGCAAGCCCTCAAATCACATCAGTTCTGGGTGCAATTCCACCTTCATTCACACTGGCACAAACAGGAGCAACACCTTTGTGCCTGACAGAATTACACTGATGTGGAGATGGACACAGGGAACCTTTGGACTCTACATCCACTGTAGTATTTCTGAGGAGGTATTGTCTTCTTGTAGGAAGACAATCACTGCTGCACTGTTCAGCTATGAACCCAGAGCCTGCATTCCCAAAGAGCATTTCTTTAAACTCCAAGTAATGCATCCTTGGTAAGCTCTGAAGGGGCCTTTTCTCTCTTCAAACAGTAATTCACCCAGATGGAAAAGATATAGAAAGTGTATGTGCTGCACGATAAATGAGCTGCATGCCACACACTAAATACTTGAAATGTATGTGTCCCACTTAATGCCTTTCCAAGTATTACAGGACCAGTCTTTCCTCACGATGTCTAAGATGTATGGCATGACACAGTGTGCTCTGACTGCCATGAACACTTGCCAATGTTGTAATGTTTTAAGCACAGCCTACATTGAGTAATATACTTTAAATATATGGGTACAGTAAATTTCAGTCAAATAGATAACATCTGGGCAGAGACCATATGAGCCTGTAAAAAGTGTCCAGAAACAGACAGAAAAGCTGGTGCCAAACCTCAGCCTGAATGGCGGAGTTTGAGTGGATTTGATGCGTCAGCTAACCAGATTTTATGAGGAAACCCCAACCTAGCCCATCAAATAGAGAGATGTAACAAATCACCAGCAAGCTTCATAGTCAGAGAAATGCCTTTGGTAAGCATCGAATTCCACCGAACGGATGAAGGCAGCGTTTACTGCCTGAGCTCGGAGTGCCTGTCTGTGGTCAATCAGAGCACAGATGTGTACTCCACCAAATACCCCACAGAGCTGCCTTGCACCCAGCTTCCCCTTACAATCCATCAGCCCAAGGAGCAGTATCTCCCAGGTGATCTACTGTGAGTTAGAAAAACATATTTGTCGTGCCTACCTTTATGCCAGCATCCCCTTTTTCACCCTGCCCAGCAAAGGAGAGAGAAAAGAGGGGAAACAGGGAGGGACAGTAAACATAAATGGAAACCAAGCAAGCAGTAACAGCAAGAGACAAAGCAGCCGGAAGAGGGGTGTGATAAATGTAACCCCAGCAGTCCCGGTCTCCTGACAGCAACATGGTACCAGTCAAGCACTGGCTGCAGCCCTCCCCTCCCAGGGAGTGCAAAGGCACTTTAGGTCCTTGGGGCAGATGCTGGAGGTTGTCCATACTAACGCTTTTCTACATTATAAGGGTCTAGAAACCATTAAAACATTTCATGGTCCAGGGTACCCTCATTTTCACAGCCCTGGTGCAAAAGCCTCTAAAGGCTGGGTTGGTTTTATTCTTTAATGGGGGACTGTGTGTAGGTCCTGGTTCAGGACAGCATGGAATCACCTTGGCCAACAATTGCCCAGATTCTTCACACAGGAGCAAGTGTTCCTGTCTGTGTGGTTCATTCCAGGCTCTAGAGAACTGCCTCCAACCCTGGCCTTTGGTATCCCTTTAGGACAGGCGTGTGCCAATTATCTGCCCCTGAGAGGTGCCCCCACTGACTCGAGTTTAAGGGTTACCTTGGGGCCAGAGGCTCCAGGGAGGCCATGGGCACCGGGCAGACCTGACTCGCCCACCTCACCCTGAGGAAGAGAACAAAGAAAACAGTGGAAGAAGCAAACACAGCAGCAAGAAAAGGAGCTGTGGGTTGCCAGAAAGGTCAGCAGAGGTGTGAGAGGGATGTCCCACACTGAGGTGTCCCATACACACCAACCTACCCCTCGGTTTCTGGGAGAGGAGCACCACTCTGCATCAAGAAGGATACTCAGTGTATGAAATGTATGGAGTGAAGGGAACAGTCCTATATCCTACATCATAGCTGAGTTAACAACTTTCCTCAACATTTAGCCTTCTTTTCCCTTCCTGTTAAGATTTGGTCCCCAACATTCATCCATTCCTTCCAGCTTTCCCAGGGAAAGCCTTGGGCTCATCCTTCAAGATCAGTGTGGGCTCTTGGCTCAGTGGTGAATGAGCCAGACAAGTTGTTTCATGTAAAAGGAGCTGGTAGGAGAGGCCCTCGCTGTGAGGTCGCTGCCGAGAGCTGCCCGCCCTGCGCACACGGGACAGGACGGGCTCCTAATGGAAAACCCAACGGCTTGCTGGGAGAAGGGGCAATAAATCGTGTCTGTCTGCAGGAGTGGGCTGTGGTCTGCAGGGGCTGTAATTTCCACTTCCTGACATAACAAAAACTTCCCCGTTTATACAGAGCTAATTAAAAAGCTCTCAGGTCTTGCCATTTTGCTTGCTGAGCACACATAAAGCAATGTGGAGATAACAGGGCACACAGGATTCCTTCCTGCTGGGAACATTCACCTTCCCCTTCTCCAGCTGCCATCTCTTTAGCAGTATCTCTTCATTCCCTCTTCTCCCATTTGATCTTCCTTTGTGTTTTTCCCCTGTCTCTCTTCCTGTCTCTTCATTACACCCTCCGGGCTTGACAGCACTGCTGTTAATCAGCTGCTGCTGAAGGCATTAGGGCATTGCCAGCTTCTGCCTTTTAACCCAGAGCAGGAGTGACTCTTTCCTGTATCCCAGAGAGCAATAGCCAGGGATTTGGCCCTTTTCAGCCTCCATTTGGGTTTGGATGCATAAGAAACGTATTTCAGCCTGGAAGTGGTGTAGAGAGGCACACACACAGAGGGAGATAATTGTTCCATAGCTGCTGGAGAGTTAAAGATAACTCCGGGCCCGGGCTCTCTTTATACACAGGTGATAGCAGGGAATCTGTGGGACTGTTGCAAAGCCAGCAGGAGCAGAGCTCCACAGAAGGCTCCAGCACAGTCCACAGGTTTTCAGCCATGATTCCAGAAAGCATCAGTGCACTTAATTCATTTAACAACACTGGAGCTTCCCTCCTTACCTTTCTGCCAGGGTATCCCTGAATCCCAGCGTCTCCCTGCAAAAGGCAAAAAGACAAAAGAAAGTGAGGCTTGGCCTGAGAGGGACAAATCTCTGCCCTTTTCCCTGGGTATTGCTGGGATGGAGAGCATTCCATGGGGAAAATTCGCCTTTTGCTCAGTGATTCCAGTGAGTTCCCATCCCTTCAGACCCACAGGCCAGCATTACCTGTACTGGGCTGAGCCCTGGCAGGAAAGCCCTGGCAGACAACTAACATGTGTCAGCTCTGTGTCCCAACTCCACAGTTCCAATTTCCTCACCTTGGCTACATATCTCAGATAAAAACAAATTAGGTTGGGTGGCTGCAGCTGAAAAACAACAACAACCACCCCCTCCCTTGTACTTTGGCAAGTGAATAAATGGGAAACCATGGCAGAGTTAACAATAGCATTGCAAAATCCATTCCTGAAGCACTGGGAAATGCTTTGAGAATGGAAGAAGCCAATAAAGCTGTGTGTGGCAAACAATTTTGCAAGATGGGCTGATGAGGCGTGCCTGGCTCAGTCGAGATGCAACTCAGACGTGTCGCCTGGATGAAACCCATGAGTCAGCACACGGGCCGGGCCCCAGAGGCAGTGCTGAGCTGGGTTAGAAATCCTTCTCAGATGTTTGATGTAACCTCTTTTACCCCTCCTCCATCCATCAAAATGTACACATCTGTCCTCGTCAGGAGAGTCCATCTCTGCTCATCATCTTTCTACACCTCTAAGTGAGGTGAGATGTCTCACCTTTGGTCCAGGAGGCCCAGGTAAGCCCTGTGGATAAAATCAAAACAGACACTGGGGTTGGAAAGTGTAGACATTACATGGACAGCAGGGTGATGGGGGGGTGCTGGCTGGTTTGATTTGAAACAACCCTTAGAGATTTGCACTGGTGAGCTCAAACATTCCCAATCTATTCTTCGTGTAGATATCTTAGTCCGTACACCTAAACAAACTTATGCCCATAGTTCTCCATCCCCCAGGTTTGTTCTTGCTGATTTTGAAGACTAAAAAGCTGCTTTGCCTTATGCATTATGCTCCAGAATCTTTTCTGTTTCTCTGGCTTGCTTGGGGAACTTGTTCCCAGCCCACTGCAGCTCTGGAGTAAATCAAGCATATGCAGCTTCCTCTGGCAAGCCAAACAGAGAGAGTATATTAACAAACAAACCACTTGTGTCTCTAAATGAGAAATAACAAAAAATTTACCTGATATGAACTATGAAGCATACCAGACAAACGTGTGTGTAAATATAAATAAACAAAATATCTATGCAGGAGCTGCCTGTGAGCAGGCAGGAAAGGAAAACTACTCTAGATATGCTCTGATGCCTATGCCACCTGCTTTGGTAATTCAGGTGTTTAGCCATCCTGTCCTTGGCTCCTCAGAGAGAGATGGAGATCTCTCAGAGAGAAATGAGGGTGCCAACCCCTGTATTGTGTGCGGAGAGCTGCATTTGCCTCCAGGGATAAGACTTGCTTGTCCTGCTAGCAGACCTTGAAAACTCTTGGAGATGGAAGCTCCTTTAATTCCCAGTGGCTACAGAGCCAGCATGCCCCTGGAACAGAGCTGGATTCTTGTACCCACCTTTCCATCTCTGCCAGGCTTTCCAGGTTCTCCTGCTCTGCCCTGTTGCAAGAGAGGGGTACATTAGCAGCACTTTCTGTCCTCTGCCCTGCCATTCAGCAATGGCATTATTTTATAAATGGTGCTTCTGCTCCCACCCTCCTCGGCTGCTTGCTAGGACAGGGACAGGACTTCAAAGGGGTGGCAGGGAGCACGACAATTACACCCCATGTGTTACTTCCTCCCCGGGGGCATCTGCAGGGGCTTAGGAGGAGGAAATGAGCCTGGGGTCACCCACTGTGCGTCCAGATAGCAGCAGCACCCAGTTCACATCCCTGCCTTCCCTCTCACTCCCCTCTTTCCCCGGAACTTCTTCCTCTCCACACATCCACATTCTCTGCAAGCCTCCTGTCCGTGGCTATCTCAGCTTCACTAGAACCAGCAGTGCCCAGAGGAAACAGCCTGTGCCCTGGGGGATGGGGAAGCAGAAGGATTTCAGTTTTGGTAAGGACTTACAGGGGGTCCAATTGGCCCAGGACGTCCTGGGATTCCTTCAGGTCCAGCTGGTCCAGCGGGCCCTGGTGGACCAGGGGGCCCCGGGGGACCTTGGATCCCCGCCTGTCCTTGTTCACCCTGCAGTTTGTAAAACAAGAGTTACCAGCAGGCAGAGCAAAGCCTTCACACCATCACCCTGAGGGCCCAAGGCAGGCCAGCCTGACTGAAGCAGAGGAGATAGAAGCAAGTCCCAGGTTACTGCCAGGAGAAGTTTCCAAGAGTGATGGAGAGCCCTGCCGAGGACAGGTGGGCTGCCTGGGAAGCAGGAGCCAGCACCCAATGGTTTGCAAAGACATCTGAGATCACCTGGTCAGAGCTCCCTTCTAGAGGGATCTAGTGATGACAAAGCAGTCCAAAGAGACCTTTTTCTTCACTGAGCCAGCCAAGTAAAATTTATGTGTCAAAGACCAACATCTCTTGAGTCTCTGAGGAGGCTTTCCAAAGCACTTGACAGTCACATGTGAAGCAAAGCGTCCCGTGACGACACTGGCACTTCCAGGCAGAGCCACAGTGTCTCACCTCAGCCAGTTTTCCCCCCATACTATATTTGTTGGACAACACTCCCTCTGTTTTGCCAAGGACCAAAAGTAGAAATGCCACAAACCCAAAAGAAAATAACACGATCATCATGGCATTCCTGGAGCCCACCCAAGGCAGGCCCATGTACACCAGGCAGAGCCTGTTTTTCTAAGATTTAACAAGGCAGTGCATGCTGAGCCACCTGCCATTTTCAGCTCTCTGAGATGGAGCCGTTTGAGCCGGTTCCTCCCCAGGTCCCTCAGTAGCCATTCGGCGGCTGTGGCTCATGCCTCAGCAATGTCATCTGGCCCAAAGGGCCTGGACGTGGCACCAAGCGGCACTGAGGAGACAGTGGGTTGGAAGCACCACGCTTGAATACCAGACTGCTGATCTATAATTGATGAATCCAGCGAGCTCCTAGGGCACTGTGACACCCGTGCTAAGCTGTTTGCTTATTAGGCTCACCTCCCTAGATAAAGTACCACGACAGCTTACTGCTAGTGATCCAATTTAAATCTGAAAAACTTCCTTTGGTGGATCCATGGGAAGCTAGAAACCAAACATGGCTGTTTCTCAATTAAAAGTCAGTGGGTGTGCAGTTGGGTCTCTGCTGCATTTATCCTCTCTACAGCCTTATACACTGGAGGAAAATGCATGAAATCTGTCCCCTGTGTTCCTACCAAGTGCACTGTTTATCCTGGCTGCCTTTAGTAAAACATGCAAATACAGGGATGTTTGCTTTATTTAGAATGATAAATGAAAAGTAATAAGCTGCAAATTTCATCCTTTCTGCCATGAGCTCTATTTAAAAGAAAATTTCCAAGACGTGGGCCAGGCTCACGAGAAACTCGGTCATATGTGGAGCAACAGCCCTTTTCCTGTGCCTCGCTGCCCAACCCGCAGCCCACGCTGGGAAGCCTGCAGGGCCAGGCAGGAGGGGTGCCCTTGCTTCTCCCCATTTTTAAAGTGGATCTTCATTCATCCTGTGGCCCTTGAAAGGGAATGCAAGTTCCTTCCTAAGCTTCCTTATCCTCCATACTCAGTGTTATTCAACTATCCTGTAAATGGTCTCATAGCTTTTAAACATGGAAGGTAATTTGGATCTAATGAAGATGTTGGGAGGACACTGGAATATATTTCTAGATTTCCTCTTGCCTTAACCTCTCATTCCAGCTTCAAAGACTTTCCTCACACTACATCTTATAATATCCCCAGCATGGGTGCACCATGGGAAGGCAAAGGGGGCTTTGTCCATCTTACTTTGGCTCTCTCTCTATTCCCACCTCAGCTACTCTCTGCCAGCCCAGTCCATGCTCGGAATTTAGGGCACTAAAATGCAGCATGGTGCTGGAATGGGGTGCTGGTAGGGGACAGGGAGCTGGGCAGAGCAGGAGCCCTGCCCCAGCACAGGGAGTGGCTGGAAGGAGCTCACCCGAAGTCCTGTTTGCATCACCCTCACTTTGCTCTCTTGGGACAGCAGGCTTTGCTCAGGCAAGTGCCCATCCTTGCAGATCCCTAAACACACAAAGTGTTATTACCACATCATTATAGTCTCATTAACATGTTCAGCATAAACGGACCCCCACAGAGCTAAATGGACAGTAAGTGGACACAGTAAGTGGGAGATCAGGTGTCATTTTCCTCAGTTGTCATTCTGTATTTTTAGCTGTCGACTGGAACTATTTTTCAGTTCTTTTAAACACCAGCCAGCCACCCTGACTGCACCCCAGCATTGCAATGCTTGCTCAGCCTCCTCACAGAGGACCCCACTCAGTCCATGCCTCAGCTAAGTCCCAGCCCTTGAGCAAAGCACTCCTGCTGATGTGCTCAGAGGTATCAGCAGGATTTTCCTCTCTTCCAGGCGCTGGTGCTAACATCCATTTTGCAGCCTCACTTTTTTTCTTAGTACTCATACACTGTGCTCCTGGAATTGCCTGGTGCTGTCAGATCTTGTAGGAGCAGACCACACCCTGTTGCATTCAGAGAATGAACACAGCAAAGGCAAAACGGATCATGGCAAAACTCTCCGGTGAAGGTTTCCTCTGCGGACAGAGGGAATTTGCAGCCCTGGCTGACGACAGGATGCAGGGCAGCTATTCAAGTTTCCCACTTCATCCTGGAGAGGAACTTCAGCTTTCAAAGCCTTCCCAAGAGGTCAGTCCTTGGCCTGGCTCTCCAGACTGTCACTTTGAAGGGCAAACAGCGCGATACATGGGGCTCTGTGTGGTGCGAGTGCTGAATCGATAGAAACTGAACTGAAACCATGGGCTCAAGTGGGAAGGTCAGGATTTGTCCAGAGGTGGGCAAGGACCAGGCACCTCATGGCAAAGGTTTCTTGTATCCTGCAGTTCCCTGCTGGCATCCGACTGTCTAGACAGGCAGCAGGGTGACAAAACCCAGCCACTTAATAAAGAGTGCCCAGCACACTTCAGCGGAGTAATTGCAGCAGTTTGTCCACACAGGAAAGCTAATCCCAACTGATGGAATGAGAGAGCATAAAGTGGGCTCATTAAAAGCCACATGAACTCTGACTATGGACACTCTTATTCACTATTCATATGGCCATAATTCACTTTATGAATTCATTCCCAAAATAAACTAAACACAAATTATGGCCCTGGAAACCAAAATAAATGTGTTTACACAAAGATTTAATTCAATTTAATGAAACCATTCTAAGAGCTTATTTAAACACATTTCCCCAAGTGCCTCAGACTAGACTAGCCCTTAGAAGAAGTGTTCGCCTATTCATTCATCTCAGTTAAATTTCACAGACCTTAGATGAATTTCAGCAAGAGGCTTCCAGCCTCTTCTGGAGATTGAATATGCAGGAACTGACTCCTTAAGGGAGGAGGCTGCTTGTCGACAGCCCCAAGAACAGCTTCATGGCCCATTTATTTTAGTTCAAAAATCTGGCTTCACTGCATTTCTTTTTAGCAACAATATCGCATCAAAGATTTCCTTCACTTTAAAGGAAGTCCCTCAGCTCTGCCTGAAACTCTTGGAAAGCCCTCTGTAGGGGAAGAAAGACAGGTAGCAAGCTGATTAATTGCAAGCATTGGGATAAGCTCAGAAACAGGCAACAAGGAGGAGAAGTCTACCTGGAAAGTGCGTCTCTTTATGACCGGAGGTGGAGCCAGCCGCACTGAATTGAGGAGAGGCAGCAGCTGAAGAAGATCAAACCAGAAGGTCGCAGGCCAAAGGAGGCCATTAGGGCACCGAGAGTCAGAGAGCAGCCAGGGGAGAGAACAGAGAAGAGGGGAACAGAGAGACTGCCATGAAAATGAAGCCCGGCAGGAGAGCGGCGCGGGGCGGGTGCAGCGCAGGTACCTGCTGGCAGACCTCTGAGCTCCTCCGTGCTGCTCACAGGGACACCCACCAGGGGCCAGCCTGGCACGTGTGGGGTGCCCACTCGCCATCCCAATGCCCCCACTGCACAGAGCTTTCACAGCTCCCTCTGCTCGGAAACAGAACTTAGCCAGAGGATTTCTGACTCAGCTCTGCTGATCTCCTTAGGAACGGCTCACTGCAAGACATCCCTCACTGGCTCTGCTAGGCTGTCCAGCAATGGGACTGTTTCTCTTAACTTTCATCACCATCAGACTTGGGGCAACTATCAGAATTACAATTTTCTCCAAGTTTTCCAAGTGTAGTTTTCTAGCTCTCTTACAGGAAACCCAGTGTATCTCCAGGTCTCACCCTTCCTCCAGGTGTGGAAGGGAGCCGAGAAAGGCTAGCTGGGGTCAGCAGAGAGGTTCTGCCTGGTTCACTTAACTTGGCAGACACAACCACCATGGCCAAGGGACAAGACCAGGCCTTGGAGCTGGACACCTAAGCAGGGCATTGCCCTGGCAGCCTGCGCTTTGTTTTTCCTTGCTCAACAGTATCATCACCTTCTGACTGCTTATAGCCAGGAATGTTGCCTTAGGGCACAAAGCTGACCCGGACACACGGAATCAAATGCACTAAAGCCCAGGAGCATTTGTTCACCCTTCTGCAGTATCCAGTTTCCACTTGCATGCACGCTGCTGTCACCCTGGCACCCACCATGTCGGCTCCAGGCCCAGGAATGCTGCTCTGGCCTGATCCACTTTCCTGTTCCTATCAGTTTTCCATTGAAGCTGCTCTTGATTTACACAGGGAGAGGCGAGAGAGAGCCTTTCTGTGCTTGGGCACAAAAACGTGTCCATGTGTGACATTTCCCCACGTGAGCTGTGCACTCAGATCCCAGAGGTGTGCCCACAGGCGTCCCACCACAGAAACCATACACTTCCAAGGAGCACATTTTATTCCCTTTAAACATTGTACTTCACGTGTGCAGTGAAAGCAAGGATCCAGTCCTGTTGCAAAGAGAAGTAGTAACCCAATTTTGCAGCATCATGATCAAGTGGTTGTGTTCAAATGCACTGATCCAGACAGCCACAAGCTATCACTCCAAAAGCAGTGCTGCTGGAAATTCAGCTGGGCTGATTTTACCCAAAGGCAAACTTCTCCTTTCTAAAAGACAGTGCAGGAGGCCCCTTAGCTCAGGAGAGCCGGCTAAGCTGGCTTTGCCTGGCTGCTTAAGTGCTGAAGGGTATCTGAAATATCATACAGCTTACAGGGAAGCTGAGGGAGGATGCTGGAAAGGATAAGGAGGAAAATGGAGAGAACCAGTCCTGAAAACAGGCAAGACAAGACCCTGCAATGGATTCAGGTGAGAAGAAATCTGAAGGCACTTCCACCCAGCTCCTGCTCTGCCCCCCTCTGTGTTCCAATGGGAAGTTTTTTCAGAAGGCAGTGTGCAATATTGGATCTGCACCCTTGAGCCTTTGCACCAGGACTGGGTCCCCTCAGACCGCTACCCACAAACCTTCAGCGTAAGGATCTGGTTAGAGCGCAGGGCTGCAAGTGTGGTGCTTAGGTATTCCTGGGGAACAGGGAACACACACGAGACAAACGGGGTCAGTTAGACAAACAGCACTTCTGAGAGCAAACGCAGCATGGCTGGTCTCCCCATTTCCCTGAGTGGCACTTTGCAGCAGCTTGAGTGGCCCTCTCACCCTGAACGGGCAGCCCCAATGCCTGGGCTTATCCCTCACAGCAGTGCAGGCCACACAGATTCATACAGACAAAAAAAAGTAGGAAACTACAACAAGAGCCAAGGCACATACCCTAACCCTGTATTTCCTTCCTAAGAAAACAAATATGAAAGAAAACTGAAACATCATCCCCGGTTTGTCAGGATGCTGGTTTTCATTTCCTCACCCAGAACATCTGACAAAGAACCTTATCAAACAGAAAAGCAAGAATAAACTGCAATTCGGTCAACAGTGTCGCTTTTTTGCAACAAGGCCCATCCTAATTTTCATTCAGAGAGGAAGAAAGAGAACTGCACCTCTGCTGGCTGAGCTGTGCCTCTGGCTCCCTGAACTTGCAGTTCAGGACAGCCTGTCCTTGAGTTGATCTGAGGACAGTCACCCCTCCCGTGAGTGTGTCTCAGCCTTGAACAACTCACGGGCTTTTTATAATGTTGAGCTTGGTGCCTCATGAGACCAAAAGTATCTCCATGAGAGGCAAGGAAACACTGCCAGGATGTGAGGCTTTGCACCCACCCTTTTCCCGCTGTCACAGCCCTGCAGCTCACCAGCCAATCTACAACCCTGACCCACCAAACCAGTGTGCTCTGCCCCCAGGCCTGAGCCCAGGCTATTTCCAGGGATGCACCAGCTCCCTTCCCAGTGTTGCTTTGGGTCCTGCCACTGCTTTTCACCTTGAATACTGGGGACAGTCAGAGCCAAGGGCTGTAACAGGAACTCAGGACACTGCTCGGGTGACCAGTGTTGTTGGCTTCTTTTTAACATAACAATCTAGTGAGCCGGCTCACTAAATAAACACAGCTGACCGGCTGTTATTGCACGGGGGACTGGCACTTCCCCACGGCCCCCTTCTCCCTTGCTGCCAGCCGAGCTCACTCTCCAGTGGCTCTGCTGCTCCAACCCTGCTCCCTCTGGGCCAGGGACCAGAGCCCAGCTGATTATCCAGAGGCCCATCAAAAATAAACAGAAAGCTCTTAAGCTTGTCTCCCTGTACACCCCGATTACAAATTCCAGCCACTTCATATGATGTCGTTCCAATGCATTTCCAGTGGATTTTCAGCACTCTGGTTGTTTTTAGAACTGGTTAAATCCCCTCAAACCCCATGATGTTCTCTCTCCACTCTTGGCTGCAGCACATGCTGACCAGGCCAAGACGAAGGGGCAGGTGGGGCAACATCCTGGCTTTCATTAAAAAGCTGCTGGCATCAACCGTCCCACTCAGCCTCTTCCTTGCAGGGAGAAAGTCCACCAGGCTTGGGGACTAGCACGGGGACCAACTCGTGGGGACCTGACAGAGCACCATGGCCAGGCAGTGCAGGGTTACCCTCAGGGAGCATAACCCTTCCCCTTGTCTCTATGCAGGGATGACACCAGCACGAGGGAGAAGAAAAGGGAGGAATGATGATAGAGTTTTCCCCAGGTCTTCAAACCCCACACTGCTCCAGGCCACCCAACCAGAGCAGAGGCTGTGGAAGCAGCACGGAGCCAGTGCAGCAGCTCAAGGCATGAGTGGGTGACCTCTACTCCTCCAGAACCCCAGGTTTCACTGGATTTTGGGCTGAGGACCTTCCCCTCTCCAGCACAAAGCACAGGAGGGTCTCCAGGAAGCAGAATTGACAGCAGCTATCTAGGGGTCAGCTCTGGTGGGCAGGAACAGACAGACCGGAGAACCAACATCCCTCCTGGAAAACCTTATCTGCTGCTTTTCTGCGAAACACATCAATCAGCCAAGCGCTGCCCCGGGGGCCCAGATGACGCATCCTGTTAATGGAACGATCTCTACTTCCAACAAAAAGCCATTCAGACGAAGGAGGATTAGCATGCAGGAAGGCACGGGACGGAGGATAATAACACTAATGACTTACCCTGTGCGGGTACTCTGCACACTGACCCTGTGAAAGACGGGGATTAAAAAGGAAAGGGTTTAAACCACAAACAGAGGTGACCAAAATAGGCGCGCAGGGTCAGATCCAGACGGTGTAAATCATTGTGACTGTATCAAACTCAGTGCAGCTATGCCAATTTGCACCTGATAAGCACCCTGCCTCCTGTCCCCATCCCCTGAGCCCTCTGCTCTTGGTACTCCTCACTCACAGTCAGATCAACCAGCACCAAATCCACCAATTCCCTTCCTCTATTTTAACTTTTAACAAGGCCCCCATTGAGATTACCTTCTCTCCTTTTTGTCCTGGGGGTCCCTATAAGAGAAAAGTGACCAAAAAGGCCTCAGTAAATGAAGGAATTCAGTGAATGCAAGGGGAAAGGGATTAGGGTGAGAGATGGGATAGGGATGAAATACTTACAGGTTGTCCCCTGGGACCTGCAGCACCCTTTAAAGAAACACAGAATTGAACATGGGATGATTTTCCATTTACAGTGACAAAAAGACAAGGTATGGAGTAGATGAAAAACTGAGCTGTTAAAAACAATTGTGAAGAAAATTCCCAAGAGAGATCCAGGTTCCCTTTGTTACTCTGGAGGAGTGAAAAACGCACACATGCTCTGGCTGCACCACGGGGGGGAAATATAAAAAGGAGAGGGAAAAAATCATCAGGAAAACACACCCTTATTGTTCCCAGGACCTCAGCTGACAGCGCGTCTCCTCGGCCGACGCTCTGGGATGGAACCAGAAGCAGCCAGGACTGAAGCCTGAGCTGGGATTGTGCAACAGGGGAGTGGGGAGGGGATCTTCAACATGTGCTTGCCAGAGGGCTATACTGACACTCGGGCTCAAAAAACAGAATTACAGAATTAGCAGAAGAAAACATTCAACACCTCAGTGAGCGAAGGTGACTACAGAGCCTCTCTCTTGACATACTCATATTTGGGATTTCATCATCAGAGATGTCAAGAGGAACAAGACACCATTTGGGCTTCCATAAAGTGCAGTCTAAGTTTATCATTTTCAACCAAAAGCGTTTTAGTATGATGCACATATGAAACAGAGCTTCAAGAGGGTGGGGGGGGGTGGGGGGGAACCACATTTAATACAAAAAATATGCTTTTTTTGGTTATTGTTAGATAAGTTGAAAGCTGCCAGATGGGTTTTCAGAAATCTTTCCATCAACTTTTACTTGTCCTATGAGGCCAACCACAAAAAATGTCAGCTCCCAAAATATATTTAAAGAACATAATTGCTAAGTGCAAGGAAAACACATCCCATGAGTAACTAGAGAGTTGCTGTTGTGGCATGATGAATGTGCAAGCCATAATGCAAAAATTACAGACATGCATCCCAGCACTGCTATTATGAAGTTACAGAATTAGGGATGCAGCTAGTGCATCAGCTGAGGTAGGATTGCTACCCTGCCCGTGAGCTTGTTTCCAGCTGAGGCACAACATCACTGCAAACCAACCCATCACCCGCAGACAGAGATATGTATTTTTACCATCTCCCCCTTCTGTCCAGGATGCCCCTGCAAAGGAAAGGAAACACACGTCAGCTTTGGCCACTGCAGACTGTAGATGATGTTGATTTAACAGCTTCTGCTGAGTGAAGTGTGTGTCGCCAGAGCAGTACAAGAAAGGTGCTATCACATCTCTCCTGGGGGTGAAGTTCCTCATGGCAAAAAGAGGGTCCTGCTGCAGGAAATTAGAAGCCAGAGGTATGGGCTACCAACCAGCTCCTTCTCCATTACAGCACTGGAGGAGTGTGTGGGGAACCTGGCTGCATGGCTGCTGCGTGGAGCTATGGATTGCATGTCCACTGGCTTCATGGAGAAGTAGCTTGTTTGTGCCCAGCTCTGAAGGATGGGAAGAACTTGGGTTTCTACTGCAAATCTCTAAGGACAGCATGGAGGTCTCACAGAGGTCTTTAGGATCCTTCCCTCCTCTACTGCAGCTCTTTTCAGCACGGCTGCAAAGAGAAGGAAGCTGTTGGCTAAGGCAGAGGGCTGATACCTCAGGGATCTGCTCTGCCTGTCTGATTCTGGGTGGGAGTGCTTGCTAAGGCTTTCTCTGCAGCAGCCAAGCTGCTGCACTTGTGAACTATTTTACAGATTTACCTAGAAAGGAATAGGCCATACTCTGCTTTTCTTAATCTCCTGACTCCTGCATCTCCTCCTGCCTGCCAATCTCCTAATTTTCTTTTAATCCATGCATGTGCATGACATTGCAAAAGAATCCCCTTTAAACACACGGTGTAACACACAGGCTGCAGCACAGTGGGACCTAGCAGGAGGCAGGGCAGAAGCCTGTAGAGAAGTTCTTTGCTTACCGGTTTGCCGTCCAAGCCAATAGGGCCCTGAAAATAAAAGAGGAAAAATGATGAGAAATGCTTTCCCCGGGGTGTCTGTCCATCTGCCCAGGAAGAACTATGTGCCACAAGACTGTGTGGGCTGGGGTGACATGAGGTGACTCCTTGCCCTCCTGTCCAGTCCTGGTAGGTCCCTGGTCCACTGAGTACCAGCCCAGAATTCAAACTGCTTCAGCAGGGATTTGCTCGCTGTCAGCACATTTCAGCAGCAGTGCTGGACACAGGAGTAGAAGCAAGGATGGATTCAAAGGCAATTTGCAAAAAAAAAAACCTCAGAATTAAAAATTTTACAGCATTCAGTAAACTAGTTGAATATCAGTAGTTTTCTCAAGACTTTGATTTAAAAAGGCACCCACCTTTGGGGGAAGAGGAATTTTTGCAAATGATGGAATAATAAAAGTGTCTCAGGGAAGAGGTGACATACAGCGCAACACATGCTGAAGGTACTGTTTGATGAGAAACAGGCTCCACAGGGCTGTCCCACCCAGCAGTTTCTCATGAGCTGGGCCGATTTGTTTTCTGCTCCTCCAAAAGCCAAAGACCACAAGGGCTTGGAGAGATCTGCTTCTCCTCAGCCCAGGGGCAGCTCACAGCCCCCCTTGTCACAACGGGCAGAGCCGTGGAGCCCGGTCAGACAGGGGGAGGCTGCCAATTCCTCCCATTTTCCAGGCATGAGAGTCCCCCCTGCAGACCTGCTCTGGCTCATCCAGTGTCCTGGAGCAGCAGCTGAGCTGCCTGGCGGGAGCAGGGATGTGGGGGGTGTTTGTGTTTGCCTCAGGCTTCCTAGCTGTCCAGGATAAATGCACATGAATAAATAGCAACGGATGGAGCTCTTCAGCAGCCTCAGCGCTTCAGAGAGTGCTGCCAGCAACTGTAGGATTGAAATGAAATTTGCTTTGTCCTCTCCTGGGCATTATCTCTGTTCCCTTGCAACTGTGCTGGAGAAGAATTCCCCCTCATGTCCTTTCCCTTTGGCATGACCAGGGTAGCCTAGCACAGTCCCCAACTGACCCTCAACAGGCCAGGCCTTTTTTGGATCCCAGACACTTGCTGCTATTGGAATATCACCTAAAAGCTCAATTAAAGTTGGAATTTCCCCTAGCTGGGGGTTGTTTTCTTTGTTTGGGATAGGGGTATTTCTCAGGATGGTTTTCTTTTACCAAACAGATCTGGCTTTAACTATTATTTTAACTATTATTTTAACACTTGGGGCTTTTTATTTAATTAGTTTTCTTTCAGAGTTGTGCGGTTTGGTAGGTTGTTTTTTTTTTTCTCCCTAAGTATCATTTAAAAGAAAAACAAAAGTAGTAGAAAAACAAATGAAGAAAAAAATTGCTTTTTCCAGTGATATCAGATCAGGTCATTGGTTTCAGGAAGAAATGGTGAGATACAGCAAGCACTTATGAGGCTTCCTAGTAGTATCACACATCCGTACTTCATAAATTAAGAGTTACACTTACCGGGAATCCAGGAAAACCTCTTGTTCCAGGCTGTCCCTGGGAAGGATGGAACAGAGACAGCAGTTTAGAGGAAGTGAAATGAATTTTGATGGATCCTAAGTCCTCTCTACAGAGCCTTTCCTCCAGCCTCTGACCAATTATCCTACAACTATCCGAAGAGATACCCAATTCCCCTCCAAGGGGAAAGTGTCTTGGGAAGGAGGGGAAATCTCTCATCCCCACTCCAATTTGTACAGGGCCAAGAAAATGCTGGAGCAGCTCCAGTTTGGATTGCAAGCAGTTTCCTTGAAGTTTCTACATTAATTAAATGGGTGTCCCTAGCCCATATGTTAGGCTTTTGGAGTATATTCCAGAGGCTGAGCTCATTTTATGGCAGTTCTTGCTGCCATAAACCTGAGATGTTTAATGCAGGGTGCTGTTCTGTGCAAGACAAGCCTTGCAGGTCACTGGTGTCTAAATACAACCATCCCTCTCCTCCTCCTCCCTTCATCTTATATTCCAGTTCATTCATTTTCCTCAGAAATAATTCTGGAGATGATATTTTTTCCTCTTCTGCTTTTTTTTTTTTTTTTTTAATTTTTATTTGTGTCCTCTGAGAGCTAAGACAAGAAGGAGAGTTAGGCTGTGTGATGAGAGGAACATAAGCACCACAACTTTTCCCCCTGCCCCTTCCTGGCTAGCTAGCTATGGCTACCAGTTTGGGATCAGGTACAGCAAACACTGGCTTGGGATGTGTTTGGCAGCTTCTTCATCCCCTGCTTAAGAACACCAAAAAAAGAGAAAATGTCCTGGCTGTTAATTTTTTGTAGTTCTTCAATTTTTGGGGCCTGTGACAAGGTCACAGTTACCATAGTTTTGTTGGTATCCAGGAAAGATACCACTTCATTTAAGGATTTTTCAATCTGTTTTCCAAGAAAAAAAAGGAAGGAAGCATATGGTCCATCTGGCCCAGACTTCAGCAGATCTTGAAGCACTCTCATGTAGATAGAAACAGCCGGATGAGGTAAATCCTGTGCCACGCTCATCAGCTGACCTCTGTGGCATCTTGCCTACCCTGAAAGCTGTGCTATGATGCCAAAATGCCCAGCTTCCTTATGCGTTCTCTCATTTTGGGGAAAAAAATGCCTTCTTCAGCAATTTGAGCTGCCATGACTGGATTGCTGAAGCCCCACAGGGGTTTCCTAGGATAGAGCTGGGCATAAACAGGGTGCATCTCTGCCTTAACTAGAGTGATCCCTTGTGGTGCTGAGGGAAGGGCAAGGAGGAGATGGGGCTCCTGGGCTGAGAGGTTGAGGTTTGCCACAGTGAAGCAAAAACAATCCTTTGGGAGACCTCAGAGTTGCACTGATAGGGAAAACCTTCAGGTAACATCTCCAGCCACCCTCTGTCTGCAGAGAGACTCAGTAAGGGCTTACCCCTGCACAGGATGGATCCAAACAGCCTCCTTGCAGGGTGTGAGGGATGCCCCTGCCACAGAATCCCTCACTTCACACTGAAGAGCTCTGTTTTTCCACGCAATGCTAGCAGGACCTAATTACATTTGCACTATTTCTTTAGTTCTGCAAAGTTGAACTTGGTCAGCTTTGCTTTGAAAGATACACACAAAACCACCTGGCCCTGTTGGCCAGTGACCAGGAGGGAAGATAGGCTATAAATTAAAGGATCTGTCCACTGCTGGCTTCTGAAAAGGCAAGAAGCAAGAAGAGCCTAGCCAGAATTCTGGTTCCCTGCTGGACACCTCCCTGACAAAAAGTGCTAAAAAAAGAATTAGGGAGAAAACCTGGAAATAGTGCAATTTGGCTTCCTCTGTAGACTACAGACTGCTGCTTCTTTCTCCTTGGAGGACAGCAGAATGATTTGCACGGTATCACGCCAAGACAACAGTTCAGCAGCGAGCAATTCCAAGAGACTGTTTTTGTTGGGTGGCTGGTTTTCCTTGTCTCCTTTTAAAAATGTTGATTGTATGAAGTATGTAATCCTGGGAGCTGCCAAATCATGGAGACCGTCTGTTTCTGCCACTATCGGTGCACTGTCCCTCTCTGGCCAGGAGTTAAGCAGCTCTGAGCTCAGGCAAAAACTTTAACCTCCAAACAAAAATCTGGAAACTATTTGTCATCCCACATCTTTCCGAGTGGCCCCTTGGCCAGGGTTTCCGTGTTTGTCTTCAGTGCTCAGCCATCCTTTTGACCTATCACCAGCTCCCCAGGAAACTGGATCATCTTCACAGTAGGCTTGGCAGGGGGAAAGTGTGGACTTGGGCCGGCCCTGGCACCTCAGGGTTTTGACTGGTGTAGGCAAAACCCCATTTTAGATACCATTTGCCACCTAATTTTTCTGCTGCTTTAAAGATGCAACGTGCTCTGCACTTTCCCAAACAGCAGCAAAGGCAGCAGCACCAAAGCAGACAAAACTGTCCTGCAGACCAGGCGCAGGTCCTTCAAGAAAACTGTCTCCTTTGCAGGACCTGATGGCTTTTCTCTCTGATTACTATAATTACACTGTTCAGAAGGCTGAGAGCCAGAGCTTGTGAGAAACAGCAAAAACAACGGGGCACTTACCCTCCAAAATCTGCTGTTTGTGGAGCAGGGTGGTCTTGCTCAGACCTTAGCTTGAGAGACTTGCCAGCCCCTCTTCCTCGCCTGGACACGTGGCCCGGGACCATCTGCTAGGCATAAAGCACTTGGGGAGACCCATTTGGGTCCTGGGCTTTGGTTCTGTCGCTTCTCAAACTCCAGCATCCCCGGCAGGTGGGCCTGGGGACCAGCAAAGCTGTTTTTTATTAGAAACACTTGTCATGGGGCTTTTGGGAAGTTAATTGGAAAGCCAGATGTAGCCAAGTGTTCGCACTGCCTGGGTCTCTCTCACTTGACCTCGGCTGTGAAACAAAGGTTGCCAGCAGCCCATCCTCTCTGCAGGTCAAGGACGGTGCTCTTCACAGGTTAATCAAAATCGGAAGTGCCCACTGGGAGGGAGAGAATTGAATCTCCAGGTCTTTTTTCATGGAAATCTCCGGTGGAGGCTGTGCAGGGATGGAGTGGAGAGGTCAGGCTGCACTCGCACAAAAGCAGAGGCTTGATGGCTGAACCACAGTGCAAGAAGCATCCAGCATTTAGGGCACGTAAACACTCCAACCCTTCATCTTGGTCTTTTTTTATGACCCAGTCCTTGCAAAAAGTTTTGTCTGGGTGCCTCGTTGCACCTTGTAGAGACACTTTTACTGGAAGAGGGTGCAAAATCCTGCCTTTTTACAGACAGATAAGTGGTAACCATGCTGACAAAGAGCTTCCAAGATTTTGGTACACGACAAAGACCTCTGAACTACCCTTTGTCTTTATGAGCTCCCCAGTCACTGGCTTAGCTCTGATCCTGCCCATCAGTAAAATCAGGGGGCTTGTTCCCTTGCTGATTAAACCGAAGGCTGAAATTAGCTAGGCAAAGGGCAAATTTTCTCCGAAAGTGATAGCAGCCCTGTTGCACAAAGGAAATATGCTTCTTCCTTTTAAATGCAGGACTTTGGTTTCCTTGCCAAGGGAAGGCTTCCTCATTTGTTCTGGAATATGAGCTATAATTTCATTATATATAGTATATAATAGCAGTATAAAACCAAGGCTAGCTCAGCATGGGAACCACATTATACAGGGTTTTTGCTCTTTCCAGCTGATGCTGAGTCTCAATGTCCCTCCTAAGCCTTCCCCAGTAACTTGCCCACATCCTGCATCAGACAAAAATAGAGAGAAAAGCCACTTACGGGTGGACCGCGGGGCCCGATGATGGACATGCCAGCTTCTCCTGGAGCACCCTGCAGAGAGACAAAGCAGAGGAAAAGGGGTGAGAATAGGAGAGGAAAACACAAAGACAACTATATTCCTGTCAAGACTGTGAGTATATGAGGGTGCCTTAGGTGTGAGATCTTCAGGGCTTATGGGGCAGCTGCTGTTCTGCCTCCCCCAGCTCCTGCCTGACACTTTGGGAGAAAAGATGTCCTTGAGAGCTGCTCGGATGTGCCAGAAAATGGAAACTGCACAGCAAGGAGAAGTATAAACACATAAAATACTTTCTGGCAAAACAGAGGTTCTGCCCCATTGCAAGTGTGAAAGATGGCCTGAAACCCTTTCTGTTTCCTTCCTGTGAGTTCCAGGAGGGTTGTGTCCCGCAGAAGAAAGAAAAAGAGGGATGTGCTGGGCTCCAGGGAAATGGGAGCTGCAGGCAGCTTATTTGGCTGCCTCCAGAAATGCCTCGCTTGCGTACTTCTCAAACTCAGTTGAGATGTGGATGAAAACAAAGCAAAGTGCTTGCTGGAAAAGGAAACAGCTGCCTCTCCAATTCCTAGCCACCCACAGCGTGTGATGGGCAGAACATGTCACTCTCTTTGGAAACATGGTGTATTCCTGAGCGGCAGCTCCAGAGGTGCCCAGGGCTGAGGAGCTTTGGGACAGAGCATCCCATAAACCAAGCAGCCTGCAAGAAAGCAAAGCACTTTGCAAAACAAAGCTATGGACTGCCAAAGATTTAGGGCTCTCAGGGAGGCCTTTGGGGCAGCAGGAGCAATTAGGAGTGATTTTTTTCCATTGTTTGTTTGTATCTATCTGCTGTCCCTTCATGAAAACTTTGGCCAGAAACAAATGCAAGGATATGCAGAGAAAAAAGCAAAATGGCTTTGGGTGGGAAATTTTGGTCTGTTGGATGTTGGTTGGCTCCAATGAGCAAACAGTGAACACAAGGATGAAAAATCTCTATCCTGCCTTCCCCTTCTGTGTGGTGTTTTTCTCTCTATTATGAAGAGGAGCAAACGGGTCTGGTATGGTACTGCAGAGATGACCTTCCTTGTCAGGTAAATATCCATACCTTTCTTAATTTCTACACGTTGTAATTCAATTATTCATGAATCCCAAACACCTCCATTTCCCTGCTCTCACAGGTGGGAGGTACTCACAGCTCTGGGGAAAATATACTAACACTGAAATGCCAAAAAATTTAAAACAGGGGCCAGCAGTAGGATCGCTTTGTAAACCAGCACTTCTTTGCGGGTACAAATCTTAACTCACTGCACAGCAAACAGGCTGTGAGATGGTGTCCCACAGACCATCAGCTTTCCTCAGGAGGAAGAGTCCCACCGTGTCAGAAATAGGAGCATGCCATGCTACTTTTATTCCTCGCTCCCACCTGCACCAGGGATCAGGCTAACCTGGGAGGCAGAGGGGAGCTGCAGGTTGGCTGGGGCAAGCAGAGCTGCCAGAGGGGGAGAAAGTCAGTGGTTAAAATCCAGGAAGTCTTGAAGGAAGCCCTGCATGTGCCCACTGGCTCTTACGCTGTTAGTAAATTGTCATAAACAAGAAACACAGCATCTTTGGAGGCTGACTGGCCTGGAAGGAATTTGGGAAATATACTTGCACTGACACGGAAGATGGGGCAGCCCACGGGTGTGGAAGCCCAAAGCTGGCTGCAGTGGCCACGACTGTGACAGGGGAGCTTGGGCTGACCCTAGAAGAGGACAGTTTGGGGGTGCTACAGGGAGCTGACTCACCTTCTCTCCAGATTGCCCTTTTAGTCCCTGGGTCAGTGGCAGCCGTCACAGCCACATGCAAGAGGGGGCAGGGAAGAGAGAGAGAAAGGAGAGAGAGACAAACACAGGCGTCAGCGGCAAAGGCACGCTCTCCCACCCCACCACCCTGGCCATGGGGCTGGCATGAGCAGGGCGGCCTCAGCTCCTGCCCCGGTCCTCTTCCCCATCCTCACCATGGGATGCCCGAGCAAGGAGCAGCTCCAAAATACAGCACTCAGCCAGGCAGGGGATGGCCCCTGTTGCAGAGTTATTTGGAAGGGGCAGCTGCCAGTGGCAAGCAGGGGTGCAGGTTAGGAAACCCAGGGTTAGCAAGCCCAGCTGGCGCACGAGGTGGCAGCGGGAGACACCCAAACAGGGGGATGCTGAACCAGAGGAGGGCCTGGATAGTACAGCAGGTGAAATGGAAACACCTCCCCAGCATGTACGTGGCTTGCAGGGCTGGTCACCCTGCTGAGACCAGGGGAGCCCTGCAGGTGTGGGGCTCAGGGAGAGTAGTTTTGCTCGAATTGACAAGGATTATCCTGAAAGCCACCCGTCTCCACCCCCAAATCCTGGGGGTTGGAAGAGAATGGGAACGCTAAGGCACACAAAAGAGGGTTTGACTTACCGGCCGCCCAGGGATTCCCATCGAACCTTTGTCCCCCTGGCAATTAAGGCAAAAATCAGAGAGAATTGGTAACTGGCCAAAAGCAAGGTTATAAAACAGCACAACTGAACTAAGCCACAGCAGCAGCTTCACACTGTGGTGCAAGTGTCCAGGGATTTTGAGAGGGAGAGAGAGAGAAAGTCAAAGAGTAAGAGGTGTTTGCGTGTGCCCGAACCTGTCTTTAGAATGTGTGAGCCACCAGTTCATTTCCACATATAACAAACCCACACATCTCACAACAGAAATTACATACAGCAATTTAGGCAGCAAAAGGAGGACAGGAGTCTCCAGTCAAAGTACTATCCCTATTTCCAACACTTCATAAAATCCAGGTCCTGGGAACTGGCTTCCTGCAGTGGCCAACTGTCACATTTTTCTCTTTCTTGACCAAAGTCATCTGGGTGTTAGCTATTTATTTATAGAGTTATCACTTTAAAACACAATTCTCTTAGACTTAAAAATGCTGTCCTGTCCACAAGCAAGAGAAAAATGTGAGAACACAAGCTGACACAGGAAAAAGCACGTCTGGAAGAAGACATATGAGCAGCTGTATTCAGTGTCCTCTACCCCTTTGAGATACTTCCCAGTGCATTGTCAGCATGTGAGTGATCCTAACAGTGGTTTTGGGAATGACTTTGGGTCAGGTGACACTGGACAGAGCCTTGTAAACACATGAACATAGGACCAGTGACAATTTTCTTCACCCACTTACCTACAGGGCAGTTGGCTGACTCTTACAGCTAAATTGTACTATGCAATTACAAAAAAAAAAAAAAAAAAAAAACAACCCCAAATTACCCCCTCTGCATTCCTGGTCACCAAAACTGAAGGCTGTGCAGATCTGGAAGACAGCAGCTCATTGCTAAAGGATCTTGATGATTATGGTTTCAGCAGTCATGTAGCTTTTGCTCTATATTTTGCAAAAATGACGTGATAATAATCCCTCAGTTCTGTTTCCAGTGATGCTTGGGGTTTCCTTATGTAAAACAGAATGCTCCTGCCCCTGGCTGACTGTGTCTGTAGACATAAACCTGGTTTTCTGGTTTCTGCAGCTGGAGACACCAGCCTCATTGGTGCCACCTCTTTATCCCTCCCCACACGTTCAATCCTAGCCTGTGTGAACATAATCTGAAATCTCTGGAAGGGGAAGGCACTTAGCTCTGTTTGTCCTTCTGGGTGTACACAAAGGCTGTGTATCCCAAACTCAAACACTATTGCTTGAGATGAAACCATTCCCTGGTGGAAGCTCAGCCACGTCCCTCTGCAGAGCTGGGGGGGCTGTTTGGTATGGGGGGCACTCCTTTCCAATGCAGCATATGTTGTGATAAATTGAAGAGCCAGGTACACTTTGCAAAAGCACCCCTTTCAGATGGATGAAACCCTGAATAGCTGCTTGATTTTAAGTTTTGTTGAGGATATGTTACGGGAAACTGCTGTCTTCTAGGGTTTTAGGTAGGTTCTGAGTTCTGCTAATATTTGCCTATCTCTGTGTGCCAGCAGTGAGCGGAGCTCCTGGTGTCGGCATCTGGCCCTGGGATTACTTTGTGGCTGCTGGAAAACATAATACTGAGCTTTCCTCTGCTTTTAGTCCCTTAAATGCTGCTTTCCTCCAGAGCTGAGCCCAGGCTGATTTCCCTCGTGGTTTTTGAGGTAAATGCTGAATTTGCTTCTTCTGCCTCTGCTATGGCTGGTGCCCGAGCAGGAAGAGCCCAAGGTCGGGGCTGAGCTGTGTCAGGTCCCCCGCGAGTACCTGGAGTGGCACGTGACGGCACCGTGTCTGGAATGTGATTGTGCAGCTACAGCAAAGGGGGAGCTCCCAGTAGACAGCAAATAAATGCCAGATGTTTATAAGGAAAGGTTGTCTGTGACAGGGAGCCAGGAAAGAGCACTTGTGGGTGGATGATACCGTGTAGGTTGGTTACAAAGTCATGAAAAGCTGCCTGAAGCTCCCACATCAGAGTTAAAAGAGCCTGACAGGCAACCAGCAGCCCCTATCCTGAGCCAGGGGAGAGTCAGCAGCACAGTTTGCATTTCCTTCACTGGGAAACTGCCTGCTATGGCTCGTGCAGTCTCCAGGTGAGCTGCAGCCTGCAGAGCAGGGAACCATCACCAGGAAATCATGCTGCTGTAATTCCAAAACCCACGCTCCTTCCTCAGTCATGACTAACTCAGATGCAGATACTGTTATTATGGATTTTTGCATTTGTCCCAAGGTGACTTAGGCCTTCTAAAGGCCTGCAGCTAGCAAATCCCACCAGCGAGAACACTGAACACTTTGCCTCTTCAACCAGACCCTCAAAGACATCTTCAAAAGTAGTGTTTCCCACACACAGGAGGGTCCATGAGAATTATGCTACCCTTTAAGTTTGGACCTACAAAGCTCCTGTGGTCCCTACTCTGTATGGGCCATGTCGTGTTTGCAATATTTTATTCCAGGTCCCATTTTTTATGCAAATCTACTTTCTATCACCTTATGAATGCTGGGGGCCTCTTGATCAAAGTACTGTCAGACAGAAAGAATGAGGGAATGAAACAGAAATAATGAAGTATTTACCAGGAGCTGTGGCCTTTCTGTGAGGCCCTGGAACAAAATACATTGAAACAGCAAAAGCCAGCCTCAAACTCTGAAAGGAGGGCTTGATAAAGACATGGAATCACATGGAAGGCTTTAGGAAACAGAATGGTTAAAAAAAACTCTCCACAGCTCCTTGACCATCAGCTCTGATTGCTTCGGTTTCCTAATCTCCTGCTTGTGAAGTTTTCTCTCCTTTTGGCACGACTCTACCCACAGCTCTCCGCACAAGCTCTGAAGGTATCTGCAAGTCCACGGAGAACAAGCTAATTACAGGGCTTTGACTTTCTTCCTTAGTTTCCATCTGCTAAATATTATTTTTTCATGTATGGAATTGCTGCAGTTGCCACAGAAATGTTGCATGATCAGAATGGGAGAGAAAATGTCCATGAGAGGATCATTTGCTTCGGATGTGGTCCAGACAGCAAAAGGACTATTGCACGATTTCATCACTTCCTTCCTTCCTTCACCCCTTTTAGTCCCAGTCTCATCAAATATCTTACATGACTGCGGGTTGCCCCTGTCTTCACCAAAGCCTGCACTGACTTCAGGAATAAGGGTGGAAGTGTTCGTTGGGCAAGAGAGGAACATGAAGTTCCCTTCTGCTGCTCTGGTGGTGCTCACCCATTTCCCTGGCTCTTGTTGTCCTAGACTGCAAGCAGGGTTCAGTGCATTTCTAATGAGTATTTCTGCCCATCTCCACACTCAAGCCAACACCTGCACTGGGAGCTAAGCCCTGTCAAACAGTGTGTTGTCTCTTTTGCACGCTGGGAAACAAAAACAGGAGAGAGATGTGAGGTGGTCATTGCTTTGGGGTCACTATCCAGAACAATGTGTGTGACAATCAGCCAGGAAGGAGCTTGGGTCGTTGCTCATAAAACCTTTTCCATTTCAATCATGAGAAATAGGGAAGGGTGGGGGAATACTTCCTATGGTGACATGTAGAACTCACTTGGCTTTTCAGAGGTGAACCTTTGCTCACAGTGACTGAGCTGATCTCACTCACCAGCTGATCAGAAACCCAAGAGGTCCTGAATGAGATGAGGGTCCTACTAGTCCAAGACAAATTCTACTTTGGCTAAGAACACTCAGTCTGCCCAACTTCCTCTTGTTATTTCCATTGGCTGTAGCATTCCTCACGGCTTGTCCTAGAAGTCTGCTTGCAGAGACAGGTTCAGGGGTCGCAATAAGCCAGGATACAGTAGCATATAATGTCAGCACTTCTCTGGTGGTCCCATGTGCTTCTGCCAGGCTTCAATCTCTCATTACAATATTAGGTTTCTAACCCTTTTTGCGGCAGAGGAAGCCTGGAGTGTGCGTCCTCCTCACCCCACAAAGGCACTGACTGCTCTCTAAAAGACACCTGTGTCGATCTAGTGATTTCTCTCTAATTTCTCACAGCAATAGTAGAAATGCCAACATCACCACCAATTTTGTGCCCACCTCATCCCTTTAGTGGCAACATATGGGCTGCCTAGGCTGAAATGGCAGGGACTGCCATGGAAGGACTCCAGTCGGAGCTGCCTGCAGAGGCGTGATGCAGAGGCTTTTTCCTCCCAAAAAGCCACAGCTAATGCTGAAACACATCCACTTCAGCAGCCAGTCCTGAAAGCCCCTGGGATAAGCTATCGCTGAAGTTTTGTGTGGATCAGGACTTCCAGCTGTGAAATGCTTTCAGACCTTTTGGCCTAGAAGGTGCAACTTTTTGGAAGATTGCTGTCATTAAATAGGTCTGTGCTCGTATATCTGTGGGAGTTCAGTCTATAGCATTTCAGCCCGATGAAAGGGGAAAGAAAATAGGTTGTGCAGCAACTACTACTCAGAACGTCATCTGCAAACTGTTTAAGACATTTTTGCGTGAACAGACAAAAGATGACTACCGTATGTTTAACTTCTCATGTTCCTTCACAGCAACCCTGAATAGTCCCTCTATTGTACACGAATATAAACCATTTCCTCTGGAAGGACCGTGCTAGAGACAATGAGGCATTTCTTTATAATCCTGAGAGCTATCGATACATGGCTTCAGTCCTTGCGTTGCTGCTTCTGGTTCACTGTGGGTCTGGTAATAGCTGCAAGAAAATTTCTGCAATAACCTAGCTATTTTCCTGAAGCCTAAATTGTCTGCGCTGAGGTTTTACATTAGCTAACATTTGAAAAGGAAGCTGTCAACACAATTTTTCCTCTGAAATTGATAGTTGCGCAGCTATACTTGAAGGCCCAGCAGCTCAGCCAGCCTGGGTGAGTAGCAGGGAACAAGTCCCTGCAGCTCAGCTCCTGCCATGTGTTTGTGATCTCTCTTTCCCTTTTCTGCAAGCACATCTCATTCAGCACGTGGCATCCCATGCATGTGAAGCGCACACAGCCGGTTCCCCCAGCGGCTGTGGGGCCAACTGCAAACACAGAGATCTCTGCACCACGGGAATCTGCCATGTCCAGTCCCTGCCGAGCTGCAGCCAGGAGCAATCCCACCCCAATCCAGTCCTGAGCTCCCGCAGTACTTGCTGTTTGGGATAGCCCAGGCTGCCAGGACTGCAAAGGTGGCTACCACACCAGACACCACAGACAGGAGGCTGCTAGTTCATGCCCCGCAGACTCCACGTCAACAGCTTCCAAAACCGTAGAGGCTTGGTACTTACAGGCGGACCTGGAAGAGAGAAGAAAAATAAACAATAATTAATTTTTTAATGCAATAAATTCTAACAAGAAGAGCTAGAAAAAAAAAATTACACCATCTTTTGGGCTTAATCCTCAGGCTGCTCCCATTTGCTGATGCACTTTCACCAGCTCCCTGCTTGTTAATTAAGGTATCCCCACAATTAGCAGCTGCTAATAACTACCGTGAGCGCAGGACAGTCTCTGACAGCCCTGTCAGAGCCCTGTGTTGGGAAGGCCATGCAAGTCAGGCTCTTGACACTGTCAAACCCAGTTTTGGTCCTCCAGCACACATGAGAGTGGGAAACTTGTTATTTATGTGACTCCTCTTCACATCCTGCCCACACCTGGGGGCTGAGAAAGTTGAAATTGAGGCGGCAAGAGCCCCTTTGCTGCTAAAATTCCTACCCATTTCCCACCAGAATCTGTAATCTTGCAAAGGTGTGAAATGGCTAATGAGGAAACTACAGCTATTAAAGATATCAGGTACCTTTTCTCTTTAATACAAGCAAATTTTCCCCTTTTCTTTTGCACCTGATCCTGCCAACCTGGCCTCGGAAGAAATTCCCTCAAATTCTTTGAGTTTCTTTTGTTTTGGAAATCTTTTTTAGAACCTGCCAGTGTGGAGCACTGCATCTCCCTCATACAGAATGCTTGTACAATATATATCAGGGCTTAAACAGCACATTTCTTTCATCAGTTCCCAGAAAATTCCTCAAAATCCTGACAGATATTGTGTGTGTGGAAAGAAACCCCTGGACTCACTATTTTGTGGTTTCCTCTCTGTGGGAGAAGCAAGACACACCATACAACTGTCAGGGGTTTCTACATTTTCCATACTTTATAGACATTCTGTTTTCTTTTTTTTTTTTTTCCTTCACACAGGGTGCCAAGAAGTAAAGGCTAAGCAGTATAACAGAAGAGCTGACAGATAACAGGCAGCAGCCTCCTCCTTGCACAGGAGGCGGATGTCACGGTGAGCACCTGCGGAACACGTCGTCATCCTGAAAATGCCCCTGGCTGAAAGTCCACAAAAGAAACTGGAGACTTTGGATGAACAAACGCTTTCCACATTGGAAATCTCTCACTTAGCATGACTCTCTCAATACCAGGTTTGGCGACCTGAAACTGCCCTGTCAAATGCCACTGTTAGACATGGCTTTCATTGTGGTTGATCAGAAGAGGTTAGCTCTAGAAAGTAACTTTTGGTTAAAATACAAAGAATAATAACCACCTTCATGATGGCTGACAGAGCTAAAGCAAACACTCGCAGCTGGAAGGCTCAACAACTCAAAACAACTCCAAATTTAGGACAGGAGCTATGGGGCGATCCAGATTTGGTTGGCCTGGCAATCACCCACCACTGGTGCTGATGCTGAGGCCACTGTCCTACTTGGTATACCTAAACAACAAAAGGGCTTCTGATCAGACAGCTCATCTAGGAGGGCAAGGTCAGACTGATGCCAGAATCCTAATTTATGCCATACTGGGAGAAAAGAAAGAAGAAAAAAAAAAAAAGAGAGAGTTTTCTGAGTCTGGCTTGGATCACAATAAAGTTCTGTGAGAGAACTGTTTTGGAGAGATTTTGTTTCAGACTGAGTGCCCTGACACAAGGTCAATGCTTACAGCTTGCCAATACACGGACTTTATTTCCATTAGCAACGCTTCAGACCCTTAATAACCCACCTAACTGTCTGCGTGGACTTGGGCACTCATGGACTGCATGAACCGAACTGCTGAGCTAATATTAAAAGAAAATCTTAAGGACATGCAAAGCCTGAGCCATCCCTGCCCTTCCAGCCCAAACACAACCAGCCAGCAGCACAGCCTGTAATGGTATTGCCATACCACTGAGAGCAAACATAAGCTCTTGTTTGCTCCAGAAGCTCCGTCCACAGAGCAGAGTAAATCAGCAATGCCGGCAGCTCTGGGCCACACACCCCACACAGATCAAAGGCAGGAGCAACAGTGGAGGCCCATCTCTGCTATGTGCCCCCTATAAAATTAATGGTTATGTGAAGGGGACTGCACAGTCTTGTGTAAACACTCATCAGTGAGCTGCAGGGACACAGTCTTGGCTGCAATAAGTCAATCGGGAGACACCATCCAGGGACTGGGCTTCAAATGCCGGGATCATCCGTGTGACCCAGGAGAAAGCAAAGCCCTCAGACACAGTCATTTCCAAAAGCAACATCATCTTGCATGGGCTGGAGGAGGAGAAGGAGAAGGAGGAGGAGGAGGAGGAAAGATGTCCTAAAGACAGCAGGAAAGGAGGAGGTGCTGCTGGATAAGCTGTTGCAAAGCACAGGGGATTTTACGAAGCAAAATAAAGCTTCGGCAAAATGCTCTGGTCATATTCTGTCACAGTGATAAATGACAAGGTGGAGCAGAGGTTCTCAAGTGGCTCAGTCCTTAATACAAGTAGTAAATTAATGCACATTAGAGGAAAGAGTGGATAAAAGGACGGAGATACTTGAGCCTCTACTCTCAACAGCCCCAATCACCAGCAGTGCAGTGAGTTCGGCCCTGGCCAAAGCTCTGGCAGAGCTGCTGAGGCCCAGGAAGGGATGCTGACAACCCTACAAGCCAAGGGAACAAATCCATAAGTTGACCAGGCTGCATGGGACCCTTTACAGAAGCCACCTGAACTGCAACAGAGTCACCACACCACCACTGCCTGTAGTCCCTGTGTCATATGTCTCTTGCAGGCCCAGCCAGTTTGGGGCAACCACGTGGAACCAGGCCTGCTTGCCCCCACATGGGCCAGGTCTTGGTGGTGAACTCCAAAGAGCTCCAAAAACAACCAGGAGCCAACAATCTTGACAGCCACAAGCACAAATCACACCTATTGGGGGTTCCTCCTCTCCTTACAGCAGGCTCTTTTGGGGTGAGACAGAGGTGGTGCTGCACAGGAGATGAGCTAGATCCCCTTTCCCTATAAACAGTCAAGAGAGAAAGGATGAGTCAACAGAGAAGCGATAAAAGCTACTGTCAACATTTCCAAGCCCATTCCACAGCGAAGCCCAGCCAGCAGACAGACCCAGAGCTTCCAGATCACCCAATTCCTCAGCCTCGCACGGACAGAGAACCCACACTTGTAATTTGCACCTCCAGATCCTGTGTGTTTTGAAGCTGATCTGGCTGGGAGCGGAGCGATGCCGGTGCTGGCACGCGGGCTGCAGCATGACCGTCCGCCCACGGCGGGCTGCTCAGGAACCGTCTCTCCGTGCCGGCGCCTCGCTGGAAGGCACTGGAGGGCTGTAAGTGACTGCAAGCGCTGTTTATCCAGCTGCGAGGCTTGTGGAGCAGCAGGGGATGGAGGAGGGGACGGGGAAAACGTGTCAAGAGTGGACGAGTGGGAGGAAGCAGTGGTCTCCTGCAAAGAGGAGACCTCCAGAGTACCTTTGAAACGGAACATTGAGAAAACAAAGAATTCTTGTAGGGGTACCCAAGGTCCCTCCAAACATATGGCCTCTGGAAATTAGCACCATCTGCACTGTCCCTTCTCAGCTGCACTGGTTTTTATGCAGACAGAAAACTTCCTTAAAGAAGCTCTGCCTTTTCGTAGCCCAAGTGAGCAAATGAGCAGCCACCTAAGGGTAGGTCCACCTTATTGCACACACAGAAAGGCCATGCCACAGAGCCCTCTGCTCACTTGATCTTCCCTATGGCCCATTCAACCAGTGAGTGACTGAGCACAACAGAGCTGCAATGACTCCTTTTCTCTCAGCCACTAAGAGAGATAAAATGCCACCCTCCACGCCATAGCCTCGCTGGCCTCAGAAAAGGAGAGGCTTCGTTTTGCAAGCCAGTCAGATTTATCCTGATCTGGAAAGTCTCAAGTTCCAGACTATCAGATGTTAAAAGCTGGACGTAGAGGAGCAGGTTTGGTAAGAGGCCTTCTGCTGATGACAGAGATATTCTCCAGCTTGAGTCGGCAGTGCTCTCTGGACCGAGAGGATCATTGAAATTATCCCATCCACTTACGGGCATTTCCTGAAGTCTGGAAAAGTGTCCATTCTCAAAAGGTTCCCAAATGCTGTTGCTTATTTTTTCCCTCTAATTTCTTGGATTCAGGCAATACAGTGTCTGCAATGTATCTTCCAGCCTGCTCCAAGAGCTCACATACAAGGGCTTTTTTTCCCCTCCTGTATAACATATGTAAGACAAGGAGGAGAAAGAGGAAACACGAAGACATTATTGTTGGTTACTTGGGTCATCCTCACAACACACTCTGGCAGCAGGGAAGATGTAAACATGTAATCCATCCCTGTGAGGAAATCCAGCCATTTCACAGACCCAGAAGCCAGCCTTAGGGAGTTAGAGAGATACAGTTACTTCCTGACATTCAGGGCTATGTTAATTGATAACAAGATAGCTGTGGCCAGGCAATTAGTTATGAAATGCTGATTGAAATGCCAGCGGCCTGAGCATGACCCTGCCCAGGGTGGCATGGAACCCCTAATTCATGGCTCCATGGGCATTCAGTGCAGACTGACCCCATTTCGGAGCAGGCATACCCCAGCTGGGTGCATGGAGTTTGGCCTATTTTAAACACAGACCATGCTGCAGTTTTCTCACAACAGATCCAGAGTACTCATACTCTTCTACAGCCAACTTCCCTAGCTCCATCAGGGGACAAATTATACAAGTGGAGGCAGAGAGAACATTAACTCAGAGAACTTCAAAAGAAAAGGCAAAAAATGCCATGTACCTTGCCATAATTAATTATTATTAGCTGGTGGAATTAAAGATAAAATATTAGCAGGTGGAATTAAAGATAAAAAAATATTGAAAATAATAAGAAAAATTTTAAACACTGACTACCCAAAGCACAACCTCCACTAATTTTGCTTCAGGTTTTGTCAGCAGTGGCAGACAATCTGCGTGGATAACTCACTCTAGAGAGCAGAAGGCCCTTGCAAAAGGCCAGGATCCTCCATCCCTAAAACATTCCCTTCTAGGCTACACCCTTGCAGAGCGGCAAGAGGTTCTTCAAAGGATTGCAGAAATGTTGGACAGTGAAAGGATCATCAGGATTTCACTGCCAAAAAATCTGACCAACGCTAAGCTGAAGCACCAGGTTATGCCAGTCATTCAAGCTCGCCCCCAAAATCAAACCCATGACATCACTGAGAGTCAGCAGTTAATATCAGCAGCTGTTGAGGATAAAAGTCACTGCCCAGGCACCCTGAGCATCCCAGCGCATCACCACCACCAGCCCAAGCCAAGCAGAAGGCCACAAGCACAGCACCAAAAAAAGTCCAAAGGATGCTGCTATGATCAAAGTAGACACCAAGGTGAAGCCTCACAGAAAAATTAACATGATTAAGCATTAGTCTCAAAAATAAAAGAGGGGGGTCTGATAGTGGAGTTTAATCACAGATCCCAAGTGCATCTCCAAACATCTTTGCTTGTTTCAAAATAAGGACAATAGGAGCCAGTCAGCCTCCAGAGCCAAAATAATCTAATAAGGGTAAGTGAGGCCTTTGGCATAACCACAGCCAGCCCGTTAGGCAAATTGAAGTGCTCAACAATAGACAAGCAGAAATATTCTGACAAACATTTGGCAGACCCCCTTGAAAAACAAAGGGCAGGAAAGGGTCAAGAGCAGATGGGCCACACAGTGCTGGCTGTACCCAGGACAAACAGAGCACCTCTGGCACCGCCAGGGGAAGAGATGGTGGGATGGCCAATGCTGGGCAGCACAATGCTCCTTTTGGGCAGGCATCCATGGGTCAGCAAGCTCTTCCCAAGCAGCAAACAATCACATTTGTCCCTGCCATGCGGAAGCACTTAGCACCACAGAAAGCAGAGAAATCCGGGCGGGGAAGGACTCCCAGGGTCAGCTCACCCAGTGGGTTTTCATACTCGAAGGCCCCCCCGCAAGGTTTTCCACTAGTGGTGCAGACCCCTGGATGGTAAATGGAAACCTTATGGTGGCAGGCTGATTCCACTCCACCACCTTCTGCCAAAGAGCCCCCAGGCTCCAGCAAACCACCAGCCCAATACTGCTGTTCTTGACTATCCCCCTTTCTCTTCCCCTTCTGCCTCCCCTGAGCAAACCAGAGATTAAAGGATTCCTGTGAAATGAGAGTGACACGAAACTGAAGAGGGAACATCTTCAAAGCAACCAAAGGAATAAAAAGTCTGTACCTAGTCCATTTGGGCAAATATTTCTCTAACCTGTTGCTGTCCTCTGGGGATAGCAACACCACATGCCTCCCTAGTGACCCAGTCCAGGCAATACCCAAGCCCTGATTCATAAGGCCATATTTATTATCTTTCTTAGAGACTACCCAAAATTTCCAGTGTTGTTGTTTAAGTCAGTCAATGACCTCTGATGCACAGCAAATTCAAAGAAGAGATTTTTTTGTTTCTCTCCTTTTTGCGGTTACCTCATGTATTTGATGTCTGCTGTCCTGTTCTTCAGTCTTCTCTTGTCTTTAGACTAAACAAAACCTAATTCTTGCAGTCTCTCCACAGAGGCCATGTTTTCTGGACCTCTGGTTGCTCTCATTGTTCCCCCTCAATGGCCTTTTTGCCTCTTGAAATGCAATATTCAAACAGCAACCACCTCTCCAGCTCACTTCATGAGTCAATGGCAGATGACTTAGTGAAGGCAGAAGACGCGGTGTCTATTTACCTTATCCGCAGGGTCTTACTCACAGAGGGAGAACGAGTTCCTCCCTGTCACCACCTCTGCCTTGCCCTTATGTTCTGACATGTCACTTGTTCTCCATTAGCCCTCAAAGGCTCTTTTCTATAAGAAGCTGATGTTCTCGCTGTCGGGTGTGACTGGCATTTATGTTCCAGTGAGGAGGAAGGTCTCCTGCTCGCTCACAAGGAACAACTTCAGCCTTTTCTTACTGTCCTTGACAGTCCCACCTCACCCTAGGCTCTCAGATTTTCATCTTGCACACCCATTCATTTTAAATCCTTTCAGCTTTACTTTCCTCCTGTCTTGAATTTCACTTTGCAGAGGACTTTGTGATTTTCTTTAGCTGATCTCTTCCTGTGGCTCCTTTGCACTGGCACAACTTCAACTTGTGCCTTCAACAGTTTCTCTGTCAGGCTGCTGAGTTTTCTCAACTTCTTCCACAGTTCCTGCTCTCCAGGGGCACTACCCCACCAATTCCCCAGCTCCTTCTGTGTTTGTGAAATCTACCTCAAACACCTGGGCACCAGAAGCACCTCCCAACTCTTAGTCTGAAGACGCACATGCCAATTCAATAAGGTACCACTCCAACAAACCCTACCCTTTGGCAGATGTTTGATTATCTCTCTGGAACGCCCATCCTGCGTCCCCTAACACATCCTTTTCCATGCCAGGAATCAGAAGGTGGTATCTGAAAGCTCTGGAGAGATCCAAACCAGTTTGAAAGTTACAGCTGGTTGTTCAACAGGAGTCTCTTGTTTCTGCACCGAGGAGCTGGCTTCTTCAGCACTTGGCCAGGCCCTGCACAAAGCCCTATTCCTCAGAGAGTTGCAGAATTAGGAAGGAACCACAAGGAAAAAATGGCCAAAGTAAATCATGGCTGGGTAAAGCAAAAACCAAAATCCATGGCATTTTTACTTCCTGCTGAAAATTACAATCTCTCTTATAATGTGGTTGTCTGGGAAAAGTAGAAAGTTGGACCTTACTACAGCTAATAATTACTTGAATAAATTCTCTGCTCGTGCACTTCAAATGCAAACGGCACACTTTATTCATTTGGCAAATTGCATAATTCATTTTAATCCTATATAATTTTTGCAATTAGCAGCTGATTTTAATAACTAGTACACTGTTACTTTTTTCTCCCCCTCAATTTTTGTTATTCTTTTCTCTTTTCCATCTGCTAACTCTTTTCTTCTTACTTCCTCCTTCCAAAATACTTTGCAACTTTTATAACAGCAAATTCTGTCACCTACCCAGGGACGAACAAAGACCATTGTGTTCAATTTATCTTTTAATAGACTCCTTCCTCAAATACCTCACGGACTGCCAGTACTCCCTTCCAGACCCTGTCTCACACCCTTTTGAGTTATGAAAATGTTTGGGAGGGTCTTTCCTTTAGCCCAGACATTTTTCCACCCCAGATGATTGATAGCTCCCAGTTACCACTAATTACCCTATCAGCAATTGGACATGAGCCTAGCCGCAGTGCTCTTCCTCCAGAGGCCAGCAATGCATCCCTGTCGCTCGTTATCCTCTTCTTCAAGGATGGAACAAACTTACTAATTAGAGACACCATAAATTCTTCCTTCAGGCTCTTCCTGATGCGTCGCCTTGTTTCCAAACAGAGCATGTGGAGGAGAGTGGGGCTGATGCTAGTCCTTTCAAAAGGAAAAATGTGATGGGGTTTATGAGCCTAAGTGGGTTTGTTCAGCATGTTTTATGGAGCAGAAGAGGAGAGTATTCATTCAGCCAACTCTAGCTGATGCTTTTTAGCACATCCCAAGCTGGAGAGGTTGGCTTGGCTTGGCTACCCCATGCCCAGTGGGAGCCAGGCTGGGGCAGCATGCACATATGGAGACAACCTGCACTGGCTTACACAGGGATAAAGGACTCATGGCTTCCCTTACCTAGAATGAACTGTGCGTGCAGATCCCTTCCCTGCTGCCTCCAGTGCCAGCACCAGATGCACAGCACACACTATGGAGAGAGCCAGCCCAGCGGAAAGGCAAGGAAGGAACCCCAACCAACTGCTGCCTCCCGCCGAGCATGGTCTGGAAGGCACCTGTATGCTCTCATCTTCCCATCATGGCAAATTTGTCTCAGTAAGTTTGCTAAATTCTGTCAGGACCTCCATCTTGTTTGGGAGGGCAAGATTTTTTCTCATTTAGGCAGACAGATGGTTATTTTTTAAGGTAGTGAGAGATCCCATTATAATCTCAAAAAAGAAAAGAGAACACAAAGAAAATGAACAAGAAATACTTTCCCTTCTCCCCAGAGCAGAGAAAAAATAACTTGGAGGAAAGTCAAGCAAGTTTAGACATCAGTTACACTGAAGCTCTTCCTCCCAGACAAAAGGAAAGGCCCTGAGGGCACAAGGGCAAAAGAGTATTATATTCAGAGAGAAGTTTCTCCAAAGTACATGGGCCGTGTGGTACACCTGGTAAAAAAAAAAACGTTTGAGGCTCTTCAGCCACTGCTAAAGAGGCAAATTCTATCAAAACAGGAAACCCTCACTGTTCTGGAAAAGAAGAGAGCAAAGGGGAGGAATGAGAACCAAGGTCTGCAACAGTTTGCTGCATGGGAAAGGCACGTAGAAAAACCCATGTGGAGGAGGGGGGAATGGCTGAATGCATGCCAAACCACGTGGCGCATGCCCCACGCCAGCCCTCGAGCCGAGTCACATTTTTGTAGCTTCCCTTCCTAAAGGGCCTGAGAGCCACTTCCCATCACCATCCCAAGAAACTTCAGGACCCTGCCTATTAAGATACAGTTTAATGCAATAGCAGACCATGGGGATCTACCCAGGATGGCTTTGGAATTCAGAGACAGAAATATTCACAACCACACCTGATAGCCCCCATCTCCACCTGCTTCCCCAGAAAATAAGCATTTTCTATAAGCACTCATACATAAGCAAGAGATCACCACACACATGAATTGGGGGTAAACCAATAAACACAAGGCCACACCTTTCAGAAAAATACACATTTATTTTGCCCTCTCTTCTCCTTTTAAACCCAGATTAAATCACATTGCACAGGGGCTGGCAAAAAGCCTCACAGTAACACAGCTTCTCCCTGGGTTTCAGAGGGCTCAGAGCCAGGTAAACTGCTCCCTGTTGAGAAGAGGGCTGACACGTGGCTCCCTCACTGTGCCCAGGGCAGTGCCACAGACCTATAAGCTCTGTGTGTGCTTTTGGGGTTTCAAGCCCTCTTTCATATGTGTGGCACTTGTATATCGTAGGGTCTAAGGGGAAGTTAATCTGGAGGCAAGGACTGCCATTTTGGGAGACATTACTACTCCCTCTTTGCTGCCAAAACCACTCTAATAAGGAGCTAATATTTAAAACCTAAACAAAAAAGGATTAAAAAAAATCCTAGCCCATTGTGTTCTTCAGCTCCGTTAGGGACGAGGCCAACACACAACTCCCAGCAGCTGCTATTGCCTCCAGCAACATCTCCTCCCTGGGACAGCAGCGGCAGATGACAGAGGAGAAGGACAAGCAAAGAGCAGCCACCAGGATCTGGCTGCATCCACCCAGTGCCACATTCCAATACCAGGTTCAGCCTCTGGAAGAGCCCTCCCAAAAGGTCCTCTACCTGCTGCTGGCTGAGCCGCCCAGCAAGGGTAGCCTGGCGCGGATGGGACAGCTGGGTGGTCCCCAGCGAGGCGGACACACTGCCCGGAGCAACACCAAATCACAATAAACAAGTCCCTCACACAAAGCTCTGTCAGTTTAGATTCCAGTTCAGCTGATATAATCTTCATTTTCTCTTTGAAAGAAAGGAAAAAAAGAAAAGCAAAAAGAAAAACAACAGACATCCTAAGGGAGGAGTGAGGCAAGCGATGGATTGATATTGCCCGTGTGCGCCTCAGCCCCCCATGTCCCCCCATGTGCTGTTAATCAGCTGCCCCCCTCCCCGGGGAATACGCTGATTTAATTACCGCCTGCTTGCACAGCCCGTCTGCGATGCTGCTCACCCAAGACATTGCATGAGGAAGAAACAGACACTCAGTCTCAGCAGCCAGGCTAGAACAGGATGGGCAAGCAGAACAGGAATCATCCCAGCACCGGTTTGGGGAGTGAGGGGTTGAATTGATCCAGAGAGCCCATGCAAGCAGGCTGCCACCCAATCCCTTATGTGCAAGAGGTAGACACCATCAAAGGGCACATCACTGCCCCACCAGAGCCCTGGGCACTGCAGAGGGGATGGATGCATCAGGATGTCACCTTTCTTCTATCTGAAACACAACCGTGTTTTGAAGGGAAAACCAAAGACACACAATGGGCAACGAGGGGGTTTCCAGACTGGAAAGGGGAGAAATAGCCAGATGCAATAAAGGGCAGATGCCCAGTTACCACATTTCATGTCACAGCCCACTCCTCTCAGCAGGTGCGTGGCACAGACCCCACACGTGAGCACATCTCTCTGATTCAGATGAACACTACAGAACACTGCTGGCATTCTGTAGTGTTCATCTGGGATGCTGGAGAATCACTCTAATGCAAACAAATATTTTCCAGGGCTTCTGCTTCACAATTATGCATTCATAATGTCAAAGAGGGACACAGACCTGGTACAGCTCCTGGAAGGGGAGAGCTGCATCAAATGCATCCACCCTCAAAGTGACTCATTGGACTGTCAGTTCGAAGGGGCTTCACAAGGTGTGGATTGCTGCTCTCCCACCTGAGTAACAGCCGGGAGGTTTAATAATTAATGGCCATGCGTTCGCCTGCGAAGGCTGGCACAAAAAGCGTCGCTGCGTCTTTAACAGCTGCCAGCGATGGGAAACTCATTGGAGTGTGTGTTCGGAGGGGAAGAAGGTTAAGATGATTAACTGGTGCTAACAAGTTTAGGATGTGGAAGAAGTATTTTCTTGGACGTCCATCAAAGAGAGGATTGAATGTTCCCCGGCGGAGGGGGGGCGGTATATGTTTAACAGATGAGGTTTCTGCCTCCCGAGGCCCGCCCAGCCCCGCATGATGCAACCTCTCCCTTTTAAAGGCTGACTCTGCCCCTGTACCATCAGCGTACCTTCGGCCCCGGCCTGGCACAAGGGCTGAAAGGCGATCCTGGGGAAGGAAAACCGCCTCTCCCCTCTTCCTGTTGATCTGCGTCCTGGGACACCCTCGGGCACCGGCGGATCAGCCTGGTCCTTGGTCCCCATAGGGCAAAGGTGTAGGCAGACACCCGGAAAAGCCAACAGGGAATCAGGTATCACCACACTGAAAGCAGAAACCTTGGAGAGGACGGCTCCTCACGGGCCTCTGCATCCCACTGTAAAACCCCTCTCTGCCGCACCACAGGGACACCAAACAGAGCCATCCTGCCACTGGCCAGGCCAGCAACCCACTTTTTACCTCCCCATGGCCCTCAGGCGCATGGCAGCATCGAACATCGGCACCGAAGCAAAGTCCCCTTGCAAACAGCTTCGGACTGAGCCGCTTGGCGCCTGCAACATCCCCCTTGGCCCATCCTGGGTATTTTCGGCGCTCCTTGGCGGCTGGCGGGCGCCCACGCTTTGCGCAAGGGGCTCGGCCGGCACCGGGCGCCGTGCCCTGCCGTGGAGCCTGGCGGCCGGTACGGCTCACCCTCATTCCTCCGGCCGCCGCAGAGCTGCCAGCATGGGCAGCACACGCGAGACCCACGTCGCGGGGCCCGGACGTGCGTCAGCGGCTGACGCAAACCAGCCCGGCCATGTGCACACAGTCCAGGCCTGGGGAAAATCCTCCACCCCGGTAGCACGCTCGTGCTGAATCAAAGCCCTTGCCATACAGTAGCAGTGCAATGTGCTCCTCGGGTTTCCTCAGCCAGCTGGGATGTTTTTGCCTTGCTTTGTCAAGGCGCTGATTTATGCCCATATGTACCATATACATTGTAAGCACAGGCACGCAATGGTGTAAACACTTCTACCAAACATCTGTACGCAAACCCGTCAAACATGCAGAAGCTCCCTGCTGCAGCCCTCAACATGCGGCCCGGTGCCCCACAGGCAACCTGTCGGGCCTCAGTCTGCACGTGGGGTGCCATGTGCCACTGGATTGTTATTGAGACATGGACAGTAAAGGTCACATCGGGATCACTGCCTGATAAAAATCAGCACAGCCACAACGCTTTTCTCCTGCCCCAGTCTGTGCTTTGGCCGGAGCACTTCACGGCGGGTATCTGCTCCAAAATCTCCTTCCCTTGCATTTAATCCTCAATGTCTCTCTCTGCACCATACCTTTGCCTGAGAAATAGGTTCGTTTATCCCTGGTTTTGCATGGAGAACAGCTGTCTCAAACAACCAAGGTTTATCCAGGGCTAGGATGTAACATTTGGGCCATAATATACAACCACCGTTAAAGCTAATGCTTGCATCACCAGGACTCGTGCATACCTGAATATAAATGTTCACCTGCTTGCACCTTTAGGCAGAACTCAGTTTCCAGAGAAAAAGTCCCATAGCAATTCCATGTCTTTGGAGGAAATTCTTCCCACCTTCCATCCAATTTAAAATTTTAAAAAAGCCAAAACCAAAAAGTTTAAAACAAGAAGACATATAAAAGACGGGGGGAGCCCTGGGGTGTACAGGAAACAGGCCTGAGCATGGCAAAGGGGAATTATCTGAACAAGTAGATGGGTGTATATAAACAGGCCACCCACTTTCAGAGCACCAATGTTCCAGAGTACCTTCCCTTTTCAATGCTTTGGTTGTTTCTAAGCATATTTTGGATAAAGAGGGAAAGGCTGAGGTGTTTGCCATCCTAACCCAAGGATGCTTGGAGCCCTCCAACCATTTTGCAACGCAGGCCACGCTCACAAACGTATTAATGGCTTACCCAAGCCCTCCTAATCTGCATTCAGGCAACAACTGCAGCTTAATTAAAATCAATTAAATACTCCTTAATAAAGTCAGTTTAAATCCCAAAAGCAGACTAAGCCGGATGAGTTGATGCTTAGAGGTTTAAGGAACATCCTTTCTCCTTCCTCCTGTCCCTCAGCCACAATGTGGCAACATACAGGTGACAAAAGCCAAGGTTGGGGTGACTCCTCAAGCCACTCCAGTTAAGAGCACAGCAGCCTACATGTTCAGAGAAAGAGAGTTAAGTGACCAAACTATTTGTTTGGTTTTTTCCTGAATTGTTCATCCCCATTTATTCATAACTGCTCACAGAATCCATGGAATTCATTGTGTGGTTTGCATCTTCAAAACAAATGAAACAACAGTATGTCTAAACCAAACAAACCCCAAACCAAAATACAGCCAGCAGCCCAGGGCGCATGAGCAACTTTCCAGGTTGAAGTGTGTATATACTCTGGAGGGCCCAAAAATGTGGATGGGGGAATATATTTAAATTTCAGGGAATAATAGAATTACCGGGGGGAAAAGGAGGGCAGTATTTAAGCAATTATTATACTGCAATTTTTCCTCCAGATGTGCAAGGGGGGTGGCATGCCAGAGAACCCCATTTTCTTCATGACATGGCAATGAGCTGCCGTGGCTGCAGCGCTGCCAGATGCCCATCACAGCAGCCCAGGCACTGCTCCCTCCACATCCCAGCTCTCTGGTCAGCCCTGCCACGAGGGCTTAGTCCTTCCAAGGGAAAACACAATTCAGAGAGCCCAAAGCTTCTGGCAAGGAGCAGCCGCTTGAGACTGAAGTCCTCTTTTCCACGTTTTTTGTCAGCGCTTGTCAAAAAGCTGCTTTGAGCCACTTTCAAAGCAGAAAACACCTTTTGCACAGTCAGCATAGAAAGCCACGCTGACTTACTGTCCTCAAAAGGGGTGAAATACAAAACCATAGCATTTCAACCAGTTCTGTGCACCTCCTGACAGTAAGGCCACAGGGCCAAGGGTGTTCCATTGCACTGTCCCACCTCATCCTCCTCATGGCTCTGAGCCAGGGCCACTGACACAGCTTGTGGCTGCTGGTGTTTAAATAGCTGGAGTTGACTTTTCCACACCCTCACCCCACACCAGGGATCCCAAACACCTCCTTCACCTCTCAGGGCTCACCAGTGTGTTCATGTTTTTAATCTCATGGGAGCCTTTGAGCAGCATTAAGACACTGGCACAGGTTGTCCAGAGAAGCTGGGGCTGCCCCATCCCTGGAAGTGTTCCAGGTCAGGTTGAACAGGGCTTGGAGCAACTTGGTCTAACAGAAGGTGTCCCTGTCTGTGGCAGAGTGGACCTAAATAATCTTTTACGGTCCCCTCCGACCCAAACCAATCTATGATTCTGTGATCTGTCCAAGTAGCCCCAGCAAGTTGAAAAAGGATCACATTAAACATGACAGCGAGAAAATATAAAAGCCATGAAAACAACCAGGCAAGAGATGGAGCACCCCAGCTGTGATGTGGGGAGAAGGCAGGACTTAGGGACTGTCCCCCTTTTTGGCTCATCTTCACAGAGATATCTGGGGAGAAGATACAAATCCCAAGTTAGAAACGGGTGCATCCACTTGGATACAACATCCTGCCTGTATGCTGCAGGGCCAAGGCTCAGCCCACAGTGTCCAGGAGTCTCCCCTTGCTCCAGCCATCCCCACCAACCCCTCATCTGCTGCATTTCCCAGCCTTTTTCCTTCCTCTGCACCTGCCTCTGGGGACAGGCACAGGTTGGGATGTGGGAAATCCACTTCCCATCAGCTGGCCCCGCCGGTTCTGGGTGTCACATCCTGGGTGGAAGCCAACACCCCACTGCAGCCCTACACTGTTTCTTGCTGGCCTCACCCAGCAGCTGCCAGTGTGTTGAGGGGTCTGGACAGCAGAGAATGGGCACAGCCAAGAAGGAAAGCAGAATGCCTGGACTGAGCGTGTGCATCAAGTGGCACACATCCACTGGGTGCAACTGGGGCCATGGCTGCACCTTGGCTCCTGCAAGTTTCCCTGCAAGAAGGGGAACAGCAGCAACAATTTTGAGCTGCAGTATCTCCTGCTGGTATTTCTGTAAAGTCAATCGCAGCTGAAGGGTGGCCAAGCAGCCTTCTCTGTGCCCCGTGGTGGGGCAGATAGGAAACGGAGGTGAAATTTTGTATGAGAAGAAATGCCCAGAGGACATTCCTTTGCAAAGCCTCAAAGACATTCCGGAGAAAACCTCAACTCCTGGCCACTGCCAAAATTCTTGCAGCTGCCCCACACCATCCTCCAAGCCCCTGTAACAACAGAAGGTACATTGGTTTGTGGAAGGGCTGTGCAACCTTCTGACTGCCAGTGCCAGTGCCTGGGAGCTGCCTCCTCCTGCAGCCCAGGACCCTCCTCTGCCCCCAAGTGCTGCCACAGGGAGGGATGGAAAAGTCATTCAGCATCCCTCTGAGCTGCTTCCCTGCTTGCATGGCTGACCGCCTCCAGCACCGCAGGCTCCCAACCTGACCAAGGAGAAACCGGACCAAAACAAGCACTGTGGAGGCAGAGGGAAAGCAGCCAGCTTATTTTTCTTTTTTTTTTAAGCGATATTGAAGACCAGAGCAGAGAGCCAGCACAGTGAAAAACAGCCACGTGGGGACTGTGAAAATCAGAGCTGAGGAGAGGAAGATGGGAAAGGTCTAATAAAGAGAGTCACCATATACAAAATACACAAGCGCCCACCTCCGCCAGGAAAGCTGTGGGAAGGGATTGTGGTGTAATCCCTGGCTGTTTAAGGCTGCCCAGGCAAACACAGTCTGGATCTGCAACTGGATCAAGAACAGACCAGGAAAGCTTAGATTTTTTTTGCCCTGTCAACCTGAAACAAAATGCTTTCCCCTTGCAGCATTTTTTTACTACATGGAGGAAATTAAGGGAGGTCAGTTGCCTGTAAGAGGATCCTCCAGCCTCAGGTAGTTCCCGACCACATCCACACACCATATGGAAAAGCATCTGCTCGGTCCCAGAAAAATCCCCAAGTCACATCCAGGCATTCAATAACCTCAGACCAAAACAAGTGTGAGCTCCCTGCCCACACTTGGCCCCATCCCCAGCACAGGGTCTGGGGTTGGAGAACGGCTGGGTACAGTCATTGTTGCCATTGAGGTTTCTCTTCTCCAACCTGTACAAAGTTGTCCCAGATCTGTCTAGCAGTAAGTGGGGACAGAAGGAATGACAGAGGTTATCTGTTGAAGGGAATAAAGTCATTAATTACCCAGATAGGTTATGTTAAACTTGAGGGCTGTGTCCTCCCCACCAAGGCACTGCTGGAGAAGCCCACTGTGACCTCTAAACCCAAAAAACGCAATGCCAAGGAGCAACATCTCACAGGTAGTTACACCCAGCCCAAGTGATCTGAAGTAGCTGTTTTCCAGTCAAATTAAACTTTTCTTATCATTTGCTGTAAATACAACTGTGCTGTTTTCCTGACCATGTTATTTCTAGAATCCTTATCACACACTCTCAGATAGCCACAGCACAGTCACACACTTCACAATCTTCTTTTTCTCCTATTCTCAGCTTTTCCAAACCATTTCTGTTCACAATCCCATCTGTTCAGAAGCTCTTCCATGGCAATGGGTGACATTGCCCTGGACCTCCACATCCGCACTGAACAGGTCAGCAAATGAACTCGTCTTCCTTTTCCCCTTCTCTGCCATGCAGGGACCTGACTCACACACAGGGTGAACTCAAATGTCACTTCTGATAAACATTTATTTTGCTGAGGAGCACGATGTGTTTATGGGCAATGAAGTGGGCCAGTGAGAAGCAACAGGCATGCGCCAAGTCTTGCAACATCTTGACGCTTCTGAATACCTTGGTCTCCCGCAAAAGTCATCTTGTCTGGTCCTTGGGGCGTTTTAAACACCAGGGAAAAAATGCATAGAGGAAAAGGATTCCCAAGGTCTTGTGCTGGAAGAGAGACCACGTTGAAAAATGGTCAGGTGGGCTGCATTGCACCAGCCTGGATACCAAAGGGAAACACCCTGGAACAAAGGGTCTAAGAGGAGACAACAGCTGGCTGAAGGTGCCTTTGTTTCTGTACTGCTCCAAGCCAATCTAAACCTCACCTGCCACAACATCAGCTTTAGACCATGGTTTCACAATTTCCCTCAACGTATTAGCTGACGGGTGGGGGAGAATTTTATATATAGTTTCTGTATCCACAGAATATTTGACAAAGACAAGCAAGTTTGACAGGTAAAAAGAAAGCCTCAGTCCTTAGGAGACATTTATTATTACTGTCCTCCTGAATCAAAGCTGTTATTCAGCAATACTATGAGCTTAGTGGAATGAATGGGCACCTAAGATTTATGAGAAATCCAGCACAGATTGCTGCCAAAGCTTCCCAAGGGATGTGGGTATCTGGAACCAAGTGTAAAGATCTCAATGCTGAAATGCCTGGGCGATGAATCCATCACACAAATGGTGTAGGAGTGATATTCAGATGGCCTCAAAAGGGAACTAATATCTTTTTTCTCTGCTCTGCATTCAAGTTCTAAGTTTCCCTTTTCAAGCTGGCTCAGACACACCAGGAGGACATTCACTCCTGTGGTTTTATGGCATTTATTTGTCAAGTCCAGGCAAGAACTTAAAAATGGAGGAGGGCTGTGATTTGTGCTCCTACTGAAGGGAAAATATTGGTATTTAAAATCAGCTGAACTCAGTTTTGATCTGTTCTTTTGAGAGATGAGACTTAGAAAACGTTTCATTTGTACCATCTTTTAAATTTAAACCAAAATTGCTCCTGTTGCTTCCTTCTGGGACTAAAAATAAAGTCCAACAGTCCTGATCTGGACTAGTCAAATCAGGCTTTTTCCAATGTTCTACAGTTGTGGATCCTGGATTTTAGTTCTTCTCCACCACAAACCTGTAGAGCTTTAACTCTTGCTTTTACAAGCTGCTGTGCTGCAAATTCATTTTAGTCTGGCAAGAGACTATGTCTGTACAAGCCTAAATGCAATGATTTTGAGACCTTACCTACAGCGAAGACACCCCCTTTGTAATTTTATCCACCCTTATCCCAACTGCTGACCACATTTAAATACCCTTTGTTAAGCACACTGCCAGATACTGTCACACTGGACATGAAGGAGAGCCAAAGGGGAAACAACTGAAAATGGAAATGCTACTTTCACGTGCTCATCCAGACATAACTTTCCCTGCCACCTTCTTTGCAAAACGAGTTTCAGTCACCGAGTTTGAATATACAGATTCAAATTCTCCCAGAACTTCAACTTTGGATGTGAGTGGTAGCTGGAACTTCTCTATTTTTTTCTAGTCAAATGCATCAAAAGACAATGAGAAAGGCTGAATGATTCATACTCATGGAATGAAATGCCATTCACAAACGTTTTTTCCATAGCAATTTGTCACTTATTGTATTGAAACCACTTCAGAAGATGTGTCTCAAAGAGCCTTTTGATATTAACATGATTAAAACCATAATGCAATTAGGCAATCCCATAATATTTCTGTATGTTATATGAGTGGGACCTCAAGTGACCATTTCATTCAAGCCCCTCATAAATGGCTGCTTCTAGCAGAAGGCTGTTAATTCTGCAACATGCCTCGGATAGTTGTAGAACACCAAGGAATTCAAATCTTCTCACCCTAGAGGCATTTTGGCTCACCAAAATTCAGCTTTGGTGTTGGATCTAGCCTACATGTCTCAAACCTTCCAAAATCAGCCAAGAAAGATGCACTTCTCAAGAGCTTCTCTGCCCATTTCAAAACTGATACCTAAAATCAGTGGGAACATTGGCTCTCCAGATGTGTCCTTCTCTTTTGGCTATCTAGACATCCACCTGGATGTCTATCACTTTTGCTGTTGTTCTTCTTACATGTTGGCACCCACGCACAACACCAAACTTGTTGCCCACATCTCCATATCAATTTCCTATACCTCGAGCAAACTGTTATGCAAGTACACACAACTTTGCATTCACACAGGCGACTGCATTAAAAAATCCTTCAATGAGATGTAGACAGAAAAGTTTTTGTCACCTTCCACAGTGCCAGCTGTGGATCCCTACCTGCCGGGCAGTTGCATCGCTGGTGTGTGTCTCGAACTTCTCGATGTCTTGGCAAGTGGAACTTTAATTTCTGCCAAGAGAGGAAAAACAGAAGATTAATTTGTACCATTGAAACCAAAGCCTCAAATTCTTGAAAAAGTGGAACTGGGAGGGGATGCTGCACAAGTAGAGATGGGAGAGACAGGGCAGAGCAGTTTGGGAACGAAGAAAGGCAATAAAGTTCATAGCCCTTAACTAGAAATGCAGGGTTTGATTGAAAGCAGGCTGAGGGAGTTTCGTAATGGCCTCCAAATGTGGTCCTCCTGACAGGCATTACAAAACCAAGAGCCAGCAGTGGCAAATAAATTGGTGACTGTGCCCTCGTGACAAAGCCGCATTTCTCAGAAGACCCGCTCAGTGGGCAGAAAATGAAGATCTGAAGCAGGTCCTCTTCCACCCTGCAGCACATTCCTTATGTTCTTGGAGACACCTGGATGGACAGAAGGGTCCCACTGCAAGATTGTGGCTGAAGATTAACTGAAAACAGCAACAGAATCCCCTCAAATCTTCAGACGCTGTCAAACTTATTTTTTCCCCAAGGGAAGAACACAAAAAAACCTATCAAGAGCTTCCACAAGGTGGAATTTTGTCAGAATGTTCATTTCATATACAAGTTTGGATTTCTAATGGTGCCAGCGTGCCAGTCTCCTGCTCTCTGGGCCCATCTGTGTATCTCTTGAAGGACAAATAAAGTCCACCTGAGGTCACTGCATCTTCCCTCGCTGGGAATGTCAACGAAATTAATCCATGTCCTGAGCAAAATGCACTTCAAGGGTAGCATCCCCACCACCCCTCACAGACTTTATAAAATAACCGTAATTTAGTGAAGAAAATGCAAATCAATCCAAATAGGTTATTCATTAATGCCTGCAAACCACACTTGGTTAATGATTTGAGAACATTGAGCTGCTGGGGTTCCTAAGCTCTGGAGTCACTCTCTCTTCCCTCCTTACCTCCAAGCCCAACTTCCCATCCCTGTTGAGCCTTCCTATATTTTGAACTACTTCACAAGTGGGCCAATATTTCAAAAGAAATAGCCTTGTATAGGACACAACAGAAGCCCGTGCCCAAGATCATATAGAAATTGCTTTATTTTCACAAGTAATTGAACATCTTCCTGCAAGAAGGTATCAGTCTGGGGAAAAATTCTTTTAGAGAGGATAAAAGTAAATCAATTTGCTTCTGCCTGGGATGAAGGAAGCCAGAATTGGCTGGAACATTTCCATTTTTTCACTTTGAAAGGACTGGCTTCCTCATTGCAAGTCAAAAGAGTAACGGTTGTTGTGACTGCCTAGAAATTAAATATTTTCAGAGTTTTATTTTGCATGGTAGATTGAAATGTTTTGATAGCAAGTTGATTTGATAGCCGGGTGAGGAGAGGGTTTTAGGCAAGGAAAATTGACAGTTCCCATAGGGCATTTCATCAGTGTTTACCTTCTCAGCTAAAAGCACAGATATGTGAATTTCTGCATTTGGGCACGTTCTCATCCTGCTGCCACCCCAGATGGCACAGCTCTGCTCTGCAGCACTGCCTGGTTTTTAACTGCTAGTGGTCAAACATAGGCACAAGCAGGACAGCAGAGCCTTTATTTGGATACTCACTGGCATGTGGACACACACAACCTCATTCCCATCTACAAATGGGCCAACCAAAACATCTCCAACGCCAGACTGCCACATTTGGGTGGTGCTCCCATGTTTGGGAATCAGGCTCAGACAAGGAAGGGATGATGGTTTGCAACAGCAGGAGCAGAAAGCCACTGCCAAGCCAACAAGGGTCCAAACACCCTGCATGCAACAGAGGCCTTTACAGGACAGAGATCTGCACGGAAACACGGAACAGATCCCTGCCCTGTGATCCAAGTGCAGAGGCACTGGAGGGGCTGTAAGGGGGAATGGCCTTGGCTGGGCTGCTGCACAGGCTTACAAAGAGAGGAGCAGCATAACTGGACAGGGAAGTGATGACCCAGCAGGACTTGAGCATGACTGGGAACGGAATAGGGCTGATAACATTTCCCTGAGGCTTTATCTGCAGGGTCAAGGTAGTGGAAAGACCTGGGACAATTGAAATAGCCTTCTCAAGGCCAGGGGCCCCTGGGGAGGGAGGTGCAGGTGCTACTGGGCAGGCTGGAGCACAGCCCTGTGCACCATGAGCAGGCAGCCATCGCACACTTACCAGCATTTGGACATTCTGCCCCATCCCTCGTGTCTCCCTCAAGCCCAAGCACTCTGCACATCCCTGGGGAGTGCAAAGGGCAGTGGTGCCGTGGGACTGCTCCCCTTTAGTGGGAGGCAAAACCTACCAGGGATTTAGGAGTGCCTGGTGTTCATTCTCCTGCACAGTCTATTAAACAAACACTGCCACAGAAAAAATCCTTGGCTCTTGGAGACCTCAGTTCAACTTTGGGTGGAGATGGCAAAACAAAACAAACCCCCCCAGCCTTTTCTGCTTCCCTTGTTTCCACTGTGCAAAATATTGCCTGGTCCAACACTAGAAGCTGGCTTTGTTCAGGAGAGCAAACCAAATGTAATTTCCTCTAAAAATGTAATTTCCAAGAGAAAACTTTCATTCCCAGGCAACAGAAAACCATTAAATTTTAGGGCAAAGTTGGCTTCTGTAAGGAAAACTTAAAAAGGAGGTAGGTTCTGGAAATCTAGTGTTAGCAATCTCCTTCTTGGGATCTGGGGTTTGCTTTTTCACCTAGGGCATACCTGGAGCTTGTAACATCAAGAGCAGCAACAGGCTGCCTTCCAGAAAGGTTGACAGCACTTCCTATGGAGGGGATTGCATTGCCAGCAGAGCCTGCTCTCGTCTGTCACGTTATCCAGTGACATAACAGCTGCATCTTCCCCCTACACCACGGCAAGTGGCTGAAAAAATCCTTTGCCAGCGCTGGAGCCACAGCTGATTGCCCCCACCTGCACCTCTGTGGATTCAGGGAGCCATGGCACATTGCTGAGTGTGAGGAAAGGGAAAATCCCCTCTCCAAGAGGGCAAGGCCAGGAGGGTCATGCTGAAACACCTGCTGGGAATGGGCAGTAAAGTCAGCACAGGCTTTTCCCATGGGTTTAGTTAACTCACCACAAGTGTGACAGGACAGGGCTGACATGGGTGGACAGAGCAGTGACAGCAAGACCACTTCTGACATTAAAGGACCATGGCTGTGGTCTCCTAAAACTTGCAAGTGCCTGTCTATTTTGGATGGGCACTTGAGATTAGGTGAGAGGGAGGGCACTTCTTCAAAGGGGGCAGATTAATAGCTCTTTAGCATTCCCAGTTGTTTGCAGTCACCCGGGGAGGTGAAATCATTTCCCACCACTATCTCCAACAGCTAAGAGAAACACGTTTTAAATAGATAATCTATTACAACCATCAGGAGGATTTCAGGGGTGGGTGGTTTTGTTAACTCTTATTGTTTTACCTCCAATTTCCCCGTTTTTTTAAAGGCCCAGCTCCTGGGATCATGGGACCATATGGCACAAAGCAAAAGCGAGCAGCGAGTCCTCCCAGGTGGAGCAAAAAGCTTGGAAATAACACCATCTAGGTACAGGGATTGCAAGCTGCTGAAAGGAAATGGAACTTAACTACCAGAGAAGCTAAAAGAAAAAAATAGATCTCCTGACTGTAGAGCAAAGAACACTAAGCTAAAGATGTGGGCAGGGGGTGCTTAGACCAAGGTTACAGACCCTGGGAAACAAAACAGTGTGCTTTGAGATATGGAATAAAAGGAGGGGAGAAAAACGCTTCAAGTCAGGAGGGAAGGAGATTTCTGGTGTCCCTCCTTTGCTTGCATAAGTAAGGAAAGAGTTCCAGAGAAATGAGACTATTGGGAAAGCAGTGAGGATCAGTGCTCCCTCCCCATTCACAGGCACATTCCTGAATCCCTTCAGAATCACGAAAACCACAACAAACACCTTCAACACAAGCCCCTAAGAAGGCTGAGGGGCAGCTGATCTTCCCCCAGGGTGCACAGGATTACCTGCTGCTGCATCACACATACGCATTTCTATCTCTACAAACCCACAAATTCTGGGATTTCTCTTTCCTAGCAACAGCTCTGAATCCATCCCGTTCTCCACCCTGATGAGCTTTTGGCAAGTGAAATAGCACCAAGTGTCCCCCAGCATGGGAAAGGACTTTGTTTTCTTCTTTGGAAAGCTTTGCCTCTCTTGCAAATGCAAGTAGTGAGTTTATTTGTGCTCCTTGTATGATTTTATGATGTCTCATAAATGCAGAGGAATTCGAATTCCTACATGGAGTTAAAGTTCTCCCTGTACTACCTGTTTCTGGCCCATTCTGCACAGATGTTTTTACAAGAAAACCTAGTCAATTTGAGTCTGGTAGAAAATTCCCTTGTGGTATTCGCCTACACCAGGCAGAGGTTTACACAGTAGCAAATGAAGCACTGGTCAGGCTGCTTCTGGGAAAGCATCTGCCGCCCTCTCCTCGCTCCTCCTGAGCTGAGATGGAAACTCTGTCACAGCCAGCCACCAGTGCTCGAAAACCAGGCTCCGAGATGGAGAAAACATCCCCACCAGCTGCCTTAAAATTAACATCTTAAGCAAACCACCCCAGCTCCTCTCTCTGCCACTTTGCTTTATTTTTTCCATGTCTAGAAGAAAGGCCTCTAAAAGGACTTTGGCAACATGCACTTCTCAGTGCAATCTGTATGGTGTCCCTTGCAGACCCCTGGGAACACCTAGGGCGCACCTGGGCACAGCCATGGCCCAGACTGCAGGGCATTACACACTCCAACTCAGAGCAGTGCAGGTTTTGAGCATAACCTCAGAGCTCCTCTGTCAGCCCTCACAGACTTTACTTAGTCACATCCCTCTAGCTCATCTTCACAGTCACCAGAGCTAGAATTGTGCTTCTGTGCTGTGCCTTCCCTCCCACCTCTGATAAGCTTTTTCTAAAGCTGGGGTTCCTTTAAAGCTTTGCTGTTTTATTTTGTGATGGATAACACTGAGCTGGCAGCTGTGAAACCCATTAAGGTTGAAACACCAGGAAACGGTGAGGATGTGGCAATGAGAGGCGGCGAGGGTCTGAGCAGGGGGAGATGAATATCCTACTTTCACGTCCATCACAGCAAACCCATCTGCAGCCCCTCTCCCCCACTCATGGTCAGCACAACTTACTTTGCTTTCCTTACCTTTTTCTCCCATCCTTTCCCTGCTCCCTTTACCTAGTCTGTTCTTCTCCATCCTTGCCCCTCACCAGTCAGTCCTGGGCCCCACTTCAGACATAATGAAAAGGAGGACCGGAAGGATTTTTCTTTCCTAATCAAAAGCCTGATAGGGCACCCCACCATCTGTCCACCAGCAGCCCCTTGCCCTGGAGCTCGAGCTGTTTGGTCCATGCCAGTGCCTCTGGCTGAGTGTGGAAGTCTGAGGTTTAGATGCTTAGCAGAAGTGGGCAGCACAGCTGGAAAGGGTGTCCTCCCTGAGGGACAGAGCCCACCTCCCCCACGGGCATCAGACCTTCACCGGTATAAAGGGACAGGAGACGTGGGCCAGGCATCCCTCTCCAGCACTTTTCTCCAAGCTCTTTTTGAAGCTGTGGCTCAGGATGGAGCTGATAATCCTGGCGGTACTCAGGAGCAAGTGCTGGTCCCTCAAGCAGTCATTCCTGTCCTACAGCTGCTCCCCACACTGGCTGCAGTAGGGACTGTGGCCACCCCTAGGAGCACAGGAGGGGCTGCTCAGGAAACAGGGGTGCTGCTGGGCACATGGGCATCATGAGACCCCCACTTCCTCGCTAAGCCGAGCTATAAAAAGGTGGAAAGGTGTCGCTGCCAGCAGAGCCAGCAGGACACAGAGCCATCCGGCCCCAGGCACCATTCCCGGGAGGCACTTCTCAAATCTCGGTAGAGATAAACTTCGACTTCCCAGCACGTTCATGCCAGCAGCAACAGAGGGATCGCTGCACTGTCCCCTGCCTGGTGGCAGGGAAGGAGTCCTTGCAGGAGAGTGCAACCACGGGGCATGGATCCAATCACTCGCAATGCTTCTGCCTCCCCAAACCCCTTTTTAAAGCAGGATATTGCCCCATGGACCCTGTCTTTCCCTTATTCCTCATCCAAAGAGGCAACTCAAAACCATATCCTTCAGCTCCTGCAGTGTTTGCTAACTCAAGGTTCACAGCTTTTGGCTGCACACCCCAGCAGATCCAGGGACTGCTCTCACAAGACCCATAAACAGAAGCGGAGCCTGTCAGCTGTAGGTTTAAACTCCTCACCGCAGACTTTCACTGCTCCTAGAAAGCAGGAGGGGGTCCGGGTCACCCCTGGTGCCAGGTAGCACTGTCCAAGGCAGGTCCCAGTAGTCAGCACTCTGATCATCCCATTCCTCACCTCATCTGGCAATAGCAGCCCAAAAGAGCTTTTTTTTTCAGCTACAAACAGTTTTTGGGCTAGCCCTAGGGATCTCTCCAGCATGACTCAAACCAAAGCTAGAGTAAACAGAGAAAGGAGAGGTGGGTGGAAATGGCTCCATCCCTGAATTTCACCCCCAAGCCTCTCCTAGAGCTGTGGGAACAGGTCAGTGGGGACCTGTCTGGAGAGTTCAAAGACATGAGCCACCATCTGCTCCCTGACACATGTCAACACCACTTCAAAGACCAACAAGGCAAGGAATACTCATCGCAGACAGAATAGAGGAACACAGACAACCCACAGTAGCATCAACACAGCAAAGTAAAAGGTGTCAGCAACAACAATTTGCGCTTTTGGGCCCTCTTTATGGACCTGCTGAAGCCAGTAGCAGCATGCCCCCATCACCAGAGGAGGAACAGGGTCCAGTGGAGTCTGGATGGGACTCAAGTGAGTATAACACAGCCATATGCTCTATATTGATGCCCTGGCAGTACCAGAAACCATCCTGGCAACACCAATGTGTCTCATTTTCCTGAGCCAGGAGCTGTGGAAAGGGTCAGGGCTGGTACAGGAGCAACCTGTGATGCCAGCCCATCACAACACTGGCATGTTTGCAATTACCTCTGCCCATAGCCATGCTGGCTGCGACATGCCTTACCCGTCCCCCTTCCGGGGCTCAAACCTATGCTGAATCCCCAGGTTTAACCTCTAATTCTAACTCTTTCAGCATGCAAGACTCCTGAAGAGAAGGGCGGGAGGTTTTTGCCTCCCCAGCAGGATCAGGGTTGAGGCTTTCCTCTTTGCAAAGTGCACGCTACAGCTACAGCATGGGCTGGGAAGAGAGAAGTAAACGCCAAGCAAGTTTGAGAGGTGGGAGGGACCTGAAGGAACTGGGAATTCAACCTAGCAGCAGCATCATTCGTACACAGATAGATTTTTAAGGAAGGGGGGAAAAAATGGATGATGCGACTATTCAAGCGTGCATATGCCTCAAACCTATAATACTACAAACTATACATGCAAAATGAAAGAACACTGACCTCATTGAGCAGTTGGTCAACTCTTCCCAAAATAGCTGTCTCCATTTGGTCTGCTGAGAGCCAGGCAGGGAGCTGCGTGGGTCTGTCCGCTTCCAAGTGGGACACCCGGGACTGCAGATCGGAGGTCCGAAAGTACAGCAGGAGGCTCAGCACCAGAGAGAGCAGGGACACGCCGGGCAGCCCCGAGCCCAGCAGGAGAGGGAGGCGGCAGCATCTCTCCCCATCGCCGGTCCTGGGGGGAGCCACACACCCCCTGTCAAAAGCTGCTTCGTCGACACCTTTCCAGCTCTTCTCCTCCAACATTCCCTCCCTGTCCTGAGAAACAATAAATAAATAAGTAGAATAAATAAAGCTTCACTCCTACTCCAAGACGCACAATCCAGAAGGCATAGAAAAAGAACGTCGAAGGGAATCCCAGTGCCAGCAAATCAGAAGTGACAGCAATGAGAAAAGTGGATGGGGGGGGGGATGTCTTTAAAAAATATAAACAAACCACACACACATAAAAGGGGTGCAGAAAAAAAGGGATCCAACTGCAGCAAAGAGTGCGAGGGGGGAAAAAATAATCTGATCAAGATTTTTTTTTTTCCCTCCTGTATTTCAGTCTTTTGGTTCGCTGGTAGGTTTTTGATTCTTTCTAAGCTATCAGTTTCAGTTCCTTCGCAGACTGGCCAGGAGCTCGCACATGAAAGTCCCCATTAGAGAGAGGTAATTCTCAGCTGCTGCGGCGACGTTGTGCTCTGGCTGATCGTGGCTCCCCTGTAACATGACACACTCCCTCCGAACTACGGGGCTGGGATGAGCGAGCTGCGCGGCTTCCCAAAGTAACCTCCTCTGCTCGCCCTCTCTCTCCACCTCTCCCTTGCTGCATGATTTATTTATTTATGCAAAGCGCCGGGGTGGGATTGGGCAGTGGGACGCCCCTGTCCCGCTCGGTCCCCAAACCACCTCTCCGTCGCCAGCCCTTCCCTTTGAAGTGACTCTCGCCGAGGTTATTTATAGTGGCAGGAAAGAGATTGTAAAGCAGAGGCTGGGCTCACACCAGCCTGCGTCTTCCTTTCCTCCAGGCAGCCGAGAGCACTTTATGGGATGGTACAAACGGGCTGTCGCGTCCCCCACGCAGATCCTGGGACAGCCCTGAGGCACCGGCAGTGGGGTATTTGGACCCCGACATTTTGAGGAGAGCAGCCAGGCAGGGTGAGAAGCAGAGGGAAACATCTGGAAACAAGAGCTGGCAGCTGAGGGCTCTGCAAGAAACAAGTGAAGGGCAGCAGGGAGAAACACCCCAGGCAATCAAGCTGCAGTGCAAGGGGGGAACATCTGGGGGTACAACCTGGCAGGGGTGTTCAGAAGAACTAATCTGCTGAGGCCCTCTAGTGAAGCAGAACTTCCCATCATCTCCGTGTCCCACCAGGCACAGGGCACCAGACAGACAATCCCCCTTTGGCAGCGAGCAGTCTCCCCAAAACGTGCTGTAGGGCAGCTCTGAGCCATGCGTCTGGGAAACAAAGCCTCCTTCTGTTCTTCAACAGCAAGGGAGGGCCACGTCTCCCAGTTTTTCTGAGCATAACATACAATATTTTATCCTCCAGGGTGACATGCAGGCTCTGCTGAGCCCCTGCCTGTCTGTCTGTCCATTCTTTCATCCTCTCCTTGAGCACGCTCAGCAGTGAAGCAGCACAGAGCTCACCGTGGTGCACAGTCATTAAAACCCAGCAGCAAATTGGTCTCTTAAAATCTGGCTCCCTTGTGGCTCTTTCGCTGTCATTTACACATTTTAAATGAAGATTTTGCGTGCAGTCTGTGCTGGAAATTAACTGGCAGAGAAAACTCATATTCATCTCTGGCCTGGTCTCTGTTTCAGGGGGCTGGAAGAGATAGACCTTCTGGGAGCAGGTTAACGCAAGCACGAGCTGTTCCTCCTCCACCAGACAAACCCTCCGAGGGCCCGGTAGCACACAGCCCCAATTCTTTGAATGGCCTCATGCCTTTCACAGCCACTCACTTCCCAAAATGGGGTTTTAGCGTCTGCGAGGCAGGAAATCCTTTCTTTATTTCTTTTAGTGGGTTTCTTGTCATCTCACTGCTCAAATTTGCATTGCTGTTCTGGCACGCAGGGAAAACACCCCTCTGATGGCTGCAGCCTTTCAACAGTTTTTCATATGAGCGGGGCAGAGATGTGTAACCCACAGACCCGGCACTCGTTCAGGAGGTGTAGCCACCCCGGTCTCCTACCCCCTGCCCAGTCTCCCCCCGTGTTAGCAGCCTACTTCTTTACCAAAGGAAAAGACGTCTTTGAGGCCCTGGCTCCATGGGAGTTACCCAAGATACCACCTGCAATCACAGCAAATAAGTAGACAGAGAGAAATGAAAGGGAGATGCCTAGAGGCTGATGATACAGTGTTTGAGAAGCAGAGATCTTCTCAGGAAAATAGCAGTCAGCAACTGGTGCCGAGTGTCCTAGAGAGTGCTGCAGTACACTACCTCAAGATTGGGGTTGAACTACTGATGACTGTAGCTACCTGCCTGTGTTATACGAAGTTTCACCTAAGGCTGTCTCTCTCCCCCCACCTTTAGCACTGAAATCACAAAAACACACCCTCTAAGCTAAAAATGGAAATCTGCTGGGTGTCTACACCACATTTTCCCCCACTGGCTGGGGAGAGCTCTCTGCTCTTTTGCGCTGGTTTTTGATACAGATCCTGCAGTCCAGACACGAGCATCGCCTGAATGACTCTGTAAGTGCCTTTTCCTGCCTCCCCGCCAGCCCCTCTCCAGCTGATCAGCTCATTTGGAGGGTATGTCATAGTTGCTGCAGGCTGGGGAGCTGCAGTCAGACGGGTTTCACGCAGAAGCCTTTGCTGCAGATGTGCAGGAGGGTAATTTTTTTATCCATGAGATATTACGGAGCCCTGTCACCCCATGCCAGTAGAGATGGACTAATTTAGCCACAAACCTGAGCCAACTGTGCATGTCGAGTCTGCAGCACTGCTCAACAAAAAAGCTGCCTCCAGAGACAGGCCTGGCATGTGGAATCATCTCAGCACTCCCTGAGTTGAGCACAGCCCAGACTTCAGCTCTCTGAATGGCCTGAAAGGAGGTGAGCGCTGGCCTGAAACTAGTCCTCCTGCAAGTTCGTGACTCTCGAAGTTGGTTGAGTAGAAACAAATACTCACTTGCAATCAGGAGTGATTTCACTGACTAGTGACTCTTAGAAAGCCCTGCACACACTGAGCTTGAGGCTGCATCCCTCTTTCCTTGGGGAGGTTGATGATATTCCTTACAAGGACAGCAACCACACACTTCCATTGCTTCTAACGCATCTTCCGGGATGTTTAAGGACCTCAGCACAAACGTACAAAGAACTGGAGTGAATAGAACTCACATATAACCTCCTAAAGCAGCTAAAACTCCTCTACAATGAAAAAGTTTCACATCTAGCCCATGGCACTGGGTCAATTGATCAGTTACAAGCAGGTGTGGCAAGATTCCAGCTTGGTCAGTCTTGAGCTGGCACAGGCACTTTGTCTTTCTCAGGGACATCTGTACGTGGGCAAAGCACCTCACAGAGTTTGCCCAGCACTGCTCTGCAACAGACACACAGTGCTCACAATATGTGGGGATTCCTCATATGGCACAATGTGGTCTCATTGCAATAGACCGTAAACCCTCTTTGACCCAAGGCAGGTACTGTGTACATGAATCACTCCATGCTGCAGGCCAGAAATGCATAGAGCTGGACATGGATGAGGTTCTTGCTTCTATGAGCACAGTTCAAGCCAGTGAGGTATCTACAACAGGTCTTCACCTGTAAAGGGACAGGTAACAACAGCAGGCTTTCCTCACCTTCCTTCACTTAAAGACAACCTTCCATTAAAAAAATAACATGTCCTTCCTGCCACTAACTGGAAGTTGAAGCCAGCTGCCTGGAGATGCCATGTGCTCAATCCTGTCACTAATCTTCCCCTTTTCAGACCGTTTACCAGGGAGAAAAACCCCACCCCAGATCTCTTTCTGTGCTTCTGCTTTCCCCCTCCCCCCCCCCGCCACAGGAAACATGGGGGTCTCGGTGTGCTCGAACCACCATTAACTAGCAGCCGACATCTCCAGCTATTGTAAATATATTAACTCAAGGCCTTTCGCTGCATTTATTAGATTCAAGAACAACATCTGGAAACAGATGTTTTCTGAGCAGAGAAGAGAGGAGGAAGGAGGGTAACAAAACAAGGGGGTGGGAAGGACTCTTGCAAGTGGAAGTACACGGTCTGCAGACCATCCCTTTGCAAAATGCTGCTCAGATGGAGCACTGCAAGGGGCTGCGGCAAGCACAGCCACATCCCTCCAAGGCAAGGCAGTGAGAGTGGAACATCTTAGGGGGGCTGCCTGACAGAAACAGCAATGGGGGAATAGAAAAACCCACATCAGTTTTCAGGGCCCCTGTGAGGAAAGGTCAGAACTCTCTCACACAAATGGGACAGACACTGGGGCAGAGAGATTTAGGAGTTTTTTTCCTTTCCTGGTCATGGACCTTCCCAGTCCTCAGCTGCTCTATATCCTAGAGGCTGGCAGGCTTGTAGTGGGACAACATCACCTCCATAACAGTTTGGCAGCATCTGCCACTGGGCTCACAGTGCAGGCAAGCTATAGGGCTCCCACAGTATCCTGTCTGTCCCCAGCAGCCTGTCCTCAAAAGGCAATCAGAGTGGAAACCTCCCATGCCAGGGACTCTGAAGGACCAGGGATCCTGCTCTGATGTGGAGTCTTGATGTCATGGCTCAAATTTAGACAATATTTAGAAAATTACACAGTGTTAACTAGGGACAAAAAGCGCACATGCATACTAAAAATATATCCATGGCAGTATTGAAACTCCATTCTCAACTAGATACACTTTGGCTTAGGTACCAGAGATGCCTAAGGTACAACAGAGGTCTGAGATCAAAGCTTCCCTGCATTTCTTTTGTGAGAAATGTAGTTTTACACATACACATACCCTCGCTTTTTCCTAAAATAAAACTAAAGGCAACAAACAACTCCAAAAACTAAGACAGAAAAAACCAAAACCCCATAACAAGTATTTTGTCATCTTTAACCTCAGGTTCACAATGGGTATCTCCACACCCTTGTCCCTCTGAGATGCAGTTACACATACTTTGCAAGTAAGGTCAGGAATACTGAGTATTACCTACCTAATTTGGTATTTGTTTATAAGAAGTATTAAGTGGCCTATGGAGCAGAACAATTCCCGCCCGAGGAGCTGCTCTAGCCCATTGTGGAGTTATAGAATAAAGACACATTTGATCCTTTGGGAAAAGGGTTATGAAAATACATGGAAAAAATACACTGTCCATGCATAGTAATATCATGGCTGTTTTCAATCACTTGGCATCCTACAAAACAAAGGGGTTCACTGCACAATATGAACTCCTAGCACTGGTAGCAGCAAAGGAAGTAAGCCAGAAGCAAAGTTAGTAGTATCTGGGTAGGGTTTTATATTTTCATAACCCTAAAATGCCTGAGCTCGTTGTTGCCTCTGTCCCAACAAAGCCAAACTGGCTTCGTGCAGCTGCAGTGCTGGGAACCTGTCCCCAGAGCTGTGTGAGAACAGCCAAGCAGAGCTGAGCTGCGTCCAGGGTGGGAGCATGGCCACCAGCAGCTCCTGCAGAGGCTGGGTCAGAGCTTCCAAGAGAGGATGGAGCAAACACAGGTTTTGCACAGTTTGGGGCCACCCCTTCTCCCAGACACCCCGCAGAGGGAAGGCTTTGCTGGAGGAAAGCACGGGACAGCAAGTGGTGGTCACACAGTTAAACTGCCCACGCCTGTCCTTGTGTTTTCAACTAACCTCTCACCTTTTGTTCAGATGATGAGGGAAATGGTTCTGAGGAAACCGGGCTCTGCACCCTTCTTCATGGAGGAACTTTTTCCTCACAGCAGAAACCCTTCATGGCCAAGAAGCATTTCACAGGAAGAAATTTTATTTCTTTGCAGCAGTTATTTGGTTTTTTGTTTGTTGCTGGGCTTGTTCTTCCTTGTTTGGAGCTGATTTTTAATTTTCGGTACCACTGGAGTCTGCAGAGATGGTCATCTCTGCTAGGCTGCTTTTTGCTGTTATCTTGGTTCCTGCAGAGCTCTGGGTGGGAAAGAGAATTAAATTAAGAACAACATTGCTACAAATAAGACAAGAAAAAGCCTCCATCCCTGAGGCAATATTCGCCAGTATCTTGCAAGTCTAAGAATTCCCACAGCAGCCTGTGGGAGATGGGTTTTGCTCATGACAGAGATGTGCCTACAGTGGGAGAGCTGCTTTGGAAACTCTTTGTCTTGGGACAAACCTGGGAAATCCCTGGTGCAGAGCATTGCTACAGGCTCTCAGCACAGCTGGAGCAGTACATACCTTTAGCTGTAGCAAAGAGGTTCTCAGACTGAATACTCAAAATCTTCTCATCCAGGTGGAAAAACAAAGGTGAAATTTTCAAGCATGAAATCATCACGGCACAACATTCTCCATCCCAAGGCTGGGGCTCTGAGGAAAAGCTCCTCTGTTCCCAACAGCAACTCCCTTGGCCCCTCACTGAGCAGAAAATCTCCCTCTATTAAAACCTAGCTCAGGCATTGTATGCTCAGTTAGTTACTTGTACACCGTGGTGCTCGCCACAGTGCATTGGCACACGTGGGACTGATAAGCCAGAGCACTGATTTGCATTTAGATTTACCATTAAACAGTTTAGTGAAAAGCTACTGCTGAAAGCCTTCAGCCTCACTGCACAGCTGGGCTATTCCATCCACCCCAAAGCCCACCTTCCTCCAGCCTCCCTCTCCCCTCTGCCAGGCAGAGGGCTCTTGTTAATCCTCCACTACCTATTTCCACACACATGACTAAGAAAACTCTTTCTCTTCAGCTTTGGCAGGTGCATATCACACTCAAGCTGCCACCAACCAAGGACAACAAGTCAATATATGTAGGGTGAACACTCTATGGGGTGAGCCAGAAACCCCAAAATCTTGGGTCCAGCCCAGGGCCGACCAGATGCCGCATGCACAGGGGAGGGAGGCAGAGCTGTGTCACAGCTCTGTCTAGGAAAACCAAGCCCTGCAGTGCCAGGGCAGGCGTGTATCCCTGCACAAGCAGCTGGGAAACCCGCAGCAGCTTTGTATGAACTTTGAAGTTAATGAATCAGAGCTGGGAGGACTGGGAAACCCAGACTAAGTGACAACTGCACTGGGGGAAGCAAAAGTAATGAAGCAAGGCTCCCCCAGAAGACTGATTGTTTTGGAATCCAGAAGCAAAGGAGAATGGATATAGCAAGCTCAGGAAATTGAAAACAACTTTAGGTAAATACTTCCTCTCATTCCAACACTTGGTCTTTTATCAAAGCTGATTCATACCCTGACAGCAGCGCACAAGGCAGCTCTGCTCCATCATAATGCAAAAGACAGGCCCAGTGGATGAGAGGTTAGTGGCTAATGGAGCGGAGTCGGGTTCAATTTCCCTGGAAATTACTCGCGGAGGAAAGCCAGGAGACAAGGAGCACTGCTGATGTCCTTCTGTAGCTCCACTGTTCCCGTGAGCAGGGCAAAGCCCTCACTCGTGCCCTCTGCCCTCCACGGGTCAGTCCCGCACACCAGTGTGAGGGACAGGAAAGCAAAGTGAAGCAGGAAGGGTGTGAGCCTGGGAGCAGATTGTTGGTGTCAGAGAGCAGCATGGCTCCACGGCAGAGTTTTCCCTCCCACCACCACTGCATTCGTAGCACCTGATGTAAATCCTCCCTGGCAGGGTAATTAACCTGGTTTATTAAAAGCAGCTTTACCAGTAAACCTTCAGCATCTACAGAGTCTCTTCCAGCTTGTTAGGTTTTTAGCTGCCACTGGAGGCTCTGCCTTCTTTTAGCAGCATCACAGGGGGACAAGGGAAAGATGCTTTTTCTATCCCAAAGGTACACTTGGCAAGACCAGTTCACACGATGGCTGCAGTATTCTAGGATGTAGCATCTCCATCAGGCTGGGCACCCAAAGGGCACATCTGAAGCTGAGTGCCAATAAACAAAATGTTTTAAGAAAAAGGGTCCAATCCTTCTCACTTGGGACTCATTAAAGTCAATGGAAAAAAAGCTCTTTTTAGCTTCCTTAGTCTTTCCCACTTAGGTCTCGTGCCAGCTCAATGTCAGTGCAGTCACTCTAGATTTATGCCAGTCCAGAAAATGGGAATCTGTTGTGACAGGTCCCAGTGAGAAGAGGGAAGATCTGGGTCGTCTCACTACAAAACTCACTGTCCACATGGCTAAGCCAAGCACTCCTTTTTTACCTCAGGCATCTGAAACCTCATCTTGATGCACTGTAACATTCTTCTTCTTTCTCCTCAATAAACCAGTGCTGTCCACTTCATGTGCATGCTTTGTACCTTTTTCAAGTTTGAGAGGCCTGTTGATGGTTATGAACAGCGGGAAGTAAAGCATATATAATTACTAGATCAGTAATAAGTAGTAAACAGACCCTTGCAGTGGCCCTTGAAGGACATCAGTCTGAAATGGTGGTTCACTTCCTTCAGGCTCAAAAAATATTTTTCTTTAATTTGGCCACATGCTGCTACCAATACAGCGATTAAAATAAACTTCTCTGCTTTAAGAGGGGTCAGCAAGAAGACAGCATGGAACCCCTTGTTAGTGGGGACTGCTGCCTACCACACACCTTGTAAATTACAGAATCATTTAGGTTGGAAAAGACCTCCAAGATTATGGAGTTTAACCTTTGTCCAATCACCTCTTTGCCAACAAAACCACAGCACTAAGGGACACACTCAATCATTGCTTGAAAACCTCCAGGAATGGTGACTCCACCACCTCCTTGGGCAGCCCGTTCCAGTGCTTGGAAACCCTTCAGGTGAAGAAATTCTTTCTGAAGTGCCCATCCTGCCTGTGTCAGTGGATGTTGCAACGGATCAGGGCAAAGCCACCACAACCCATGCTTCTCCACAGAGGTTTGCCTTTCCTGAGGGCTCTGACATGTGTTGGTGAGGAAGGAGCTGCCTCCCACTGGCGCCCCAGCAGTGGGGAACACTGCTTGGCTCTGCACACAACTGACCCTGCATATTTGGAGCACGGGGGTTTAGTGCAGAGGCTGAAATATCACGCCTATCAGTAGGGCCCTGTGGACAGAAAATAGCAGAGGATCTGGTGGCAGTTTCCTTTCAAGACATACAGGAATAGCAGCACACATCTCTGCTGGATCATGTGGACTGAATTCCTCAGCTGAACTCCTTTGGCTTTGAATTCTGTGAACCAATTTTTCCCTCCTTGGCTTGTTTGTTGTTTCAGGACCACTAAACTACCAAGAATGGTTTACATTATATAACCACCCTGTCCTTATTGCATTTCGAGGAGGAGACTCTGACAAACAGCCAGATCTAATTTGTTCTTTAAATTGGTTTCTAGGCCAGACAGTCATGCCTTCCAGATGGAAAATCCAGTTGCACTCACCAGCAAATATCCCAGCGCATTCAGGTCCCAGATCAGCTTTGTCCAAAGCACACTCTGGCATGCAATTTGATTTTTTACACCCTATGAGAGGCTAATGGTCACTTCAGTGCCTGGTGAGGCAGCATGGCTTTTTGTCACCTGTACCAGCTCAGCTGTCAGCTCTGCCCCGCTGTCCTGTTATTTTTCCTAGAAGCCTATCTGACAGCTGCAGCAGCTTTATAACTGCCAGATTCGGAATTGGTCTTCCTGGGAAAGTCCTTTCAGGTTGCCTTTTCCAAGGATGACTCTCTCTCCTAGGCTTGGTCAACCTGTTTAACACTACCCCACATCAAACACAGTTTTAAGAAAGCAAACGGCATGCTCCTTTTGGATTTGGATTCTCTCGTCTCCTGCCAGGACAGAATCAAGGATACATTCAAGGCTGGTTTAGGTTACAGCCAGAGTAGGGCCAGTGGCACGCTGTGCATGGGACACTAACATTGCTGACAGCCACAAGGTGCTAAAATCCTGCCACTGACAGCAACAAGCCCGAGCTGCCATTTGCTTTGTTAGGGACTACTGAGGCAAGGTGGCAAGTGCCTTGAGGTAGCCCCCAAAAGTGGCTGGGAGCCAGTCTCAGAGTTGCACTGTTCCACACATCCAGTTGGGAAGCTGGTGGGAGCAGCAGCTCAGGCTGAAACACAAACTGTATCTCACAGGCAGGCACAATTCCAGGGGCTGACCACTTGCAGGGAAACAGCACTGGAAGTGCCCATTGTCTGCAGCAGAGACAGGTGTAATCTGCATAAGAGGGTGGCCTCAGATAGACAGTCTGTGGCTTTCTCTCAATCCCTGTGACATTTTTGTCCTTTAAGAGTTTCTGTTGCAAGGCACATATAATTCTAGGGCTCCGTGGCCTGATGGATAGACCACTTGGTGTTTTTCCCACCTCTGCCACTCCACTGCTCAGTGGCCTTTGGTGATCAATGAATGCTTTTCATTCTTGGGGTATTCTTCCCTTTCCTCCTCATGGAAACAAGGCCACTCTAAGCTAAGCTGCCTCAAGATAAACTGCTGACAAGGGTCAAAGTAAGAAAGAGATGAATAAACAGTCAGCCACAAGGAGTTTCAAGGCAAAGTTATCAAACCCTTACTTTCTAAGTCCTGAATCTCATGCTGCCCACGAAGGCATCCTCCTCCAGGTCTGGAAAGGTTCCTGTCAAGCAGGACATCACTTAAAAGCATGTTTATGTTCAACTCACACCTCCAAGACACACGTGCCATGTGTCATCCAGAGAAAGGCAGTGAGTGGTGCTGAGGGTGACCTGAGAAGCCCTTAGGGACACACCAGTGAGTAAGCCTCCCTCACTCTTAATGCTTTGATGCTGACAGAAGAACAACCACTCCATTACAATGACCCTGTGCCCTTCCCAAGTTCCTCCACGTTTTCAGGGGCTCTGTCAGCCTAGCAGTACGCATGGCACCAAAATTAGCTCTCTGGGAAAAGGTTAAGAACAAGCTTTCCTGGGACCATTGTCTCTGGACAGCCAAGGGTTGCAAAGGAGATTAGAGGATTGTCATTCTGTGGATGGGCAAGATCACTCCTGAAAAGCTTTAGCGAAGCCCACACTGCAGCTGAGTGGGTGGACTCACTTGTAACAAGCACTGCATTACACAAGAACATGACCACAGTGGCTGGCCTGGAAAGAGAGGCTCAGCCAGGCACGTTTTCTGTGTGGGAGAGCCAAGGTGTTGAGCAACACCCAGCAGAGACAGGCACATCTGCTGCCAGGTCTCCACTAAACAACCTAACAGTACCCACACATCTCCCCAGCCTCCATGTCCCAGTACCTCCTGTAGGGACACACATTTAGCAAAGAAGTGTAAACCACCATCAAATCTGAGTGGCTGCACTTTACAGACACTTCGGCTCAGGCCCAAACAACTGCACAGAGTCCGCACTTGCAAAGACCAAGCTGGTGTGTTACTTGAAAGCAAGAGTTTGTTTTGGTTTCATTTCCCTGCCCACACCTCTCCGAAACTGCCCTCTGTTTGTCTGGGATATTTGCAGGCATGCAATGTTTTCCTGGCTGACTTCACAAGGGACACTGTGGTCCTAACACTGTGCCTTTGACTCCTGTGCTGCTGCGGCCAAGTCCTTGGATTCCTCTGTGGAGTAAATCAAATAATGTGTGCAGAAGCAGATGTGAAAAAAATAACATATGCAGAAGAACTGACACGGTAAACTATGAGCAATAACTGCAGGTGTGCAAGAGAGCTCCAGGGCTGATGCTCATTGCTCCACTGGATAAAAAAAAATTAAAAGCCTGGAGGACCAGGCAGCTACACAGTAGGATCCAAGTCAAATTCAGGCAATTTTCCCCAAAAAATGGCATTTTGCAAAGTATGGAGACTGCAACACCAAACACTGTCAGGTTGCAAACAGCTCCCACCAGGCCCTGTCCCCTTTGATGCTCCCCTTGCACGGGACTGGGAGGCCCAGCAGCAGGGACTTATGAGAACTGGTTTCTGAAAATAAGGAAAACAAGTCTCCTGAGGGAAAAGAAAACTCAGGCTTGTTTCACTTTGAAGCCTTGTTTGTTTGCTGCCTTTGGAAAAATGAAGGAAAATAGTGATGGCTTTGATGAAAAGAAAAGCACAAATGCAGAAAGAAATAATGAAAAATTAAATATTGTTTTTTGACAAAAGCACATTGCCTGGCCGTGTCTATGTCAGACATAACTCGGAATCAACGAGAGTCCTCACGACCACTGCTGGCAAGAGCCACTAAAAATCCCACTCCGGCCTGGAGCTCACACTCCCACTATTCATATACATTGTGTGCAGTTTCTAGGAATGCTATGGTCCCAACAGCAGTCATATTTATCAGTCTGTTAATGGCAAGCTGTTGCCTACCACATGCCAGGGTCACCAGTTCCCTCTTCTTGCTCTGCCTCCATCTAGACAGAGCCCAGTGTGCAGGTTTTTCCACTCCCACCCTACTGTGCCAAGAAGCACCTGCTGCGGATCAAAGCCTCCTTCCATCAGGGAATCAATTTCCTAAGCACTCTCATCTGGCAGATTTCTTGGGGGCTACCAAAGAACCATGCAAGGGGTCATTGTGGGGAGCGGCGTTGGAAAGTGCAGAGATTCACAGAATGCATCCTAAAATTATTTGGACCGCAAGGGACCTTAAAGATCATCTCGTTCCGACCCTCTCTCATGAACACGGACACCTTCCACTAGATCAGGTTGCTTCAAGCCCTGTCCAGCTTGGCTTTGAACACATCCAGGGATGGGGCAACCACAGATTTTCTGGACAACCTGTGCCAGTGCCTCATCACCCTCTAAGAATTTCTTCCTGAGCTAGACCTCCCCTCTTTCAATTTGAAGCCAGACACTAAGCAGTTAAATATTTTTTCTGGTGAAAAACAGAGCTGTGTGAGCAGCAAATCAGTCCATCAAGCTGCCTCATGCTCCCAGCCTCACGAGGACAAAACCACAATGAATGATCCAAAGAAGTAGTCTTCAATATCCCCTTTTAGCCCTAAGCCAATTAATCTGCACAGTCATGAACTATACACAACTCTACAATATACCAGAGGGAGGGATACCTTTCCTGGCAGAGCTGCGTCTCAGTTTACATCACGACTGCAATAAAATCATGTTATCTTCATTTAACTTTGCACAAATCTATCAAATCTATCCTATAGTCAAAACCGATTGTCTCACAAAATACAAGTTATCAGTTGCAAGTGCCAAGGCAACTTTTCTTCCTTCTTTATTAGACAAAACACCTTCTTGTCCCAGAAAATGAGCACATTACAGGGTTTCTTACGTAAGAGAAACCTGTGTTGTGATCAGAGCATCTAGTACTCTGAAACTGAAAACCCACCCAAATACTTCCCTTGAAATGAGAAAATGGAACTAAAAAGCTCTGTGTGGACCCAGCAGTGGGGTCCGCAGGGCTTGAGCTGACCCTTCAGGGTCTGTCACTCGAACCCACAGCCACACAGATGAAACGCACGTTTCTGTGCTCGTTTTCCACCTTCTCCTCACATAACTGATGTGACCCAAACTCAGGTTGCGTCGGGTTGGAGGTGTCCAGCTGTCACCCAGAGAGTCACTCACACTTCTCACCTCAGCAGGACAAGGAGAAAACCGGGGGCCATGCACCTGCCCCATCACGGCATCTTCACAGGTAGGACCCCCACCTCCTCCTCAACCCCCCTGGTGCCCACTGGGCTGTTCATCACTTTTTTTTCCCCCCTCATTCCTCTTTATTTTCCAGCATTTTCCCCCTTCCTTACCTCGTTTTGCTCAAGGCGTCACACCGGCGGGTCGGAGGGGCTGCACTGAGCCGGCTGAGCCGCCAGAACCGGCTGGAACCGGCTGTACCTCGGGCAGTTCCCGCCTCCCTTCAGAGATCTCTCAGCCCCAACGCCATCCTTGGGTATTCCTACCTCTCATCACAGACAGTCTTCAGCCCCACCGCCATCCCTGGACATTCCCGCATCTCCTGAGAGATCCCTCAGTCCCACCTCCACCCCCGGGCATTCCTACCTGCCCTCACAGAGACCCCTCAGCCCCACCGCCATCGCTGGACATTCCCGCATCTCCTGAGAGATCCCTCAGCCCCACCGCCATCCTCGGATGTTCCCGCCTCCCCTCAGAGATCCCCTCAGCCCCATCACCATCCCCAAGCATTCCTGACTGTTCTCAGCCCCACCGCCATCCCTAGACATTCCTACCTGTCCTCACAGACAGCCCTCAGCCCCACCGCCATCCCCGGGCATTCCTGCCTGTCCTCGCAGAGATCCCTCAAGCCCCATCGCCATCCCTGAACATTCCTACCTGTCCTCACAGACAGCCCTCAGCCCCACCGCCATCCCCGGGCATTCCTGCCTGTCCTCACAGACAGTCCTCAGTCCCACCACCATCCCTGGGCATTCCTGCCTCCCCTCAGAGATCCCTCAGCTCCACCTCCATCCCCGGGCATTCCTGCCTCCCCTCAGAGATCCCTCAGCCCCACCTCCATCCCCGGGCATTCCTACCTGCCCTGACAGAGACCCCTCAGCCCCAATGCCAGCCCTGGGCAGAGGGCACCTGCTCAGCCTCGGTGGTTTGGATACCTGGGATAAACTGGTGCTGGTGCTCAAGGAGCAGCCTGTTCTTCACAGGGACCACTGAGGGCTGTAGTGCTTCACTTCAGCCGCCATCTCTGGGGGTCCCACCCTGTGCACCGATGCACCCCCATGCTCAACATACCCCTCTCCCCACCTCAACCCAAGTTTCACAAAATGACAGTAATTACAATATAAACACTGCCCTTCCTTCCCCTCCACCACCTCCATGTGTTTTCACTTCAGCAAAACAGCAGAAATATTTCCTGGCAGCTGTTTTCAGTTGAGGGCAGGGAGGGAGGTGAGCTGGTGGAGAGGAGACCTGTTGAAGGGACACACTCTCTAAGCCTCTTCAGAAGGAAAAAATAAAAGGGAAAGGGAGAAGGAGGAAAGGTGTCATTGCTCCGTTTTCTATGTCAGTGATGCTAAGGACAGCCATAGGAAAGGCAGGCAATGAATACCAGCCCCATTACCTCAGGTTCTGATGGCAAAGCCTGTGCATCCAGTCTACCCTGCATGACAGGTCCTGCTGCAGCTGCACCAAGGGGAGTCCCCATGGCTGGGTCAGAGGATCTTCACAAGAGGTAGAGAAACTTTTCAGAAACCCATAGGAACCCACTGACAAATCCCTCCAACTGCAAGAAAGTATATGATGGTAAAGAAGGTTTGCTGTCTTAGGGGTGAGGGGGTGCTTTCACACACTACTTCCCAAGCCTCGGAAACCTGAAGTGCCCCTGAAATGCTTCTTCCCAACTGGCAGTCTCCTGCATGAGGTGTGTAGAACCTGCTGGCAGCGAGGGTAGGAAGTGATGCTGTCTTGGCTTAATTCACAGAAGGCAGGTGTTGCAAGATGAAGATCAGGACTAGAAAAATCAGGGACTACAAGGTAGAGGATCATCATCCAAACCTGCTGCAGGTCAAGGAGCACTTGGATCTGGACAAAAACTCTACAGCTGTTCTTTGGGGCCAGGGGCTCATGGCATCACATTCCTGTGCAGAGCTGTCCTGCACCACAAGAGCAATACAGTGAAGTATCACCTGTAAGCAGGCAATTTCACCTCATCCCCATTCCCCCCATGCACACATAGTGCTTATTTTCCTGCAGTACATGAGGTTCTCTTCAATATTACAACACTTCCAGCTGATCCACTTGTACTTTTTTTCATAACCTTTCTGAGACATATTAAAAATAAGTAAATAAACAACTCAGCACAAAGCTGTTTTTCATGGTATAACTTCCTGGCTTCCCTTCTCCTTTCTGTAATCCCAGCTTTTTTAGGACCTTGTACCAAAAAGGTCATTTATTTACATTTGAAACACACTCCTGCTCTGTCCCAGTCCCTGTGCTGAAGTAGCCATTTCCAGAATGAAAATCCAGTAATTAACAATCATCAGAACCCTGGTGGTTAATCACTCTGCATGAGTTATATTTGCACTTGCATTTTCAGACAGCACCATCCATCCCTGCTCTGTTGATCCTCTCATCCATAAAAGCCAGGTCCCAAACAGCCCTTTCCAGGCTACTCCAGCTTTTATATTTTGCTGCACCAGAGGCTTGAAGGGCAAATGTCCCATGCAGGTTTCATCATGCCATAAAAACTAAAATATCTCAGCTGGGCACTTGTTTCACTTCAATATGCTACAGAAACCCCCAAGTACACTAAAATGTGCATCACAGTTAAAAAATGGGCAGACACAGCCAGCCACGTTCAATACTCAGAGTTGTACCTGCATGGGAACATCCAGAAAATCCTCATTTTACAATGTCCTCTTTACCTTTCATCTTAGGCCCCCAGTCCCATGGCAGGAGAAGCTGAGCCCCACCTTGCCACACACAAGCCCTTCTCCTTAGTCCTTACAACAGCATGCAATCAGGAAGGTTACTCCTGCTGCCATGCTTCCTGGTGGTCCCAATTAATCCCACGGAGTCAGAATGCAGCACGTAATCGGGAGCTCGCCCGCACAGTCGGCAACTGGAAGCCCCAGACGCACTGTATTTATCTGTAAATCAAAGTGAAGCTAAGCAGCTCCCTGGCCCTGACAGCGTTGGTGTGTCTCCCAGAACATTTTTACAAATTGCTTCTGTGACATCCTCCGTGTCTTTCCACGTTGGACAACATGTTTTCTCAAGGGTTTCTTCCGAAAAAATGCCAAGGACAGCCTGTTGGGACCAGAATAAATTCAAGGGGATATACTACTCTGTTTTATTTTTTACCCATCAATAGCTATTGTGCTGTTTAAAAAACTCAGAAGAGTTTTGTTACTGGAAAGCTTTTCAACACTTTGATTTCTACTTTTTTATCCTTCTTTTGCCTGCAAAATTCCACTTGCAATTCCTCCCCCTTTTTTTTCTCTGGGTGATTATGCTAAAACTTCTGCTCAAAAGCTTTTGGCCACATTTTGCCCTCAGATATGCACATTCAACTGCCAGTGAAATTAGTGGCTTGTTTGCATGCAAGTTGGAGGAAGGAATTTGGCTCCATCGGCAACATTTTCGGAGTGGTCACAGAGTGCATGCACACCAATTTTTTGGACCCCTGCTTCAGACACCACAGCCAAGAGGCAGCTAAATTCCCAGACCACCTCAAGTAGCATACCAAAATCTTCACACTGGTGAGTGGTGCAGGAAACACACTCAGGCCTTGGCACTGGAGGGGCTGTGACATATCCCCATGGAATGCCAGCATGGGAACCAGATGCTGGCTTTGCTCTCCAGGACCTCACTGCCTTTCTGGTCACAACCAAGCTCAGCTGCAGGTAGGGTCAGCATGGAGGGAAGTCGGTGTTATGCATTAAAAACGTGCATTACCCACACGTTGAGGATCTCCCTGAGGTTCTTGGTGGGCTCGTGAGTGATTCATCTCATGTAGGAGCAGCTCCCTCGCTCTCCCACTGGTTACAGAGGGAGATGAGTGTCTCCATGCGCTGCCTGGAGTTATTTCACCAGACATCCACAGGCTCAGATGTCACATCCCATCAGATACCCCCCACAAAGGCAGAGTGGAAGGAGGTTTGCTTTCATCCTTCCTGGCATCTGGAAATGTAACAGCCGCTCTTCGATCATCTGCTCCCATTCAGGCTCATACCTTCCATGTGTGGAGGCAGAAAAAAGGACCTCAAGGGTGGCTTTTCCAGTTGACCCCGGCAGGAAGAGCAGGTCACAGAAAGGCTGCTTTGAGGACTGTGGCAGACTCAGGTAATGACTCAATTGACTTTGTGCCCAAGAGTCAGACCAAGCTCAGGCCTTTCCCACAGACATATGTGCATTTAAATGTGAGCACACGCACACATTTAAATACATACAGGCAAACATTAAATTAACAACCCTCACCCCTTATTGATTCTAGTGAAAAGCAATTAGCATGCAGGCTAGCCTTGTGTTGGGAGCCTGGTGTGACCAAGCCATTCTGGGGAAGCTTGGCTCCTTTCCTATGGCTCTGCCAGCCTGGTGGTCTTCATGGACAAATCTGCCGCTACATGGAAACTGGGACAGCGGAAGCAGCGATGTGCGCGGCTGGTCCCCTTGTTATTTTGGTTAGTGGCAATGAATGGTAATGAGTTCCAAGTTGGGTGGAGGGTGGAAAAATGAACCAGCCCAGCCTTAATCTCTTTTGTTTGTTCAGCTAACAGCATAATCTCCAAATGTCCACAGACAGTTCTTCTGAAAAAGGAGGATAAAGAGCAAAGGATGTAACATGCACGACACATTTCCAGTCCAAAGGCCTTCCTGGTACTTCTGTCTGTCTGTGTTCCAAACTACTCCATGCTGAGATGGTGTTTTTTTCCCTATGTATCTCTGACCCAGGGCCCAGCCAACATACTTTTCAAACTTGGTTTTTCCCTCTCTTGGGTTTTAGGAACCACCCTAAAACACACCCTGAAATGGGCTGTTTGTAGAGATCTCCCAGGTCAGCTGTTGAACAGAAGACAAATAAGGCATTTCCAATCTAAAGAATTGAATCCTGATTTTTGTCAACAGGATTTCTTAACACCTCCAGACCAGCACTTTCTTCCAGAAATACACAAACAACTCAGTCATTAAAGCTGCCAAATCTTTCAGTCATTCAGTTGACTTTCTTGGCCCTTATCCTGCAGTTCATGTTCTGCAACAGTCCCACTGACCTCCATGAATCTGATCATTGAACAAACACTTCTTGCCATCAACAAGAACATCAGAAGGTGACTTTGTAGGAACACATGGGACTTACAGACCTATTGGGGTAGTGCAATACTTTCAGACCTTCTGCCCATACATTGCTCACAAATAGACGGCAAGAGCTTCACCTTGATTTTAAACCTGGAAATATTTCTATTCCTCAGAAGTCTCTATACCTCAGTACATGTGAGGGGACTTTTTTTGGACTGAACTTGTCCTCTGGCATCCAAGTAGTCCCAGTGGATCTGAACCAAAAGAAACTTCAATAAACTGCTCAACTAAAAGAACAAAAATAATTGCCCCCAAAGGAAGAACCTCTCCAGTGTCACAGCTACACAGCACAGTGATAAAACTGAGTAAAACTGGTCTCAGTCTCTGTTGACTCCTGAGACATGGATGGATTTTGTTGCCATCGCTTTGAACTGAAGGACACAAAAGACCTCATTTAGTCTTATTTCTTCGTTCCTTGCCATAAAAGCCAGGAAATGCAGTAATATGGCATTTCCAGTGCCATTTCATTCACTTTGTGCCTGAATTATTTTTATTTCCCAAGGCAAATGGAGAAGCGTGAGACAAGTATCAGTCCTTAATTCCAAATTTCCTGCCATTGCCCAATTTAAACCATAGATTTAACGTTGTTAGGACAACATTTTCTTCTATATGTGTCTTACTATTGATGTTAACCACTTACTGTTTATTTCCTACAGCAGCTGGGAACATGGAAACATGTACTGAAAGGACTGAGTCACCTCCCTGTTGTCTCATGTTAGCCTTGCATGGCTCGGTAAGGTCATTTTTGACTCCAAATTCAGGAGCCCCTCATTGTGGCTGAGCACAGACCGTCAAAAAGAAGAAACAAGTAGCAAGGAACTCTGCCAAAACAGGGAAGGCCAAACAAACAGCGAGCAGGGGTGGACAGTGGACCTTAAATCCCACTAAATGCAAAGCAAATAGCACTGAAGGAAAGGGATGTCCTACTACTCTGTCTGGTTGTCAGAACAGCCAGGATTCCAGCTCTTTTGTGGAGAACAAGAGCTGGCAGGAATGGAGGAGAGCCTTTATTTCCTCCTCAGTTTACACCACCAGCTGGAGGCGAGCCCCCAGCAGCAGCCCCTGGCACCAGGCTGAGGACCCCTCCATGGACTCAGCTTGGGTTAATGACATCCATCTTCCCTGGGAGCTAGGGATTTGTTGTGGAAACTCTGCCAAAAGAGCCTAACTTTGGCTTCTCTTCCCAAACATTTGTGGAAAGGCTGCAAAGCATCTGCTAGGGCCCAAAGCTGAAGATAAGCCAAAGACAAGCAGGGATAGCTGTCCCATTACGATTATAATTCCTGCCAGAAATGTGGTGCAGCATCAGATCCTGAGTCTCCTGGGTAGGAATGGATAGAGGCTCCTCTTCTTCCTTCCCTCCTTTTTTTCCAAAATCTTCCTCCAGAAAAAAAAAGAAAAGGGGGAAAAGCTAAATCTAGGGGGCTCATAGGCACCAGGGGTGAGAGCTCAAGGGCTCCTTACTGCCCACACCACTTTTGCACATCTCCCTTGGTAAGGAGAGGTAAGGAAGGGTGCAAGGGAAACATAATTAACTTCTTATTTTTTTAGGGAAATAAAGGAAAAACAAAAATGGAGAATATGAGACTGCCAGCAGGAAACCAGGTCTTGGCAAAGTGAGGTGTAATGAACAGAAAACACCAGTCCGTATGGCTCTCCACAGGGGATGGTCACAACTGTAATGGAGCCATCAAAAAATTATTGTTTTCCTTACAGTAACACCTCAAGCTCAATTTACAACAAAGAAGAGAGAGCTGTAAAAGAGTTGGAAGTCTCTTCATCCACTGCTGCTTCCCAGGGACTGCATGAGGCCAGTTCAATTTGCACCTTTTATCACCCCTGCCTGTGTTTCACTTGTTTGCAGGAACCCTCACCCCTAGGCAATAAAACCAAAATTACTGCAGAAAGCAGAACATAGAAACTGTTTGCTTGGAATTAAAAGGGGCTTTACTGAGGTGAGAGCTGCCAAAAAGCACTGCTGGACCCCTCTGCCCCAAGCACCCAAAAGCCCTGATCCCACTAGTGCCCTTCACACAACACTGGAGCAGTACAAGATGAGCTCCCCCATTTCCTCGAGTGCCTTCCCATCCATGTATTTCCTTCTACCTCCACTTGAAAGCCCCAGCCCGACAGGAACCTGGAGGCTGAACCCTAACCCTAAAACAAATACAATTTTTCACACATCTTAGGGAGCCACGGCTGCTCAGCACCCAGCAGGACCATGCCCGTTTTGGGTTCAGCCCAAAACACAGGAAGATTACCAGCTCTACTTGGTTTTCCAGCTTGCAAGCTTTTCCCCCAGCTTGGCTGTTTGCTCTTGTCATAGAAGTATAGACCAACCCTCCAAATTTCAGCCTGTTTTAGGGCCCAGCTGCTAACCACAAGAGCAGCAAGCCCCTCTCAAAACTTTTTCCGTAATTTGTCTTCTCCATGTCTGGGAATTAGGGTTCACAGGGCTCCCTGCCTCTCTCCCAGTGCAGCACTGCTGAGGATGTGAATTGCCTCCAGGAGCTGGTGCAGTCATCAGCCAGGACACATAGCACCTGCATGGAAAGGCAGCAACAGGGGAAATAAAGCTTTTTGCCAGGGGGTTGATCAGGATGAATTTTTAGGGGCCTAACTGTGTTGATGATCCACAAGCAGCCAGAAGCAATCCCCAGCTTGCTCCAGAATGCCAAAGGCATTTTTGCCCATCATCTGCATGGTTCTGTATAGACAAGAAATTAGAAATACAGGCAGCCCTGCTTCTGTGGGCTGATAATTGCTGTGAGCTGATAAACTGCAGTTCTTCAGGCTGCTGTGACCTGCCAAGCACCCCCTTCCTGACCCAGAACTCCTCTCCCACTCAGCTTTGCTTTCAGGAAAAATTAGGCTGAGTTTCAAGCAAACCTGGGCTGAGCTTCAAGTGAGCCTGAGCCAGCTCCTAATTTATGCAGTCAGCGTATTGTTTGGGGTCAAAACCATAAGACACATGAAGGTTTTGCCTCATTTCTGCTCCAACCTGCAGGCACATCTGAGACATCCCGGCTGCAATTCTCGGCCAGCAGTGCTCTGGACCACAGCACAGGACTTAGCTGGGAGCAAAAGGCAGCAGGTCTCAGAGGCCAGGCTGGAGCAAAGGGTTAATGCACAGGGGACCAAGTCCAGCCCAGGCAGTTATTTCCGCATTGTCCTCCAAAGTGACGAATTCTCAAAAAAACCCCAAACCTCACTGCGGGGAAAGATGCTGTTACTCTTAATTAGGCAGAGCTGCACCTTAACAGGTAACCCTTTGCCTGAGAGGGCACTGCACAAAAGGTGAAGTCAGAAAGAGGCTTCTGAAAGCTGTGGAGGCAGAGGGGCTGGGTGTCACCCCCAGTTAGCAGGGTGTAGGGAAGGTAAAGGTCAACTAGGAAAATGGTTTTTTATTTAAGGATACTCCAGAGACCAGTTGCATTTTACAGACACTGGGGTATCAGAGGGGTTATCATACGTGCCTGTTACACTGCAGGCATAAGGCGCTGATGATGCTTAGCTTTGCCCCTTTTGAAATGTGAAAACTGACTCCTCTCCTGGTCACTTCTTGTAGGGCAGGACAGAAGAGACTTGCACTGGAAAACAAGGGCCAGAAAAGCCACTGACTCATTCCCACAGCAACAGGAGGGCTGCACATCCAGAGCCCCTCTGCTGCCCACACTGACTGAGACTACTTGCACCACATCACTGCTGCCAGAAAGGCAGTTACAAGTGTAGGAAAAGGTCTCCCACCTCATAGCAGATCTGCCAGGTGAACTGAAGAGCAAAAAGTCAGACTTTCTCCTTTTAAAACCTCTATTCCGCTCCTATAAAATTCACAGAGAAAGATTTGGCACCATAAAACCCCAAACCACCTTAAATTAGCAAAAAGGAATGGTAAATTAAACCAGTATCAGGGCACTAAGGTAGGATAACCCCATTCTCATAAATTTTAGCAACAGCACTGCTGGAAAAATTGGTCAAACTTCACCAAGAACCTCAGTTCCATGCAAAAAATCCCATATATCTGTGGCATATTGGTGTGACATACAAAATACATTCAAGCCACCTTTTCACAACATCAGCACAAGAGGCAAACCGTTGTCTGCAGTGGCAAACAAGAGGTCTGTAACTGCTTTCACAGCAAACACTGGGCTGAAAGTGGCTACCAAGAAGGTGTCACAGGGGTTGCCATCTCAGTGGAGGAGGACAAAGGAGAACAGCTCTTCTCTGAGAATTTTGCTCATTTCTATGAGAAAGTTTAGTCTTGCTGGGAGGTTGCATTTATATTGTGGCTGAAGGACTGCTCCAAACTGGAGACCAGTAAGTTAAACAATCTCCCCAGCTTGTCTTTGTGCTGCAAATATGTTCCACAGTGCTTCAACAGTTTGGGCAACAGTGGGGCTGTGTGTCATGTATTATTTCTGTCCATCTGGAAGAACCATTAACCACAAATAAGCAAATTTGCTTGTTCTTTACTGCAAAGAAAGAAGAGCCTTGCCAGAGCAATGCTTATTTCCACCGATGACAGATGTTTTGGGTATGCTGGGGTACCAATGGCTGCATGTAAACCAAGAGTCACCCTCCTCCACCCTGAGGAACTGCCAAGTTTTATGGGCTGAGATTCTGAAAAACTAGAAAGAGAGGGGGAAAAAAAGATATTTTTTAAAATTGACCTTTTAATATGAGTTAAGTTTACTTTTTCCCTAGGTTTCTGACCTGGTGTCCCTGTGGAGTGAAGCTTACCCCGTGGGTCTCCACTCCTCCTTGCCCTGCCAGTTTTTGCAACCCCGGGCAGCTTGCAGGCGAGGTAGAAGGAGCTGGCCAGGATGGCTGCCTAGTTGAGGATGGAGGCACAGGCACAAAAGCAGGGCCCCCATGGACCATCTGAACTGGTGCTTGGGGGGAGAAAAAAAAAAAAATCCCCAAATCAGGGGATTGCAAACTTCAAGTGCCAGCCCCACGTTCCCTGTATCCATACACACTTTCTCCCCCACCTTCTCATACACATACAGGCTGCTGCTCTCTCTCCTCCAACCTCCCACATGAGTCAGGGGGACAAAACGAAATCAATAAATAACCACTGTTAGCTCCTGCATTTTCAAAGTGGCACTCAGGGATTTGAGTACATGCAACTTTCATTAACCTCATTTAAAGTCAAAAACATAACACCTTGGCCACTGTTCTGCAAACACTGAGACTTTGCTGCAAGCCACTGGTGCTGGCAAGCCCCTGCTGTTTCTTTGCCCAGACCAAGGCTGAGCTTTGGGTTTGTTTTTGGCTTTTTTATTGCTTTGCTTGGGATTTTTGGGTTGGTCTTTTTTTGGTTGTTTTGTTTTTCTTTTTTCAAAGAGGAACAGTTGGTGTCCTGAATTTCTCATTCCCCCATTATTGTTTTTGATTGCTGACATTATTCAGAGGTGATCTAAGATCCAAGACCATCACATCCCCATATGTCAAGGTTTCAGCAGCAGGCTGACAAAGTGCTCTGTGCTTTACTGCTAACTTACGTCTGCTTGGAAGGAACACCCAGACAGTCTTGTTTCTTGTAGAAGGTACCCCAAAACTGTGTGGGCCAGGAGCCCCTGGCTCAGTGCAGGAGAGGGTTTAGGTACAGACTCTGCTTCCTCTTCCAAGGCTTGTACATGTGCAGATGTTTATTCCAGGATAGGGGTAGAAATCAGTAAGAAAATAAAACTGACAGGAGGTTGAGGCTTCAGAGCCTCCAGGACACTGCACGGACACCGCTGTTCTCCCAGAACTGGGAGCAGGTACACGTACACTCACATTAGCCTCACAGTGCAGCTTTTGAAGAGCACATCCCCTCTCCCATTCCACAAATCCAGAGGATTTCCACAAAGAGCCATAACACGGCAGAGCGCTGAAGCAAGCACTGCCTACCAGAGCGGGAGGGCAGGGAGCTGTATCCCACCCAGCTCTGGCAGTCAGGAAAACATTGCTGCATCCCAGCAGTACAGGCATTTGTCATTCCTTTTAGAAACAACCCTTTCTTTACACCAGGCAAAAACAAAGGGCTCACTTGCTGCAGGCATTACTACTAGAGCAAAGGTTTTCTGATTTCTGTGTTTTTCCAGCCTTGATAGGCAAGGGATAGAATCAGCAAATTAAAGCAATCACAGTGTTCCTTGTCTTTACTCTGAGTGGCACTGAGCAGCTACCCAAACCACACCTCAGTTCCATGTTGCTGTGCATTTACACCCTGATGAGCCCAGACCTTTGATTGTGTATTTTTAGAGAAGCCTTAGAAAATACGACAATTGTCTCCCTTTTTGGAAAGTCCTTCCCAAGAATACTAATCTCTAATCAGGTCTGGTTGCAGAAGAAAGGATCCTTCCACAGGAAAGAGCCTTCAAAAAGGCTTCCAAAATGTTCAGCAGCAAGTTTGGGAGGCAGGTGAACTGTTCATAGAATCCTAGAATGGTTTGGGTTGGAAGGTACCTTAACAATCTTTGTGTTCCAAACCCCTGCCATAGGCAGGGACACCTTCCACTAAACCACATGGCTCCACCTGGCCTCGAGCAATTCCAGGAATGTGGTGTGCACAGCTTCTCTCGGCAACTTGCACAAGTGCCTCACATTATTTATTTCTAATATCTAACCTGAATCTACTTTCCTTCAGCTTAAAACCATTCCCCCATGTACAGGGAATTGCTGCAAGGTTTTCCTTTGGACTCGTTTTCTCTTCTTATCTACTAGAAAGTAGACAAGAAAAATGGAGAAAATATTAATTTCTCTAAAACAACAAAACAAAGCCAAACATTTGTAAGAAAAATGGCAAAGAAAGAAACACGTACATGTAAATTTTATGTAACTGAAAACGCTACTTCAGGTAAAGATACTTCCATAAGTTCATTCCCATGGAAAAAAAAAAAAAACAAACATAAAACATTTGTAACACTTTTGTCAGAATGTTTTTAAACAAATGCCTTTTGTTTAAAGAAATTCAGCTGCATCTCTAGCAGTTTAGCACATGTAAAGAAAGTGTGCAGGCTGTTGGCAAAGTTATTTCTCTGTCAGAGCAGTTGCAAGGATTTCATATTAAAGAGAGCAGCTCTGGGCTCTTTTCCCCTCCCTCAGCATCACCAGTGTGGATGGTGAATCCATGAGCTTGGTCAGTGGAAAAAGCTTAATTATTCTATACATTAGCTAAAAAAAAACTATGCAGAGGCTAGTTTTGCTCAATGAATTACTTGTTTTCAGCTACTCTTAAGCAAAGCTTTCAGGTCATGTCTGGAGATGAGTGAACAAACCCCCAAAATCTGTATTTGTACACATGGATGCACTTCCACATACCTGGTGATAAAAGAACAAGGCCATCTACGCCGAGCAGAGCCACTGGCACAGGAAGATACAGCTGTTGTATACAGCTGTGGAGCAGTGGAGTTTATGAAACCCCCCTTTACTACGTCCTCAGACATCTGGCTTAGACTCTCTGGTGTCTGATACAAGCTGTACTCACACAGCGTTCCCCTCAAGCACATGGAAAGATTGTGCTTTATTTAACCTTTTTATAAGGTCACCCATTTTGTTCAAACCCTGCGAGAGTTGAAAAGCCATGGGGTTTTCTCCCCCCCTGCCCTTAGCTCAGGCTGAAGCCAGCCAGTGGGGAAGACACACCAGACACTACGCACAGAAGCGCTGCCATCGTAGCTCACTTCATTTCTGCAATAAGCTGACCAAACCCATCAGCAGACAGAACTGTGTGTAAACACAGAGTCTCTGCTCAGTTCTGCACCTACATCTGGATGCAGAGGGGTACAAGTTACGGTAGAAAACACTACCTGGGGTGCAGGAGCACACACCTCTCTCACCATCAGCCTTCTCATCGCATAGCACGGGATCTGCCACCCTAAAAATAGGCAGCCGTTGGACAGCTGATCCCCACACAAAGGGCCCTCCGTATCCCAGGAATTCCACATGGCTGACAGACAGGGGAGCAGCCCTGCTTTGTGCCCCGAATACCACTGTCAGCCCGTCTGTCCCTGCCCAGCACCGCAGCATCCCTGCAGCTGAGCTCACTGCAAGCCCCAGCAGCCCCACACGCCCCCGCAGATGCCTCTCCCCATACCCCGCTGCCGAGAAAGCCAGCATGGATTTACACCAGCACATAAAAACTTGGGCTTTTCTTATTCGCACAGGCTGGGCTGATTTTCCATACAAGAGGTCTTTCCACTCCTTTTCCTTCTTCAGCCTAAATCTGCTCTTTTCACCAAGTCATTGTAGTCTTTATGGTGGTGCTTTTACAGCATCCACGCAAACTGCTCAGGGCAGGGCATGCTCATCATAGGAGCCAAAGCCTGCCAAGCCCAAGAGCAAGCTAGGAGACAAACCCAGACCTCAAACAGCACAAAGCTGCCTGAAATGCATCAAAATTATGCCATGGGCAACATTATGAATAGTTATGGTGGCTTTGAAAATAGCCAGCAAGCTTGGAAAGGACTTGCTGCCTGCCGGTGTACCACTCTCAGTATTTGAAGTATCCTTGGACTGCCAGTGCTGCTATGGCAAAACGTTGCGACACTTCATCAAAGCCATTGCATCGTTAGGTTGTTGGTTTTGTTCCTACCCTGAGAGCAGGCAGGAAATGGAGCATCTGGGGACAGCAGCACCTGAGGGGGAAGCACAGCCCAGCCAGAGAGTGAATAGGGGAGGAAAAGCCTAGGTGAGGCTGCCCAGAATGACCAGTGGGCAGGAGGACAAGCCAGGACCTCACAGAGAGCCTTTTATCCAAGAGCAGTGGATAAGGCTGGATAAGCCTCGACCTGGGGCAGCACATGGCAGGTATCACCACAAATTACAAGAGATAGAGCTGAGGCAAGCAGGGCACCTTTTTAGGACAGCAACAGCCTTGTGTAGGAGCTGTCTGGGCAGCCAAGGCAGGAGCCAGCAGCTCCGGGCTCCGGCTGGGGGGTCCATCCAAGTGCCACCTGCTTTGGCCAGTCAGCACCGCAGAGCGAGCCCACTGCAGATGGACAGAGGTCTCTAGCAGGCTGAGAAATGCCTTATCTTGTCATTTCGTTATCCATGTGCACTTAAACCCCGGAGCAGATTTCACTGGCTCCCCAGCTGCATTTCCCCACTCGCGCCTGCCAGGCTGGGCAGCAGAAAGGTGGGAGAGCTGCTCTGACACCAAATCTCTTTGTTGTCTATTTATACCCTGCCCTCTGGAAACAGCTCACTAGCGGCTGTCACTTGGTGTCTTATCTCCCCTCTCTTTGCGAACTGTCTCCTGGCAGCCCACAGCACCCCTGCCACCGCCTGGGAGGCTGCTCCCTTACCACTCACTGTTTTTTTGTTTAAAAAAAAAAAAAAAAAAAAAAAAAAAAAAAAAAAAGAACATCACAAGACTTTTTGGCTAAAAGACAAAAAGGCAGGGCTTTACTCTTCCTTGTCAAAGGCATAACAATTTGCCAATGATCCTAAGATCCAAGCCCTTGCCTTCATCTCGTTCTTGGCATGCAGAAGTTGATGCCTCCTGCTGCAAAAGTGGCTTCCTAAGGCAGGGCACTAAATAAAATTCATCACAATGAACTCCAGCCATGCCTGCTTGCATAGCCTTAGATCTCCAAGTCCTTTTAAAGGAATTTCTGTGTTGTTATTCTCGTTTTATAAAAGGCAAAAACAGAGGCACAACGGAATCAAATGACTGCACATATACACTCAAAAGCCATGATCCCAAAGCCTTTGAGTTTGTAAGGCACCAAGAGGACCAGGTCAGCAGTGACTGACCCATGGATTCACATAGCACCCACCTCCCTTCACATCCCTCAGTGTCAGCACTTGAGGCCTATTCTGTTCACATCTGCAGGGACTTCCAAAGAAGCCAAACCACATTCACCAATCATGGCACAGTATCTGATTCAGACCAGAGAAATTTCCCATTAAACCATCTCTCCAGCAGTGGCTCATGACACAGTCTCCCTCAAAGAGGAGACCCACATTGGCATCGGAGCCCAGCACCACACAGGGATGTGTCCCAGGGAAGGACCGTGGTGCATCCTACTGGGAACCAGCCCCCAGCCCTCTGTTAATCCTCATTTTTCCCCATTTCAGGCAGCAGACAGGCATCCAGGCACCAGGACTGACAGACAAGGGCTTTTATGAGCAGCCTATGTCTCTGCACCCCAGGGAGGCTCCAGCTGTCTCTGGAGCTGCTTGCAAAGCCACAAGGCCAGAAAGTGTCAGCTGGGGCTGGGGGAGCCCTCCCTCCCCGGGTCTTGTTGCACAGTCAACTGGTGGGGATGGAGGAGGATGAGGAGGGAAGCAACTGGGCTGTTGGTACCTGCTTGTCACAGAAGAGCAAAATAGCCAAAACAAGGAGTGAGAAGAAGCAAAGCAAAACTGGGTGCTGTGGCCCAGGTGAAAGGAAGGCAATGGGGTGTCAGAGATGCATGATCCCACCACAGCAGCAGGGACACGCACAGGAAGAGTGACCGTGCCCCAGGAGCAGAGAATCATCACAGAAAGGTCTGGGTTGGCAGGGACCTTAAATATCATTTGGTTCCACTCCCCAGCCATGGGCAGGGACACCTTCTACCAGATGAGCTCACAGCCCCATCCAACCTGACCTTGAACACTTCCAGGATGGGGCATTCTCAGTTTGTCTGGGCAACATGGGCCAGTGCCTCACCGCTCTCACAGGGAAGAATTTCTTTCTAACATCTAATCTAAATCTCTCCTTTCTTGGTTTGAAAATGTTCTTCCTTGTTCTGCCACTATTTGCTTATGTAAAAAGTCACTCACTCTCTTTTTATAGGCCCCCTTTGAGTACTGAAAGGCAGCACTGGGCATCACTGGGGACAGGCTTGCCATCAACCCGGAGCCCTCACTGTCACAAGAGTCACTATTGCAGCTTCCTGAGCACCCTCTTCCTTTCACCCAGCCTGGCCTTGTCTCCCGACTACTCATTCATCCTGCCTCCGAGCTGCTTGTCCTCAGAAACAGGCTGGAAATGTGGTCCCAGCTCCGAAAAGCTACTGCCATCTCCTGGAAAGAGGCTCCTTCCCTGGAGAGTGGCGAGAGCGCTCTGGGACCGCCAGGACAGACGCCAGAGGGGACCTGCGGCCAGCGGCACCTGCTGCTGCAGGGATGGCCTGATCCTCCCACCCCATGGCACACCTCTCAGCCCGGTGAGCGAGGGTGATGTCAGAGAACGGGATTACAGGCTGGTACCACAGAGAGAGCAGCTGGGGACCGTGGGGACAAGGGCTGGGGCCACCCTTGGTGGCAGCACAGCCTTCAGGAACACGCTCCTTCCCAGTAACTGTTAGCCAGCACAAACAAAACTCAAGGCACAAGGGTTTCCTTCTCCCCCTCCCGAGTGAAAAACCAGAGTTTTTGAGGAAAGGAGACAGCACAAGATGTTCCCCCCAGATCAGGCACCAGGACCCCATCACCCCCAGAAGGCTGAGGGGGAAATCTGTTGTGCTCACTGGGTCTCCTTCCCTCTCTGCAGCACCGTGGGCTATGCATAGCTGCCCAAAATATGACCCACCCCTTCCACAGCTCCACACAGAGATAACTGGCAGTCTCAGAAGCCTCTCTATGCTACTGATATGCATTTTCATAAAACACATCTGGCAAACAGTGCTGACATGGCTTTTTTTTTTTCCTTAAAAAGAAAAAAATCTGAGCCATCTCTTCCTGATGCTGCTAGAGCAAGGAGTTCAAATTGCCTTCCCTGAAGAGCGGCGCCCGCTGAGGCACAGCTGATGGCCCCACACCGGGCTGCTTGTGCCCAGGAGCTCTGAGCTGGCCCGAGTAAACGTCACTGCAGTATTTATATCCTTTTATTACACTTTAAACCATTGGGGAGAAACAGGTGCAGAGCTGTCTGTGCAATAGTGGCCAGCAACTCCCCCCTCCCTCAAGCCCTGAGCTGTTTTATACACCAGCACAGACACACACACGAGAGAGGACAGAGCTGGACCTTTTAAATCCCTACGAGTGCCAAAGTCATGGATGAAAGCAATCCAGGAGCAGGACACACACCAACCCACACTAAAGATCTGATGGGTTGATTAAACACAGTTAATCTGACAAGGACACCCGTGCAGCAGTTCAGAGGGGTCACAGTCAGCTGGAGATACCCCCAAGTGCCTAAGGGAATCTTTTCTGGCTTCTTTGATAAATAAATCACTGCTGCCCTTCCACTGCCACTCCAGGAGTGCAGTCTTAGGGGGATCTGCTCACAGATGCCCGGAACAGAGTGGAAAGGCCATTTGTGGTGTACACAGGTCTTGGTCTGTACTTCTTACCGTGTTTCTCAGCCAGCAGTCCCGGGGGGTTTGCTGGGGTCAATCTGTCACTCCTCTGCAGAGAGGCTGGGATATCTCCTTCACAATAAAACAACTCTTCTGGGACACAGACCAGGCTCTACCCATTTGAGAGCCTCTGAAAGCTACCCATCTTCTTCCTTAGAAGGAGGATGGTTGGCACATTTCCTTGAGGAATCTCCAAGGAAATACCCTTTTCCAAACCAGAGTGGAGTCACAGCATCCTCCAGGGAACCAGAACAGAAGCGTGGCCCAGGATGGGTAAGTTATTGCCCTCACCCCAGGCAGGGTGTCACCATCTAACCTGAAATAAACCTGACCCAGACCTTCCCAAGGCAAACTTAAGGGACAACTGGAAGACACCAGTAGTTTTTTAGCCTGAAGTCAGCTGAAACAAGAGTCAAGTGCCCTCACTGAGCAGATCAGCAATGCCACAACTTGGGTTGTGTTTGGGGACACCTCCCAGACCTGTCCAGCCAAAAACACATCAAGGGAGAGCGCCAGGTGATACCTTCAGGTTCACAGCTGGCTAGCCAACACTCACTTTTCCTGAACAGGGATGAAGGGTGGAATTAGGATTACCAGTGTAATACCAGTGCCTCGAGCCTGCCTGGCCTGCGGCACTAGTGAGCTGGGCAGCAGAATTCAGTGGAAGCACCTGGATTCAACTTGCCTGGTTTTCACAGGAAGGACACAGGAAGCCTTGGACTAATCGATTTAGCATTAATACTTCACCGCTGGAAATCAAAGCTGAGTTTAGCTTTGAAAGCCAGCTTTTATGAGTAGAGACATTACCCAGTGCTGCACCATACTGTATTACTCCAGAGCAGGATAAATCCAGGTGCCACTGTGACAACTGCTATACTGAAAATGAGCCCTTTTCCTTCCCTTTCTTCCCAAGCAGGGGAGATCAATGTCAGAGTCCCCTGCAGCCGAGCACCTCATAAATCTCCCCTGTGGAAGCAGGGCAGCCCCACTCAGGGTGCAGGGAAGAAAGCAGGTATTGTTCAGCCGGGCCCACGTACGCCGCGGGGAGCGTCTGCGCCGAAACCCAAACGCGTGTGCCGTGGGCCAGGCTGCTGTGACAGCCGACCCTGACAAAGGGCTGCAGCTTTCCTCCCAGCCAGGCTCCAGAGAATTGTGCTTCCGAGCCTTGCATGGCTTCAGAACAACCATGCACTTAGTACGAAATGGAAATACCAAGATCAGGTTCACATCCTCCACTCCCCCCCTGCACGTGTGGTGGGGGTATCTGTTGCTGGACAAAGCTGAGGGGTTCCATTTCCCCCAGTGCCATCCCCAGCAGGACAGAGCAAAGCTTTCACAGCCTACCTACCAGCATCCTTCTCCTTGACTTCAAGGCAAAGTTCAGGGCACCTTTCCACCCCAACAGCCTGGGTTTGTAGATCTATATAACATCTGGCTCAGCAAGGGGAGACCCCCATCCTCTGTGTCACTGCCATGGGGAAAATGCTTCCTCTCCCTCCACACACCTCCCCTGGGAAACCAAAGGTCAGGGGAGCCAGAGGGAAATTTATGGGCTTCCCCTCCTAAAAGACTTCTCCAGATGGGTCTCCAATGGTGGAATTTTTTTTCCAGGTGAAGGGAGACAGGAGGAGGGAAGGAAAGGTGGGGAGATAGGTAAGGGCAAGACCACAGGTCACACTTTTCTTCTCACAGCAAGCACATTGGGCAGAAGGACCAGGAAGTGGCCAGGCTGTTATTCCCTCTCAAGCCATGATGGCAGCAGAAGATGCAGGCTCAACAGCATGCACAAAGCCAGCCCAGGCTCTGCACTCTCAGCTCATGCCAGACCAACAGCAGAAATCCCCATCACAGCAGCCAGCAGCTGGAGTTGCCCCCTGGAAAAGCTCCTTGTGCACACAGCAACGTTTTGGTGATTTGAAGCACCAGCCCACACTGGGAACCAGCAGTGTTTTAGCTGCACAGAGGCACTGCACCCTGCCTCTATTTCAGCCAGACCTGCGAGCACCAGCCTCACCAGACCCCTTGGGCAGGAGGGCCAGGGGTGACATTATTTCAGTGCCCCTGCTCTTCCTAGCCGTCACCTGTGGCACAGCAGGACTACAGGCATCATCCAGCCTCCCCGGATTGCCTGTCAGGAAGAGGAAATGCCACGCATTTTCCAGCTGCTTGTACGCGTGCCAGGTCTAAGTGCCACCCCTAAAAATACCCACGGGAAGGAGAGATGTCACCGGCCGCTCACTCACTGCAGCCGCACGGTTCTTTTCAAATGAGGCAGCAACACGAAGCAGCCTGAGAGAGCCCCAGGCTGGGCTTTTGCTCCTCCCCACACGGGTCAGACGGTGACAGCCCAGCATCACCCACCACAAGGCAGCAGCAGAGCCACGGTAACACACTCAGACTGCCGGGAGCCGACATCCCAGAAGCTGCTCTCGGCATCCTCGGGACACGCCAGGGACTTTGACCTGTGCTTCTAATGAAATTATGCTCCTGCAACGCTCCTGTCTGACCAGTGGCCAGCCCTGCATTGCTCTAACCCAAAAAATTTTGATCCCTCTGGTAAAAGACGCCAGGCACCTCGCTGGCTTCCCCAAAAACCACTCCTCAGTAGAGATGAGGTAGTGGCACCCACACAGAGCAAAGCTGCTCTGTTTGCATCAACATCCAGCCACAAAAAGCATTCCACAGCCCCAGACATGTGCATCCAGTAGACCACAGCCTGGCTGGAGCAGCTCTCCTGACTTTTGGTTTGTTTTGTTTTTTTTTTTTTTTTAACTGAACAGTGCCTTATTTCCAGTTCTGACTTATTAAGGATAAATCTGGATGAAACCACGCAAGTCACTAAGAATTACCTTCTCCTTTTCAGCTGCTTTCATAGCCCTAACAGGAAGAGATGGTTGGGACAATTCAGGGAGGCATTAGACACCTGGGCTGGGCGTCATCTCCCTGCAGCCTGAGCCGTTCCTCTGGGAGATTTGCAGCTCTGAAAAACTGGCACAATCCAGGGCTATCGCATTGCTGGCACTGAGCAGGCAGAGCTCAGCAGTGTCTCCTGCCTCCCCTCCAAAACGGACCCCTGCAGCTGGTGGTACCTGCATAATTCTCCTGACATCAGTCTGAAACAAGGGGGAGCTTTGCCATTTGCTGTTGAAGCAGTACCACCCTCTCACCCCAGCTCCTGACAGATCAAGGTGCAAAGAGCACCCACACGCAGCAAGATGGACAAAACACCTTGGGAGCCTTTCAGGGCCAAGAAACGCAACAGCTGCAGCTCAGCAGCCTCTTTGAGGGGGTCATCTGCAAAGGCAGCAGAGCCCACCTCTGCCTGCACCCAGGATATAGCACAGGCAAGACTTTGCTGCCCAATTAATATAGAGAATTTAAGAGTTTAAACTTAAAGAGCTTAAATGCCAGGCTGGCTAAGCAGGACTTCAGAGTACTTATTTAGAGCTAAATAATGTACTTTTTTTGGTGCAATGCATTCCTGTCACCTCTTTGAAGCCACCTCAAGCCCTGCTTGAATGTGTGGACTCTGCAGGCCCACCTGATGCCTGTGAGCATCCCAGGACAAAAGGCTTCTGTGAGGATGAAGCGGGTGTCCAGGGGTGGGAGTGCAGAGGCCACCAGGGGCACATGTGCAGCTGTCCCAGATCCAAAGGGATGCACCAGCACGATGGGGAAAATTGATGATGATGAGGGAAGTCCATCAGGCTGCGTGCTGGCCCCACAGATTGATGGCCTCTGCAACGAGCCACACATAATGGCCAAGTTCAGGCTGCAGTGGCCGGGAGCTGAAAGGCAACAGCCATAAATAAGCCAGGAGAAAGAGGGAAGACAGAAAGCTGGCAGGGATAAATAAATACTCATGCTGCAGCAGGGCTGGGGGTAGGCACAGGAGCAAGGCCAGCAGCAGCAGAACGGGATGCAGCCCATGCTGGGATGGAGGTGCTGTCACAGAAGTGGCTGTTTTGGGGTGAGGTGTCCCCATTTGATAACACTGAGTTGTTTCCTCCCCAAATCATCTTTTCACTCAAAACCACAGCCAGGTTCCAAGTGAGGATGTAGGATGGGAGGGGGGTGCCACCATGTCCTGCCCCCAAAATATAGTGCAGGGGGACAAAAGTAACCAAAGGGGCTTGGGACAAGGGATTTTAGGGTTATAATCCCACTATTACCAAAGCTCCAACTCAAGTCTGAGGCTTCCAAGACCTGGGCACCTCAGCAAGTTTCTCCCCGACTGACCAGGCCAGCTGGGCTTTCCTCATCACCTTCCTCAGCCGGCAGTATCAACCTCAGGCTGTTTCCCCTTTCAGCTATTGCCCAACAATGAAGAGGGGAGATGGGGGAGTGTAGATGGAGTTTTCCCTCACTGTCCCCCATCTGCTTCATTCAGGACAGTTACTCTTCTCCGGTGTAAATAAACCCTTTGCATTTTGTTGTGGTTCTTTTCTCTCTTTTGCTCGTCTCCGCCGTTTTGTCAGGAAAAACCTTGCCCAAAGGGCTGCTGTGATTTACGGCTGCCTTAACAAATGTCAGAGCTCGGGAGCCTTGTAGGAACCGCTCGCTGGCAGCCTGCCTGGACAAACACACTAAAAGTCAACCCTGGCGTGGATACTTGAGGAATTAGTGTCCATACAAAGATGCATTAAATACAGGGAAAAATACGGGGGATTTTTACAACAGAGGCTTGAAAGGTTCCTCCGGGCTGTTTAACATATGGTGCTTCTTCCCTGCACCTGCCCCTCACTAGAGCAGCTCCTGGATTCTCATCCTTGTCACTGGACCCAAATGCCACTCGAGTCACTGTCCCCAGTGGGTGCTGTCAGTGTGGCAGGGGCTGAGCCCGCCTGCAAGCTGGGGGTTTGTTTGCACATCCATGTGTTAACAGGTAATTTTGCCCCAGTGCTCTTCTGCAGATGGGCTTTGCTGGTAGTGGACATATCCTAGAGCAGCCCCTGCTCAGCCAGGTAAGATTCCCCTCTTACTAGCAAATATATATAATTTTAAAAATAATTTTAATACATATTTTTCAAATTTTCAATGATTTTTAATAATTTTTTAAATTCAGTAAGTAGAGAGAAAATTTTTTCAAAGTCCATAAATCGAACATTTTTCTCATGAAATCCTTACATCCAGCTCAACCATAGGGGAGAACAGACCCAGGGGACCCAAGGGTGGAGAATTATCAGGAAAACAGAGACACAGTGGCAAAAATAACAATGTTTAAAAACTCTCAACATTTCCTCAGTGGCTGCCAGAATCTTCTCAACCCTGCCTGTGTTTGGCTGGACCCTTGTTGCCTTCAGCCCAGGCCAGCCGTGCATCCCACGCAGCCCCACCGCTCTGTTATTGCCATTTGCTCAAATCCCAGGTGCTGCATTAGAGAGGAATATTTTGCATATGCGTTGTCTGTATGTTATTAAAGTTAATTCCTCCTCTACCACCTTCTGCTCAACAGATTTGTCCAGCAACAGTGTAGAAAGCAGCCCCATGCCAGGAGAGACACACTCACCCTTGCAGAGCATGGCCAGGCAATGTTCCCTGGCCAATGCCAAATTTCCAAAAAACCAAAAACAGAATATAGAAAAATATCATGACCTAAAGTTTAAAAATGAGGTAAAATAAACACCCCATGGGGCTCTCAATTGCACAAAACATTTTTCCCAAGCAAATCCATTCCCATATATGCACTGTCTGGGGTGTGGCCGCACATATTTGGGAACGGGTTTGCTTGGGGAGCAGAGGCGGATGGGGAAGGCTCTGGAAAGGCAGTTATAAGAACCAATGTGCTGTAAATCTCCTGCATTAAGTGGGATATCATAACCCGTGGTAATTTAGCAACTTAAGAATCATCATGTTGACCCAGCTGCCATGATGTTACCTCAGTTTACCTCTACATTCTGCCTCCAAAGCAGAGCTCCTCACCCATCAGGCAAGACCCACAGGAGCACACTAGAAATTGAAGGAAAAGTTGGGAGTCTCTCCTGGGTATTTATGCAGATGGCAGGGAATGGATAAAAGAACCACTTTCCCCCCACCACACTGCATCCTCCCTGAGCCAGCCCAGCAGAGACAAAGCCATTCTCCTGCAAGCCTGGGCCTTGTGCCCTCACCACAAAGGTTTGCCTGCACAGTCACAGCCAGGAGTGGGAAGAGGAAGACTGTCTTAAGTTGAAAGATTTAATTAGGAGCATGTATTCCATTTGTTATTTGTTAGAAGTGGGACATATTTTGTGTTAATTGGGCAGTTTTCTTTACCTCTTCTACAAACTAATTCTCTTTCTGGGAAATATCTTCTGTTAATAGGCTATCGAGTATCACGGCATGACTGGTAAAATGACATCATCGTATTGTGAGATGCTCTACTCAGGGCGAGGAGCTAAGCATTTTTATTTAGACATAATCTGAGATTTAGAACTCTAAAACAGCCTTTTCCTACTAGATTTCCAGAAGAGCAGCTGTCTTCTTTACTAGATTTCCAGAAGAAGACTAAACTTAACTACACTACTACCAGACTTTTAGAGGGCAGCTATACCCTTCTACAAAATTACTACTTCAACAGAACTACATCTGCCACTCTAAGAAGACTACAGCCACTATTTAATTAGACTGCTACTAACACCCTGACAAACAGGGTGTCAGGTCATATTTTGGCTCTGCTAGTAGTTTTTCTTTTTTTTTTTTTTTTTTTTTTGGTACTATTACATTTGTATTTTTAATTCTCCTATTAAAGAACTATTATTCCTATTCCCATATCTTTACCTGAGAACCCCTTAATTTAAAAATTATAATAATTTGGAAAGAGGAGGTTTACATTTTCCATTTCAAGGAAAGCTCCTGCCTTCCTCAGCAGATACCTGTCTTTTGAAACCAAGACAAAGATGCAGCCAAACAGTCCCACCTGCTCACAGCCCCGCACCACTGACCTCACACAGGGCACAGCTCACCTTTCCCAAAAACACACTCACTGGATGAAACCCTCTCCTTCCCCACACCACGGTGACTTTTCCCCACCCAGCCTCTTCCTACCAAGAAGTTGTTCCTCCATCAGGTGTGTTCCAACAATCCAGGAAGGGGTGTTAATCTCCAAAACTGCCGGGGTGTAGGACACAGAGGGACCTGTGAAATAGACCTTCCGTGTAGCAGCTGGCCTACCTGCACGGAGCAGGAGCTCAGCTCTCTCCCCAGATTTGCACCCTCCTACACCACCTGGAGAAAGGAAAAGAACAACCACCCCAGGCTGGACTTAAATAGAGCCAGACCATGGGTGTGGGGAGGCTCCAGGTGAGGCTGCTCAGGGTCATTATGATGCCTCAGGTTTTAGCTTTTATGTTTTTCACATTCTGTGCTGCTTTAGTGTGTGGGTCTGGGCTTCACATTAGGGCATGGTGAGCTCTCTTCACAGAGTAGGGAGACAAAACAATTCCTTCTCCAGCTGGGGACCAAGGACAAATGATCCAAATCTCAGGCCCAAGAGCATAAATAACTGAAGAGAGAAAAACAAGCAGGATGGGACTTCATAACCTAAAGCTGGAATTGGACAATGAACTCCAATATGCAAATGGAGCAGAACTGATCCAAGTGAGAGACCCCGTGACTGAGTGTGCATTTTGTGATCATTTTGGTTCATCTTGGGTGCAGCCCTGGCTGGGCTCTTGTGCTGCCCAAGGTGGATCTGTTGAGGCCTCCTAATAAATCCCTACTTTATTCTTTAGCTCTGTCCAATCTCTGTTCTAGGTCAGCCTTCTCAAGGCATCATTAATGCAAATTAATGCCCTCAAAGCTTGACACAACAAATAACTGTCTCAGGGGTCGTGTCCCTGCTGGGGCTCATCCTGGGGGTCTCACAGCTCTGTCTGCCCCTAAGCTGTGCATAGCCCTTGCACTGTTTCACTGTGCCCTGGTTAATCTGGACAGCTGGATCCAGTGCAGGATTAGTGCCCACAGACTTTCTTTGCCCATCCCCGAGGCATAGCCCAAAGTCACCCTTGCCCTGCAGAGCCTTCACCGGCTGAGCCTGCCGTGGTCTCTGGGCAGGGCCTCAGGGCAAAAATCTTCTTTATTTGCCCTGCCAGGCCTATAAAGCTCAGCTCGGGCTCGAGCCTAGCCCTGAAGCACACGGAAAGCTCTGGCTGCGCTTCCTGCCGCAGGAAGCCCCGGCACCGTCCCCCCCAGCCGGGTGCGGCACACGGCAGCATCACCAAAGCCACCTCTGCAGCCAGCCCGGGCTGCGGCACCTCTGACAAAGCCCAGCCTGTTCCTCGCCTTTCCAGCGGTGCCGAAAGGGCTGCCCCTCGGCCTTTCCACGGGACGCGGCTCCGCCATCAATGGGTCCCTGTTCCGCTGCACTTCGGAGCCCAGGCTTTTATTAGCCCCCAGCCTCTCCGATTCCGAGAAGCTCTAAAAAGACACTTTGATTCCTATGGTCTGTTTTTGCTTTGGGAGTTAAAATACCTTTCGTCATCGCACACAGTAGAGCGGAGTTAGAGAAAGCGGGAGGGGAGGGGAATTAAAGTAATTGGGGGGAATTACTGGAATGTGCAAGGCTGCTCCAGACGCATCCCTGCCACGGGAAAGGAGCTTCAAGCCCATCTTACTGTGGCAGGAAAAGCTCTGTATGTCCAATAAGCGTTTCTCAGCCTTCTGGGGACACGGAGAAGCCCCTCTGCACAGACCCAAGGCAGAGGTGAGGTGGGGAGCCCTTAGCAGAGGCTTGGCACAGCCTGCCATGGGCTGCTTGCCCCAAAAACCCAGCTCACCGGCTTCTCAGAGCCTATGTAAACACCCAGACTCACAAAGAGCAGAAGCATGGCCACTTAGCCCAGGTGAAAAAAGTTTTTCAGCTGAAAAGTAAGAAAAAAAAATACTTAGGAATGCTGACTGGAGTTAATGAAGTCATTAGAGCCTTATAAAGAGAGAAAGGGCTCTTTAACTGCTATTTTGATACAAATATTAAACCAAGAGTACATTGCTGTGCATTAGTGGTTGAGTACACCCATCAGGTTGTTCTGAGAGAGGTCGTGCAGTTTGCCTCTGGGGAGATGAACCCCATGGCCAAGGCTTTTTTTTTTTTTTTTTTTTTTTTAAATAAATTCTTTTAAAATCTTGTCTGTATACATAAAGATATAAAAAGAACTAGGAAAACAATCTGGCTTCTAGGAATATGAAAATGCTGGGCCAGTCCATACCTGGCTGATGCCCTTCCAAGGTGTCCTACAGGGCAGAGGTGTCTTGGAGGGTTCCGAGGGTGAAAGCAGGGCTTTACTCAAATGCCCTATAGCAAAAACACAGCTCCCCAGCCCTGCTTCTTCCAAACTGTTTCCACTGGTGAGATTATCCTGTGAGGGGTTATAGCAACAGTAATCAGGAAGCCACAGGGTTCCCCCGTCTGTGTTTTACAGGGCTGACCTTGCCGGGGTGAAAAGTACAGGGGGAGCAGTGGGAAAGGCAGCACAGCCCCTTGGTCTCCCAGCTGCTTGGATTTTTAATTTGCTTTCTGCAAATCCCCCGTTCTGCAACAAAGCCAGGTCATTGCTGTGGCCTTACCAGGGCCAGCAGTGTGGATGTGACGGCGGGAGGTGGGATGAGCACAGAGTAGTGCCAGTGGCAGAGGCAGACACACAGACAAGCCACCCTCCCATGGGAATCCCCACACCAAAGCCAGGAGTAGGGGAAGGAGAGGTGGCAAGCATTGGCAGGGCACAGACTCAGGCCACAGGAGGCAAAACCGGCCAGTGCTATAAGAAATGCATATTTTCCCCCTTCATACCCCTCCCCCAGGTTTGTCCGCACACCATTACCAGATCTTATTTCTGCCTGGGCCAGCCTGCTGGGGAATAGTACAAATGCAAAAATTGAGCAGTTTGATGAAGTATAAATAACTGACAAATAAGTAGATGAAGAAATATTTGGGGAGCTGCAAACATCTCATTCAGCCACTCTAGGAACATGTCTGGACAGAACAGCCATGCCATGGCATGGACCCTCAGGCCAGGAAATGGTCTAAATCAGGCTTCTTCCCTGCAGTGTCCTGGGCTGCTTCCTGAGATATTGTTCGGTTTTTTTTTCACCCTCTTGATGTATTGTCCTGCAGCACATTCGGGGGCTCCCAGTGTGTGCCAAGAAACCCCTGGCTGTGACGCACCAGCCCGCTTTAGGTGGCCAGCAGCGGCTCCTTCCTGCGGGAGCCGGGAAGCCGGGGCTCCCCAGGGCTCCCCCACCCTCTGCTCCAGGGAACCTGATGCATTCATTTTTAACACCATCGAGGCATGTGAAAAATGACAGTCTGGGGGAAAGAGGACTGTGAGCAGCATCTCTGCAGCCCTGTGAACTGTCTGGAGCTGTCTGCAGAGCAGAGCCCATTGCACTGCTCCAAAATGTAAGCCATCCCCTGAGTTTTCCTGGATTTGGTCAAATAAAGATAGGGAAGGGAAAAAAAAAATAAAAACAAGCCACACCTTTCCTCAGCCTGGTTCCCAGGCAATAAAAATATCTTGGAGCAGGAGTCCTGGCTTCACAGCTTGGCCAGTGACACAATCACGCTGTGAGCCAAGGCAGCGGGAGCTCACCTACATCGCTTGGCTTTGCTTGTCCATAGGGGGGATTTTGAGGATCCCAGTTCCCAGGCAGCATCAGCAGAAATCATTTGAATAAGGAAATTAATGGTCTTCCCTTCCCAATGCTCCCACTGACCCCTTCTCCTCCTCCTTCTCCTCCCCATCCATCGCCTGCTTCGAGCACTGGTGAACCCCTGCAAAATCCCAAATCTCTCCTGGGGACCATACACCCAGGGGTACATTTTTCCAAGTGTCTCTCCCAATATATATGTCAGCAGCCGAGAGGGGAGGAGAGCAAGAAAGAAAACCATTTTCTGAGTATCTGTCTGTTTGCAGATCATTAATTCTCCCTGGGGAGCCCCAGAGCTCTCTCATCTGCTTTTTGCTAAGTTTAGGTCACAGAGGTTTTCGGGTGCAAGTGTGGTTCAGGGAAAGGCAAAGGCGCTCTGGGCTTTAGCAGATCACTGAGGAGGAATTCGGGCAGGCAACAGGAAAGCTCTTTCCCCGGCTGGGAGGCATCCAGTCAGGACAGAAACAATCCTGGCTGCTGGAGGCTTTTATAAAAGTAAGAATAGATGTTTACTCGCAGGAAAGCGAGGAACGGAAAAAGTTATCAACGCCATTGTTTGCCACGAATAATTTCACCTTCTCTAGTCATACGGTGCGTTCAAAAAAAGCCCTGCTCTTTCTTATCTAACATCTCATACCGGGGGCAGTTGCGTAGCCCACACGTGGCTGGGCTCAGCCCGGCCGGCCCCGAGGGCTCGGCTCGAGCTCAGCCCGGGCAGAGCCCGTTCCCATCCCCTCCACATCCCTTTCGTGCTCCGCAGCGCCCGGTGGCCAACACGACCTGACCCGAGATCCGGTTTTACGGACGAGCTGCCCCTCTGCGGCTGCATTTGGGGGTCTGACAGCTCTGTAACTGCCGTTTATGAAACACCCTTCCACAACCCGGAGTGCAAGAAACGTCTCAGTGCTCAGCTCAGAAACCGTCTCTAGCACATGCTGGCTGCAGCATCGTCTGCTGCATTTGTACAGAATCTAAAAAATAGGAAAGCTAAAACTTCACCTTCCCCTGATTGCAGCGGGGTTTGGGGGCTCACGAGCGAGCTCAGGCAATGTCAGAGCAACAGGGGACCGAAAACGCGTCCCCAAAATACTGCTCTGCAGGCAGAAATTGTGGCCTGTCCGTCTCTGAGGCATGCTGCTCCGGGGGAAGGGTCCTTCCCGGTCGGAACCATAGCTCCCTCCTTTTCCATCGGGACCTTGTGGAGGGCTCCTTGCTCTCCTGCCGTGACCCAGCATCGCCTCCCCGACCCCTCGCAGCCGCCTACGACCGATGACTCCCTGAAAAAGGCGGCGTGCCCAAAGCCCGGCGCCTGGCCCGTGTCCGGCCAAGGCCAAGGGCGCAGGATCCCAGCACCACCTCCTGGTAAGGCACCGCCATGCACGGCCCGCAAATCCCCCCGCAAACCCGGGGACAGAACCAGCTGGAGAGAGAACCTGGGGCTGCCCAGACCCCAATCTTTCGCCCAAGCATGGGCATCTCCCCCTCTGCCTGGCACCACGGCCGGCCCCGGGGTGGCTGCCGGCCCCGGGTCGCGGCAGCTGCCTGCTGTGGGGTGAATAGCGGCGCGGCTCGCCCGAGACGGGACCGAATTTAATTTGAGATGAATGGGCACCTCCCTGCAGCCCGTGACATTTTCATTGCGGGCTAACAAGGGGAGAAAAATCCAATTAGGTGACAAAGAGGGTCCCTAATCGGCCGTGCAGCCCGGCGTGGGGCAGCGGGGACAGCACAGCATCCCACAAGCGAGCAGGGACAGACCATGGGAAAACAAGAAAACGCTCCAAAAGATTCCTCCTGTGATAGTGCAGAGGCCATACTGCAGGATGGCAAGTGCACTCAGAAAGTGGATTTATAGCGTTGCTATTTGCACCCCCAGGGTCCCGTCTGTCAGTCTCCCACGTCACTGAGACAAAGTGCCCCAAAGTGAGCTGGGCAAGGCAGGGACATCTCCCAGCTACAGGTTCCAAGGGCAGGGGTAAGTAACCTGCGGCCAGAAGCACGCTGCTCCTCAAAGAAAATAATAACAAAATTTGGCAGGCTCCTCCCATGGCACCCACCCACCACCAAACATCCGACAAAACCAAGTTCCAGGAGCAGGCGAGAATGAACCACATCAGGGTTTATTAGCACTGCAGCTTTTTCAAACCACAGAAGGTTTTGGATAACCCGGGTTGCAGTTCTTCCAGCAACAGGTGCCTTTTGCACTGTTTGAATGTGTGCAGCCAGCAATACCATTTATCTCCAAGCTCTGGTGCCTCAGGGGGGGAGGACTGATGGTGGGACCCCCCACACATGCAAACCCCTCCCCTGCTAAAATGTGGGGATGTTGGGGCAGCACGGGATGCAGCGAGGGCATAGCAGAGCACTGGGGAAGGCAAGGGGGGTGCACACATAAATAACAGCTGGGGTTTGGAAGAAGGTTGATAAATGGGAACGCTGCGATCCCTCGGGAATTATTAACGGTGGGGGAGGCTGAAACCTTGGCTTTGCCCCAGGAGCTGGGCTGTGTGGAGAAAGGCGATGGGTGGGAGCGGGCAGGAGGAACAGATGGCTGGGGGAGGCCCAGGGTCCATCCAGGAGCAGGGGCTCTCCACCAGCACAGGCAAGAAGCTGTGGGACACAGCTGGGCTGTGTAGGGGGGAAAGACCCCCTGTGCTCTCTCCTCCCTGGAGCCCCTCAGGTGGCTCCAGTCACAGCTCCAGGTGGCCACCGCTGAGTATTGACCCAGCGCTATCTCGGCTCCCACCTTATCAGGGCAAAAGCCAGCTCTGGGCACCAGCACCTGCCCCATTAATCTTCCCCCTGTCCCGCAGGCGTGAGGTCTCGGTGCCTGAAACAACCTGGCCAGGGAGGGAGCAGCAGGGCTTGGGCCCTGGTGCCCAGCACCTGGGGATGATGGATTGGTACTGGGGAGATGACAAGGAGAGGTTTCTCTTTTCCCCTTCAGCTCGTGCTGCTGCCCCTGCCCTGCAGAGGCAGGGCATATATGCCCTTTATACCTGGGCATATTGGTGGCAACTTTTTCCACTGAAATTTGTGTACTGTGGACTGGGGATGTGGTGCCTTGAGGAAGAGAGGAAATGAGCTCCACTTGTGAGCCCGGGGTGGGAAGGAGGGGAGAGATAATTTCCCTGCAGTTTTGATCTGAAATAACAAGCTGAACGTGGGCAAGCAGCCCACATTTCATCCACAACCTTTAGGCTGAAGGTGGAGATGCGATTCCCCATGCCAGGGCCAGCTCCGGGCAGAGCTGCACAAAATCCAGGCAAAATCACATCTGAGGCCCCTGGAAAATGAGGCAAAGCCTCACAGCTCTGGCTGAAACGAAAACAAAAGGCAGCAATTCTTCATGGCTGCAGCTGCACAACCCCTGGCTTCAAGGGTTAAATGCAGTCAGAAATATCAGTGGGGACCATTAAGCACAAAACTTGTTTGTCCCTCACACAGAAGGGAGAGAAGCCCCATGCTCTGACCAGGCAGAATCCCCGGCGATGATGGGGCAGCTGAGGAGATGCCAAATGTCTCATCCCCAGCATTCTGCTCTCCCCCGTGGCCCAGCAGACACCACTGAGGGGGTGTACGGAGCTCAGAGGGGCAGGAAGCTCCTAGTGGGAAAACTCACACTCCTGCTTGTCCCAGCACAGGTTTTCTAGGGACATTCCAGGTAAGAGAATAACAAGGGAGGCAGAGTGACCCAAGAAAAGGCAACGCTGAGCTTTTGCCGTAAAACCCATCAAAGGACACTGTGTGTCCAGGAATGGAGAAAGATGCTGGGGGTGTTATCACACCCCTCCTGCGACGGGAAGGAAGAGCATCACTAAACAGTCTAAGCTGAGAAGAGTCCAGCTAGCCAGCCAAGGGCTTGGATTCACAAGCACAGAGCACCAGCCCAGAGATTAGTTAACACAGTCTGGCCCAGTTCAAAATACAAGTGCACACTGATCTACCCTTTTCATGTGCACTGTGAAACCCACAGCTCCCAAAGGGCAATGCAGAGCAGTCCTGTTGGAAAGCAGTGCTGTCACATCAGCCCAGAGGACACTGTGGCACAGAGGCCATGTCAGTGGCTGCTCCTCAAGAAGCTCACTGCTTGGTGGGTGCTTTTGGCCTCTCCTTAAAAGCCCCTTAAACCCTCAGGTTATGTTTCCCTTGACAGAGAAAGGCCCAATTCTTTTGGTGAGGGTGCCACATGAAGCCCAGGCAAGGCTTAAGGTGACTTAGGGGTACTGGCACAGTACCACACCCCCTCCTGCGCTCCCCGTCCATGCTGTGCAGAGAGGATGGAGTTTCCTTACACAAACTTGGGATCTCCTTTCAGCCATTGCTCTTTTTTTTTTTTTTTTTTTTTTTTTTTTTTTTTTTTTTTTTTTTTGTATTGATTTTTTAAAAGGGGGCACTGCGGCTTTAAAGAGCTTCCCAGACTTGCCTTTGTGACCGGAGGAGAGGGTGGGGTGGTGGCGGAGGTGGGGACCCAGAAGAATGAAATAAAGAGAAGTACAACAAAAAGAAGTTAAAAGTGTGAGTGACAAGTTTTCGGCAACAGGCTTCAGCCCCTGTGGGGTCGTTTGGGCGAAGAATGGCTACAAATGAACAAATGAGCTGGATTTTCATGCTTGGTGGACGGTGAATGAATAAGCATCTTTTAAAACCCTATCAGGAACTCTTTGGATTGTCATTATAGCCGGGAGGAGGCGGGGGAAGGCAGACTTTTGAAGGCTGATCATGTGAAAGAATCCCGATTCTTCGCCTTTTCTCTGCCGGCAAGCCCGGCTACACCGAAACGTGCGGGCAGTGCAGCCGCAGCCGAGCATCCTGTCATGGCCCGGCACAGGAGCACTTCTGGGGGACACCGGCGTGCCCCGCGCACTTTGGAAGAGCCGAGAGGGTCTGCTTTGCTTGCAGGAGCCCCCGCTGGTTCCCAGTGGCGTGGAGGGGACGGGCAGCGCTTTGCAGCCTCCTCCTCCTCCTCGGAACCTGACTGCACTGTCAGAGGCAGACAATGTGAGAGGGCAGGAAGCAACTCACTTAGAGCCTTATTTAGAGCGCAGAGTGGAGGCTGAGGTCAAAGGAATTGCCCTGGGATTATGGGAATCACCTTCATTTTCTTGCCAGCCTTCAGACGCGAGGGAGCCGACCAGGACCAAGGAGGAGGGGGGATGAGTCTGTTGCTGAGGAAAGGACCTGGGTGTTTCCCCTTTCCTGGCCCTGACAATGAGCCTGGCCTCTCTGAACCATGCAAATAATTTACAGCCTCTGTTTTCAGCTGTTTGTTATCCTCAACCCCCCCCCCATTTTAACCTTGACTAGAACAGAGCATTGGTGAGACAGTTGTAGAAGACTCCACAGCCAGGGTTTGCTGAATACCTGTAAAGCCACAGAAGAGAGGGAAGATTCAGAGCGAGACAGGAATAAAATCTCCTTATTTCTGTAATAAAGTATAATGTCACATATTCAAAAAATCGAAGAACTGTGGAAGTGTTAAGGTTAGAAAAGACCTTTAAAATCGTCACGTCTAACTGATCTTTAGACTGTCTTGTCTAAACAGAAGGACTGAACGTTGAGGGCATGAAAACACCAGATCGTAGTAAAGCATTCTTCCCTGGCTGCAAAAATAAAAGTTGAGTTCACCTGGCGTGGGATTTCAGCAAGCAAACGTGGCAGGGCCCGGGGTAAGTTGGTTTTCATCCTGTCGCCTGCAAGTATGTGAGGGCACAAGCCTGAGCCTCTGAAACAGCCACAGTCCCAGCAGCCACCTGTTTCTCCCACATCAAAAAGTCCGGAGGCCATTACAGCAGCCGTGGTTATAAAAGCCGGGCACTGGCACTGGGACAGCCCCGTCAAGAGAAATGAGACCATCATGCACTAAACATAGAGAAAAGATAAATGGAAAAGGAGTCTTTCAGTCTTCATTATCAAGTTTCCATGGGTTTGCTAAAACCATAGCAACCAGTTCAAGCAATGATTAACCTAATAATGTGGAGGCAAAGAAAAAAAAAATGCATTCAAGCCCCTAAAGAAGTCACTAGTTCTCTAGAGGTAGTAAATCTGCCCCCCCCCCTTCCATCCACCCCCAACCTACAGCCCCACTGCTGGAAGACCAGAAGCATCCTAAGTCTCCAGAAAAAAAGAATCAGCAATGCAGTAAAACCCACTCTAGTGATCCCTTTCTGAAAATACAGCAGTACAGACATCTTTGTGAACTTTTGTAATACCTGCTCTTCTGGACTGATCTGCTCTTCTTGCTCCTTTTCTTGCCTATGTCCACCCTGAGTTCTCTTTTGCCATTTTCTGCACAAATGCTACTTTTGCCGATAAGTGAGTGTGTTGTGATCCTCCTCAGTCCCACGGTACATGCAGATAGTGAGGGCAACATGATACCTCCTGTAGGGAGATATCGGAGTGGAGCTGCACTAGCAGGGAAAACATTAAATGATTTTATCACCCAAATGATGACGGTGTTTCGCCTGTGGCCACACACAGAGGCCTTGGAGCACTTTGCAGACAGTTAGAGTAGGAAAACAATACACAATTCAGCCAGAAAGGGGGGGAAGGGGCAGGAATACTATTAGGTCTTTCATTCTGCCTATCTGATCTACGACACAGATAGATCACGTTCAGGACTGTAAGAGTACACACAGAGATAGGCCCACACGGCCTTTTCCGAGTCCTCGGCCTTGCCCCATGGCCTGCGTTTCTCCAGCAATGTGGGTGTTTCTTCTCAAAGCAGTGAATAGGCAAAGGAGGGGGGCTCTGCATAGATGGGCGGGTCCCAGGAGGCAGCAGAAAGTGCAGATCTCCAAAAAAGCTCAAATAGAAAGTGAGATCTGCTCACCTTGCCTGTCAACACTGGCGCCGTGGTGCCCTCGCTCCCTTCTCCCAGCTGCGTGGGACACCTGCAGCTCCTCTCCGTGGGACAGTTTGTTGAACGAGGCTGGATCAAGTGCACGAGTAAAAGGTCACTGCTTCTCCAAAATCCACCCAGCCCCGTGTGTTTCCTGATCTGCAGTGTCTGGTTAGCACCAGGGCCGTGCCGGCCTCTCCCTTCCCCGCAGGACTGGGCGATGTCCCCCACAGCCCACCTGAACCGACAGCACCCCAGCAGCTCCCGGGAGAGACGCACCCGGGGCGGCTCCGCATCACCCCGGGTCGGCTCGGGCGGACCCCGGCGGCTGAGCCCCGTCGAGGGGGCAACCGCGCCGTGTCCCCGGCCGCCTTCAGCACCATGGCCAGAGCCCGCGGCGCCGGTGCGGGACGGGGCGCCGGGGCTGCTGCGGACGCCGCTCCGCGCACCCACCAGCGCCCGGCCCTCCCCACCGCTGGCGCTGCCCCACTCCAGCCCGCCCCACGGCCCCGGGCAGCGGGGGCAGCGCGCAGGAAGGGGACGCGGGGGAAGGAAGGGGCTCCCCGTGGTGGTCCCCCATCGGCGGGACAGGGGGTGGCGAAGCGGCGAGACGAGGACCCCGGGCTGTCGCGCCCGGTCAGGTTCCACCCTCGTCTCTTTCGCTGCGGTGCGGGAAGGGGAGGTTGTTGCGTGGGGGGGGGGGAGTTGTTTGTGCGTGCAGCTTTGTTTCGAGTAACCAAATTTCTTTTGTTCTACAAATTGCCTCAATAGCGTCTCTTTGCCGCGGGCAAACGGGCTCAGCTGAGAACAATTAGCATCACAATAAGCTTTTGGCCTCGCGGGCCGCTTTGTCTAGCGGCGGCCGCCCCGCCGGGGCAGCGCGGAGCGGGGAGGCGGCCTGGCCGTAAATCTACCAGCTACAAATTGAGTCCCGGCAGGAGAGGGCCGGGAAGGGCTGACGGAATTCATGCGGGTTCTCTTCTCACCGTGGCACCGGAGGTAGCGTCTTTCCCATCTCCTGCGCTCCCCCCGGCCCCGCTCAGGGCTTCACGTTCCGGCCGCTGCCCCCGGACCCGCCCTGGCTAAGCTCACCCGCGGGGAACATGGGGTCGGCCTGAGGCGACGCTGCCCCGGGCACCAGCGCCGCTCCAGGTGCTGGAGCGCTGTGTCCTTAAAACAGCCCCGCAGCCGGGCACGCCTCACCAGGAGACGGTGGTACGGGAGCGGCCGCAGGTCTGCGGAAAAAGGCACCTGCAGAGAGGGGCCGGTTTTAAATCCGAGCGTGGGCCTCGACGGGCACACGCCGGCGTGCGCGCAGGAGCGGGACCCCGCTGCGCCGCTCTCCATCGCCGCTCCTCCCCCGCAAGGGAGCGACCCCGCGCCGGGCACAGCGCCCGGGGCCCCGAGGAAGCCCCCGCGGGGCCGGCGCTGCCCTCCCGGCGCCGGTGCGCGCGATTTTGAAACTCCCGGAGAGCCTTAGGTGATAAAAACACGGCGTCGCACAGGTCTGGCCGCGACACGCTTTATTTTTCCTCTTCTTTTTCTTCAGAAAACCCAAAATATAGCTGCGGGCACAGACAGCGGGACCACCGTTGCTAAAAATTCTCTTATATACAAAATACATATTTGTTACGAAATATCATCAATAAATACCGATAGCGACAAATTAATATAATTTACCGTTAACGAGTACAAAACCATGATTTGTTTTTGTCCGCCCGCTCCCGCTGCGCTTTCCAGCCGAGCGGGACGGGACGGGACGGGGCGGGGGCAGCGGGGCTCCCGCCGCCCCCGGGCGCGCAGCGCGGGGAGTCCCCGCTCCGCCCCGCCGGCTCTTTGAAGGCCACAACGGGGGGACATTGGCCGGGCGGCGGGCTCAGAGGAAGGCGGGGAAGGCGGCGGGGCCGCGGCGCAGGGCGACGGGCGGCGGGGCCGCAGGGCAGGGCGAGTCCCAGGGCCCGGGGGAAGCGGCGGCCGCGGGGGGTGGCGGCGGCGCGGGGGGCTCGGGCAGGTTCTGCTCGGCCAGGCGGAGGCTCTGTGTGAGCGCCCAGATGTAGTTGTGGGCGAAGCGGAGCGTCTCGATCTTGGTGAGCTTGGCGTCGTCGGGGAAGGTGGGCAGGACGCTGCGGAGAGCGTCCAGGGCGGAGTTGAGGTGGTGCATGCGGTTTCTCTCCCGGTCGTTTGCCTTCATGCGCCGGCTCCTCTTCTGCTTGCTGAGCAAGCCCTCGTTCCGCGCCTTGCCGCGGCCCCGCCGCGCCTTCGCCTTCCTGCGGGCCGCCGTGTCCCGCGGGGCCAGGGCGGTGCGGGCGGGCGAGGCGCCCCTGCTGCCCCCGGAGGCCCCGCCGGCCGCCGAGGGGGGGTCCTCGGCACCGCCGAAATACGGCTGCCCTTCGTCCGGCGAGCGGTCGCTCTGCGGGGCCATCCTGAGAAGCCAATCCCGCGTCGGCCGGCCCGGGAGAGCCCTGTCCCCCGCGGCTGTGTGCGCTGAGCCCGGCCGAGGCTGCGGGGCAGAAGAGCGGCTCTGGCTTGCGCGCTCCGCGGCGCTCCCCGCGGTCCCTCGAGTGCGGGCAGGAGAGGTTGTGCCGCCGGCACACGACTGCCGTTAAGCCCCTATATATAGGGCCGGCAGACAATGGGGATTTCCCGGCCGGGCGGCGTGTGCGCCCCCCCGCCCGCACCCACCCCTTGGCACGCTTTTATCTTATCAGCCCGACGGGAGCGTGCCGGCTCCGGCACCGCCCGCTGCCCCGGCCACGCCACGCGAGACCTCTCTGGCTTCCACGCCGCGTGGTGCCGGGACCCCCCGGCCCTGCCCGCCAGCCCTCCCCGGGACGGGACCCCCGGGCCGCGCCCGCGGCGGGGGGGGGGGGGGGGGGGCTGCACCACGGCCGCACTCTCCGGGGCTCCGCCGGGGTGCCGTGAGGGTCGGGGCGGAGTACAGGGGCCCAGCGGTGACAGAGGGCTCCCCAGCACTGGTCTTCGTAACGCGGGGAAGCGCCGGCCCCCCGGAGTGGCCGGGGACGCACCGCCGGGCCAGGCGGTGTCTCATCCGGTGCCAGACGTGAGGGTCCAGCTGGCACCATTCCGGCTCCGCTCCCCTCGGCGCAGCCACAACCCCTTCCCGCTGCTCCGGTGCCCCGGGGCACTCCCGGAACATCCCCTCCTATGTTCCATCCGCCTCCCGTCACCCTTCTCTTCGCCCCTGTAGCGCCGGGAACATCCCCGCGCCCCCCGCGCATCGACCGGCGGAGCTGTGGGCGCTGCGCTGAGGGCGGCGAGGGCCAGCACCGGAGGGGACGGAACGCCGTTCTCCAGCCCCCACTGGCGTCGTGACTTTGCTCCCACAAGGGAAACAGAGGCTGGATCCCGCGGGGGAAGGGCCCTCCCAAGGCCCGAGGCCGCCCCCGCCCCGTCGGCCCGGCACTGGGCGCGGGGGCGGCCGCGCTGCCGCGGGAGATCGGTGCGCAAAATGTGCCGGGCACTTTTGCGCACCGGCTGCGGCGGGCGGCGCGGAGCCGTCCGGGCCCGGGGCATCTTTCCCCGGCGGAGGGCGAGGGACCGGGAATAGTGGAGCCGGGCTCCCCCTGCACGGCACGACGCCCCCGGGGGTGCGAGCAGGGCCGCCGGGAGGGCGCAGCCCCGGCGGGGCGGGAGTCCCCCCTCTCCTTCACCAAAGCGGCGCGGCGGATCCCGGTCGGGGATCCCTGTGCCGGGAGCGGCCGGAGCGGCCCCGTTGGGCCGCGGCGGGGCGGGGGACAGCTCCCCCTGGCCGGCCTGGTCCCCGGCCCCACGGGGTGGCCTTGGGCGGCGCGGTGCGCGGCGGTGTGGGGCTGTGCGCGCTGCCTGCCCAGGAGCGCGGCGCGGCGGGCGGACAGCCCCGCTGGGAGGGCGGGGGAGAGTGCCGAGGGGGGCCGGCCACCGCGGCGGCTCGGGCGCCCCTTCTCGAGGGGCGGCTCGGAGGGCAGCGGAGGATGAATAGGAAGGGCCCGGCGGGGTTGGGGGTTTTTTTTGTGCCTGTGCAATTGGATGACAAAAAAATCTGGCGAGCGAGTTTCCAAGCCTCAGACTGCCCACTTCAAACGTCCTTCAAACAAAAGCTGAAGAGGAAAAGAAAGCCCCACCTGGTACCGCTGTTTGCTAAAATAATAATAAATAGATTTCGTTTAATAAATAATTACAAGAGATTGTAAAGTGGAGTACTTTGGGAAGCATTAATCATGGGGCTGGGGGCAGACATCACCTGCTGGCAAACAAGACAACTTTATTGTTAAATCACCTTCCCACTGCTACTTTCCGATAACTCCCTCCCGTCGCCACAAAGCCCGGCCGGGGATGTTTACTCATAGTTAGCATAACAAGCACCATATTACCACGAACGTGATAAAAACCTGCGGGGGCACCGCTGCGGGCTCCCGCTCACACCTGGCCGGGCCGCCCGGTGCGGAGCTGGCACCCAACGGCCCTTCCAGGAGGGGCCCTGCTGCCGTTTACATTGGCCTGGTTTATGCTGCTTTATAACAGGTTTACTGCAATCCCTATCTCCAGGCCCTATTTGTCTTATTTTATTGAAAACATATGGTAACCAGAGCGGCCCCGGCGCATCTCTCGCCTGCCAGGCGTCGGGAACGTTTGGCGAGCCGGGGCTCGGCCGCAGCCCGCCCACCCGCCCGCCGGGGGCTGTTTGCTCGGGAGAGGGGAGGGCAGATAAGGCCGGGCCCCCTCTCGATCCTGGGGGTGACCCCAGGGTCCGGGGGCCGCCGGCCGCTCCGCGCCCGCCACCCACCCCGGAGCCACCGGTGCGCGCCGGCGGGGCCGCTGCTGCGGCGGCGGCGGCAGCGGCGGGCGCACGGCAGAGGCACCTGCCCCGGGGCCCTCCCCATCCTTGCCCCGCTCCCTCCGGCCGGGTGGCTCAGGAGGTACCGTGATTTGCGCTGCCATATGTCGGGCGGGTCGGCGGAGCAGCTGCCGCCCCGGCCCTACCTACCCGGCGCATAATACCTGGGAGCCGCAGCCCCGCGTCCCCCTTTGAGAGGGCAGCGCGGCGGGGCCGGGCCCGCGCCGCTGTTTTGTGACTTTATTGTGGCGCCCAACAGATGCACGCCGGCCCCTCCTGCCCCTCGCCCCGGTGCGAGCGCGCTGCTCGGGACACAAGGAGCACAGATGCCCGGCGCAAGGTGCACCAGATGCCCCCCTTTGTGATTTCAAACAATATTTCTCCCTTCCTCCCCCCGCCTTTTCCTACAAGAGTGGGAGAAGAAGGAGTGCAAAAAGAAATGTGTATATATATATAAAAAAAACAATCTGGAGAGGAAAGGGGAGCCGCGGCAAGAGGCGGCTGGAGCGCGTCCCCCGGAGCCGCCCGAAGGAGCGCACGGGCGGGCGCAGCGGCGCGGCCCCGGGGAGGGGGCCGGCCGCGGGCAGGGGCCAGGAATGCCCGCCGGGACGGAAGGAGCCGCCTCGGGAAGTCGTTCAGTACCTCCTGAGCGCTGACCTGGACACCACAGAGCACGGTCTGTCCGTTCAATGGGCGGCTGAGGGGTGGAAGCTCCAGAACGAGCCGATGTGACCAGACCTCAGCACCTGTTATCACGCATCAATTTGTCCCTTGAGGCCACGAAAATGCTCTAAGGGCTGGGAGAACCTCTGCTATGAGACAACCTGAGAGGGCTGGGAGTGTTCAGCCTGGAGAAAGCAAGCCCCTAGGGCGACCTCAGAGCCCCTTCCAAAGCCTAAAGGGGCTCCGAAAGAACTGGAGAGGGACTTGGGACGACGGCACGGAGTGACAGGACAAGGGGGGACGATGGCTTCAAACGGAAAGAGGGCAGGGATAGATGGGATATTGGGAAGGAATTCTTCACCATGAGGGAGGTGAGGAGCTGGCACAGGCTGTACGGAGAATCTGGGGCTGCTCCATCCCTGGAAGTGTCCGAAGCCAAGTTGGACAGGGCATGGAGCAACCTGAGATAGTGCACGGCATCCCTGCAGGGAGTGGAGCTAGATGATCTTTAATATTTCTTCCATCCAAATCATTCTATAACTCTATGATTCTGTGCAAGGATAAACAAGCCCTGGGATAAGGGATGCTGTCACTACAGCAGAGGAGGAGAAGCCCTGATAGAAACCCAAGAGTTTTCACTTGGGCTTTCACTTTCACTCGGCAATAAACCTCTCTCTGCTTATGTGCCCTCAAACAGCCAGACAGGAGATGGCTTCATAAGGCTGCAAGAGCAGACAGCTGTTCTGAGACATTCTGGATCAGAATGCAACAGTCTTTAGCATAGAAAAAAACTGGATTATCTCTGGATAGGAGAGAGGAAAGGAAAAGAAATACCACGGAGAGGAAAGGCAGGGAAAAAAATGCCAAGTACACAAGGGTCAGTCTGTGATGCCTACAGGTGGGTCCTGTGAAACCTGTTACCTTAAAGTATTTATTGAACCATCCAAGCATCTACCCCGGCAGAGAAGGATGGTCCTCACTTCTCTGGGAGCCAGCCTCCTCCTGTCATTCCCAGCTCTGCCAGACTTGTTCCCCTCTCCATTTGTGGTCAGTGGCTCCCTGCCCCAGCCTGTCTCACCTGCCAGAAAAAAAGGGTTTCTCCTCCACCCTGTTGCCAGCCTGGGCAGACAGGGTGGGTTACACATCTTCACTTAGGTTTTCCAAGTTCTTTAAGCTTTACACCAGGTTTTGGTGAGCTCTGACAGGATCCAGCAGCACTCAGACTTCACCAGCTGGCACTGGTCAATTTACCAGCCACCAGCTGGGCAACACAGACTTGAGGCTTCATACTCGTCTGCATCAACTCTCCTTTGGCCTTCAGTGAATAATTACAGACCATGGCTATGCTGAGCTCAGACCGCCACCTTCCTGACCAGCCCTTCATTCCTATAAGGATAAAAATATCACTTCTGGCATTTTGATGCATGATGGGGTTAGAAGCACAGCAAACTGGTCATATGGGCTCTCTCTGAAACTCCTCACTCTCCAGGTGCCCATCAAACAGCCAGATGGTCCTTAATGGCCTCCAAAAATAATAAAAATTGTGTTTTCCTCTCTTGATTTAGAAGCTCCACCGGTCAGACTTCAAACACACCAGAATCCACCAGAGCTGGCTTTTGAGAAGCAAAAAAGTTGCTAAAAAACTAGGAGTTTGGAAGGAAATACCCTGTCCCGTCTGAAAAAAAGGGCAGAGGTGCCCTGATGGACTCACACAGCACCCACCCCTCTACAGAGCTTCATCAAAGCCCACAGTATGAGATGGAGCAAGATGGGGGGAGAGAGGGGGGTTTTAACCCTTTCTTTGCAACTGAATTTAGCGCCAGGCCGCTGCCACCACAGAGAGATGTGCCCAGTGTGGTGCAGGGGTCACTGCTCAAGCCAAACCCCCGCTGCCAGAGGGATGTGACTCAAACCTGTGGCGTGGATATTTTCCCACTGGCCTCATGCACTTGCTGGTAGCCGGTTCATGCTCCTCCCATCGCCATTCCCGGCTGTGCCATCCACCTCTGCCACCCTGCAGTGCTCCACAGGGTTTAAGGTACTTGTAGCCCTCACACCAATCCCAGCCACACCCACACTCCCGGTGCATGACCCCATCCCCTCCCTGACCAGCCTGGTCCCTTCCCCTCTTCTCCCTTTCAGTCTCGGGTTTTCCATTCCTGCCCTGCTCTGGTTTTCCATTCCCTTGCTCCCTTCCCCACATCTTTACACTCCTCTTCTGGTACATGCTGCCCTGGTGTCCCTGTCAGGCAGGCACGGTGCCCCATTGCAGCATCCCCCAGCCATTCCTGCCCATCTGCACTCCCAACCCTTCACCCAGCACTGGGCTCCATCTGCCAAACTCCCAGCCTTTGAATTGGAGCCTCCTCCTGTCCTGCAGTGCTGAGTAGAAGAGGATTTTATGCCCAGATGGGACCATCTGCTTCCCCAAGCCCAGGTGTATAATGAACCTGGGGAGGCCACAAGCAGCACAGCCCCTCCTGCCAGCCCATGCCAGGACCTCTGTAAAGCTGAGCAGCCAGCCTGACTCCTGTATCTCAATAAAAATCATGCATTTGCAACTTCTTAAAAAAAAAAAAAAAATAATCAGTGTATTTTCACCCAAAACTGCAGTTGCAATCCAGCAGTTTAGCTGCAGCCCAGCTCTGCAAGACAAGTCACCACCACCAGTGCGTGCGATTTTGGTGAGGCACAACTTAAACTCGTGCCAGCAGGCTGCAGTGGGAGGAAGGCAATGGTCCCAAGGCAGGTAACGGCAGGGAAAGCTCGGGGCACTCGCCACCTGCGCGCAGCCAGAGCATTGTCACCATCTGCCCCAGCTGCAGGGAGGGGAGCAGGACCAGCCCTGCCCGCGCAGCTGGGCTTGAGCTGGGCTCGCGGGGGGAGGGATGCTCCAGCCCATGTCTAAAGGGTCCCAGGATTCCCGGGTTTTATCAGCACCCTCATCATTTTCCTTCACTGGAAGGCAACCAGCCCCAGTCACCCCCAGCAGGTCCCGGGTACCGGCAGTTTTCGGGGTCTCTGGCTCCAGCAAAGGCCCCATGCTCAGGGATACATTTTCTGACACCCTCACATCATCTGACATCCCCTCAGTCCGGGGGCTACATCTCCCTCCCCCAGCTCTTCACCGTAATCCCCACCATTTTCCACCATCATTTAAGTTTCTGAAGTAATTTCTTTTTTCTTTTTTTGTCCTTTTTTTTTTTTTTTTTTTAAGCAAACCATCTACCATATGTTCTCCCCTGAAAGGGGCAATTGTTAACAGATCATTAAAACACCGTGGTGAGTGCTCTGAGATTCCTTCCCTCAGTCTTATGCATTATCCCGTCTCTGTCACCCTTTCAATGCGGCTTTGAGGACTCTGCTTTTCTAACTTCCTTCTCGGGGGGGGGGGGGGGGGGGGGAAAGAAGAGAGAAAGAGCCACTAAAATGACCCTCTTCACAGCTCTCCTCCGTGCTTTTCAATGTCCTTTGCGACACCCAACTATAATTGGGGTGGGGGGCTGGCGTGCCGCTGCTGCTGTCACCGGGCTGGGGGTGGCAGGGCCACATCCTGCCCCCTTCACAAGGTGCCAGGGTTGGGATAGCAGCATGAGGGGTGACAGGGGTGCTGCAGGCAACCTCTCCTTCCACTGCTGGGCAAGGGGACTGCTTGTCTTGGGAGGCTCAATAGCACATCCCAGCCAGCCTGGTGCTGTCCCTGTCCCGGGGATGGGGCTGGGGGATGACCCCATGACACACCCGTGTAGATAGAGAGAGCATTCCCTGGAGGCCTCATCCCTGGAGGCCTCATCCCCTCGGCTGCATCAGGTGCTTTCAGCAGCACAAATCCATTTGGTATGGCAATAAGCTACCAGCTGGCTGGGAAGTGAGCTAAGCCTGGAGACAGAGCTCTTTCGGGGGCTTGGATATTTCACCTCCCTTCCTGGAGAACTAACACTGTTTTAGGAAACACCAAATGATGGGAAGCTGGAGACCATCAGGGCATGGACCACTTCTGCCTGAACAATGGCCTTGGGTTGAGGGACACTTCCTGCAGGCTCTGTACCCTTGTGACCAGGAGGGACAAGGCTTTCAGAACTCACACAGAGGTTCCTTACCTACATCTTCTCCCCTTCCACCACGGATTTGGCCATTTCTCCAGAGGACCATGTTCCCCAGCTCATCGAACCAAGCTCCAGGCATGGTTTGCACTTCTGTCCACCTTTCCCAGCAGCCAGCACGAGGCCCTGAGAATTTGCACTTCCCCACGCCAGCAAAGGAGTGTGGTGGATGGGACCAGAGAGAGCACAACAGCCCTGCTGGGAAAGAGGGGGAGAGGCAGCTGCCCCAGTCAGCACAACCCAGTTATGTTTGTAAAAACCACAGAGACTTCAAAGCCCTGCACACAGGCTTCTCCAAGAACCAATACTCCACGGCAGCTGCACAGCGTTGCCAGGGCCTGCGTGCAGCTCCAGGGACCTCAGAGGGCTCCATTGCCCCTGGCTCTTGCCCTCCAGCCAGCAGGTTTTCCCCAGCACCCTCCAAACCCCTCAGGCAGACTGCTGTGTTTATTTTGAGCCAGGAAGGTGCAGCCACACGCTGGAGGAGGCAGTGCTGCTGTGTTTTGTGCAGCCGAGGGACCTGCCTTGAACAGGTCCCCCTGCAGAGTCCCCGAGCATCCCAGCAACAGGAGCTCCTTGTGCTTGCCCAGGCAAAACCCCCCCTCCCACAACCCTGGTGCTGACCCACAGGAATCTCCAAGCAGGGCTGAGCACCGTGATGGGGTTGGGATCAGAAAAGCAGTCCCCAATGCCCAGGAGGACGAGGTGGCTTTGTCGTGGTGTGCACATCCCTGGCAGGTCAGCTCCCTTTTTCTCCCTTCCAGCACGGCAGCTTTCAGCTCTTCATTAAGGACAAAACTTTCCACAGGAAAAAAAAAAAAAAATTAAAAAAAGCACCTCCTGCAAAGGAGCAGGCTGGAATCGCCCGGGACCCCCACTTTCCCGAGGGCATTTAACAGCTGCCTTTGCCGAGGGCTCTGAGCGCTGCTGCGGGGCAAAGCTTTATCCCTTAGAGCTGCAGAGAGACCTCAGGCCAGGAGCTGAATCCAAACCCAAGCAGTTCTTCCATCCCGAGTGCACAACCAGGTGGAGCTGTGTCAGTTTTAAGCAGCACTGAATGCAGTGTTGACAAGACAAACAGCTGCACTGCTCTCCCAGCACAGTTGAAGGTGCTGCCCTCTCTCCCCGCTCCCCAGCGGGCACAGACATTAAATGGGGATGCAAACCCAGAGGTGGAGGTGCTCTCCCTGGCCCAGAACAGCTCACAGGATCCCTGCAAGTGGGAGCACCTGCCCTCTGCAGTTCAACAGCCACCACATTAGTTTCAATTCCTGAACCCACACAAGAACCTTCGAATAATCAGCTGGTGCAGAAAAGTCGTGAATGCTGGGAAGTCCTAGTGAAGAAAAGAACTTTAGGAACACAAATCTACAAAACAACTTCTAGCTAAATAGTTTTTACATCTTAAACACTGATATTTTTCCCCATCGGGGGAAATTAGCTCATCCCACCTCTGAGGAATGAAGGTGAGGTTGCAACCAGCAGCTGTATCCTGAGTGTCATCACCAACAGATGATAATCTGCAGAGGCTCGGCGCTGCCGAGGGATTTCCTTGGAAGCTGTGCCTGCACAAAGGAGCTTCTGGAAGCAGAGCAGGGGAAAGGGCCGCTGAAGAAACCCTGGTGCCGTGTGGATGCAGAGACTGAATTCCCAGCGAGCAGGGATTTCATTAGTGCCCTGCGGTATCCGTGCCACCAGAGGGAGACCTGCTCGGCATTCCTCCTCCGGATCCGTGCTAATTAGAGATTTTTAATTTTTTATTGTTTTTACATCCTGTGCACGGTACTCTAGCCGGGCACCCAGCTCACCGAGGTGCTGTGCCTCTGTGGCCTCACGAAATAGAGAGGTAAATCTCTTTTTCTGGAAAAATGGTGATGGAAAGCAGGAATGCATGGAGCATGAACAGCTCACAGCTGTCAGAGCGCTTTACAATTACACACACAGAATAATCCATAGTTCTGGGATTTTGTGGAGTCGTCTCAGGCTTTAAGGAGCAGCCAAGGAGCATTTTCTTAAATCAGGTTAAGGATGCATCTGTGAGGAGCAGCCCAGCTGTGGCTGCTCCTGCCAGGGGGACAGGGATTAAATTAGATCAGCATTCTTCACCCATCTGAAGACAATTTTCTCATCAACTTTCTGGAGAAGGCAGCTGAGCAGAGAATTGCTGCATCTCTCGCCTCCAGCCACCTCCCAATAGGCATCATCCCTCCCTGCAGTCACCAGGGTCTGTGAAGCCAAGAGTTAATTTCCTCAGATCCTAGGGAATGGAAGGGTCAATAGTTTCTGAATCAATCATTTATTAAACAAAATCACACAGGGTTTACTTTGTGATTGTCAGGTTGACATCTCTTCCACCCAAACACTGTGAATGGCACTGGGGATGGCTGAAAATTCAGAACAGCTCACAAATTTTCTTTGTAAGGGATAATTGTTCTCTTGTATCCCAAAATACTCTCCCCATTTCATTTAAACCACCTAAAGTTTAACCACACTTCTGCCGCCTCCTGGTTTCTGGGCTATCTCATATTTCACACCACCCCCATATTTACATTTATTAGGAAAAAAAAAAACCCCTTACTTTTGTCACCAAAGGAGAACTGCCTTTGTCATTCCCACCTTCCCAGCCCAGTCCCTGCTACAAACCAACTCCAGCTTCAATTTTCCCATCCTCCCCCAGCAGTCAGCTCCGTCCTCCCAAGCTGCTCCTCCTCCTTCTCCTTGTACACAAGCCCACCCTTAAAACACACCTTGCTTCTTAACTTACCAGAACACATTATTCAAGACAAGAGACCAGGTGAATTTGGGTGCAGAGGAGCAATTAAATATTTAAGTAGTAGCCGTGTGCAGGGCCCAACGCTAGAGCGTGCTGTGGACCTCCCAGTGCCCCTGCTGGGACTGGGATCTCTGTCCCTAGAAACCATCAGCAACACCAAAGAACCGGGTGAGTCCTTTTTTGGCTCCTGGAAACACATGAAGTTTGCTCAGAAACTCTCGGTGAAGGCAGAGAGTTAAGCAGCAAACACTGAGTTTTGAAGAAAGCAGAAAAAAAATGTCCAGGACGAGAAATTTTTTTTTAAAAAACAGCAACAAAAAGCAGCAAGGAGAGAATAATGTCAGATGCTGCCCTGTTTTTCTTACTGGAGTGTTCAGAAAATAAGAGATTTATATTCAGGATATAAACCTCCTTTATTCTCATCCTGACTTAGGTTTAATTGAAATATTACGATAATTAGGTTTTGCATTTTGCCTGCAGGCCTGTCTGGGGCTGGAGAGACTGCACAGAAACGCTCAGGACAAAGGAACACCAACAAAAACCCCAGAGCTCTGGGGGGACTAAGAGAAGCCAGGGAGGCACAGATGATCAGCAACTCTCCAAAAACTGCTTGGGCAGGCAGCATCCAATCCAGAATCACAGCTCCTGCTACTTCTACCTTTTGATTCAGCATTTGAGGGACAGGCTTAACTTACATAAGAAAATAAAAATAATTGTAAACAAAATCCATGTGCTTTTTTTTTTTAAAAAAACCCCACTCATTGTTTTTATTTAGACAGTAAATTTTAGAAACATCTTGACATACAGAATTCAAAAAAAAATATAAAGTCATAAATCACCTAGTTAATTTACTAAAGGGAAAAAATACAGTACATCAAAGACTCAAACATCCTGTGAGTTTGTACAAAAGCCACACAGTAATAAACTGCATTAAAAAATAGATCAAGCATTACCTGACTGATTTGACATTGGCATTTGCCCCATTATTAAAAGGCACAGAAGACTGAGCAATGAAAGCGATCAGCATCACATCCATTATTGTCAGTAAATCCATCATGATTAGCATGAAACCTCATTATTAAACACACGTTTGATATTCACCATGTGGATCAGTAAGAAATCTGGAAGGAGAAGAACTGGAAGGAGTAAGAAAATAAAGCTGGAAAAGGACAAACACTTAAATAGGACATCCCGAGGCGCAAAGACACTTCCTAGAAATCGAGGTTCAAATCTTCTCCAGTTTTTTTCTGGCTGTGTCACCACTCAGCAATCACTCAGAAGGAATTTAATGACCCACGGACCCGCGCGGGGCCCCTCCGCCGCGTCCCGGCTCGCACCCGCTGCCAGCTGCTGGCTGGTCCACCGCCCCCACACTCTGGCACAGCCAGCACTCCCCAGAGCAGCTGGGTTTGGGGGATTTGCAGGATTCTGGGCTCCCCGGGTCAGCCCGGGTAACACATGCAGCAGCCGGCTCCGGCCAGGTCGGGGGCAGCCCCGCGGCGCGCGTCCCCAAACAGGCTCTCGCTCAGCTTGTGCTCCGTGATGATGTCCTCCACTCGGGTCACGTACAGCAAGGTCAGCAGCACGCCCAGGAACTGCCAGGGCAACCAAGGCAAGGGCAGCCCCAGTCAGGCAGCGCAGGCAGCTCGCCTCACTGGAGCTTTGGGAAGTCACGCTTGTCACAGATAGGGGAGGACTCAAAAAAAAAAAAAAAAAAAAAAAAAAAAAAAAAAAAAAAAATCCCCCAAGCAAAAGCGAATTGCCTCACCAAATCCTGCAACAGCAATGCTACTAAATTACCAGAACACTAAATTACCTCAGCTTATCAGTTACATTAAATTCAAAAAGAAATCTATTATTATGGTCAAATGGGATTTCACATACTGACAAACGACATGCTTGATTCAAATGCCAGAATGCCACCTCAGCTTATCAGTTACATTAAATTAAAGAAGAAAACTATGGTTATGGTCAAATGAGATTTGACATACTGACAAATCACATGTTCCCCCTCTCTTACCTGGGGCAGCAGTATGCCCAGCAGCACGCCAGCCATGATGCTGTAGTTGTCCAAAAACCAAATGAGCACAGCATTCGTGCACCCTCGGACGTAGATAACGTGCTGAACACTCAAGCGCTGAAAAATATCGGAGTAAGGGTTCAACAGGCAGCTCCACGGGTGTGAGACACACGTGTCAACTCAAAACTCAGGCAGGCAGATGTGGTTTGCCTTCCCACCTCCTTAAACCCACCGAGTTTAACAAAGACCTCATCAGTAACTCTTCCATCTGTTGTTAAGCTGCTCCACACCTCAACAGATTACTCTATTTTTAAAAGTTATTCTACACCCGAGTAAGTCATTTCATTGTCTTAAACCTGTTTGTTGCAGCTATTTTTCAACAAGAAATGCACCCAACTCTCATTTAAGACCACTTGGAAAGTAGAAAAGTCTCTCTTTAGCTTTCATCTCCGCTTCCGAGTTGAAAATACAGCAGTGGAAAAACATAAATTGTGGACCAAATGCTTTGCAAAAAGACCCTAAAAAGGACAGGAACAAGAGGATTTCGGATTCAGTCCTGCAAGCTGTGCTGCTCCGTGACCCCAGCCCATAATATAAAAGCACTTGAGGCTGCAGAGGGTCCTAAGCAGATGAATGGGGTAAAGTTAAGCATAAGCTGAAGTGCTCCGTGTTAGAGCCTGGCTGCAGCGTTCAGGTGATTAAGCCACAAATCAATGAACCTGAATGAAGAGAAGTTGTATTTAAAGATAACCCGTAATCCCAAAAACCAACAACCCAGGCTGGCATTGTGCTCCAAGTGCCTCAAATGAGCTGGGGAGAGGAGCTTTTCCAGACCAGCCCCCCGCCCTGCCTCATCCCAGCACTCCAAAGCCAGGAGTGGAGAACCCAGGGCAGATCCAATTACCGATTTCCCTTCTTAATCACCCTGTAATTACTGCCTTGAGCTGGCAGTCTCTCCTCTGGAGTCACTGGGGCTGTTCCCGAAAGGGAAGGCTGAAGGAGGAGGCCCCATCCCACTCCTGGAGGGAGGAGAAGGCAGCCAACGCAACCAGGGAAGTCCCACTGCTCCTCCAGGTGTACTGTCACGGGCTTAAAAATAAAACTCCCACTCCTGGGATACAAAATACTTAAAAGCAGCTAAGTTGGCTTTTATCAATGCCGATTTTACTCAGTGAGAAACTTTGGCTTTTAAGTACTAAAAGCTTTCCCCAACTCAAGTCACGGCTTCCAATTTTGAAAGCAGCTTTTTGTGCATTAATTGTGCAACTAGCTTGAGGAAGTTGTCAACAAACAAGCAATCAAGGAAAATGAAAATAAGGGAAGACACAAAAATCATACAAGACGAATTTTTTTTCTCATATATGAAAATTATTCCAGTAAAAAAGAACCATTTTAATTGCCGATTTAACTGCCTGGCAGATTAAAGCACACAGAAAACACTTTTATAACAGACCAAAAAAAAAATGCAGAGAAGCAGCACCCTCTGCCATGCCAGGGTGGGCACTGGCTACGTTACCTCTTGGTCAATGGTTTTGTATCCACACATAGTGTTGATAATGTCTGTCTGAAAAGAAAACAACAAACATGAACTGCAGCAGGAAACTAAAATCACAGAAATATTATTTTTACTCTGTGTTCACCCAGCTCACATAAAAGCAATGACAGGGTTATTTCCCAGTCCAACACCAGTTTATACCAGCAGCCCCAATGTCAGATTTAGCTGGAGCTCCACATGATTTTAGAGGAATGAGTATTGTCAGTGTGTCACTGACAATTTGAACAATTTCTATCCAACAAAAGCAAGGTGGCACCAGCAACCAAATCAAGCTGTGACAGAGCTGTGTGACACAGCTGTTTCCACAGAATGAACAGCTGGACTTCCTTTTAAAGCCTTAATAACTTAACACACCTTATTACTAAAACCAGGGGTTAACACGGCCTTCATGCCAAGACGATGACAAATTTAAGCTCAGAAATATCTTCAGTTTCAAATAACTTCCAATACTATGAATGCTTTTTACAACACTAAATTCATTACAATGTTCACACAATACCATTATATACATGAATATAAAACTCATATGCTTAAAAGAGACTGAGTGCTTGCATTCACCACAGATTACTAACATATTTTCTGTAGCCATGTAATGCCTTCTGTGGGTTCCAACGTTCTACCTTGAAAGCCTGGAAAAGCCAACCTGAAAATACTGACCCAAAAATCATGAAAACGAAAATCATCCAATGTAAAAACCCACTGGCATCAAAGGAAGCAGCCAACAAAGCCAAAGAAATGGAGGAAAACGAGAAGTTTTTAAGCCCCCCAGAAAGCTGGGCTCTCACCTTGAACACACAACTGTCTGACAAACAAGGTTCAGCACACTCCTAGAAGAAGAAGCTCGGACTATTCCACAGGGCTGTTGGGAAACTGTGTGGGGTACCCATCTGCCAACCACAGGTAATAAATCCACTTGGAAGTCAATATCAACATTAGGCACCAGCGTGTTGTGTTGGCTGTGGGTGATTTCATGTTCCCAAAAGGGCTGAAGCCTGACTGACTGACACGTGGTCACTCCCAAAATATGTGACCACAAGGAAGGCGGTCCCGTCCTTTAACTTGAAACACAGAATTTGCCAACAGGACATCGTGGCATAAGCAAATGTACATAGAGGAGATAAATGCATTGGAAACAGAGGATTATAGGCATTTGGGACTAATTTCTATCTGCTCCACTAGTGTAAGTCTTTAATAAATAATCTGACATAAACATAGTTCCTTTAGAGCCCCCCCAGAACGAGCTGGCTCGTGCTAGCAGAAGGCTTTTACAGAGGATCAGAATCCAGGCACCGACATTAGCGGGAGTTTTCCATGACTACAAAGCCAATGAGTAATCACAAACCATATCTGTAGCTCTCCAGGACAGAAACCAGCCTGTATTTGGAAGGATTTGTCAAACACACGAGACTGATGCATCTTCTGGTTGTTTTCTCCTGAGGCAGCCATGCACAGCCCTGGTGCTGGCACAGCACAGCTCCAGCACCTCCTGCTGCAGAGCCACTAGCCCTCACCTGCTGCAGCACCTGCACGGACCACACTTCCACCTGGGGCTTCTCCCTGCCTTTCTTTAACTTCCCTGGGCTTAACACTTCATGGGATACAGGCAGCCTAATCCTCCCCTCCCAGCTGTCAGTGAAGCGTACAGAGAATATACTCCCCGTCTTTCTCTGCAGAAGTTTTTATTTCAGTGCTTTCCCTTTCCTGAAGGCAAAATCCTGAGTTGCTCTGCTCCATCCAGCTCCAGGTTCTTTCTCTCAAACAGCTAAGACTCAAAGCATGACCATTCAGCTTTGGTTTCTGAGAATAAATCAAAGCTCATTACAGATTTAAACAGACCCATTCCCACACACCAAAAATGTGTGTGCACATGTAATAAACACCTTCCTGTGATACACATTTCTCAACGACACCTAGGAGGATTACTGATACAACCATTGCATCTATTTTGCCTTTTTTTTTTTTTTTTTTTTAATTAAACAGCCATGCTCAAGGCAGATGTTGAAAGGGCAGCCCAAACCAGGCAGCAGCAGGATATCCATCTTACACACACCCAATCTCTCTATCTCGTGTTCAGACTGGAGATCAAACCCCAGTGAGGCAGGGACTGCCTGTACTGGAGTAGTTGAGGAACAGCTCTTTATCAAATTCAGCATTACGTGCATCCCTCAAATGAAGAGCAGTGAATTACAGAATTAATTAGAACTCATTTGTATGAAAATCAACGCCTGCTCCTAGTGCTGTCAGCACCAGTGAGGACCAGTTCATCACAGACTGAGAAACTGGTTCAGACTCCAGTCCTTCCAGCACTTTAGAGAAAGGAAGTTTTCAAGGATAGGTTGGGACAGACCTGTGCCCACAAGCATGCCCTCACCCTGAGGTCAGCTGCCCACATTTTTGGATTATTCTGGAGATGACAAGGTCACTCTGTGTGGTTTTTAATTCACACAGCAGCTGGAGCACATCACTCCGACCCCCCCCACCCACAGAAACCACCAGGTCCCAGGCTTCCTGGCAAAGCTGGAGCAGCAAACCCTGGGGAAAACACCAGCAAAAACTGAATTTTAAACAGCTCTATTTCGGGCGAGCCATGAGATTAGTGGAGCTCCCAACATCCCTTCTGGGGCTGAGAAGTGGGTCAGTAAAACAGACCACAGCCAACACATCTAATCCATTCTTTTCTCCCTTTCAAGCTGTCAAGACCCACAGATCCATTAGGGGAGGAAAGGACCCATTTTCCTTCACTTCTTACTCCAGACTTCCTAGAGTCTGGTACTTTTTTGAGCGAACACCAGTGATGCTGAGGTGCCAGGACTTACCCTATTTCTGATGCAGCAAGTGTAGGGCACCCCACAAGCCAGTGGTCCTGGAGCTGCACAGTTGTGATACACGTTTTGGGACCAATCTCTATAATCTTCCCCACCACAGCACTTGAACTGTAGAGAAAAAAAAAAAAAAAAAAAAGGACACAAACGAAAATCATCCGTTGTAAAAACCCACTGGCATCAAAGGAAGCAGCCAACAAAGCCAAAGAAATGGAGGAAAACGAGAAGTTTTTAAGCCCCCCAGAAAGCTGGGCTCTCACCTTTAGGTTTTCTCCAACCTAAACAGTTCTTTGATTCCAAAAGGAAAAGGGAAAAACAAATTGTACCTTAAACTCTTTGAACAAGTAGAAAACAAAGAAAGAATAAAACTATTTTAAAAGCCCTGAGCTACCAAAAAATTCTGTCATTTTATCAGCACAGCACGTATGAAAATGTGCATGATAAATACAATTAAAAAGAATTAAAGATACAGGTAATACTCCTCTGTCACCCGCTGAACTATAACCCAGGGTGCCAGAGCAAAGTACCCAGTGCTAAGTTCCACCTCCCATCTTTTCTGAGTTGAAAGATTATCTTTCCAGCTCTGGACATCATTAAGCAGTGTTTTTACATTAATTCTATCTTGACCTGTAATCTACCTCTGCAGTTGTTTTAAGAATTACAACTACATTTCCAACTGGATCTAAAAGACAAAAGCGTTGCTTTAAGGCATCCATTAATCTCACCAAAACATTGTGGCAGTAATTTAGAAGAACTGAAAGCTGCCAAACAAATACTGTAAGTTTACACTGACTTCATATAAATATTCACTTTATAATTCAAACGAAGGGAAAAGGAGGAGCTCATTTAATCACTAACGTGTACGCTCGCTGTACGTACCCATCATTTTGGGCAGTGCATGGAAAATTTAAAGCATTATGAAGTCTAATGACAAAATTTCCTCAGGATGGTCTGCTTCTGACAGACTTTCCATGCTAACTTTGTTTTTCAAAGCAGGCTGCCATCTCCATAACGATGTCCTAGTATATATGTATCACTTCCTAAGTTAATTTTTTTAATAACCATTACTTGGCATGGTCACGGACATCACATGGGCCCTGACATCACATTGCTGAACACTTTCTGCTCCTTCCACAGCCTCTGAACTGCATGGCAGAACTCTTCAATAACCCAATAAACATTTCAACAGATCAGCCTTATTAAAAAAAAAAAAAAAAAAAAGGCTGTGAGGCTGTGAGTCAATGCCACATGTCATTAAGTAATGCCCAGCTGGGCTTACCACAGTTTCTGAATTTTAATGACAGGTAGATGCTCTTCCACTGGTATTTCCTTACAATAAGCACCTTGTTAAAGAGCCCTGTACATGCCCTCGAGCAGCCACACAACAGCCCAGCTGTGGCAGCCTAAATGCCTCCTCATTTCTCTTTATCCAATGCCTCCTGCTAACAAGATGCTTCCCAATCTCCTGGACCAGCCAGCAGAAGCGTTGAGTGCAAGGCCATGGCTGGAATTCAGGCTGAATTCATCTCAATCCAGCTGAGGGGCCACTATAAACCTACAGGTTTGCAGGATCTGACCTTGAGCATTGAATTGACCTGCCAAGGCAAAAGCTGCATTTTGGCCCTCTCTTTTTGCAGCGATGTAAGAGAGTTTTAAATGCCAGCTGGAATGCTGGGTGAGCCCTGACCTCAGCAGCAACACCATAAGAGATGACACACAAGATCTCATCCCCCTCATCAGTAACAACTTGATTGTCACACCACTGGAAAAACTCAATGCTGAGTTAGTCCAAGGAGAAAAAAAAAAACAAAAGCAAACAACAAACCTGCTTTTGAACAGAATCCATGATGTTCTTGAAGTCTAAATCATCATAGTAATTCTCAATTCCTCTTCTAATGTTATCATTTAAAAATTTGATTGTCTAGAAAGCAAAAGGAGAGCAAGATTCATGGGTTGCACAATGGTTAAAGTGACTACTGTAACTGATGAGCACAAAAGAAAAGGCTTTTATTCTTCTTTTTTTTTTAGAGAAAAAACCAAAACACTCATTAAAACCAAATTTTAGCACAGCCCTGCAGGGACCAACCATCTGTTCTCCTCTACGGGAGCAGCCTCACTGCTGGGTTTGGGCTGGCAAGCTCCAGCAGTGCGACACCTCTCACTGCTGAGACTCTCCAAGCAGCTCCCAGAGATGGTCCCATTATCCCTGGGACATGGATATCCCAGGATCCCTGCCACTGGGGACCCTCATCATCTTTTGGATGACAGAGCAGTGGGGTTGGGTGGTGGATCTTGGCACCGTGTTCTGCACCACGCCCCGAGCAAGAAGACTTGACTGTGTCACCACCGTCCATGAATTTTTTATCTTCCATGAAAACTTTCCATTAATTTGATTTTCTAAAGAGTCCATAATTGCTAGATAGAGCTTTATTTCACATGGAGTGGGGAAAAAGGTGTGTTTGTATGTTTTACAGTGGTTGTTTTGAGAAATATGGCAGTGTGGCCATGGCAGATACAAAATGGTGTCTCCTCAGCATGGCATATTAGAAATTAAATCAACAAAGTGTTTTTAAAGTTCAGAAGGCGAGAGAAAAGAGAAAAAATGAAAGAGTATTTAGTTTTCAAGATCCAACACAATCTCTGCACAGCAAAACCAGAAACTCATCACTACCAGAATGTAACAGCTTTCCTTTCAATACAGCTGCTGAAATGGACAAAGCTAAAGCCTTACAGGTCAGAAAACCTGAAATGCACCCACTCATCTTCTCAGTATTACAAACTGCAACACCCACAAACTAACCAGAACAAAAAGGACTATCACATCAGTGATGAGAAATAACACAGAACCCTCCTAGCTGGTCGAAAACCTCATTTAGACTCTACAGATTTGAAAAGGAAGTAGAGAAAGAAATGGGGAAAATGCACATGACATGCAAAACAAGCAGGACATACATAGAGGCTACTACACTAAGCTTCCATAAATACTTTCTTGCTCTCCCCATACTAACCCAAACTTCTCCACTAACCCTGAAAAACAAGGGAACAAAGCTGTCCCTAAGTGTAGCTGTCCTGCTAAAAATCAAAGCATAGACATCTAGTACTTGCCATAGTGAATACATTTATGTTTTAAAGCATTTCTAACTGAAAAAACAGTCTGCTGCTTTCTGTGCAAAAAAATCAAGGGTTGAATACAGTTATAGCATACTTGTCAGGGATGGAGTCTCCTACATAAATTTGTTATGTTGCTCATGGATGTGGGCAAGGAAGAGCTGTCCTTTAACTGAGGCAAAACATTTGGGCCATTAAAAAACAACAGCCTCCAAATCCATCTGGAAATGCCCCAAATTAGCAGTCAGACCCAGTTGGTAAAAGAGAAGAAATCATTTTGTCATCCACGAAGAGCTGGAAACTCATTTTGCCTGCATTGCACATTTGTAGCCGCCAGATTTTCTCCAAGTTCCTTAACCTGGAATTCATCTCCAGAACGGTGGCAAACCCCACTGCTGAACCCTGAAAAGCCTGGACCTGTCTCCAGAGCTCTATCAATGAGTGCTCAGGTGACAGCTTGAGCAGCTGTTATTCAGCAGAGCTCAATCACATCAAAACCTGAAGCAAGCAGCTCACCTGGTTCCTGAAGATCAGGGCCACCACTCCGCCTGTCAGCTCGATCAGCAGGCAGATACCAAGGATGTACATGAACTGCAGGAAAACAAGTGCAAGTGAGTCATTAGACACAACTCCAATTACTCTCTCAATTAGTTTCTTTAAGTCTAGCATTCAATTGCCAGTAGACTTGGCTTTCAGCATGGCATTTTAAAGGAAAATATGAAATTATGGGTTTGTTCTTATGAAACCGTCAGTGTAATGAGAAAGCCTTTTTTCCTCACTTAAATTATTCTGGGTTTTGCCCAATTGGCAAGCATATTATTTTTCTGCTCTGAAGGGACTCAAAACCATTAGATGAAATTTTGCTGCCAAGATAGTGCTTTCCACACCAGCATCCCAGAGAAGCATATTGATGGGCTGCTACAAACCACACCACACTTCACGTTTTTATGCTTCCTACAAAACCAGTTCTTACCTGTTAGCTTTCAATTAGTGGATAAAGCAGCACACCTTAAGATAATCCAAACCACCTTCTTCTACACTGCCAGTGCTAAATCAAAGCAAAATTCCAGGCTTAGTAGCTTTTAATGTGTTGCTTCCCACATTCATTTGCCTGTGCACATACATGTGCTCAAAATGCACTCACACACAACCACGTGTGCATCCATGACTGCCCATCAAAGCGTGTGCAAAACGTGAAAAATACAAAAAAATCCATTGCACTGTGAGAGAGCTGCAGCATGCCAGTACTTGAAATGCTTTTCCAACCCTTCAGGCATAAAAAACAGGTGTTAGGTAAATTTAGGTCTGCTGTGTAACAATGAATTTCATCAGGAGTGAAGTTTTAAGATCCCTTGTCTGAAAATAATCCCCAATGCTCTCCCCTGAAAGCTGCTTTAACTCCTGTGCGCTCGGTGTCAGGAATTCACCAGACAGGTGAATCTTTTCTCCTGCTAAATCTGGAATCAGCCTGGGAAGCTGGCATCAGGGACTTGCTTTGTTCAATACCCAGCTGGGTTTGCCACCAGGATGGGAACAGAAAATGTTCCTGGCATCTGACACACCACCACGCTCAGTGGGAAGAAACCTAAGGAGGGGCTCTCAGTAAAATTCCAAATCCATGGTTATTTCTGGCTTTGCCCTCCATAACAAACCACAAATTTAGCATTTTGTTAGACTGAACTGACATGACAAGGCCAGGCTGGGTTGGGTTTTGAGCATCCTGGTCTAGTGGAAGGTGACCCTGCTCATTGCAAGGGCCCTTCCAACCCAGACTCGGTGCAGGTGGGAACGAAGTTTGCACACTTTAATTTTAATTAGTCACACGTGCACCTTCCATCTGCTACCTCAGGAATTTCCCTAAAATTCAGCTTTTGAGAGGAACTGGGGAGAAAAACCTTGTGCCTTTCATTTCACCCTCAGGGCCCTTCTCTCAAAGGCCTGAGCTCCACGTCTAACGTTGGACACACATTTTCCATCTTCCCTCTGCACTGCACTGCCCAGGGGAGGACAGACAGACTCTGGCCATGTTGGATTATAAGTGATTTTTAGCTTGTCAGCTTTTGCTACACTATACTGTAAATGCTTTAATAATTTAAAATTACCCCTCATAAGTCTTACTACAATGTATCCTTCCTAGTTCTATTTCTCAGAAATACCTAGTCTTATTTACAAAGTCATCTTTTGAAACTTATTTCTATTTCTCTCTCAACAACAGCTGTCTTTATTCTATAACATTTCTAAGTCAACATTTCTTATCTCAAAGCTTACATACAAATACACACCATGTGAACCTTCTGTGAAACTTTAAGAATTCTCTACGAATGCATTTCCCACACGGCCACGCCGGCCTGCCGGACGTCAGCCCGAGCCAGGGCTTCTCCCTTGAGCTGCTTCCCCTGGGCTGAAAGGAGCAGCCAGCTCCAACTGGCACCTGAGCAGCAGAGTTTGCACAAGATACACACTGGCTGATAATAACCCACATTCCTGGTTATTTTCCACAGCACCTTAGCTGCTGGGAAGCTCCTTTTCCCAGCGCTGGGCTCAGACCCTCGCTGGTCCTGTCGCTGGCAAGACCCAATGCTGCTGCTCCCTGAGGGAGGGACCAAGCCACTAAACTCAGGTTTAATGAAAACTTTCAACAAAGCAACCTCGTTAAAATATTTTTCAGTGCAGCCACAGTTCTGGATGTGAATTCAGAGGCCAGTGGAAAGCAAAAGCAACAAGCCTTAGAAACTAGGAATAAAAATTCCAACACTTACTGCTTGCAGAAGGCATAAATTGTCTCTCAGAGAAGCCAGTACACCCACAAAGGATACCAGGAACATTACAATGCCCAAAAGTATTAAAATAATTGCAGGGGCTAGAAAGGCACTTTCTAGAGTTTTGTACTTCTGTCTTTCAATTTCTGCATAAATCCCAACTGCAAGGACGAGGGCCCCGATCACCTGGAAGAGAAACAGAGGAGAGCAGGGATGTTATTTTTTTCTGCCCATAAACATAGAGATGACAGGCTGTGAGTACACAGGAACCTGTCACTGCTCACTTCAGGATTCATTATAAACAATGAAACACCCAAAGCAGGAGTTTGGATTAAAAAAAAAATTTAAAAACCCTCAAAGACTAAAGAAGAAAAAGAGCTGAGTTGGAAAAAAAATGAAACTTGTTCACTTCAAAAATATATTTCATCATGCTTTAACATTCTGGAAGTTAAACTAATCAAAATATACATCACTGCCTGAAATGTAATTTATTATCCATCTGAGATCACATATATAACATATATGAGCAACTGCCATGGCATTAATGACCCTCCTTTGTGTGTCTGTCTGTCCTTCTCTCTGTGTGTATAAATATATAGAAATATATATGTGCCTCTAACATAACCCAGTTTCTCAGCTGATCTGCAAACAGCCTATCTGTCCCTTCATATTAACTCCTACTGTATTTAGGCTCAGTAAATACAGTCAGGTATTTCCTATACCTCCACTCCTCCTGCCATCAGGAGAAAGGCACCAGATTAAAAACTAATTAAAAAACAAACAAACAAACAAGTTTGAAATTATATCACTTCCTTGAGCAACTACAAGATAAAGCTGACAAGTGACATAGGAAGGGACATTTTTCATTTAACAAGGTAAAGATATTTCAATCAAAGTAATTAGATAGGTCTAAATCATTTCGTATTAAAACTACAGTATGCTGCAAATCACTTTGAATTATGCTGAATTAATTAATTAAAATTTTAAAAATAGCCCACAAAATTACAAAAATTGCAGTGGAAGAACTTTGCTGCCGACCCCCAACAGCCAGACACATCATCAGGGAAGAGACCAGACACAAATCAATCATTTTGGCAATCTGATAAACAACACTCCCCTTTCCTGACCTGACATTTCCACAGGAAACACGAGTCTGCTCTCTGCACACCAATGCTTCTTAATTACACTTCTTAATTTTTAATTTCACTTCTTAATTTTGGATATGACACAGCGTATCCCAGACAAAGGGCCAGAGGGACGCACGATGTGAGTTATGAGTCCATGAGCCAAACAGCTGAAATATTTTTTTAATTATGGGATATCTTAAAATAAATAGCAACTTACTGGAAGTTCTTGATTTTCTATGGAAATTAATAATGACACCAAAGGACAATATGTAGGGAATGCCATCAGTTTGTCATTTGAAGAGAGAAAATTCTCAGAAGGGTTCCCCCATAAAAAGGAAATATACTGAAGCTATTTTAAAAAACAACTTAAAATTTGAGCAAATTGAGAGTAACTCCAAAACCAGATTATCCTGCAAATACTGAAGTGTCATTAACAACAATAACTCTTGCCTGGTAGATCCCTTGTTTAAAATTTAAAAAAAAAAAAAAAAAAATGAAACACTGGACACAAAGCACAGGTATTAAAGCTTGATAGGGATTATCAGAATTTCAGAAGAGTGCTGTTTCAAGAGTAGAACTTTTTACTGAAATGTCTTTTTCTTAACCATAGTTTTCTCATCATTACATTTCAATACAAAAGCATTACATTTCAGGGGGTTTTTGACTAAAAGGTGCCTGTAAATCAAATACAAGATACTTTAAGAACTTTAGATACATAAATCATATAGTATCTTTATATACACATATCTTCACCCCATTTGTGCTCCCACACCCTCCAAGACTTATGCTTTCATTATCTTCTATTTTCTTAAGCATCTAACAAAAATCTTTCCAACATTTAACGCGGTCGAACCCACAGCAGCATTCACTCGTGGCAAGCAGATGTGCTACCCCAGCAGCCAGCCCACCCGAGGGAGGCTCTTCTCCTGCCTGTGCTCTCCCTTCCTGTGCCTGGGGGTGGGAACACAGCCCCTGCCTCGGAGCCCAGGGCACACGGGCTGTTTACATCCTGCGTCCTTCACAGCAGCTCCCAGCTTGGCAGTCCAGCTGTGTGCACAGGAAAAATTAACTGCCCTGACTCACATTAAATGAACATCCACCAGCAAACACCAGGGGATTTCTCTGGGGATTTTGCACACACAGAAGCCTGCTTTCCCAAGAGAAAGGAGAAGCATGCATTCATTTATTTATAAGCAGAAGCTTTAACCCTGTATTTACAGTTCTTTTTCTTAAATAAAGCTCAACAACAGCACCTTCCGTTTAAAATGCTGGGTTTTGTTTCAGCTGGGCAAGAAAATTACATTACAGCCTCATTCTGGAAAAGTTACAGTGACGGCTAATTTTTAAAAAGCCCTGGGCGACAGGGGAAGACCACAAGGCCTGTAGCAAACATCCCCTCCGACACTCCCAGCAATGCTTTAATTTCCTTTCTGCTTTGGACAAGGCTGGTATTTAGTTCCTGGTGGTTTAAAGCCATCCTGGGGACTCAAATCTGGGACTTTATCACTCATAAGGTACCAGAGGAACTGCAACAGCAGGGAGGGAACTGAATGAACTCAGCATCCAGCGGGTCAAAGCCCCGAGCATCAGCAGAACATCACAAAGCACCCAATATTCAAGAAAGCCAGCACTCCCACAGCCAAGCTTTGCTTCCATTTACGCCGATTAAAGAAAAAAAAAACCCAAAACAACAAACTCAGCAAGAAGAACAGTGATGAGAAGAGAACTGACATTTACAGCCGATGAGATCTGCTTCGCTAAGCCGCAACAAAAGGAAATTCCGCGAGCGAAGCCCACACGCCTCGCACAACGCGGCGCGTGCTCGGCCCCAGTGCCAGCAGGATGCTGCCCAGCACCAGCCTTCCCAAAACAATTCCCTGTCATTCCCCGTCCTTCCTTCCCCCCCTTGCAGCCCCCATCCTCCCCCCTCCCAGAGCAAACCATCTCCCCCGGCCAACAAATGGAAGCTCTTGTTTATAAACGAGGGCAGAGCATTGAAAATCCAGAGCGAGCAGCTACAAAGAGTAAATAAAATCCTCAGGCTGCCTGAAAGAGGCTTTGTCCTCCCAGGATGGCTTCAGAAGGGCCCTTTCTCTGCCACCAGAGGAATGTTTACATCCCACCAGCGAGGGCCCTTGCTGCCGACAGAAAACACGGAGCACACAACGCGCACGGTCCTCCGCGAAGGACACGCTGCAAAAAAGGGTCTGAAAAATAACACAGCAAATTTGAATTTCCCTTTCTGAAATCACAGCTGCGGAATAGCTGTGGAGGAGCATGGGGAGCACATCAGGAGTCTAAACCCAAGGGTTGGTTTGTCTGCTAAGACAGACAAAAGACACCCGAGATCCCAAAAAGCCTGAATTACACCCGAACACTTTGCGTTTCGATCTTTGTTCATTAATCACAGGGTGAATCTGACACTCACTATCAAACCTAGCAGATCTAAGCCTCTTTTCCCATGCAGCAAAGCAAAAGCCTTATGCTCCCAACCGGTAAATACCGTGTCAGACAAAAACAGACCAGACAAACTAGAACTTAAGCAGCATTTCAAAAGAAAAAGCCAGATGGAAAACACCCTGACATCAGAGGCGCCTGAGCACCTCTGACATCAGCGCCACCTGAAGCCAGCATCTTCCCAGAGCCTGAAAAAGCACCTTTTAAAATCACGGCGCTTACAAAGTGCACTTGCAAAGGGCCCCAAGGGTTCCTTCCAGCCCGGAGGGTGCCTGGTGTGGATGTAGCACATCTCAGCAGTCATAGTCTGGACCCATCACCTGGGACTCTCTGGCTCAACCAAACACCTGGATGAGGACAGCAAGTGCCACACACCTGTAACTCTGAAGCCTGGCAGCCTCACCCTGCCGAAGCTTAGGATGGGACATGCTCAACACACCGAGGAGTGACGCTGTAGGGCAAAGGCTCTATTTGCCCACCTCCCCTGCAGGGCAAAGCTGCATTTCGATACGCACATGAACGATTTTCACCCGCCAAACTTCCAACCCCTGCAAGTCCCCATCCGCCAAAACCAGTTTGTCACTCCCTCGGCGAGGACGGGGCGCTGCACCCACGGCCACGGGTGTGACACCCACGGCCACGGGTGTGCCAGCCGCCAGCTCAGCCGCGGAAACATCCAACCATCCAACCATCCATCCATCCATCCATCCACCGCTCAAGCGCGGAGCCCCGCGCAGGGCGCACCGCGCTCCCCGCGGCGTGCGGGACCCGCTCCGAGCCGCGCCCCCGCGGCCCCGGAGCGCTCACCCAGAACGTGGTGGAGTAGGTGATGAGGCTGAGCTTCAGGCACAGGTAGGAGAGCCGCCCGCAGTAGCGCGCCTGCTCCGGGTCGCCCGCCGCCATCCTCCGCGGCACCTGCGGCCCCGCCGGGCCCTCCGCCCCTCCCCGGCCCGGCCGCGCCGACGGGCGGGCCCGGGAGCCGCTTCCGGCAGCACGGACAGCGCGGGGAGCGGCGGGGCGACTGCCGAGCCGCGCCTTCGCCTTTCTCTTCTTTCTCTTCTTTCTTTTTTTTTTTTTTTTTTTTTTTTTTTTCAATGCCCTCGCCAAACGCCCGCCCGCTCGGTCGGGATTAGCCCCGCAGCCGGAGGCGGCAGGAGAAATAGATCTGGCTGCTCCAACAGGAATCCGGCAGTGCTACGCGCATCCCCAGACCTCTGCCATCGCCATTAAGTCCGCCGGGATAAAAATACGGCCGTGGGAAGGCGCTGCATGGGCGCTCAGGTTTTTGGTGGAGCATCCAAAAACGTGGCAAAGCAGAATCCCTACACCCTAACACAGGCATGAGGAAGCGTTACCAGGGCATTTAGCTCTCTTTGTTTCACCCACGCGATTGCACAGGCAAAGAGGGTCACGTCCTGCCAATAGCAACAGTTGCTGGGCATATTGCACCGGCCACGGTTTGCGCCCACACCGACGTCCATCCCCGTCCCTAGAGCTGCTGCGGCAGCGGGTCCGTGATGGGTCTGACACGGCGATCATGAACTGCAAACGCCACTCGTGCCTCCGAGATGAAATGAGCCCTTTCAAGCCCGCAGTGCTGCACTCCTGTCCCACAAAGGGCTATTTTCCCCGGGTGGAAAATGTCTCATTCAAAGTGGCGGACAACTGTCGCAGAGTTGTGGCAGTCGGTTGTTTCGTCCTGGCCCGGAGCAGAGGCAGATGGCATTGAAAATCAGTGTCTGGTGTCAGAGGAGATGAAGTGGGGCAGCATTTATCCTTAAGTTACCTGCCAAAGAGACTGGAAAACCTCTGAGCTGCGCATGAGAACTGTGTAAACGTTCGGTCACACACCATTTCTTTAGGTCATACAATACACCAAAGTCTCGTTTCTAAAGGCTAAAAAATATCCCCGGATAATTCTATTATAAAAAGTACTGTGATAAACTGTGGTAACTTGTTTGTTCATCAAAAGAATTGGAATATTAAAGGAGGAAATATAAAAATTAAAGTATGATTAATCACCATATAGGGAGCTTTTTGTAGCTTTTTTGCAGACACAGGCTAAGGATGTCGGGGGATGGCCGGAGCTGATTATGAAATCAGCGACCACCAGGCAACGGCCACCGGACTAGACAACGTAGGAGTACTCCGGGTATGCCCATCACTGTCCGGAGCCGATTGTGAAATCAGCGATCACCTGCCTCGACACAACGCAGACACGACGCAGAGAGATGCTCAAGCTACGCACACTGCTATCGCAAAAGACACGAATTAAGAAACCTCCAAGAAACTATAAAAAGAAACTGAATAAGGGAGTGGGGTGTGGGGCACTGCAGTGTGGGACACTGCAGGAGGGGCGGTTAGGAGACCCCTACCCACCCAGCGCTGTTTTGCTTGCTACTGCTTGCTGTAATTAATAAAATTCTAATTGACCTTAAAAAGGCTGAATCAAATTATTCGCCTCAATTTATCACAATTTGGTGCCGTGACTCGGATAAAGGAAACCCGGGAGGGAGGCCCCACTAGGGTGAGGCGCCCCACCGCCTTTTTGCGGTGGACCTAAGGGGGGGCTTCCTCCTTGGGCCTTTACCGACGAACCTAAAACTCAGTAGCAAGCAAAGGTACCCCCGTTAATCTTTGTGCACGAAGAACCGCGGAAGAGTGAACACGCAGGAAGCGTAAGTAGCCCCCAGTGGGTGGTGGGCCTCTTTTCCCGGTGGGTGGTGGGCCTCCTTTTTCCAGGGTTGATTAAAACCTGCTGTATTGAGGGATTAATATTCCAAGAGCATCCAGGGTTGATTCAAACCTGCTGGATTGAGGGACTAATGTTCCAAGAGCATCCAGGGTTGGGGGACGTAGGAGGGGGGGAGCTGCACCCCGCTCGGCGTCGAGTTACCCTCGGTGGGGAGGCTCCTGGGTTAGGAGGAGAGCAAGCGGGCCTAACCCAGACGCGGAGGTGGACGGCGTCAAAGTTCCTGGGGCGGGGGATCCCCGGAGAAACTTCCCCAAGTTTCGGCTTACTAATTTAGTATAAGTGTATGTGCTCGGTCGGCCCCGTACAAGCGGTCTCCGGAATGCGTGTGCGTGTGAAAAAGACGGTGGGCCCCGTACAAGCGGGCTCCGGAGTGCATGTGGAAGGGACAAAGCCTCGACCCTGGAAACGGGGTCTTTAAGAGTCGTTTAGGGGTGTGTAGTCCCGGAGTGATTGAGGTGAATAAGAAGACACACAGGGCGAAGCCCCGGTTGAGAAACAGAGGCGCCGGAAAGACGTGAGTAGTCCGGTCCGCTCGGTCGCTCGGTCAGGGGTGGGAGTCCTGGAGTGTAGCAAATGCGAACGTGTGTGTGAGAGGGGAACTGGCAGCTCAGATTCCCCAAGTGAGTGTGGACCCCATAGTAGTGCGTTTCCCATATCCGGCGACGGAGTGGGCCACGAATTGGGGGAAGCGACTGTCGTATTGTTTGTGTTGAGTGTGAGAAGGCACTCTAGAAGATGGGTCAGAGAAAAAGTAAATCTGCTGAACCCATGGGTGGGAGAATCTCGGTAAAACTTCCACTAGGCTTAACGGTAGAGTATTGGGATGCCTTTCCTTCTAGAAAAGGAAAAGATAAGGTTAAAATGATCCATTATTGTATGGAAATTTGGGGAGGTAAACAAATAAGGGGAGACCAACTATATTGGCCCGTATTTGGGTTGTTTGAGGATTGGATCTGTCAAGCTCTAAATATATATGTTAACTCCAAAGAGCCCTTTAACCAAGAGGAGAGCGAATATGCAGCTCTTTGGATAGTGGGAGAGATTGAAGAAAGCTTTCCAGTTGTATTCAGGGGTGGACCCCAATACCCCAGAAGGGGAGACACTTTTGAAGGTGCATTTTGTAGTCAATTCTTGGGTAGACATTCGGAAGAAGTTGGAGAAATTAGAAGGATGGCAGGCGAGAGGATTGGATGAGTTGTTGTGAGAGGCTCAAAAGGTGTGTGTTGGGAGAGAGGATGAGAGTTTTAAAAAGCAGTCTGGAATCGTGTTAGCAGCAGTAGGGGGGGACAACAGAATCCCCAAAGGGGAACTGGAGGTCAGTCCAGAGGTCGGACTGACGTCCAGCGAAGTTGGTTTGAAGGGAAGTCGAGAGGTGGAGAGAGCATTGTTTGTTTCTATTGTGGGAAGAAGGGACACATGAGGAGAGAGTGTCGGCAGAAGATTGCTGATGAGGAACAGTTCAAAGAAGATTAGGGGGGTCGGGGGCTCTATCTGCTGGGGACAAGAGAAAGAACAGAGCCCCTGGTAAAATTAAAAATAGGTCCCCAGCAACGAGAATATGAGTTCCTTGTGGACTCAGGGGCGGAGAGATCAACCGTCCAGACCCTTCCCCAAGGGTGTAAGATTTCACCTGAGATAATACAGGTGATTGGGGCCAAAGGGGAACCCTTTGGAGTACCTGTAATTAAGGAAGTACTCTTAGAAAGTGATTCTAAATTAGGAATTGGGTCATTTTTACTAGTTCCAGAAGCAGATTAAAACTATATCCTCTCTGAGTTGAAGACGAGAAAAAGATTAACCCAGAAGTTTGGTATACCCCCGACAGTGTGGGGAAATTAAATATTGAACCCTTTGAGGTAACTATCAGGAACCCAGAAATCCCTGTCAGGATTCGGCAATATCCCATACCCAAAGAGGGGAGGGAAGGACTAAAAACAGAAATAAAGAGACTTTTGGAAAAGGGACTTTTAGAACCCTGTATGTCCCCTTTCAATACCCCCATCCTGCCAGTAAAGAAACCGAATGGCAGTTACAGATTGGTGCATGACTTGCGGGAAATTAATAAAAGAACAGTTGAAAGATTCCCGGTCGTAGCCAATCCACATACTATTTTAAGCCAACTTGGCCCAGAAAACCAGTGGTATAGTGTAATAGATCTTAAAGATGCTTTTTGGGCCTGTCCCCTTAAGGAAACCTCTAGAGATTATTTTGCTTTTGAATGGGAAGACCCGGATACACATAGAAAACAACAACTGAGGTGGACAGTCCTTCCCCAGGGGTTTACCGAATCCCCAAATTTGTTTGGGCAAGCTCTGGAACAAATATTGGCAGAATATTCACAGGGGGAGGGGATTGTGCTTCTACAATATGTAGATGATTTATTAATTGCAGGGAAAGAAGAAGAAAGAGTAAGGGAAGAAACTATAAAACTCCTAAATTATTTAAGCCTTAAGGGACTCAAAGTTTCAAAGTCAAAATTACAATTCGTGGAAGAGGAAGTTAAATACCTCGGACACTGGCTGACTCAGGGGACTAAGAAATTGGATACTGATAGAGTCCAAGGAATACTTTCCCTGGAAGCCCCCAAAAAAAAAAAAAAAAAAAAAAAAAAAAAAAAAAAACTAAAAGGCAGGCTCGGCAGTTACTGGGACTTTTTGGGTATTGCAGACAATGGATTGAAAATTTTAGTGGGAAAGTTAAATTTCTGTATGAAAAATTAACAACAGACGGGCTATTAAAATGGAGCTCCGAGGATGAGACCCGGTTAAAATCATTAAAAACTGAACTGGTCAATGCCCCGGTTCTCAGCCTCCTGGATCTAAAAAGACCATTCTTTTTATTCATTAATGTCAATGAAGGGGTGGCGTACGGGGTGTTAGCCCAGGAATGGGCTGGAGGAAAAAAACCAGTGGCATATCTTTCAAAGCTTCTCGACCCTGTTAGTCGAGGGTGGCCTGCCTGTCTGCAATCGATAGTGGCTGCTGCCCTTTTGGTAGAAGAAGCAGGAAAGATAACTTTTGGGAGTGAACTGAAGGTTTTATCTCCTCATAACATTCGTGGAGTACTACAACAAAAAGCAGATAAATGGATAACAGATGCCAGACTCCTAAAGTATGAAGGCATCCTAATTTCTTCTCCTAGGTTAAGTATTGAAACCACAAGCTTACAAAATCCAGCCCAGTTTCTATATGGGGAACCAGTTGTGGGACTAACTCATGATTGTCTTTTGCAAATAGAGGAACAAACAAAAATAAGACCAGACCTCGAAGAGGAGGAATTAGAGGAAGGATATCGGTATTATGTAGATGGGTCCTCTCGGGTCCTTGAAGGGAAAAGGAAATCTGGGTATGCTATTGTGGATGGGAAAATTTTTAAGAAAATAGAATCTGGTCCTCTTAGCCCCAGCTGGTCAGCACAAGCATGTGAATTGTATGCAGTACTCAGAGCTTTAGAACTACTAAAAGGAAAAGTTGGGACCATTTATACTGATTCAAAATATGCTTATGGGGTGGTTCATACATTTGGTAAAATCTGGGAAGAAAGGGGTCTTATCAATTCACAGGGAAGGGGGTTGATACATGGGGAATTAATTCTGAAAGTGCTCCAGGCCTTGAGAGGTCCGGAAAGAATAGCTATTGTTCATGTAAAAGGACATCAAATGGGGATGGGAAGCTCAGTACGGGGAAATAACTTAGCCGACCAGGAGGCGAGAAAGGCAGCTCTAATGAATTTAAAACCATATAAGGGGGGGGTCACACAAAGGAAAGATTGCTCCACTTGTGGAGCTGACTTAGAGGAAGAACCATGTTGGGCTTGCTGGGATGCATACGGGATTGATTCGATACAGTGTGCCTGTGATAACCCCCAAGACAAACATTGCCGGTTCCATGAACCCATTAACCATGTGTTAGCCTTCACGGTACAGGAAAAACAAAAATTAAACCAAATGGGGGTGAAGGAAAAAGAGGGAGGCAAGTGGATACTACTGGATGGGCGGGAGGTACTCCCAAAAGGAATGGCAATAAGGGTCCTGCAAGCAATTCATGAGAAAACCCACTGGGGAACTCAAGCCCTGGTTGACCAATTTGCAATTAAATATATGTGTATAGGGGTCTATAATCTTGCAAAACAGGTAGCCCAACAATGTTTAACCTGTCAAAGAATAAATAAACAACAATTAATAGAAAGACCAATGGGCGGAAGGGAACTGGCACAACGACCCTTTTCACATATACAAATAGATTTTACAGAATTTCCAAAAGTGGGGAGGTATAAATATCTATTGGTACTGGTAGACCACTTAACCCATTACGTGGAAGCTTATCCTATGGCCCGAGCTACTTCGAACACTGTGGTAAAAGTATTATTAGAGCAAATTATCCCCCGGTATGGATTAATTGAGTGTTTAGACTCAGACCGGGGACCCCATTACACCTCTAAAATTGCAAAAGATGTCCTGACAGCTTTGGGGACTCAATGGAAATATCACACCCCATGGCATCCACAGAGCTCGGGGAGGGTGGAAAGAATGAATGGAGAAATAAAAAAAAAAACAAAAAAAACAAAAAAAAAACCAACTCACAAAGTAAAATGCTAGAAACAAAAATGTCATGGGTTAAGTGCCTACCTCTTGCCTTATTGAACATTCGAACTCAACCCCGAACTGATGTGGGAATCTCCCCATTTGAAATGCTATTTGGAATGCCTTATGATATGGAAGCCCCCACAGATCACCCCTGCCTAAAAGATTCTCATATTAAATTCTACATTACCCAAATTATGAGCAGAAGGCAGTAATTGAGGAAGAAAGGAGTATTGGCACAGAGACCACCTCTGGATATCACAATCCATAAGATAAAACCAGGGGATCAAGTACTTATTAAGTCTTGGAAGGAAGATTCCTTAACTCCATGTGGGGAAGGTCCTTTTCTTGTTTTGCTTACCACAGAAACGGCAGTCAGGACGGCCGAAAAGGGGTGGACTCACGCCAGCCGAGTGAAAGGCCCGGTTGCCACAAATAACCAGTGGAGAGTGACTAGCCAGCCTGGGAACTTGAAAGTGACTCTTAAGAAAAACTAATGAACTCTGTGGACATTATCCAAATCAACCATAAGGGGAAGCAAAGGGATACAATTACAAAAGACTATATAGTGATTTGTAATAAGGAAGGTTGTGGAGATTGTTACCCTTTTGTGTGCTTTATATGTAAAATTTGCCAAGAACGGTGGTGGGTCCATTGCCAGAGGGGAAGACCACCAATTGGGGTTTGTACTGAGTGCTATAAAACTCAGCGAAAACTAACTGAAACTGTGCTAAGGATAGGAGAATTGGAAAATCAGTGGGTCAGTTTTGGATCTGAGTGGTGGGAAATATTCTTGTTTTCATACTAACGAGCCCACTTCATTTGCTGCTCAGATAATAAAAGGGTGTTGTCGAAAGGAACTGAAGGGGATTCCTTGCAATCCACCTCTGGTCAAAGATAAGAACTGGGAACAGTACAAGGCTAGGCAGGAGCGGAAAAGGGGACGCTCAGGCGAGTACTGCTGCTGCCGAGAAGATGGTTTACCTCGCGGCTCGAAGCACCCGAGTCGGCGAGCGAGGCAGAGAGGAAAAGGCCAAGCCCCCTCTAAGTGGAACAATGCTGAAATGCTCCAACTATTGCCAGCCGAGTACTAGGATCCCTCAAAGGACCAGTCTAAGTGCCTCCGAAACACCAAGGGAGCAGCAAGCCAAAAAGGGGAAAACAGGATATTACGTAACAAAAACAAGGCTAGGACTCCACCCTTATTGGCAAATTATTAGTTTTCTATCGCTCTGTCCTAATGGTGTTTCTAGTCAGGACAATGCTGAACACTTTACTTCTAGCCTACGAAGCAGCAAAGCGATTTGATGAACAAAATGGTAAAAGAGAAAATGGGGGATTGTGATAAACTGTGGTAACTTGTTTGTTCATCAAAAGAATTGGAATATTAAAGGAGGAAATATAAAAATTAAAGTATGATTAATCACCATATAGGGAGCTTTTTGTAGCTTTTTTGCAGACACAGGCTAAGGATGTCGGGGGATGGCCGGAGCTGATTATGAAATCAGCGACCACCAGGCAACGGCCACCGGACTAGACAACGTAGGAGTACTCCGGGTATGCCCATCACTGTCCGGAGCCGATTGTGAAATCAGCGATCACCTGCCTCGACACAACGCAGACACGACGCAGAGAGATGCTCAAGCTACGCACACTGCTATCGCAAAAGACACGAATTAAGAAACCTCCAAGAAACTATAAAAAGAAACTGAATAAGGGAGTGGGGTGTGGGGCACTGCAGTGTGGGACACTGCAGGAGGGGCGGTTAGGAGACCCCTACCCACCCAGCGCTGTTTTGCTTGCTACTGCTTGCTGTAATTAATAAAATTCTAATTGACCTTAAAAAGGCTGAATCAAATTATTCGCCTCAATTTATCACAGTACTATTGCTATCGCCTGCAGTGCTACTACATTCTGCTTCTGGAAAACAATCCACCCCAGGACACTCCCAGCAACAGAACAGCTCTTCACCTCTAATGTTTCTGACAGTAATACAACGTCCTAGAGCAGTCATCCTCTAAAATATCAACAACTTCAATTTTCAGAGAGATTTGCAAATATCCCTGACACTTAGCAATGGCATGCAGGCTGGAAATCCCATCACACATAGTTGCTGTCACATGGTCTTCATGTCTCATGGGTGTCATCCACATCCAAGCATGTTCTTGTCACATAGGCATCTTCTTTGAGTATTTGACTAAATAAATTGTTCTGGTTTGACTTTTTTAATACCTTACCTTGTCCTTTGTGCTGATTCCTGCACATAAAATTTCGGGGCACATCCTGCTGGATGGGGAAGCTGGGTAAAGGAGTGTCCGTTTTCCTGTTGTTTTCCCTCAGAAGTGAGTCAACGTATCAAAACAAGTTCCTGTTTTGAAACTGCACGACAATAATTGGGCAATCCCTTTCTTTTCCTGAATCCCAGACTTTGTCTATACAAATGGCAAGATTTCCGGACACAATTAGTTTAGCAGCAAATGGTGGTTAAAGTAAGATGTTGTGAACTGCCCAAGGGTCCATGGGGATTGCGTTCTCTCCCCCTGAGCCCAGTGCAGCACAGGGCTGCAGTTTTCCAGCAAAGAGCCTGGCAGATTGTTCATTACAGCATCTGCTCCTGGGACCATCCAACAGCACAACTAGCAGTGGTTTTGTTCGTATTAAGGATCAGTAACTTCCACATTTCCTCACTCATCGCCAGGGGTTGTCCTAAAGACACCAGAAGCCATAGACTACAGAGCCAGGACTTTAGGAGCTCTGCAGAAAGAAGTGAACTACAGCTAGCCCTGCACCAAACCGTGTCAGAAAGACCCAAAGCTTTTCAATGCTACCAGAGGCATTTTTGCTGCTTCCTTCCAGCCCACATCAGGCTGATGAAGCTGCAGGCTGGCTGCACTTTGCCCCACCCAAGGTGGATGCTCATGGTCCTCATGTCCTGCTCTCAGAGCTGCTCCCTGGACAAAGGTTCTTCCTCCAAAAGCAGAGTCCAACTTGCAACACAATTAAAGCCTCTACTGCCTGTATTACCTTGTATTATGTTACCAAAACACAAAAAAACCCTCAATCACCCTTCCTGACCTTGCAGACCCGCATCTTTTGTTTGCATCTCTCACCCTTTGCTCAGACCTGGGCTTGGTGACTCAGCACAGTAACGTTTGGCCTTGACAATCCTGCCCATAATAAAACCAGCAGTGAAACCAGCCAAACCCAAACCCCCTGCTCTCAAGGTAGTCCCTTCTTCTGGAGTAACTCCAAAACCACAGGTGAGGCAGGTTTTACCCACTGTCTCAGGCAAATGTGACTTCCCTGAGAAAACTGGAGCCGGCCTGTGTCAAAAATTGCTCCAGTTTTCAAGTCAAAAGGCTGGTAGCACACACTAAATCGCTGGCTGGGCTCCAGGATGATAACCTTGTCAATGCACAACCAGCAAACGAATAAAAGCAGTGGGTGTGGATACAGGAAGGCAAATCCCTCCCAACTCATACGATGAAATGTTGACCAAAGGGTGGCTGCTCTTCGATTATCACCTGAGTAACAGATCGGGGACCAGGGCAGATGGTTCACAAGAAGGTTCCTAAGAAACCTGAGCACCTTGAATGTCTTCAAAGTCAGCCGAGAGAGGTTGCAGCTTCCCCACTGAAGGGTCAATAAGTGCAGCCCTTTTTCTGAGCACTTGCTTCCGTTCTACTTTCTGTAAGTGATAAAGCACTTTAGTGCACTCCCAGCGAAATGTATGGAGGTTTTTGCTCCTATTCTCCTTCAAATTTGCAGGGATTTTAGACAGCATATTAAAAAAAAAAAAAAAATTAATAACACTATTAGCTGTTGAATTGGTATTGCAAGTCATGAACAGTCCTCCTGAACTGTGGAAGGTCCCTAAGCTGTTTAATGAGGTGTAAGACTTTGAAGAAGCACCTGCAAGAGCTTTGCAATGCACTCTGGAAGATAGGTACAAGTGTCCCTTTTCAGTTTCTGGGCAGGGAAGTGTGAGGGATTACCTGCAGGGAAGAGGAGGAGACATTACATGCAGGACTACAGGTATCGATTTCTTTAAAAGCAACACTTGGGCAATTTTGTAACAGAGGAAACCTGCATGAGAGAGTTGGTTAGGTGATGGGTTAACTCAAGGCTGCCTCCAGAAATTAATGAAGCAAGGAAAGATTCCAGGCTGAGCTGGTGCAAAGGATCCTGAGCTGATAAACACTGCCCTGTTACAGGACAGCCTGGCACAACTGCAGCTCCAGGAGCTGGAAAATTACTGCCATGCCAGCACTACAGGCGCTCTGAATCCGGAAGGTAGCTTTTCATACCTGAAACCCCTTCAGCTCCCAGTGGAGCAGGCATGAGTCAGTGCCAAGTACTCTTGGAAATCTCAGCCTCAGTGTGTCACTTCTGTTTTGCTTTAAGCTGCCAGCGAGCAGGAGCGCTGTGCTCCGAGCAGACTCTGGGGTTCCTCTTTCCTACGAGAACCCAAAATTTCTGCGTGCATGGGGTCACCAAGTTCTTACAGCACACACTGGGAAAGGGGATGCAGCCATCCAAAAGGAAGGATCTTGCTGAACTGCATCAAATATAGTTTCTCTCTTGCTGTGATAGCTCACAGCAAGACAGGCAGGGTCCTGGAAACTTGGGGATTTCAGGACTGGGAAACCTGGTGAAGTAACCACCCTTGCATGTAAGCCTGTAAATTCCTGACAGAGCAGCGTGGCCATTGCAGAGGTTATTCAAAACTAACTGAGCACAGCAAGGGGGGGGAAGCTTCACGTACCACCTTGCCACATTTCATTTGATGTCAAAGTGGTTGTTTAGTTTTTCCCTGCAAGAGACTCCACCTCCTTTCAAAGCCCCCTTAAAACCTGTTGAGATTTTATCCCAGTGCAACTCCTGCCTCACGCTTAATAGTTGCACAGGGAAAGAACAGCAAATGTCCTCAGTCCCACTGCAGGGGATTCAGACACCTGGTGCTTTAGAAAACTGCTGCCCTGACAAAGAAGTGGTTTTTGGCTTCCATTTATGTTCTCTTGTCCCTAAAAGTAATCTAAAGGAAGACATCACGTGCCGCTGGCCTGGAAAACAAATTTTTCTTCCTTTTTTTTTTTCTTCCTTTTTTAGAGGAAAAAGAAACTTGAAGAAGAGAGTTGTTCTTTCGTTTTTTTTTTTGCTCTTCAAGCATAGGTTAAAATGCCAGGGAAGAAGGAGGAGGCCCTTGGCATCGCTCATCTCCTCCTGAAACTGCTTTGCATCACTTGGAAAACAGGACGAGAGCACATGAGACAGCTCATCCTGATGTCCTTTTAACAGCACTTGGTTAAATGCATGGAAATTCATACACCAGCATCTACTGCAAGGAAATGAGCAGATGCCAGAAGATTTTCTTTTACACTTACAAGAAGTGAAAAGCCATGGGTGTGTTTTCTGTTTTTAACTCGAGCAACGTTTCTCAGGCTGGCTCCCTCGAGGACGGCGGCAACTGGACGGCGGCAACCCAGTTCAGCCAGCCGGGCTGGAGAATTGCTCTCTGGGCCATCACCTACTCCTTCATCGTCGTCACATCCATCCTTGGCAACGCCACCATCATCTGGATTATTCTGGCACACAGGAGAATGAGGACCGCTACCAATTACTTCATCGTTAACTTGGCTCTTTCGGACCTGCTGATGTCCGCTTTCAACACCATCTTCAACTTTATCTATGCCAGCCACAATGTCTGGTATTTTGGTGAGGAATTCTGCAGGTTTCAGAACTGGTTCCCCATCACTGCAGTGTTTGTGAGCATTTACTCCATGACAGCCGTGGCTGCAGAGAGGTAAGAGGTGAATGGAGAAGATGAGGTCCAAAAAGAACCCCTGTAAGTCAAAAAAGAAATCATTGCAATAGTTTGTGCAGTTGGCCCCCACTCTGTCACTTGCCTTATCAGCAAAGTGGAAGGACTGCCCGACTGTGGGGTTTGATGCTAATTATGGCATGATCTTCTGTTTTTTATCTCTGGTCTGAATCACACCTGAATCTGGAACGAGTGGAAGTGGCTGGTATTTTTGTTGTTCTCACGTTATTGATCATAAATTGTTTCCCAATCATCCTGAAATCTCTACTGCGGCTTTGTTGGTTTTTGGTTTTTTTTAAACCATGAGACTGATATATCCATAAAAATGAGAATATGCTGCAGATTTCTGAAACTATCAGCAGTCCTAATCCTGCTGTGAATCCAGCAAACCACCACAAATAATGGGAACTAGACTAGAAATGGCAGAGTCTGCTCCCCTGGTTCATTGGAACGACTTATTCTGAGAGGGAGGGAAGTAATTACAGTGATTCTGTTTGACTTCTGGGGCAACTTGGTATTTTCATAAAATTCACTTCCAACTGCCAAGTCACTTTTACTTGAAGCTTTAATTTCTGGAGTCTGACTGTGTTTACAGCTCATTGTTAAATAGCATGAAGCTGTTTTTCCTTTTTACTAGAAAGTGGCCAAAAGCCTGTGGGAGTCTCCCCCCTTAAAGGCAATGCCGTGTGCAAGAAGGAGAGGAGGTTATTTCCCTTTAGGCTCTGCTCTCTACCCTCCTTCCTTGCATCCTTCCTGTCTTCCCTGCGGTACTTCCCCTCTCCCTGGGGCATTTCCCTGGGGCAGCCTGAGCTGGTGAAATACCAGCACTCCTCTAGCAAAGGAGTGAAACACGGGCACTCCTTTAGCAAAGCCCTGCTGTTGACTTTGCAGTTTCCTTCAGGTTTCCTGCGTTCCCGTATCCACAAGGGCCCTTGCAGCTCCCTCGGGAGGGGAGCCAGCCTCCCTCGGGAGCCACCGGAAAGCTTTGCTGCCTGAGCCACCGGGCTCGCAGCTCGGATCAGCCCGGCACACCCAGCCCCAGGAGGCAATCACAGACCAATCGCACCAGATAAACAGGCTAGGAGAGGGAAAAGGGCTTTTCTCACGTGTAATGCCCGCTGAAACCTGGGCAGGAGCTGGGGACAGGGCACAGTACGGGACAGCTCGCGAGGACGGGGCTGAGGGACGTGTTTGTCAGTCCGCAGTTTCCAGATGAAAGCAAATCCCTATTTAGAATCAATGGCAGCTCGGTTTTAGCCTCAAATAGTCTTTGCTGCTCCTGGCTGTAAATCAAGGGTTGTTGTTAGCTGCTATTTTATACATGTGGTCTGACAAAGAATATTTTTAAAAAGCTGTTTCAGCCTGTTGTCATGTCTTCCTGCTCTTGCTCCTTGGGGTTTTTTGGTGAAAGCACCTATATAGCCAAGATCTCTTTAGCCACGTAGCACAGATCAGAAAGAGAACTTAGCACCTCACTGCAAACCATATTTAGGTATTCTTTGGTTAGCCTGACGCTGTCTCCTGGAAACTCGACGCTTCCATTTATTGTTAAGAGAACTTGTGTCCACTCCAGCTCCAGTGTTTAACTTCTGTACAAACAATATCTTCTGACGTGGTTTATTTTAAGGAAGGAGGCTGAGAAGTGATCTAAGTCACTTTTATCTGCCACGGAAAAGCCCCTGGTGATATTGCTCGCCCTTGGGTTTAGGATCACTCCATTTCCCCATTCCCAGAGCAGCTGTTCCCAGCGCAGCGCCCGAGGCAGAAACGCGGCCTTATCGATCAGCTCGAGTTTCACGCTCCGCTTAGCAAAGTCTCCTATGACCTGTTTGGAAAGTGCACAAGAGGGTCCAAAATTCAGCTTGTTCTGTCTACATGTATGAGGAGCAGAGAAAGATTGCAGTCCCAGCATCCTGGGATGTCACAGGGGCATTGAGAGGGGGCACAAGGAGCGCGAGCAGCAGCGGGGCAAAGGCCGTGCTGCCACACAGCAAGAGGGGCCAGGAGATCTCAGCAGGTTTGATAAATCTCCCAACTTGCAGAAGCTCACCTAAAATCACAGCTTGCCTCGGGGGTGCATCCCTGGTAGTGTGGGAAAGCCTGCACCCAGCCCTGTAACCCCTTTGATGTCTGCAACACAGGCTGCAGTGACAGCACAGTGGCTGGCATCATTTCTTCATAAGGACTTGCCATTCACTGAGGGTCACAGATCATCATTTCAGGCACTTGTGTGGGCAAACACTCTGGAGAATATTCACCAGTGGATTCCTCCCTGAGCGGACTCGAACACTGTGTAACACTGCCTATGGTGAGCTAAAGAAAAGCGAGGTGACATGAAAATTTTATAGCTAAATAAGGCCCTGCTGCTGTGCAGCCCTGCACTGCTCACTGTGCTGCCTGTCCTGCAGCAGCAGCTGGGCAGAGCTCCCTGCCAGCAGCCTGGCCAAGAGACAGCACAATTTGTCAGACTTTTTTCTATGAAAACCAGGAGGCAGTGGGCATTTTCCACTCTACTTTGTTACAACCATGACAAAGAATAGGGGCAGCATGACAAGAAATGCATAATTGATTACGTACTCGTTACAACACCGTGCATTTCCACACAGGGAACTTAAAACCAGAGGGCTCGTGAGTAATCCAATAGTCAGATGTGCCTGAGGGCTCCGAGCAGGTGTGGGATGAAAGGGTCAGCCCTTCCCTTCTCTGCAAGCAGCAGTGCAGACAGCACGAGTTTTCCACAGCTCAAAATCAGTGGGGAACAAATATCGGGGTAAATGATACTCAAGACCCCAGTCTGCTCTTGTGATAATATGAAGCATCAGAGATTGACATAATTAGGAAGAATTATGAATTAAGAATTATGCATTAGAAAAGCTTGGCTGGGCTTTTTTTGGTAAGGCACTTGCAAAAATAAGTAAAAGAGCAAGAATACTTTTTACAAGGACCTGGAGTGACAGGATGGGGGGAATGGCTTCACGCTGATGAAGGGTTAGATGGGATGTTGGGAGGAAATTCTTCCCCTGTGAGGGAGGTGAGCCCTGGCACAGGTTGCCCAGAGGACCTGTGGCTGCCCCATCCCTGGAAGTGTTCAAGGCCAGGCTGGACAGAGCTTGGAACAACCTGAGACAGTGGAAGGTGTCCTGCCCATGGCTGGGGATTGGAACTAGGTAATCTTTAGGGTGCCTTCCAACCCAAACCATTCTGGGATTCTATGAAAAATTCCATAAGGGGAATGCTTGCAAAACCTGTATGCAGAACACATAAAGGACTGCTTCCTCTTCACACCAGAAGCATCCATCCATGTGGGTTTAATGAATCCTTTCCTAAGACTTGCAATAATTCTTTTCAGAAAGGATTTAGTTCCTTATTATTTACAGCCTGGAACCTGTCAAAATGTCTATATTAATAAATCCCACTCACTCCTGGTGAGTTTTTACACTTGCTGCATTTGTTGTACAGCTTGCCAGTCTCACTGTAAAAGCACCACACCTGTTTCTTGCAGGTATGTGGCCATCATTCACCCCTTCAAGCCCAGGCTCTCTGCTGGAAGCACCAGAGTCATCATTGGGATCATCTGGCTGGTGGCATTCGGGCTTGCCTTCCCGCAGTGCTTCTACGCCGAGATCACCGTGGACAATGGCACCATGAAATGCATCGTGGTCTGGCCTGATGACGTTGGATCCAAGCACCAGCTGGCGTAAGAGACACGATGAAACTCCCAATTCAGGCTAAAGTTAACCAGGAAAATAATTTCATCTCCAAACCGCAGGCTATGGAGAGTGCTGGGAGAGAGAGCAGGAGAATGTGCCCATCTAAACTCAATTTAAGCCAGCTGTGGCAAAGGATGCCAGGTGATCGTGGTTCAGGGTAATCCTGAACCTGCCACTTTGAAAACTGGTTATAATGTCCAGAAACCCTACACATAGAGCTTGGGGAATTTAAGGTAAACCAGTGCAGAAAGTCTCTAAACAATCAGTAAATCCTGGTTTCAAAGGTTCTGGATTTTCTTCCTCTGTCAGGCAGGAGGAAACTGGGTATCTTTAATGCTGAGAAGCCACGTAATTAGTTAAAAATTATGCTGCTCTTTGTGGGGGTAAAAGGAAAATAAAACCTGAGAGCAGCATGTTTCAAACATCCTAAGGTTTTATAGACATATTTATCTGGGCACACATCTGCGCTCCTGGAGGTTCCTGAGCCTCACAGCACTTTCCTCCTGCTTGAAAGCAAGATTGTTCAAACAGATGAAACAAGCCAAACCCTGCATTTAGGGGATCTGCTGGGATTACTCATCATTCAGAGCACGCAATGAGAAATTTATCAAACAAAACATATTTTTACAAAGCAGCAATGGAAGAAATGAGGAAAAGGAACCAATCAATTAACAAAGTGCAAACAATTTTTCAAACCAAAACCCACCGTGAAGGGTTTTGCCCGGCTCCATGCACGTGGGACATTTTCCCTGCTCAGTCTTCATCTCTGGCAGGCAGCTGGATGCCTCCTCAACTTAGCTATTACCAAACAAACTGATTTCCACACTAATATGTGCCAAGTTCCACGACCTTTGTGTCATTTTGGCCAAGCTGCAGCATATTCAGGCAGTGGTTGCCAGCTGTTCCCAGTTGAGAAAAGAGTAAAATCAGGCTCAAACCTCTCATGCTGGGTGATGCTCCTCTTCCTGGGGGCTCCTTTTTGGTACCCATTGGTACTTTTTGGGGAACAGGGTGCCAGGCTCCTGTGGACTGAGGAGGAGGGAAAATAGATAACCACCAATACATGAGTCACTGGTGACTATTCCATTCAGATGAAAAGTGTGAGGCTTATCTCTCCCACATCCATGGCATGGAAAGGATTCAAATGAGTTCCCCAGCATGCTGATAAAGGTGGGCTGGAAAGGCTGGTTCTGAACGTGGCAAATAGCAGAGCAGATCCTTTCTGGGATCTCCAGCTGAAGAGCAGCAGCTCCTGACCACAGTCCATCACTCACCAGCTCTCCCTCCCTGAACAGCCTCAGATCTGCAGGTTTTGGTATCTCTCTTAGAAAGGAAGTTGGAAACATTGCTCCCCAGGAATCATACTGAGTGATGGGCTTGTTGGGACAGATGCCTGCAACACAGACCATGGAGGAAAAGCCACGTGCAGCCATTCATATACTAGTACAAATAACAAGGAAGAGAAATACTAAGGAACCCAAGGAAAAACAAAAAAAATTGAGAGGCGGGTTCCTGTGTTAACCTGTGTGTCCTCTAAATTCTTTGCAGTTGAATAAACCCATCTTTCAAGATTTCTAGACTTCAGAACATAGGAAAATCCTTTTTTTTTGCAGGAAAGATGTGTATAATTATGACAGAAAGAAGTAAAAAAAAAATGAAAAACCTCCAAACAATGCACTACTGACTGCCAGTGCCTGAAAAATATTAGATATAAAGGATATAAGAAGTTTAACCAGAGTAAAGAACCTTAACCACAGATGATTTTTCTTCTGGTGACAGGTTAACTTTGCAGCAAAGTAGTAAAGCTACAAGACCAAAAGTTTCTTTTTACATGTGCTCAAACTCAGGCTCCCATCCTCCCTTCCTCCTCCCAGGACTGGAACCCTGAAAGGGCTTCGCTGCACTCCACACACAGTGCTGGATCTTCAAAAGAGGAACTGCTCTGAGCACAATAGGAAAAAGTGTAAGACAGACAGGGACAAACGTGCCACATCTCACAAATATAGAATTTTTCTTTATGCAGCCACCAGGCTGGTATTTGCAGCCACCCCAAAACACCACTGCAGGCCCCAACACCCATTTCAACAGTGCTCTAATGTGAGGAGTAACCCCAGAGCCTTGTCAGACTGAGAAAGACCATTTGCACCCCCCCAGCCTTTTGGGGTCACTGCCAGCAGCGTGTGCCAGAGCCCTCCTGCCTAATCCTACTTTTCACACTGTTTATGTTAATTTGACAGCTGCTGTAAGGGACTGAGCAGGTTGTTCCCTTCCCATAAATGGTAGTTGCTTAAACTAATCAGCCCCCAGCATGAGGGAACCAGCAGAAGTTTGTGGGGTGACACAGAAAACTAGAAAGGGCTGAGGTTAAAATACAGCTAAGGGGATGCCAGTGCTTTCAGCTGGAGCAGTAACTGAGTGGCCTGTTGGTGATATATTGACTCTGTGTGCTCATACAAATGAAAACAGCCAGCTACACAAATACAGGCAACATCCCTTCCTCACTATCTGCACCTTTGTGCACCCTGCTAGCAGCCAGATACCTTTTGCAGCCAGCCCTGATCTGGCTTTTTTCCACTGTTGCCTCTGCTGCATTCATCAAGTTACTCTGCAGTTTCTGGACTATTCCTTTCCCATACTTATGATTTAAGGGCTTGTACTTTTACCACCATCTCTCTCTCCCTCTCTCCTGGCTGCAGTGGGATAGCAAAGCTCAATGCAGGTGGCCCTGGACCCTCTGCTAAAAGATCAGTGATGTTACTCTGTCTTGAAAGACCAGGGAATCCAGCCCAAGGACCACTCATCACACCACCAGAGAGATGAGATTTTGCTCATTTTTGCCCTTTTGTTTATAGAAGTCCCTGTAACAATAATTATAGGCAAAAATTCTTCTTTGTGGTTTTGCTAATAGGAGCCAGCATATATATCCAAAAGCCAATTTCTGGAAGAGCTCTCCAAGAGCCATACTGACTGTGAAAAACTGCTTGTTCTTCTCTTTCAGGTACCACATTGCCGTGATTGTGTTGATTTATTTGCTGCCTTTAATGGTGATGTTTGTTGCATACAGCATTATAGGAGTTACTCTGTGGAGCAGCACGGCTCCAGGCAACCACCTCAACAGAGTCCACTACGAACACCAAGTTAATGCCAAAAAAAAGGTCAGAAGTGAAACTTAAGTATCATTACCCCAAGCACACCAGCCCTGCTGGGTCCAGTTCCAAAATGGAGCTGGTGTTCCACACAAAATCTTGTGGGATTGGGCTTGAAAGTTTAACAAAATATTTCGGGTCCGGGGTAAAAGGCATCAGCCTGCAAGTTTGAAAAAAATGGTGATTGCATGCACCAGCCAGCCTTCAAGGAAGAAAGCTCACAGCAGCAGGCCAGCTGCCAGCAGCCCTTAGAGAGTGAAGAGAATCCACACGGTGCAGGATAAACCAGGGTAAAACTCTGGACAGAGTGGAGCAGTCTCAGTGTAGGAGCAGTGATTTCGTTTCCCTGCACGTCTCCCTGGTGCAGCTACAAGCAGCTCCTCTGCAGAGTCCTCTCAGCACCCTGGGAAAGGTTTGCTTTAACCCCCACCCTGTTCCCATCATAGGGCACTCCCTCCCTGTTCCAGTTTCCATGGCCAGGGCACTCCCTCCCTGTTCCCAGTTTTCATCACCAGGGCTGGTTTCTTTGCCACAGCAGTCCAGGTCTACATTCCATACTCTGCACTTCGGGAGGGCAAACCAGCCTCACAGTGACACCAGCACTTCCCACTGCCCCAGCAAGCCCAGGAATAACCCTTGGTTTTGTTTTCCTAGTTTGTGAAGACGATGGTGGTAGTGGTGATCATTTTTGCTGTCTGCTGGCTGCCCTATCACATATACTTCATCCTGGGGAGCTTCAAGGAAGACATCTACCAGCAGAAGTACATTCAGCAGGTGTATCTCGCAGTCTTCCTCCTTGCCATGAGCTCGACAATGTACAACCCCATCATCTACTGCTGCCTGAACCAGAGGTGAGGCAGTGTGAGCATGTGTGCACAGAGAAAGCTCAAATCTCAGACTGAAAAAAGCATAAATCTCTGGAGGTGAGAACAGCTGTGATTTTCAACTGTAGTCCTTAGGCCAACGAGACAACTTAACTGCGCTGATAATGCGAGATGGGATACACTCTGAGCTTTTAACTCAGCCCATAGTATTTTCTGTCTCTGAACAAAGTGCAAGCAGCAGGCACAGCATCAGCACAGCCACATTTGCACCCATTTCCACATGCAGACCATCCTGCTTCCACGGGAGGCATCTGTAATCCCTGCACTGCATCTGCTGAGCTAATGCTGGGCTGGCTCAGCCACCTGCTCTTCCCAGGCTACCCCCCAGCAGTGGGGGTGAGTCCAGTGAGCCCAGCACAGTCCTGGGCTCACCCCCACGGCTGGGAAGCGGGAGCAGCCCACGGGTGACTGTGAAGGTGCCATGGGGATGTGTCACCACGAGGGAGCAGCCAAGAGATGTCCCTCTTGCTCTGCGCTGGAAGGGCTGCGCGACGCAGGGCGCAGGGAGCTGCTCTGGCTGCCCGCGGATCTCCGTGCCAAATCCTGCATCCATAACCCCCCCACGCCTCTTCAGGCTCGCTGTGAGCCTCAAAGGTTGGTTATCAGCACAGATCCTCTGCAGTTCCACTGGGTCTGCAGCAGCCGAGTGTTTAATTCCAGAGTGATGCTGCGAGGCTCGCTCCTGGGAGCGTTTCAAACACCATCCTGCCTGTGAGCTGGCAAAGGAAGAGTTTTACAGCCCATTCACCCAAACTGCATTTAGCATGAAACACACAAACATGTCCTCCCCCTCCTCTCTCAGAAAGCAGACAGCCTCCTCATTTAATTATTCTTTTTAAAAGCTCCCAGTAGGTAAATACATGTATTTTCCTCAGATTTTCTGTGTCTCACAAATGCAGCTACCAGCATGGTCAGCACCATCTACTGAGCCCATCAAACACCCTGCCATTTCACTGATCATGCATGTTAACTTAAAATACAAGGAAATCTGATCATAAACTCCTAGTGCACCTCCCTCCATGCTTTTAGCTTTTCACCTCATTCCTTTGATTTCAGAAGAAATATTTATCTCCATAGTCATTCACAGGTAGAACCAAGTCACGAGTTTGTTCATTCTCCGCGCAATTAGAAAGATCAGTTCACCATTTAATTGCTTTTCTCACTTTTACAGGTTTCGCTCTGGCTTCAAGCTAGCCTTCCGGTGGTGTCCCTGCATAAAAGCAACAGAAAAAGACAAACTTAAACTTATGTCCCCATCTCTCTACCAGACAACCCACAGGAAGTCCAGAACAACAAGTTTCAACACAGAAACCCAGCTGAATGAGAAAGAGAAGACATCATTTACCCTCACCCCATTAACACTCTGATTTCCTGCTCCTGGTTCTGTATCCCCACACACCATGCCAAGGCAGCAGATCTGAAGAAGCCTGAAAAGCAAATCTTTTTCTCTGAAGCAAGTGTTTCTTACAGGACTTCTTTAGATGCCATCAGCATTGAAGGCAGCATGCTGATAACATTTATATCCATGTAGGTCCAAATATCACCCAGCTACGGGTACGAGTTTAGCCCTCCCTTCCATCAACAACTGCAATACAGAACAGACATCAGGCCCAGGAGGTAAAAAAATCAGCAAAGCAGATCTGCGGCAGTGCCAATCAGGAGAATAGAAATTATTCTCTTCGACATTGCGATCTCCTGATTTCTGTTCCACCAAGACACTTCAAGTCAGGAAAGAGGCGATGGAGCAGAAAGGCTGGGGCTGGGATGGACCCCCAGGGCTGTGTGGGCAGCCAAGTCCCACGGCTCAGCAGCCCCGAGGCACTGTGGACCAAAGCCTGTTTACAAACAAAGGCAAATACTAACACATCCAAACTGAAAAATCCAGCCTGCCCTCAAAATTTTCTGCATTCTGGGATTTTCATGCCTGCAATTTCACCAGCAGAAACAGTTCCTTAAGATGTCATGACATGGATTTCTATAACCTTGTCCCAAAATATGATGTTGTTTTCCTATTAAACCATGCTCAAGTGATTTCTCCTTCACATTAATTGTGGTGCCTAATTTAGAGAGCGAGGCTCTCAGAAGAGTCAGTAGCCAGGGATGGCCCCTGGCTTGGTCAGGGCTCATGGATCCAATCAGAATCCACCTTCTTTACATCCTTTTAGTCCTAACAGCAGTGGTCCATCACTGTCTTTTCCCAGATAGTCCCTTCACCTTCCCTTTCCAGACTTACCCCGTATTTATCCTCACTGCTCTTCCCAGATATGAAAATAAAGGCTGAAATATGTCATCTTCCCAACCTGAAGCATTATGTACAGGCACACAAAATGGGAGAAGCTGAAATACAAACATTATGTAAAAGTAATACAGCATTTAATAATGGTGTGATAAGTTAGCACCTTAAAATTACCTTCACCTCTCATGCCAGGTTTGTAAATAATATCACAGAGCCATACCATATCAATTTAAAAGTTCCTGTAATGTTGACAAGATCCAGTTATTTGAAATATTTTCCTTTGCTCTGTGAAAACCAAACTACAAAGCGCTGCCAGGCTTAAATTCTGCAGTAAATTCACAGAAAACGTTCATGGCTTGAACTGAAAGAGTACTCAGGGATAGGATTTTGCCCAGCCTGTTCCAATGCAGGTACGAGATACACGTTCTTTCTCCACTTCTCCACCTCCCTGGCTCTGTGGAGAACAATTATGTTATGCAACAAACTTGTCCCACTATTGGGACAAGAGTGCCCAGGCCCCTCTGAAAAAGTTCACGATTTTAAATCATTCCAGCAGACAGTTTCTAGTGCAGATGTTCCCTGGCCAGCCCTCTGCCCAGGCCAGCCTGCTCTTCCCACGACTGCCCTGCTGGGGTGTGTGCTGGGCAGAGGGAGAGCAACAAGAGGCATTTACAGACAGCCACCACCAAGTCACTCTGCCAAAGGGATGGAAAACCCTTTGGGAGGGATCCTCTGCCAGGCACACATCACTGGGACCATGGCAGAGACGCCTGTTCTGAGGAACTGAAGGACACCTACTCACAGAGTTCAGTATTTGATTTATGCGAGCTGTACTCCCCCTGCCTTTAAACTCTGCAGCTTTCTAATGCAGAGTTTTTTTAGATTAAACAGGCCTATCTTGAGCATCCCACCTTCCCCCTCCCTCTTCCATCACACCTGAACATCCAGCCAGAGTCTACTGCAGATGCCCCAGAGCCACACACGTGCTGCCAGTGCATCCCTGTGCAGTCCCTGACTGGCACTGACGTTTTCTGACAGCTCGAGGCATCTCCTTCTCTTGTTGGGAGCAGAGAGCAGAGGATGATTTCTTCATGTTGCAAAAGGAATTCTCCGTGCCCTGGCGGACTCACAGTGCAGATCCTGAGGTTTTATCCCATAGAAAAAGCAACAGTTAAGGAAGAAGAGATGCTCCAAGCTCTTGTTACATAAAGGCAGCCCAAGGCAGGCCACGTTATTCCTGTGGTACATGAGGCAACAGGAACACCATGCCCCGTGGTAGGTACATGCAATTCTCCATTAATAAATATAGAGAGGATTAAATACCACACAGCAGTAAAGACATCCAGGTCAGCAATAAGTCCCTCCCCTGCATGTTCACTTGTGCTCTAAGTAGCAAAGCAGTCCCTGCAGTCAGTAAAGAAAAACACTTGAAGAATCTCATTTTCATGGCAAAGGAACAAACAAAAAGCACAGAACGGGGTTCAGAAGTTCAGAAACACTTTATTTTGCCTTCTGCTATTTTCTTAAGAAAACAAAACAAAACAAGGTCTGCTTGTTTTAAAACCCATTCAAAAGGCTTCTGAGAGAACCCCAGAGGAGTAAGGAGCAGATGACATTACAACAGTGGTATGCAAATGGTCTTTTCCCCAGGAAATATAAGATTTTTGTGTTCATATTGCAGTAATTACAGCTTAACAGTTAAGAGGACTGTGATTATATTCACCAAGCCTAAAAGCTTCAAGAAAGACATCTCAGTCATTGCTTGGGTAACACTGGAGACATTTCTTCGGACAGTTATAGCTTGTGATTCACTTGGAACAGTTTCCTAGGGGTAAGAAGTAGTCTGGAAATGGGAATCCCACCATGTCTCCCTTTGGAAAAGAACTGCCGTGTCTTACCAAGTACATCAACTACGGTCCACGGTAGGAAAAGTTAGAAACACAAACTCACTCCCTATTTGTTATGAGCTGGATCCAATAAACAAAACGACCTATGCCAGCATCTCCAAAATCCACAGTCACCCTGAGACCAAGTTTAACTTCCACTTCTCCTTCACCCTCTATCCTGCACTGAGCCTGGCCCTCAGGTGCTGAAGAGCTCCAAACCCAGGTCCCCGGGCACGGCTCACACCACCCCTACAGCACTGCCAACGGCAGGCACAGGATTTGCAAACCTTCAAGCAATTCAAATGCAACGTGTCCCCTGTGCCCAAAAAGTTTCTCACCTTCTTCTGTCTCCTGTTTGGGGTCATAGCTGCACATCAAGGCTGTCAGAGACTATTCAAGCTGTAACACAAAACGTGTTATTGGAGAAGCCCAGCTTCAGCATACGCAAAAGGGGCTTTCATCTACCACAGCTCCAACACAGGCTGTGCCAGCCAGTGGTGCAGGAGCACCCGACACCGGGACTGCGCCGACGTTCACCCTACGTACACAGGGAGCTCACGGACACGCCGGATCCATCACAAGCCTAATGAAACCACAGCGCCCTTGGTGCAGCACCCCGAGGTCTTCCTGCACCACAGATCCCCCTTGTGCAGATGCCCCTGCACAAGACAGGGCACGAGGGGCACCCGGACAAGCCACACGGCCCCTAAGATTTGGGCGCTGTCAGCGCTGTGCCTCTGCTGAACTGCACTAGGAAACACGAGGCACGGGGACCTGTGTGAATCTGACCCCGAATGCCCGGGAATAAAAACACACACACAAAACACAGGCACCACTGGGATTAGGCTGCAGCTCTCCCTACACAATAGGTCTTCCCAAAGCACTAAGCCACCAGCCAACAGCACCTCTTCCAGAAAGAACCACTAAACACCAGTTAACGCACATCAAAAAAGTTTAATATTTTCACAAGTATCACGTAACACTAGTACCGGAGCTACTAGTGTGTAAAGTAAAAAGACCCTCTACCTTTGCAAAACCAGTTAGGCATGCAATTTTTCAGGTAGACACACACTTAAAGCTGCAATGACTGTTTGTGACTTACAGGTTACTTTACAACATTCACTCACAGTGCACCATAATGCATATTGAAATGTTATCGATAGGTATAGCAATCCAAATCTTAGGGAGTGGAATGAGAACAGAGAAGAGTAGCCTGCAAATTTCCATCTACTTTCTGCAGGAAAAGGCAGTAGGGAAAACCATGCGGATATCTCAGATTGATTTTTGGTAGAAGAGTGGGAATTAAGGACTACTGTGTGGTCTCCCTCTTTGCAGAAAGTGGCGTGACTTACAAATGTTACTCGACATGTACCTTCCTAACTGCTTCTCAGTTTAAGTGATGCAACTGGTATGCAAATATAATAATGGCATCGACCGGACAAGAGGACAGGGTACACCACGTGTAAATGATCTGCTGTTGCCTTCTTCCTTGGAATAAGCTGCACCCAATTTTGGCTTTTTGGCTTGTTTACGCACCTGGGTCCCCAAAGGCAAGACCAAAACGCAACCTTCCTCTTCCTTTCTGCGCACTAACTCTGGCTGACTGTTTGTCTTCTGAGTGACTGCTGGACAGCATTAAAGATTAAAGCTCTGTGTGGAAGCAAATACCCATTTAAGGCGAGAGACGGAAGTAGGCGCATCCGGGGGACAGGGCTGAGCTGCAGGTTTGGTGGAAGGGCAGCTGCAGTGCCCTGACCTAGACTAACGAGAAGAGACAGGAACTATTTTCCATAAGAACCCTTCGACAGAAGGATACAGCACAGCTGTGTAGGGAGCATAGATCTACCGATTTCGCAGGTCTGGAGATTTGGATTACCCCAGTCACCAACCGCTCGGCTTTACTCTTTAGGGATTTCTCGCCGAAACATGACGGGTTTCACCCAGTAACACAACACTACTCACAGAAGCAATGGGGAATACCAGTGGAACCAGATCTGTGGGACAAGGATGTTTACTTTCACCATGACAAGAGGCATCAAGAAAGCGAGTAAGTCGCGGTGTCAAGTCCCACTACAGAGTTACGTGCGTGCACAGTGCTGACACACCAAAATGTTTTCACAACCGCTGGAGACGAAACAACAGCAGGTAGGTAATGCAGGAGGGAGCTGTTGCTTCCCCTTCACTTAAAAGCATCAACACCCAGGTCTGGTGGTCAGCGTGCTGGCAGTGTGCTTAACAGGGATGCTGCAAAGAACACGTTTGGTACGATGCAACAGGAGCTCTCAACGCACATCACTTGGGGGCAGTTTCGTCTCGGACAATAACTGATTTTTGACAGCTGCAGAAATTATAGACTGGTTTTTTTTCCATGACCTACAGATGGGGAAGGTACCAATAAGGTGAGTAAGAAACATGCAGATTGGGGTCCAGAAACAGGAGATATTATTAAGAGCACACATTCTATCTTGTATCCTATTTTTTTATGTCATTAGTTGTAATTTTTTTTCCCCCGATAAAGCAGTGAGTTCTGAGTTTTTTTACCAGTTCTGACTACGCAGTCGCTGCTTTATGAGAAACACAAGACAGAATTGAGGCCAGGATTGTTGAGTTCAGTTCTGCTCAGCCTCACGAAGCCTGCATCCCACCGCTGTGATGAGCGCTGCCCCTTTCCCGCTGCCGTCCTCCGACAGCAGGAAGGTCACGTCGCAGTTGGGTGCCAGATCTTTGACTGTTTGGTGCATGATCCTTGAGAAGCTGTGAAGGGAAACAGGGCAGAGTGTGAGGAAGGTCCTGCAGCAACTGTGGAGCACCACCACGGGCATTTGCACTGTGCTCCCTTTCATCAGGCTGAGAAGTAGAATGTTGGAAACCAGGGTGGATTTGAAGCCTGGGAGCAGTAGGAGTTAAAGGAAAAAAGCACTTGCATCCCAGCCCCGCCTGTCTGTTAACTGGGATCAGGAACCCACAGCAAAGGGAAAAGAACAAACCACGTAAGTCCCCTCCTTCCCACCCAGCTCCCTCCATGCACACTAGAGGTGGGCACTAGTTCTCTTCTCCTCCTGCCCTCAGCTCTTTTAGACTCCTGCCCTCACCTGCATTGCCCTGCAGCAGCTCTTCTCTGCTGGACACTGAACAGAAACATCTTCCAAAAAGGCACCAGGCATTTCAGCACTGCTCTGTCATTGCCTGTCCAGAGCCAAGAGATCCTTCCATTGCTACACAGCTTTCAGCTCACTCAGCAAGCTGTGTTTCCTTCGGTTTGTCACCACCCCAAGAATCTTTCACAAGTCATTCTTGATCCTCTCGTTGCCCTTCAGAAAGCCCCGAGCCCCCTGATTAGAACTTTTTTTTTCCCTGGCTCTTATCCCAGCAAGCGAGAGAGTCCAGTTGGGAGCATCAAGAGGAAGGACGTACACGCAAGGCACAAACAAATGCTGAGAAGGCAAACACTCACTGTGGGTGGAGTTTGTAGAGAGTGCCATCCACACCAACCGTTATCTCCAGGCGCTCTAACCCTCTGTTCTCCCTAATTTTATCTACAATGGCAGCCATTCCAGCGCCACACAGCTGAGCTGCTCGCCTCGACACGGCCCCGCAGACTGTCTTGACAATGATGCTGTCGTCACAGGTGCTGTTGAGCCCCAGCTGCTGGAGGATGGTTCGCACCTGCAGCAAGGCTAACCTGTCACTGTGGGAGGAGAAAGAACACGGTGTTACAGGTTTCCCTCAGTCAAGCCATAAACCCCACAGCACTGATGGTGCACCCACCCCAGGCAGCAGCCTCTCCTGACAGCACGAGTGACCCCAGGGAATGCAAATTCAGTCACCCCTGCACTTTGCTGCAGTGCAGGGGAGGGGTGCAAGCAGCAACAGAGGCTCCAAGTCCAGCTCTGCACTGCCTTCCCTTCTCTTTTCTTACCATGGGGCATTCCAGGAAAATATTTTTAACTGTGACCTTGGGGTTTCTTTCCCCTGTGAAGCCTCAGAGATCACTTTAAAATACAGAGTCCGAGCAATAAAAGCACAAAACCACCCCGTAAGCAATGCTCACTCAGCTAGTGCTCATTCAATTCCACAACTGCAGCTAAACACACACAAGGGGCCCAAGGGACCCAAAATGGCTTGATTTCCAAACAAGGAAATAAAATGATAAGAGTGAGGGAATCCTTGACAGCCCTTCTGAGGGTTTAGAAGTGAGCATTGCTAGAAATTCAGTTGATATTGTAAGGAATCCTCCTGCACACGCACAGACTGAAACCCAAATTCTCTCCAGAGCAGCGAGCAATGCTGTCCCTCCCGCCCAGCAGTGTCACCAGACGAACACTACTACACTATTTCACTCTGAGCAGCCTCCCCTGCAGTGCTCTTACCTCTCAATCTGAGAAAGGAACTTGGTTTCAAAGATATGTCTGGTCTTCAGTGTCTCTGAAATCTGGCCTCGGAACAGGAAACCCCGTTTGGTGAAGTCGATCAAAATATTGCGGACGATTTCCCCCAGGTACATCCCGCTGATCATCTTCTCATACCTGCAAGGAAGAACAGCTCACAGGGAACCTGCCCACGTTTGCAAAGGCAGCATCACAGGTGTGCTATCAGCCAGGTGTCCTCTGCACACAGGGCTGCGGGTACCAGGGCTAAGCACCACTCCTGGGACACTCCTTGTGCTGTGCTAGACAGAGGTCTGCAGGTGGAAGATATTTCCTCTCTCTAGCTTGAGGCAAGACTGCAAGTGGGAAATTTGGGTCCTGTGCGCAGAGTTGGGGGCCGAGAGAGGTTCAAGACAGCTTGGTTCCTCCCTGGGGTTTTGGGACAACTGGCTGCCTACTGGAAACCAGGTGCTTGAATTAACTGAAGAGCATAAACCAACCCAACTGACCACCAGCTTGCCAACTTGCAGGTGAGTGGTTCTGTGAACAGGCTGGACAAGGGTTTTTCCCATCCTTTATCTTGCAGAGGGCGGGTTTTGAAGCACAGGACTCCCTTAAAAACACTGCATTTGCAGTGACTGCACCTCGTGGTTTCCCTGCGATTTTGCTGCGTGGAGCCACTGAGCTTTTTCTGTTTGGGGGTCTCAGCCTCCTGTCCACATCATTCTGGTTTGAATGGAGCATTCTGGGGTCTGTGAGCTGTCCTTACCAACAAGACCTGAACAGTTCCATTTCCTGAGAAGGACATTCAGTGATGCATCCTTTATTTCACCTCCTGAAGCTCTAGAGCAGGGTTTGTGCTCTGGGCTGAGCAGAGCCCAGCACGCCATCCCGCTGGAAGCAGGCCACGCAGTCCATTTAATACCATGAGCTCTCTCAAGCTTGTACCCAGCAAGTGTCCTCCCCTCCTGAGTGCCTGACTATCTCTGGAATAAATTATTCCCCTGGCAGTCTCCACTACTGCCCTTGGCTGCTTACTCCATGCCAACTCTGCTGCTGCATCAGGCTCGCTCCACGTCTGCCCCTCTGGGTCTGCTTGAGCCTCAGCTTCTAAAGAGCTTCCCGTGGGACTTGCCAACTTGTCTGTATTCCTCAGGTTTTTGTGGGCAGATTTACTCTAGTCACAAAATCCTTTTAAAAGCTCCTGGCATCAAAGCACTGCTGCAAAGAAATGATGAAAGACTGTAGTCCTAGCAAGCAACAGTCTCAGCCCAGTTTTTATCAGTGCTGGGTACACACCTCCTTGTCAAGTTTTTCTTGAAGGGGAGAAAAAAAGCACTTGCCCAAACAAAAGCTGAACTCCCAAAATGGGGACCAAACTCCAGAAGCAAGAAAGGCAGGTCCTCTAACATGACTTATCCCATCCAGAAAATTGTCTGAAAAAAGAGCTGGCTTCAACTGCTTGAGAGCTCCTGACTGCTTTACAGAGAGCAGCTCCAAGCTTTAACCATGCCAGCTGGTGTAAGTTCAGGACTTCCACAGACACAGCCCTCTACAAAGAGAATTTAGCTAAAAGAGATTAACTTGAGACCCAGAGTAAAAGAATGACTAGCCATCTTATCCCCTCCATACAGCACAGGATGAGAAAAAGGGTCTCTTCATAATGTCAAGACTTTTGAAGTCCTCACCAAAAGCATTGCTGTGGAGTCCCATGGCAGCAACTAAGTCACAAAAAAGCAGTGTCCAGGAAAAGCACAGAAAGGGGAGATCCCACAGGATAGCAGGACTGCAGTAATTTTCCACTCTTAACCTCTTCTTTCTCAACTGGGAGAAACCCAGTTCTGTCTTAAAAGCACTTAATGCAGCCTGGCTTATATGCACAGTACACATTTCTGCTGCAGTACCTCTGCTTGCCAGCATTCAGGGAGAAGTCATCGACTGCTTTGTCATATATTGTCCTGATGTCGTCCAGGCACCCGTTGTCCCCGAAGGCTCCCCACTCCGTGTTCACACACATCCTCCCCTGCTCACCATCCACCATCTCTATGTTTCTCATCTCCTCCATGTAGCAGGCATTGCTGCCTGTTCCTGAAAGAAACAAACATGTTGGCTGGAACAGAACAAGGCTAAACCACAGCCCTGACAAACCTTCTGGGGGACCTTGAACGTTGTTCTTTTCTGAAAGAAGTAGTTGAAACATCACAAAAAAAAACCCAAACCCCGACACTTTCAACTCCTAAACTGAAGGAGAACATGACTCCCGTGGTGCATTGCTCAGGGTGGCTCAGAGAGGAAGCTCATCCAGGCCAGCTGGGCTGAGGGCCCCACGCTGCAGGGAGGAAGAGCAGGGCAGCCCTTTCAGCACACAAACCCGCACATGCTTCTGACCCCAAAGCTTCAGGAAGCAGACAGCTGGATTTTGCACTTGGGAACCACCTTCCATAAAGCCCACAGCATTCAGGGAAAAATGTGTTGAACTGAAAACTTCAGCAAGTTCTGAGGCAGCAGAGGTTTTACCAGCTGACTGCTTGGTGGGTTTTCTGATTTTAATTGCTTATTTTCTGCAGCAGGAAGGTTACTTCCATGTTGAGATGAGGCCATATCTGATATTTCTTCAAAGAGGATCCTAAGAAGTGTGGCAAAGTGCTCCATGTACACAGAGGTCTTCAGGGAGGAAAGCTTTACTAGCAAAGAGAGGCAGCTTTAGCTGCTACCAGGGCAAAAGTTCTCTTGAAGTTATTTAAACTCTCGTTTAATCCTGCATCCCAGATTATATACCAGTTGCTACACTACAGCACGTCTGTTTTCTTTTGCCATGTTTTTAGGGAATTACATCAATACAGTCTGAACTAAAATAGAACCTCCCACAGATCTCTCCCCTGCTGCAGGAGAGTGGAGCCCTAGCACAGGGTTTGGCAGGGGGAATGTCTGGGTTTGCAGGCTGAGAGCCAGGTTTGCAGGAGCAAACCTGACCAAATCCAACAGGTGCCCAACCTCCCTCAGGTGCTGTCAGCCAGGCAGGCTAGAGGGAGCTGTCAGAGCCCTGGGGCTTTCATTCCCATTATCCCAGAGGTGCCCAGGCCACCTCTGACACCCTGCTCTGCACACAGACACGCTGCTGGCTGCACAGCAGGTCTGGCAGGGCTGCAGTGGACGGTGCCCAGGGGGTGTCTCAGCACCTCAAGGACACTCTCTCCTTCCTGGAGGGAACTCTGGTTCATGAAAACACGCCACGATGGAGCTGCGCAGGCACAGCTTCCTACCCACACTGCACTCTGCTGACTCATCCTGGACGTTTTCCAGCTGTCTGCAGGAGAAACTGGCGGCGTTTTATTTTCCTACAAGCCACCTCGCAACTGAGAGCATTCCTAAAGCTTGCAGGTGCCTTGGAAAACTCATTTCTCTGGAGAGCTCTGGGAATTCACACTGCCCCGTGACTCAGGCTCCCCAGGCGTGGCATTTGCAAAGGCACCAGCAGTCGCTGTGGAATCACTTCAGCTGTCCCACTGCTGGGAAGGGAGCTGTGTGTCAGTGCTCAGCCTCTCACAGCTCTCCACCATTTGGGAATCGTGGCTGCACTTTGCAGCTTTATTCTGAGAGACCACTCACTGGAGGAAAGCTGTGGGCCCACCAGAACACCCAGCAGGGACACTCTGACAGGCTAAACTAACTGGAGTAACTGAGGCTCCCTGAGCCCACATCTGCTCTCCTCCCAAGCAGCAGCGTGCCTTTACCAGATGAAACAGGCAGGATTTACTGTGCATTACAGCCTCTGCTTATCTCGACTGATTGTGGACAGAACTAAGCTGGCTGTTGAATTTTGCTCTCTTTTACTCCTACAAATCCCAGCTTTATTTTCAGTTAACCACAGGGATGCCTCCATGAGAACCAAGACGGATGTGTGGATGTGCTGTTTAATAAAAAGCAGCTCTAACACATACCCACAATGAGCCCAATTTCACAGTTTGGATCTTCATAAGCACAAGTCATCATTGTGCCCACTGTGTCATTCACCACAGCCACCACATCCAAGTCAAATTCCTTTGGGAGAGAGAAAATAGCAGTGAGAACTCTGGGCTAGGGGCAGTCCCTCCCACCAAAGGGGATGATGGAGAAACACACTGGAAACAACTGAAATCACCAGCCCGATTTCACACATGGAAAACCAGGAATCTTATCTACCAGCAGGCAGCTAAGGTATGTGCTCTACTTCTACCAGGCTGTCTTCAGAATGAAGTTTATCCCTGGCTTAAGTATGTTTAAGCACATATCTTTTACATAGGCACATGGTATAAACATCAGTATCACAGCAATTGCGTAGCAATCCCAGTAACAAAGGTTTTAAGACTTCCTTTTCATTGGCTGATAATAACCGTGCAAAATGAACACCTTTCTCAGGCTATTTTTCTTCCCTTCCTAGAAAGTTTTGGCCAAACTAGTTGAGGATTTTTTAAGATCAAGAAGAGGAGGAGAAAACTGTCCTTTGGGGTGCACCGAGGTGCATTCCTACAGTCACCACTTTGAAAATTCCTGCTTTCTCCATGCATGTGGAAATTGCCACAGAGTTTGAAAGAAGCCTTGAAAGTTCTGGCAAATGTGGAAAGTCAGAAGCCTCTGGGAAAAACAATCTCCTGTGCAAGACAGGAGATTCTGTGCAAGACTGGAGACGAAGGAAAAAAAGGAAGGAAGACTGGAGAATGAAGGAAAAAAAAGAAAAATCACCTCTCTTCTTTTAATTCCTTCTCTAAGTAAATATACCACATCTTCTCCCTCACAGTCTGTAGCTTTGAAGCCTTTTGTCCAATTGAGAAGGATACCCTATAAAGCAAGAAAAGAGGTTATCAAGTTGCTGGGACTCGGATGTTGTTCTGTACACTTAACATCTCAAATACTTTAGTGTGATGTTTTACAGAAGAGTTCCCGTGAAAAGGAATATCTCCTCAGTATGTCGAATTTGCATCTAAAACAAGTAATTGTGATTGGGCTCTAAATTTCCAGAAAAATGCAACAAACTAAAAAAAAAAAAAAAAAAAAAAAAAAAAAAAAAAAAAAAGTGACAGGAACAACAAACTCAAAAACCCCAAAAAAAAGTGCTATAGAAAATAAGAAAATATGCCTTTTTTAAAATAAACCCCAGCTAAGTACACAGGAAACTATTAACAGCTGCAGAGGTTGGTGTAAGTATGTGGCAGTGAAGAAAGTAAACATATAAGTGCAAATAACACCAGTCCATTTGTCACGGATGTGCTGCAGGCCACACTGTCACCCTTAGGGTGACACAGCCCAGACTCTGGTGCAACCACTCCATCCAGTGAGACAAGATCATCTGGGAATAGGCACTGGCAGCAGGGATGGACTTTTACTCACTGCTTGCAAGACCAGGGAAGTGTCACAGACCAGCAGGTTTACACAGTTGGAAAAAACATAATGCCTTATTAAAGGGATATGACCACCATGGAAAATTTAAATGCTCTTATCTGTCACAGCCAAGGGCAGCATTTGCATTACTGCCCTTAAAGGAACTATTTATAGGAGCAGCTGTACTGGTCGGGGTCAGCACATGAACCTTCCCCTCGTGTGTCCTTCCTGTAAGTGTCATGTGGATGACATGAAGGCAGAGAAACCAGGTCTGGCATAAGCACAGAAGCAGATTCAAGAGATACTAAGGAACTTACAGCATCCAGACTGGTCTGCTTGCAAGGGAAGGAAAAGGTGAAGCCAAGAGGAAGACGTGCTCCTTTTATCCCCATATAATCCAGGAAGTCAGAAATGCAGGTAACGATGTGATCAAACAGCTTTGAAGAGAAAACTCGTAATATTAGAAATTGTACATGTTATGTGCTCTTAAGGAGTTGTTTAAAAAGCAGCAGTGCAGCCAAAGACAAACACAAATACCTCTTCTCCTGTTCCCTGCATCACCTCTATGGGAATGGCATAGATCTTGTTGTGCATCTCAACCGTTCTCCTTTTACCGCTGCGGATTTTCACCAGCAAAACTCTAAAGTTCGTCCCACCAAGGTCAAGTGCCAGAAAGTCTCCATTCTCTGTAAAAGAATATGTGTATATACTTGAAGAACCATAAGTAAAATCTGAAGAAATGCTTCTCTCAAATTATTTTGATAGAAAATCTCCTAAAAACTCAGTTGGGAAGATCTTCATCAAAGGAGGACTTCCAATGCTGCTCTGATTGTTTTGTTTTCCTTTAAATCAACAAAGGAAAAAGGACCCACACAACTGCTCCCTGAGAGAGAGCTGAAATTTGGCCACCCTGAAATGCAAAGTACTCAAGTAACGTGAGCAGGCTTCCTATGGGTTTGGGTTTATGATCCCAGCTGTGGTTTTCCCCCCTCAAGCCGTGACTTTGCTTGCACCCTGAGGCAAGGACACAGGATCAAGCTGCCAGCAACCAGCACGGGCCAGCGCTGACACCTCCTCTTTTGCACAGCTCAGGTTCCTCTTTGGTTGCACCAGATCTGCTCAGCCTCTAACCCCACACTGGGAGCCCATTTTGGGCACCCCGTAACCAAGCCAGCGTCCCCAGTGCAGCGAGGGCACGCTCTACCTGTCCCATCCGGCGTGCTGCGCACGAAGGTGGGCAGCATTTTCACTTTGGCGGTGTCGTGAGTCTTCTTCTTCAGCCCCGCTTCCATCTCCGCCCTCATCCTCTTCTTCACCTGCAGCAGCTGCTCGTGGGTGAGCTTGAACTCGGCCAGGGTCTCGTCGATGAGGCGGTGCTGCTCCGACAGCCGGTACGCCACGGCCGTCACCATGGCCGCTCCCTTCCCGCTGCCGCTCTCCGACAGCAGGAACCGCACCTCCGAGTCGGGCACCAGGCGCCGCGTGGTCTTGTGCAAGCGCCGGGCGTACCTGCGGGGAGGGGAGGCTGCAAGCCCGGCCTCTGCACTGCCCAGTCAGATCTGCGCTGCATCCCCCCCAAAAGCTGCGCTGCCCTTCTCCCCCAAAATCTGTATGGCATCCGCCTCAGAATCTGCACTACATCCCCCCAAAATCTGCACTGTCCACACCCCAAAATCTGCACTGCATCCCCCCCAAAATCTGCACTGCATCACCCCCCAGAATCTGCACTGCATCCCCCCCCAGAATCTGCACTGCCCTTCTCCCCCAAAATCTGCACTGCCCTTCTCCCCCAAAATCTGCACTGCCCTTCCCCGCCAAAATCTGCACTGCCCTTCCCCGCCAAAATCTGCACTGCCCTTCCTGCCAAAATCTGCACTGCATCCCCCACCAGAATCTGCACTGCTCACACCCCAAAATCTGAACTGCATCCCCCACCAGAATCTGCACTGCCCACGCCCCAAAAATCTGCACTGCCACTCCCCAAAATCTGCACTGCCAACACCAACCCAATGCAAGAGGAGTGGGCAAACTCACCATGCTCAAACTAACTACAGCTTGCCAAGTAGGAAAACTGCCAGGGAAGAGCAGTTCTTCCCCACTTCTCCTTCCTCCTGAATTTCTAACTTCTTCCTCCTTCCTTCCTCCATAATTTCTAAGCAAAGCCAGCAAAAAGCAGGGGAGAGCATGCCCTGAACCTGATTCTGGATGGGAGAAACTCCCTGGCTGCAATGCTGCTCCGGATCCCCTTTCCTGGGGTCCTCTCCTGAACTCGCTGGTTTAGATGGTGTGGGAAATAGTTAAGAAACCAAAATTGCCCACGTTCAGTGTCTTAACAATCCCCAGACCTTGCCCAATCTGGAAAACCTAGTCAGAACAGCATTCTTGGAAACTTTTTAGTTCTATGGTTTTCTTTAAGTGAGGAAAATATTTTTTTCAACAAATAATGGGAAACTGAAAATGAAACATTAAGCATACTTCTTTCAGAAGTTCCCCCATAGACATAATTTTCTGATTTCTACATAAATCTATACAGCTGTTCCACTAAAAACATAACTTTCAAGATGGGGAAAACAAGACAAAGCCAGTCTTTTAAAGGCCACAGAAATTTAAGCACTATTTTTTTTGTCCCCCCTGGTTTCCAAGTGTATCTTCAGAAAAGACTGGCAAAAATAGGGTTAGGAATGGGCACTGAACTGGAAGTGGAGGTGAAGGTGAATTAATGCAGGTCTCCTCACAGCCCAATCAATGGGCACAAGTAGTATTTTGTACAAAGAAAGTCTCCTCCCAAAAGGTCTCTTGGCGATATCTTAAGGTATCTGCTCAGACTACCACAGCTTTCCCTGATACTGCAGTATCCAGTTACTCAGGGTTTTGGTTCTTTTCTTCCCTTAAAAGACATCTCTCCTTCCCCCCAAGCTCCCCAGCTCAGACCTAAACCCCCGTGCCCACGGCTCCTCATCTCACAGCCTGCCCGGGCGGTGTCCTGGATGACACGCTCAGCCCTTTGCAAACCAGAGCCCGCGGCAGGTGAAGCGCTAGTGGCAGGAGCAGAGGCACTCACTGTGGGTGCATCTTGTAGAGGGAGCCATCCACGCCCACGGTGGTGCGGAGGCGGCCCACGCCCTTGTTGTCGCGCAGCTGGTTGAGGATGGCGCCCAGCGTGGAGGCCACCAGGTTGGCCGAGCGGAAGGACACGATGGTGCAGACGTGCTGGACAGCGATGCAGTCCTCGTGGGACGGCTCCACCCCCAGCCGGGTCAGGATTTCTTTGGCTTTGTTCAAACCTTCTTTGCTCCTGCAAAGCAAAGGGGACTCCTCAGTGGGCATGTACTGGACTGCAGGACTGAGGCACATGAAAGCGTGGGTGTCCCACCCTGCCTGAGGTTGGAGAAAGTTAGAAAGAACATTTCTTAGAGATCTGGACGTGCATTCATTCCTTCACAGATGGAAAAGCTTTCCATTAAAGCCTGGTGCAAACACGCCACCTACAAACAATGCCATTCCAGGTACTACAGCAGCCGCACTGTGGGGAGGACCTGGAGGAACTAAAATGATTTTTTCATTACAATGATGCTTTAAACTGCAAATGGCTTCTCTTGAGCATGAAGCACCAGCCCCGCAATTCAGCACAGGCCTGAGCACACACCTAATCCCACACTCATTCCCTCGCATGGCTTGAAAAATTAAGCGCAGTCCGAAAAACAAAACCCTGAGCAAAGGTTGCCTAAGCAATTTCATCCTAACGGGTCTCTTTTCAGGCTTTTACAACCCCACTGAATCTCTGCCTTTTGCATTGTTTTTTTCCTCATTAGCATCCAGCCTGAGAGTAAATCTTCTGGCAAAACCTCTCCTTTTCCAGCTCAGTCATTTCCCAGACAAAAATACAGCAGGTATATATCATGTCATCCCTAACTGCCCTCCATACATCTTTTTAAGGACTCTTGCATCTTGCCAGCACCAGCCAGAAATTTGAAGCTGCACAGGCATGTGTCCCTTACTTATAACCAGTGTCTCTTCAGGAAGTAAGGTGGGATTTCAGGGCAAATTTTTCCTCTTAATAACTGAACTTCTCAATAATTGCATTTTTCTCACTGCTGTTCAACACTACTTTGGTCCACAACACAGACCTCTATGGTTAAGACAAACGAACACACACATTTAATGAAAAGCTGTTCAGATAACATGGTCTGCAGGGACAGGAGTAAACTGTGGCAGGAGGAACAGGCATTATAGAAGTTACTGGCTGTTCCCTTGGCGTCATACTCACCATTTCAAAAAGAAAATCCAGCCCAATGACTATGGTACAAACTATGCCAGTGATGTGAATTTTAAAAACACAGGGGGGAAGAGCCTGTGAGTACTGACCAAAGGGGTGATGACACTCTAAGAAACCAACTGGCACATAGCTCAGAGGTCACTGTGCAGCACCCGGCACTGCCTACGAGACTGAATGCTCTGCCTTGTCACACTTGTTTTCCTTCTGCCCAGCAATCCCAGGGATACAGCAAGGAGCAACACAAGCATTTGCTAGGAGGCACTAAGCCAACTCACTCCCATGTTTAGCTGCAGGGTAGCAACTCTTGTGAGCAGGGAGAGAGGTACTACAGCTCATACCCTGAAAGCTGCATGGACTGGCAGACTTTACAGTTCCTCCCAACACAGAAGAAGGGAGAGATCTTGGGGAGGAGGGCACAGACTGTCTGCTGGGGGTCCCCACATGCCAGCTCTGCACAGGCAGTCGAGAATGGCAGACACCCCCAGTGCAGCACGCTTGCCCACAAAGCAAAAAGAGCAGGAAAATTAACATTCAGAGTCATTGTGAAGCCCAAGGAGTGAAAAGGGATAGATTACTCACTTTTCAATGGCAGAAACATGCTTTGTCTCAAACTTCCCTTTGGTGAGAAGCTCAGGGGTGATTCTCCCCTCAAAGAGCAGCCCCTCCTTGGCCATCTTCACCAGGATGAGCCTTACCAGCTCCCCCATGTACAGCCCACTGACCATCTTCTCAAACCTGCAGGAGAGGACAGCAGTCACCCACGAATCCATGGGCAACACTGGGAAGCAGAGCCCAGCTGTGCCACCGTAAGGCCTGGCCCAGCCAGAGGTTTGCCTCACCACAGGCAAAGCTTTACTGAACTGCAGAATTCCTAATGCAATTGGGAAATGGGGCACAGAACAGAAAACAACAGAACAAATGTCCACAAGTCGCTCACAGCTGCTTCCCAGGATTAAGGGATCCGCGGTCAATCTCTCGATCGAACTCCGTCCTGATGTCTTCCAGCGAGCCGTCGTCTCCGAAGGCCCCCCACTCCGTGTTAATGCACATCCTGCCCTCGTCCCCCTCCACCAGGTCGATGTGCCTCATCTCCTCCATGTAGCAGGCGTTGGTGCCCGTGCCTGGGGGGAAGGGAGAGCAGGAGGTGCTGACCGGGCCGGGCAGGCAGAGGCAGAGCAGCCCCGTGCCCGCCGCAGCCGCAGGGAGCGTTACCGATGATCAAGCCGACTTCGCAGCGCTGGTCGTCGAAGCCACAGGTCATCATGGTCCCCACAGTGTCGTTCACCACAGCCATGATATCTGCATCGTAGTCCTGGGGAGCAACAGGTCATTACTTGGTAGGGGGATTTTGGAAGGGGTTTTGTATGAGTTAGAGACGGGACCTCTGAGTTGGCTTTGATGATGAGGTTTATTTTTTTTATCTTCTACACAGGCAGGAAGGGTGAGTTCAGCTCACATCTTTGCTGCATGGCTCAGAAGGTCACAAGACCTCTAGTTACAAGACCTTTTAAGGATTTATTGACTAACAAAACACTGCTAACAAGGATATTTATGTTTCTGACCCAATCCTTAAATATTTCGTCTTATGGACTCATGCTACAGTGTAGGCTTTCTCAGTCAGTCACATTATGACACACAAAACTACAGTACTGCATTCTAAACTTCTTGTTTACCCGTGTAAACTACTTTTATATCTTAAACTCTAAAACTCTAAACTTTCCTCCACTTATGTTGTTTCTGCTTCAAACTATAAATCCACATTCTCACTTCTAGCACTTTAGTTTGGAAGCCTTTTCCAAGGTCTCAGATCAAATCCTGTGTTTAATTCTAAACTTTGGCCAACAGGCTCAAAGTTCTGAGAATTCCCTACATTTTGAATTCCAACAGCTTGGGCCACAGGGTTCCTCTGGAAAACACTGCTCCTGTTCCTCACCAGTTTGCTTTCAGCAAAGAGTTTCACAGGGAACAGGAGACAAATAATCTGTCTGAATACCACAGCTCATCTTTTAAAATATTCCCTGTTCTGTCTGCCAGTTCCCCATCCCACGTACCCAAGAAGGCAGTGAGAGCAGACTAATGCAAGCAATAAAACAGCACTAGGATCACTCTAGAGAGCACAGGCTTGCTCTCACATAAGCACACAGGCAGGAAAGAAAAGGTCCACACACGAGGGAGAAGGAACTTTGCACTGAAACCTCATGGAATTATTTGAAGCAGCTGCTTGAGGCATCAATGTAGAAAATATTTCTTATAGGTTTACTTAAACCATCAATGTGTTTTATTTCAAGTGAAGATTTTAATACAAAAATAATGTAATTAAATTACATGCAGCCGTTCCTTTCCAAGTTCTTCAGTGTGTGATTCTGCCAAGTCTAATGATAGTAACTGACTACAGTAATGTTGTTTGGTGAGGGCAAAATTCAGATTTGCTTGAGTCCACAACTGCCCAAAGAAAGCAAATACTTCACAGTTTCCAATGAATTTTTGGATGCTGAGTAATCAACACATGACCTGGCTGCAAGCATTATGCAAACCCAAATTCATTCCCTCTCATGCTCAGTGCCTTTTTATTTGTTTAAATCAGCAACCTGGTCACCTTCACTCTCTATAAAGTCAACACTGAGAAACTGCAGGGAGCAACAGCTCGCTGAGCCTGAAATCCCCTTCTCTTCTGCTCAGCTCCTCTCCTGCTCCCACGCACAGCAGGTGCACAACTGAGCTGAGTCCAGCCCACGAGAAACAAGTTTCTCAGGAATGGGACGGGTTGGTATCACTGAAAAGCCACAGCACTGCCACACAGCACTTCTCCAGTTTTTGAAGAGTGATAAAATCACTGAAGGTTGCCAGCGAAAAGCCACGACACAGCAACTCAGCTCTGTGCTGTGAGCTAAACAACAGCTTCCACACAGCAGCTCTCATTATTCCAGCAAACCCACGCATTTTCATGCAAGGAAGCAGAGCTCCATCACCACTCAGACCACCTGCTCAAATGAGTGACATGAAGAGTGGTCCCTGACAAAGCTGAGATACAGCTAAAAGAGAAAAAGAAGTGCAATTTACCCCACGTTTCTTGATGGCCTTGTTAAGCAGCCTCACAACGTCTGCTCCCTCCACTCCGCTCGCTTTGAAGCGCTTCGTCCAGGTTATCAGAAAACCCTGATAAAACAAGACAGCAACATTCAACAGGATGAAACCATAAGACACACATTGATTTTTTCTTCTTCCTTAAAAGCAAGATTTTATACCTCAAATGAATCTTCAGGTCTCTTTTCTCACATGACCTCTAACAACCCAACCTGAGGCAACTGGTGGTCTTAGAGCCTAATTACAGTGAGAATAAAGATGGAAAATTCTTTTCCCCTCCCTTGCTAGAAAATGGTGTGTTTGCATTTTGTATTTCCATTTGTATTTCCAGCCTACTCTTCTCCCTGCTACTCCTCGACAGTTTTTCTTGGAAAACCATTTAATCCTTTTGGGCCATGGAAATAGACTGCTTTCAGAAAAAGCTGACTGTACAGGACTGACTACAGAGCAGGGATATGATGTTGGCATGTCCAGGATTCAGCTGCAGTGGAGCTCAGGCTGCTGCACATTTACTGCCTGGAGTCCCATCTGTCTGGGCTTGTTGAACTGTGGGATCGTGTTTATGGGTTGAGGCAAATGAAAACACTGGAGATGTAGCAATGCATGTCCCTACTTTACAGCACAGATCAAAAAGGAAATCCTGGTATTGAATTCCTTGTCTGCAAACCATCATGAAGAGCCTGCAAATCCCCCAAAGCAATGACTACACTGATTTTTTGCTATTTACATAATGCCTGGCTGAATCAGAGCATTCAGTGTACAGGTAAATAATAATAAAAGAAAGAAGAGAATATTGACAGCAATCAACTGACAGAAAGACAACTCAAACCAGCTCAGCTTTCCATACCCACCACAATGTTCAAATCTGTCACAACAGGAGTCCAAGAAGCTAAAAACCAGAAAAGCTGAAGCCTGTAGGCACAAGCAGCCATTGCCCAGGTGTATGTTTGCCCATATCTCAGCTTAAAAATCAAATTTTCCCTCCAAACTGAGACAGCTACAGGGAACAGAGGGTCAGGGCAGCTCTTTCCAGACCAGGAGATACACAAACTGAGTTTGTAGTTGAGGGGTAGGAGAGTAAGTTTTGCCAATGTGCTGCCCTCGTGGGCACCATTTAGAAACCCAGAAAAGCCCCATGCTGCTGTGCAGGGAAACTGTGGGCAAAGCCCACTCTGCTGGCACAGCTTTCATGGGCAAAAAGGGCACCTTTTTTCACAAAACTTTTATAAGAAACTGGTCAAACCACACTGGCAAAGAGCAGCTCCTCTCAGCGTGACTGGCCACTGCGCTGGAAGGAATTTTTCCTTCACCAGCAAAGCCTTGGCAGCACAAAGGACCCCTTGGAATGCAGCAGGGTTGAGTGGGGTCCAACCATGTGGTGCCCATCTTATCACCCTTGGAGCAAACAGGGACCACCTAGCCTCCTTCTGCTCACCAAGCACAAGAAAACAGCACCCAGGCAAGCACAGCCTCACAGAAGCAGCAACCCAAGAACAAACCTGGCCCACAGAATCCAGAAAAACCATACTTTTCAGACACTCAAAACACATCAGCAAAACTGTCAATAATTCTTTTTATTGTTGGCTTTGCTCTTCAAGAGACACCCTCCCTTGTCTCGTTACTATCCCACTCCACTCTGCCACTGCTCGGGTGTCCCCATGGCACCCCACGTGCTGCCTGCCCCTGCCCCACAGGCATGACTCCATCCCAGCTGGTTGGAGCAAACCAGCCCACAAACAAGCACCTTCCATCATGCAGCTAAGCAAACCTTCCCAAGGGCACCTCAACTTCACAACCACATCCCCAGCACGGCTCTGCTGTGGTCAGGAGCCTGAGCCTCACCCTGCACCACAGCCAGATGGGAGAGCTGCCCCAAGATCAACTCATCTCTTCTGATCTGATGCAGGTAAAGGCAGCTCTCTGCTCTGAACTGCTTTCAGACCCTGAGTTAGTCAGCACCCTTGGGTTCAGCTCTCAGCACTGCCCAAGAAGTATGAAATGCAATGAAAATCATGCCTCACCTGGCCCTCCTCAGCACCAGCATCTGAGGGGCTGTTGCACCAGGCTAACCTAGAGGCCTGCAAGCTGGACAAGCAGGTCATGCTTTAACAGGGCGACCTCTGTGTGTTTTGTGGAGATTTAACTTTCCTGCATTCGTTTGCCACACCGTTGCCATGGCAATGCTGTACCGCCAAGCTGCTGAGTCACTCGTGGTACAAGGGGCAAGAGCAGGAAAACACCACAGCATCCTTGCCATGGGAATCTCAGGAGCCACTGCACAGGGCTGCCTATCCCCAGCCCTTTGCACAGCAGGCTGGCTCCAGGCGAGCTGTCCGGTGCCGGGATCAGGATCGCTGCTAGGCACGGACACCCGCACCCGGATCCGTGTGCACTTGTGAGGGGCAGCAAAACCCAGCAAACCCTGCTGGGCCAACCACACCAACCACACCCCGGGGAGAGGGGGAAAAAGGCTGCACAGGAGGCAGGGAAAACCACTGCCACGTTTAGAGGGTAAGCCATAACACTGAGGAGCTCAGCACAAAACATCAGCTGCCTCCTCCTCTTTTGTTACCCAGCTCTTTCAGGCAGAAACATAAACACAAACACGGTGTGACAAGTGAAATATAATACTCATTTATGCCCAAAATGAGACCTGTCTGGGACACTGCTTTCATGGCAGTGTTTCAATAACATGGCAGCTCTTCTGTGTACTAAGAAAATTGTGAAATCTTCTTACCTCATCTAGCTTGGATTGTCGGCAGGGGAAGGAAAATGTAAACCCGACTGGTAGTTTCTTGTCTTTGATTTGCTGTTTCTCCATGAAGTCTCCCAGGCATTCAGCAACATGATCAAAAAGCTGTAAGAAAAATATAAAACAACCATGATTAGATACAGCTTCAGGGAGAAAATGTTTCAAACTCCAAATGAAAACTGCTCTGAGTGAGGGGAAAGGGGAAAATAGCTCTCCAGATTTTAAAAGATGTATAAATGGCATAGCTATGAAAATACTCTCAAGCAGGATATATTAACACCTTAATAACTAACACATTATGAAATGCACTGTCATTTTACACACCTAATTCTGCAGGCATCTTTTACAACCATATAAAAACACTTCCTGAAACAAGAGGCTCGTGGCTCTCAAGCCTGCTGTAACCCTTCCACTTAACATTTGATGAGAACAAAAATGCTCTTTTAACCTTTCTATAACAGGAAAGAGCCAGTGAAAAGAACATTTGGGATCCAGTCCCACAGGAGGCTGAGCACTTTTAGAGTGATATAGAGAAGACAACTTCTGCTTCGCTCAAGCGTTGCTGAGACCAGAGAACCCAGCACTTTGCAGGAGCCACCCAAAAGAACAACATCTCAAATCTCTTCCTAAAGCACACAACAAACAAGCAAAAAGGAAACCCAAGGGATCCATCTAAGTATTTTCCATGCTCGCTGAAACAACCCAAAATGGGGATATTTTCTGCATTTTTTAAAGGTTGAGCTAGGCAGGCAGCCTGCACCAGGCTTGTGGGTACCAACTCCCACCCAGATGCCTCGATGGCACCTGGGACCATGGCACTACGTGTCCCTGTCAGCCAGGCCAGGAACCAGGGAGGCACAAAGGCCTCTCACACTGAGCCACTTGAAAAGCCCCTCAGGTAGACTGCAACACTCAAAGCTGAAATCAAGCCTGAGCAATTGAAGCAACAAAAACACAGGTTTGTATTTACCAGGACTAGAAAGCCAGACATGCCTTCAACTGACCCATACCACAGATGGATGGCAAGCTATTAACAAGTCCCTGCCTGCCCCAGGATGTAATTGTGCCTCACATTTTAACTCCCTGGAAAAAAAAAAACCCAAAGAAAATAAAACAAATCCTATCTACAGCACTGGTGGGATGAGAGGAGGTAATCTGCCTAGAAGACTGGGGATAACTGGGAGGGAGTGCACAAAGACATCTGTTGGTTCCAATTAGCCAACACAGCTTTATTAAGAACAATTGAGAGTCTTGGAGAGACAGGAATGTACTACAGACAGACTGCAGCAATTACAAAGGATGAATAGGAATATTTTGTCCTTCAAAGCAGGTCAAGAAGCAGTGTGAGTAATGTTACAATTAAACTGAACACCTTAAACTCATGCCTTAAATGAGGTCAGATTTGATTAAGTACAGTGGTTTCCCAGGGAGAATGTTGCCATTCATTGCCCTGGGCAAATCAAAGACATTTTTTTGAGCCCACACACAGAAACAACATGGGAATGCAATGCACACTGCTGTGCTTCTGGAAGACAATTTTCAGCTGTCCAGATGAGGGACAGAGGAATTATGAAAATAACTACAGTTATGTAATAAAATATGGCAACTTCTCCAGGAAGAACACAGAAACAGCAGGAGTGGGTGTTTTGACTATGCTTTCCATCTGAAAGTATCTTGCTGAATACTCAATCCTACTAAACTTTCAGCTGCTTCCAGGATTACAAACAAAAACCAGGGGCCAACCTCAAACCCCTCGGGAGTTCAGAGAGCAGGAAGCAGAAATGTTGACTGTGTATGTTGTTACAAAAATCCCTCTCATGCAACAAACTACGAATGCACAGAGAAAAGACGGGATCTGCTTTGTAAGTCTAAATGCAAAAAATTCCTGGGCATTCCCAATAGACTCCAAAAGGTCCGTGCACCAGCTGTGTTTGCCCATGCAGGCCTGGCAGGACCTGCTGAAGCCCACCTATGTGAGTTAGCAGTACACTGGGAGGGCAGGCAAATGCAGTGAGCTCTCAGCCATAATGGGGACACTACAGGAGCTGTGTCTAGTCGGTAATGCACACTCTGGCTGTGCTACTGTTGTTCATAAACCACAGAGGGACAGCCTGGCTCACAAGCAGAAAAAAGACAGGCATTTATTAGTTTTGCTGCCACTGATGCTCGTAAATTTTTCCTAAGGAGACTCAAGGCAGCGTCTGTGTGTGCCTGTGCCCATATTAACATCCAAACCTTACCAGTGCCAGATGACTCTGACTGGACAGTAGAGGCAACACTACAAAGATCCAGTAAAATTTCATTAAAGTAGTGAAGGTGCACTGAGGAAAAATCAAAATCTTCTTTTACTCACAGATTTGCAGTAGGGAACAGTGTGAGCCAAATATTTTATCGTATGTCAAAAAGATGGACAGAGAGAACGCCACAGCCAAGAGGAAAGGACCAGTCTGAGGCAATACAGCCTGAGACCCTGAGCAACGGATCAGGCTTAATTCCCCTGACCAAGAAGTTGCCTGCTCAAGCTGGGCTCCAAGAGGTCTCCACAATGATGCACTTGGCTGGCAGACAGGAGACTTGGACAAGCAACTGGAGATCCAAGCTCAGGCCCAAGCCCCTCATTGGGGTTGATTTAAGGAGCAAGGAAACCACAGTTTCAGATCCAGAGAACAGCCACAAATCCCTAAGTTACCTCCAGTGGTGGCAGAACACAAAAAGCAACACCAAAATCAAGTCTCAGGCACATTGCCATTCACTGAGCTGACACAGGAGACAGGATTCTTACAAATTTTAGACCTGCTATTGACTGCTGAAGTCAATCAGAGTTTTGCCCTTGACTTCGATAGGGAACTGTCTCTGACTGGTAAAAGTGTGAGCCCATGCCTGACAGATGGACAAAAATGGAAGTTTGAATGCCATGAAGTAGAAAATATCAAAACCAACCATGTTAGTGAGATGTGAAGCCATAAATCACAATCTTTCAATAAGCTGATTATGCACTAAGCTTTAGGAGTGTAACTCAGCAAAGTTAATGACACAGCTTGCTGGAAATCATTAGGAGCCTACCCAACACAGGCACTTCGGTCCCAGTATTCCACAAATCTGGCTCGGACATTTCAGAAAACCTCAAGTGTAGACATCAGTCATAAGCACCAAATCATCAGCTGCTTGTCTGCCTCCTGGGCCTCCCCCATGCTTCCCTCTGAGGGCACACAGCAAGCACTGGATAATGTCATGGAACAACTTCAAATCCAAGTGCTATTCTGATAATGCTTCCAAGTTCTGCTCTCATTTTCCTGGTACTTCAATACTGTGCCCATGGGGTCAGTGGAAGCCTTGCTCGCCTTTCTTTCAGCTTAAAAGCCATGACAAAGCCTATCAGCCTGAGCTCCACACTGCTGCTTCCCAATAGCCAAATGGCCCTGGATACTGAAAAATTAAAACACAGATATGACAAAGACATGGAAAGAAAGTAGATGTCTCCCTTCCCAGCTTCCCCTTACCACCCTTATCATGTCTCCATCTAGAATCCCCTAAAGCCAGCCTGCCTTGCCTCCCCAGGACAGACACTGAGGTGTGCAGACCGCCCTGCTGCCTGTCAGCCTCCAGCTCCTGACACCCATCCATGGACAAGCAACCCCTGCTGCCACCCTGCCCCCGAGCAGCCCACCCAACTTCCCTGCCTGCGCCAGCCACAGGCAGCTCAGCTCAGCTCCCCTCCAAAACCATTCTGTGGGAAAGCCACTGCATGACCTTTTGGCCCAAAAACAAAGCAATAAGGCTAGGAAAAGTCCTTCCAAGAAGGTTATTTTACTGCTGTGGTTCAGATATCACAGCAGCGCTTTTATCAGTTCTACTGACAAGCCATGACTGCCATCTTACACTCACTGCTGCATGAGAACAAAAAGCACTTATTACATACAGACAATAAAGGTATTAAGGTGACTACAGAAAATATACGAAAGGTAGAAATGCTGTTCCCACAATTTTTCTTTTTCTCCTCTTTTGCTTATTCTTCTGAAACAAACTTTAAGTTTCCTGCAGGTCTCACACTCCTGAACAGCACCTCATTCTAACAAAAAGTGCAAAAATCTTGCTGTTTCCAACAATGAAAATTACTTGTTTTGCCTTATGCTGACATGGAGACAAATATGCCAGTGTAATCCACTTCCTGATCAAAAAAAAAAAAAAAAAAACTTTCAAAGAACTCAATTTGAAATCCAAGGGAATGGATACAAATATTTTCTCCTCTTGGAACAGAGAAGACTAAAAGAAAAAAAAAAAAAACCTTTCAATTACTCAACAAAACTTAAGTGAAGCTGTGCCAAAACATTCTTCAGCTTCCCATATTTTTTTCAATGTACTTGCACTTTTCATGAATGCTGAGTTGCTCAGACTGCCAGCACAGAGATGTGGCTGTCATGGGGATTTCTACCCCTCATCTAACACTACAATTGCAGGGCTGGTCGTATTCGTTGCTTACAAAGACTACGTTGTTTTCCCGCTCTCCATTTGTACTAACGGAAAGTAAGTTCACTATAAAAGCCAGGATTTTTATTTCTAAGCCATTTTTTCCCCTATCTTATCCAGAAGTCTCCCACATGATGACAGCAGGTTTGCAGCACCCATGCATGCTCTGTTACACTGCTTATTCATTTTCAGTATGGACACTGAGGCGCAGTCTGCATGCCCTAGGTACAACTGTTACAATGCTAAGCTCATTCTCGTGGGGGTTTTCTAAAAATCTAAGCAGCTAATCTTCAGAGAGATGTGCCAAGGAAGAGGTGCTTACCCGTGTTCCACTCCCATGCATGATGTCCTCTGGGGTATTGTAAATTTCACTTTCCATCTGCACCGTCTGCTTTTTTTCATGCGATACCTTTACCCGAAGAATTCGGAAGTAAGAACCACCAAGATCCAGTGCAATGAAATCTCCTTTCTCTATGTGGAAAACAAGACACAAGTGATTAAAAATCCATATACAATGATGGGAAACATCAAGCTTGGTCAAGTGCAGCACTGAAGCAAATGTCCAGTCCCTACAGCAAGAAAGTGCCAGCTGCAGGGCGTCCACGTGAACCTGGTTCCATCGATCTGATTCCCTACAGTTTAACAGCAAGTTGGTGCAATGGCCATGCCAACCACCACTGATACACAGGCAACTGCAATGAAGGTTTACCCAAAAAGAATTCAAAACAGTGGGCAGTCTGTATTCAGATCTCACGATGAAGCTGGAAGAGCAAAGATCTCAGGAGAAAGCCAAAAGAGATGTTGAACACAGAGACAGTAAAATGAAGGGATGCCACTGACAGGCAGCCTTTTGCTGTAAATAAACCTGTGTCATTTTAGCAAATAACAGTGGATGGTGGCTGCTCAAAAATCAAGAAATTACACACAGATGTAATGAAAGGAGGAACCACCCCCCATCTCGTGTCCAGAAAGGCTGAGATTCACTGCAAACTGCAGACGGATAAGAGAAGTCAGAGAAAGGACAGCTTAAAAAACCAGCCCTGTACTGCTGCAGGAGTTGTGATGTCTTGCACAGAGCTCTTAATATCTGCCCAGGAGGAAAGAGTTGGGGTACCTCCATCTCCCTCTGTGCTGGACAGAGCACAGAGCCAATCCAGTACCCTCCAATCTGCAGAGACTCCAGGCACATGGCCTGCCTATCTGAGGAAGGACACCTTTGGCACCCCTGGAGAGCAAGGTAAACATATTTACCTGACCTGCTCCTGCTATCTCATGCCCTACCAAAGAGGGAGCAAAGACAGCAATTGCCAAAGTCTGCCAAAAGAGAACATTTAGGGAAGCAGCGTGCACAACTTTCTCACACAGGAGTGTGTGCCCAGGCTGCAGATAATCACCAGGGCTCTTTGCAAGGATTTGTGTCTGTGCACAGCATCCCGGGCTCACCGAGGCTGCTCAGAGGGCAGCAGAGCAAAGGCACCCAGTGTTCTCTCATCCTGCTTCCTCATCAGCTGTGACTTTCAGAAGGCTGTTCCTAACAACACCATTTTTCCACTTCTGCCTAAATTCAAAGTGGAAAAACCTCTAGCAGCTGGGAAGATTGTTGTGACATGTTACCTCACACACACTCAGCTCCAGAGTCTACTGACCCCAGACTGTCACAAAAATTCCAGGTATGCAATTTATCCATGAGGATTTCCAGAGCCATACTTGCCTCTGAGATTACTCTGTCCAATCTCATATCAAAACTACTAAAATCTGACCTAGTGAGCTGTTCCTCCTCATCACCCCATGCACCTCTGGGAGCCTCATCCCAGTCAGCAAAGCTGATGAACTGCACAAGGTGTCCCTCAGGACAGGATCTTTATCATAAACAGACCAAGAGGGGCAAAAACACACTGCAAATGTCCCTTTGGTTTTCCAAGGTTGCAGTGTAATAGAGAAACAAAACACTGTCATGTGAGAAACCACAAAGAACAATAAACTCCATACAGAAAAACATAGCAAAATTACAGTGGGAGCCCACAGCTTCTAATACACCTCCTAATTTTACTGCACTGCGATGCAACTTGTCCTCCTTGCTGCTCAAGACATGGGCAAACTGAGTTTGCCAAAAGACAGATCTTGCAGTGCTTCCCTACCTGTTTCTGAGCAGTGTGGCTTTTAAACCCTGCTTTGCACCAGTACAAATGTCATTTAAAACATGAGCATACTCAAACTGGAGATGCAGTTCCCTTTATTTGGCTCAGCATAAAAAATTCATAACCCACTTCACCGCAGCAAGTCTGGAAGTCAAACACTGACCACAAGTTTCTCATTAAGCCAAATACCCAAATAAGCTTTATCTTGTGGCTATCATCTGCTGAGTGCAAGCCATTACCTCCAAGAACTAATGGGAAAATCAACACTGGACCAGATGGCCCTTTTTCAAGCCTAAGTGCATACCTCAAACAAACACTACACTTCTGAAATACCTTCCTTGTAAATAAATTAACAGGTATGGGTGTTTGATTTCCAGCACCATCAAGCTCATTGCAAGGTAAAAAATTATTAAGAATCATCCTTCACCCTTTAAAAGATCTCTGAACTAGAGTGTAAAGCTTTCTGCATGCAACTAGAGTTTTCTTTTAGTGTACTTGAGGAACTAAACCCAAATAGCAGCATTTAATCTGTGCTTTGTAACACCAAGGCGCAATCAAACCTGCTGTGAATTTATTTGGACTTTGAAAGCATTTTGAATTAGCTTGAGGTACCGTTCTGGGCACTAGGGACAGAAAAACCTCATGGCTTTTGCAAATTAAACAACTCTGAATGAAGGGGGGGAAAAAACTTGCTAACATCAACACCTCCAGAATCTCTAGAATTATTGCTCACAAACTCCTTGTTGAAAAAGAACACAAGCACAGATCAGAAACTAAACAACAGTATTTTTCTGAATAGTCAGCTCCCATAATAATAATTGGACTCAGAGGAAAGAGCTTACAAGGCAGTAATTAGAGACAGACCAGAGAAAAGGGCAGGCTTTCAGCCTCTGGCTTTTACAGAGGGACAGCTGAAGGCAGAATTTGCCATCTTTGGGCACATCAACACAGCCACATCTGTGAGGGCCCCCCAGAACCTTTTGGAGGAAGAGGGAAGGGGGCTCTGCACCTGTCCTGGCTGCACCCGTGCCATGGCTGCGCCAGACGTGACAGGCACACACGGTGAGTCAGGGAAAGAAATGCCACAACACCCCCTCACAGCAAACATTGCTCATACCTGGGCTCAGAACATGCCCTTCCAGGGAGAGAATGGCATGGCTCTGCCTGCTTTTCTGACACCTATCCAAAGGGGCTCCAGCCACCTGCACACGCAGATCACCACTGAGTTCTACAGAACTTGTTGGGGGCGAAGTACTGCCTTGCTCTAATCCGTGCTGCAAAGCACTGCCAGCGCTGTGGCCAGCCTGGAGAGGCTGGCAGGAGCCAGGCGGGCACAGGAGCAGGAACTGAGCACCCTGTACACAATACACCAGGTTCTTTTTTAGGCAGGTGTGTAATCTGAAATTAATGCCTTGACACACAGACACGCCTACGCACAACCAGGGCTGCTCACTGCTCTGGCTCCTCCTCGGTCCCAGCAGTGCTCAGCAACCTCTCACACCTCTCCTGGCCATGTGCAGATCCCCTTTTTCCTGGGCCATCTCTAAGCCTTCCCAGATTGTACGATGGAATAATTTTCAAAATTATTTGACTCGCTGCAAGCAGCTCAGATTTGACACCGTGCCGTGCCTGACGAAGCAGGGAACTGGGGACAAGTCACTACTCTAATGAACTCAAAACAAACATCAATGAAAAAAACAGGGGGTTTGGAGCCAGTAAAAATGCTGGGATTCCACACAAAAGCCCTCAAGTCACCTCACGTGCAAACCCTTAGTGCAACCTCTGCCTGTGACCCAGCCGTGTGTGGCAGCTTCTGCCTTTCTCAATAGGCTGCAAATTTCAACACAACAATTCAACGTAACAGCCAGCAACAATAAATTAAGGGAAACACAGGATTCAAATACATTCTCCCTTTGGTTTTCTTCAGACAGCAAATCACATCTCAACTAAAAGCTTGAGATGGCAGAAAGCAACAGCAAAGCAAAGCTACCAAAGAATTCCACCTGCCAGACAGCAACACCAATGTACACAAAGCACCTGGCCTCATGTTCTTTCACCAATAAATTCTCGATTTTAACTCAAAACCAAAAAAAAAAAAAAAAAATCCTCAAAATAGGTAATAACTCTGTTATGCAGTCCGTGCAATTTCTGCACACAGGTAGGCACCAAACTAGTTAATTTGTGGTAGGCACCACACTAGTTAAACAGCTCATGATGCATGAGAGGGAAACCCAGTGTTACTACTAAATAATAAACACTATTATATACTGTTTATAAATACATTTAGATACTCTATATTTGGTATTTTTTTTACAAGCACATAGTAATTTTTAAGTAACAAGTAACAGAGGCAATCTTGGTCTCAATTACCAACAAAACACCTTTTTGGTGTCTGATAGCAGTTTGTGCCACTTTTATCTGGTACAGTAGGCATGGGAAAAACGAGTCCTGCATCTAGATGGAAAAAGCTTAGCACACCAGAGCAGCAGCTTTGGAGCCACGTGCTACATCCTCCTCGAGTTCTGTGAGTTTTCCACCAAGACAGTCTGGAAGAGGAAGCTACAAAATGCACAATGAATGCCAGGAAACTCAAATTCAGCCTGTAATGGTTCACACTTCCACTGGGGAAAACGTAAGGAGAAGAGATGCTAAAGGAAACAGTACGTTACTAAAAGCCACTGTATTTAGGACTCCACGTCATGCGAGTGTGAACTGCATGAATCAAAAATCATTCTATGTGAAGTACTGATTGTTGGCAGACCTCTGAAACAGGTCTCAGAGTAAATGTACTGAGTGATAGTGAACTGACTGCTAGGAAGGGCCCTTCCACTGGCATCAAAATGGCTTTGACAAAGGAATCACAAAATCTTCCAGCATCTGCGGGAACAGACCTGCACACAGAGGGGAGGCTGTCTTTGAAATGTTGTCTGGGCTTGCCAGGAAGTAAATCCCTCTTGTTCTTGGTAGGACATTGTGCATTTCCAACAGGCTTCCACCAAGCACACCATCCTTACTGTGGAAAACAAGCCCTGCTTACCTGAACCGTCAGGAATGGACCTGACAAAGGTGGGAAGCATCTTCACTGCGGCCGTTGGGTTGAAATCCCTGGAGAGGCCGTTCTTCATCTCCCTCCTGAAGCGAGCCATGACGTCCAGCAGCGTTTCGTCGGAGAGCCGCATGGCGTAGAGGTACTTGTCAATCTGGGGGAGACACAGAGCACCCCAGCGTGAAGGGCTGCCCTCGCTTTCGCTGCAAGGAGAAGTGTGCAGCCCCAGCATGGCCCCTGGGCTCTGGCCAAGCTGACGACACAGCCACACGCCCCATGCCTCATCTTCTGTCTCAAAATCATGGAGAGCGCACAAGTCTAAGGCCTCCGGAGGTGAGCTCCATGCTACTGTCTTCCCACAGCACAATGCAGTCCCACATCACTTCACCTCCTCACTTCCACACAAAACCATCTGCCCACAGCCTCAGACCACCACCTCCAGCCCTTACCCCACTTCTCAGCTCTCCCGACTGTCCATGAGCTAAACAGTTGGAGCTAAAAATCCCTCTTTGGCACCTTGTCCCAGCAGGGGAGATGTGGGTGTCAGGAGTGCTTTGTGTTTAAAGCCTTACATTGGGAAGGACTTGCCACAGTAGTTTTGGGGCTACATCACAGGCTGAAAAATTATTTTTGTGTAGCAGACCACTCTCCCGATCCCACTCCAAAGCTATAACAACCAGAGGGTCTGGAAAGACAGAACTTAACTGTGAGCAGATGGCACCTTCCTTCTCAAGACAAAACATCAAATTAAAAGTTCTTGATTTCTCCCTTGAGCTTGCTTTACCTCCTTGGAAAAAGGAGGCAGTTCTAGTTTTCCAACAAAATTGCTTTCCATAATATTACAACCACCTTCACTGTCAGGAAGACTGAGAGATGCTTTGATGCCTGAAAAACACAACATGGCCTTGAGGGGTTCTTGCCAGACACACCTCCCACCCCTTTTACCTCAGCTGCCAGTCTATTCTTGCCTTGTTTCTTTACCTGCCTTGGAAGTTTGGTTCTCCAAAAGGGTGATCGAAGCCACACCTTTGGGATCACTTTTGCTTGCAGCTTAGCAAGACAAAAAATAAAGCCCTGCCCATGTTTTCTGTCCTCAGCAAAACTGGAAAAGCCACCTCATTTTAAACCCCAGGCCAGCTCTGTGCCAAGGCTCCCTGTGTCTCCTTGGCTGCTCTGGAAGCCTTGAGAGCAGCTCATCTCCAAGCTGGCATTTATGTCTTACAAGACCAAGGCCACAAAAAACCACTTTGTGTGGAACCTATGCACACAAGTGCTCCATATAACCGGTGACTTTGAGACAGGAAGCGATGAATAATGACCTTCACAAAGGAAATGCAATCAAAATCTCATTAAACCCTAAACTGACCATAAAACCAGTACCAATCTAATTGCTCATACAGAAAGTACTCCTGCCCACCCTACTCGAGGTCTCCTCAAAGACAATATCTCCTTGAGCCAGACACCCTCCTGCCATGACCCAGCACTTATTTACACAGACAGGCAGAAGGCGTGGAGAGTGCTGCCGGGCACAGTATCCAGCCTGATCCCCAGCCACAGGGCTGGGGGCCAGGCAAGCCTGGACCACAGGGGACACAGCCAGAGGCTGCACAAGCTGTGAACTTTTCAATGTCGTTGCTTGCAGAGGAACAATGCCATGATTGATAACACCACGATGAAATGAGACCGTGCATTTTCCCCGCGAACCGGTGACGTGACGGTGCAGGCGTACAGCTGAAGGGTAGAAGAGCTGAGCTCAGGTTCTCTGCAACACAGGCCAAATGCAAGACCCCAGGGCAGCGTCCCCACATCCCTGCTGTGTCCTGTGCCGCCCCCACGGGCCGACAGTCCCTTCACAGCAACGACCACAGCCAGTCACTGGCATCATTTCACTCCAAGAATAAAATCCTGGATGGGATGTGCCCTCTCTGCAGCCCCATACGCCGTCGGGATGGATGCAGAGGCTGGAGCCTGGCTAAGCAAGAAGGTCTTTCCTTCACGGCAAACCCTGCCGTGTTTTTTTTTTTTTTAGCAGAGTGTGTAAAGCCATGATGTCAGAGCATGAGGATACTCCCTCTAAAAGGAGGGGGGGAACCAACCTCTTTTTCAGGCTGAGCTTTCAGCAGCCCACGCTGCCGCCCAGAGGGACGATTCCCCAGATCTCCCAGTGAAAGCTACAGTAAACACCACTCACAGTCAGACCTCACCGTGCAGTTCATACACCCCTCTACAAAGCCCCACTGCTGCATCCTCCTCCCAAAAGCAGGGCAGAAGGATTCCCGCTCACCGAAAGCCCTGTTGTGAGCGCAGGTTGTGGCGTTTGCACAGTCAGGACTGACGAGCCCATTCTCCCCACCTCTGCCCCTGTGCTGCCCTCAGCAGCGAGGGAAAACGGGAGGGAGGGCTCTTTCTGCTGCCCTGAAAGGCCAATGAGCGCTGCCAGCGCCCTTACATAATTGGGCTGGACGCTCCTGCACGCAGGGAGCACCGCTTTTCATGGCACCCAGGCCATCCATCGCCACCGCCGAGATACCCGGGGCGGGGACACTGAGCCTCTGCTTGAAAAAAGTCACTCCTACGTGTTACAGCTTCCAAAACCACGAAAAAAAAAAAAAAAAAAAAAAAAAAAAAAAAAAAAAAAGGAAGAAAAAGAAACAGCCAGGGTTTTTTTTTTTTCTCCCTGGCGGGAAGAGGGTTAGTCATTCCAGCAGTGTGGCAGCAAGGGAATAAGTGCAGCCCTCCAAGGGAAAACTCCCAGCAGATAGCCATAAATAACTTGAGGCGGGGGGAGCTGGAGACCAGATTATGGGATGGCGGTTTAATAACTCCCTGCTCTGCCGGCAATAAAAGCCGATCACAAAGCAAATCTCAGCCGTGTGCACGGGGAAGCTGTGGAAAGGCTGCCCAGGACAGACAGGAGCAGACCCACGGCACCACTGAGGCTCCCATGGGAGCCTTCCCAGGGGACGGCAGAGGGCAGGAACAATTTGAGACAGACAAGGAGCAGAAAACACTCCTTTATTTAGCTGCCACCTCAGAGTCACCCTCCGAGGAAGGGCATCTCCCCAGACTACCGCTATGCGAGTCCTCCAAAAGCTCAATCACGTTTTTTTCTCTTTTTCTCAAAAGAGACCAAAACAAACCAGAGACAGAATCTGTGAGCAATTTTTTAAAAATAGGATGTCATTGTCTGAACCACATTCACGTAATTTTTCCCGGTCACATAGGAAAGATGCAGTTTGTACTTGGGGAAAAGAAGTTTCTGAAAAATCCAGCCACTGCAGCAGTTGTGAATAATTATAAATGAAACAGGCAGCACTAAAGGCTTAAACCTAAGGGCCATTCCTTGAACACATACCTTCATCCCCGGACACTGACAGCAGTCAGTGGTATCCAAGAAGAGAGCACTCCCAGAACAATTCCAGAAATCATTAGCACCTACTTTACTGACACAGACTTCATGCCAAAACCCTTCACCATTGAAAACATTTTTCTGCGGAGCTGATCATACTCCTTTCAGCATGAGGAAGATTCATCAGGAGTCAAAGCAGGTTAAAACAAGTAGTTTAGACATTTTGAAATTGTTTGTGCTTACTTATGATTTATCAGATCAGTTCCTAAAAAGCCTTTATAGGGGTGGGTCACCAATACAGGGCTCTTCTGGATACTAGTTGTTACATTTTATACGCCGTTCCATCACAAGTTTTTTTCAAGCTTAAACATCTACATGTCACTCCTGGATCGCAAGATCTTTTTCTTCACTCAGGTAAGACAACAAAAACATATTGTTCCCCTGGCAGACAGAAACCAGGCAACACCTAGAGGCTCCCTTTGCCGGGGCCAGCTATGGCAGGTACAAACCTGTTGGGAACAAAAGGCAGTTTTACAAAGCTCTGGGGCCAGGGGCACAGCTGCCAGGCAGGCTCTGTGACTCCCTTATCCCCCAGGATGGGAGTCAGCTCTTGAGAGAAATCGGGGCCACAGCTGAGTTTGGGCCAAGTCCCCTGCCTGAGCGAGGATGCTGAGCTCCTGCTGCTGTCCCCGGAATGTCACAAACATTCAGGGAACAGATGTCTGCAAAAACATCTGGATGATTTAAGCTGCTTGGACCACATGTATTCACACAGTACAGGGCATCACACACTGCCAGCTTGCTGCTGCACACTAAGGTGACATGGATGTGCCATTACAAGTGGTTTCACTGGAAAATGCTCCCTTGCAGGGGCCACAGCGTTCACGCCATGAACAACCCCTTCCTCCAACTCTACACCTCCACCCTGCCAGGACTCATCTAGAAAAACATTCCAAAAATGACACATTTTTTTAAAAGCCACACTGAAACTTAAGGGGGTACGCACAAACCAAGCAGAACCAGCACAGAAGCACTGGTTCTTAGGTGCAGGTTATCCCTTTCAGGGCTGGAAACCACCAGCCCCATCCGCGCCCCTCCACAGGCTTCCCACAGTAGAAAGGCAGCTGCAGAGCATCACCGAGATGGGAATTTAAAAAAAGAAGGAAAAGAAGGCCACAAGAGAAGAAGAACGTTCAGCTGTGGCTCGTCCATAGTTTTAACCCGTTCACAGCCCTCCTGTGACCCACAGCAGCATCCTGAAGGTGACCGGCCAGCTGTGCCACCACACGCTGAGCCCACGGCTGTGACGGACTAGCGAGGCAGAGGAGCAGCTACGGCATCCAGGAGCCCCACGGGGCAGCACGGAGAGCAGGGACAACGCCTTGGTTGGCAGCCCTCAGCCACAGGCACGTACCAGCAGAAAGTGCAGCTCCCCCGGAAGCGGGGAGGAGAGGGAGGGACCTGAAACGAAGCCGAGCAGGCACGTATCCCCTAGGAGCGGCACACTGATGGAGCACAAACCGGGATACTGATGGAGCACAGACCTCACGAGCAGCACAACGAGATGGAGCAAGAGCACCTTGGCCCCACGGGGAAGCAGGGAATGGAGCCCACCAGCTCGCAGCAGCTGCGGGGCAGCAGAGCCTCTGGCTGCCACAGACATCCTCCCTACAGGACAGCCACAACTGAGGAGGCTCGATATCCGTTGCAAAAGGACACAAACAGGAACAAGATGTCTTGCACCCTCTAAAAACAGTAGCCTGCTTTTTTGACTTTTCAAATGGGTTTTATTTTTTTCTTCCCTTTTCCAGACAAAACCAGCTTGATCCATAAGAATGCTTTACACCTCCCTGGCCAAATGGTTTCCCATACTGTCAGACAATAGCAGCCCCACGGTGCCAAACCAGCCCGCAGTAAATAACCCCCAGAGCACCGCAGAGTTTCCCTGTGCCTGCATCTCTCCCTGTGCCCTCCCCACCGCCTTTCTGCCGCCCCTCGGCCACCACACACACTCGTGCTTATCTCGGCCTTCTAAATATAACACACACAGCGAGACAGAGAAGGCCCTAGCCAGGCATGCACGCCCGGCACCAGCAGCAGCACTCACAAATCCTGCAGGAAAAGGAGCACAGTGGGCCTGGGCAACAGGAGAGGCACGGACGTGGGGCCAGGAGGTGCAGGACGCTGCAGGCTGAGCGCAGCCTTGGCTCCTCGCGAGAGCCGCTGGGCGGAAAAGCAAAAGACCCAAAGCACGGAAGGAGACGTGGAAACCATGGGAAGCTGCGTCGGGATTTCTCCGAGGGAGGAGTGGGCACGGCTGAGCGTGTCTCGAGTGGGTCAGGGTGGGTCACCCACACACTGGAGCTGAGGTCTGCCCAGGCACAGCCAGAAGCCCAAAGGGATGAGGTGCTCTCCTCCTGCTGGGGAGATTCTCAAGCCCCAAGAACACTAAAAATCAGTACTACTAATGCTGTCACTGAGGCTTTCCTGAAATATTTTAGGGATGCCTTCAGCCACACGCCCAGGTGGCTCACACAGCACCACCTGAGGAGGTGGCAGAGGGGAAGCCTCTCTTTCCTGACGTCAGCCCGACTCACCGACATTTGCAATTATTTTCCCAATTCGTGTCCCCACATCCTAGCCCCAGGCTCCCCGCTCCCCACAGCTCTGCAATGTGCTCAGCCAGGACCTAACTGCCATGTTTTTATTTATCCTGTGCTCCGCACCCTTTTCCTTGTGGCAGTGCTCGATCCCAGGGCTGTGCCAACCACACAGCAGCAACCACCTAATGCTGGAGGAAAAGAAGCCTATAGAAATGCTTCTTTTTAAGCACAACTGACAACCATTTCCTGTAAATTCCGATCCTGCAGCGGCACATAATTCAAAAACTACCTGCTCCTCGCCTGCTGGAGTGGGGATGCTTCCAGGCATCCTTGGAAGGAAGGGGAAATCCCCTTTCCCCCCTTTCCGGGCATGCTGGTGCCTACGAAAACCAGGAAAAGCCATCACCCCACCCTTCACTGCCAAAGCCCCCCAGGTCCAGCCTGACCGTCCGCTGTGCATCCATCACCCACTCCCTACTCCCATCTCCACCAGCGATGCTCTGGAGGGTTTAAACCCGGGGTTATCCCTCCTTTCTCCCGCAGCTGGGTGGCTCTGGGGACAAAACAACGAAACCAACGTGCGGAGAAAAAAAAAATCTAAAATATTTTTTAAAACAATTAAAAAAAAAAAAAAAACACCAAGCGGTGTGGGCGGCCCTCGGCCGGGGGATGTCCATCTGACCTTTTTGACCTGGTCCTCCTTCAGCTCCGTGAAGTAGTAGGCCAGGAGCTGGGCGGCGATCATCCTGCCGGCTGCAGCGGCGGCTCCGCGCACGCAGCGATGCGGGGCCCGGGGATAGCCGCGCCGCGCCGAGCCGAGCCGAGCCGAGCCGAGCCGAGCGCCGCCCCTTCCTCCTCCTCCTCCTCCTCCTCCTCCAGCCCGGCCCCGCCCGGGTGCGCGGCGGCTCGGCGCTGTGCCGGCCTGGAGGAGGAGGAGGACGAGGAGGAGGAGGGCAGCGCCCCACTGTCACCCACAGGAGCTCCACAGCAGCCATGGAGACGGGCTGCTGAGGGCATCCCTGAGGGGAAAAAAAAAAGTAAAAAAGGAAAAAAGAAACAAAAAACCCTTCTTGGTGGCCAAGGCCAGTGGAATCCTGGCCTGTGCCAGGGATAGTGTGGGCAGCAGGACCAGAAAAGTGATTCTCCCCTGTGCTCAGCACTGGTGGGGCTGCACCTCCAGTGCCGTGCCCAGTTCTGGTCCCCTGGATCCAGGAGGGTGCTGGAGCGTGTCCAGAGAAAGGCAGTGGAGCCGGGGAGGGGTCTAAAGCACAAATCTGATGAGGAGCGGCGAGCGGCTGGGGAAGCTGGGGCGTCGAGCCTGGGGAAGAGGGGGCTCAGGGCTGCCGCCTCACTCTGCGGCTCCCTGGCAGGAGGCTGCGGCCACGTGGGGATCAGGCAACAGGACCAGAGGACACAGCTTTGAGCCGTGCCAGGGGAGGTTTACGTTGGGCATTAGGAGGAATTGCTTTATGGAAAGGGCGATTAGACACTGGAACGGGCAATGGGCTGCCCAGGGAGGTGGTGGAGTCACCTTCCCTGGAGAGGTCTAAGGAAAGGTTGGGCACGACACCTGATGCTGTGCTTCAGTTGACACGGTGCTGTTAGGCCCAGGTGCCCCCAGGCACATGGTGTGATTCTTACAGCGATCCTGTGCAGGGCCAGCAATCAGACCGACGTGGGTCCCTTCCAGCTCAGGATATCCTATGATTCTATGATAATAGCAGATGGAGAGGGCTCCTCCTCCCCATGTCTGCTGCCCACAATTTTGCCGTTTTGGAGCACATTCCCCTGCACCCCAAGGAGACATCCACCACCACGAGGGCTCTGAAGGCCCACACACACATAAACAAAGTGACACAGGGCCCCTCCAAAAAAAAAAAGCTGGAGGCCAAGTGCAGATGTCGAGTGACACATGTCAGCAGTCCGTGGGGCTCTTGCCTGCACCCTGTCCATGCGCAGGGACAGGAACACACACCCGTGCAAAGGAGGAGGTGTGATTTGCATACAGATTGTCTACCACACTGTAAGTGATTAAAAATCTGCCTCTTGAATTTCCGGCTTCCTTTTTAGCGCTGCTTTAATTAAATAGCTTCACCGGCCAAAATCAAGAGCTGCTTTGGCAGACACATCCTCCTCCAGACTGCCCTAGTCACGGCAGGCAGGTTGGGCAGGGATTCCTTCTCTAAGAGAGAGATTTTCATCACGCATTTCACTGCTCTGCACCTGTTACTCCTGCTCATTTGCTTGGCCAGCTGAGGAGCAAACGTGGCCGTGCTCCCTGGCGCAGCCAGGCTGCCTCGCTGCGGGCACAGGGCCCTGCCAGCAGCACAGCCGGAGTCACAGCTGGAGCCCACGGGTGGCACAGGGACGTGGGGCTCAGCTGAATCATCCCAGTGTCCTGCAACGTCACCCGATCCCTTACACAGACTGACCAAGCTCTCCTGCAGATGTCATTCCCTGCTCAGTCACGCTCCTCCTCTGCTGCTGGTCAGAAACGATCTTTAATTCCCAGCCAGGCTTGCTCCTGTTTTCAATCCATCTGTCATCTGCTAAGCCTTGTCTTTCATCTGAAATCACTCTCCTCACTCCTGGGTGTTCACTTTCTATAAATACTCTGGAAGTAACCCTACACATTCACAGCTTTTGCTTCTCTAGGTGAGACAGACTTCGCTCTTTTTGGTCTGAATGCTGCCTGATGCTGCTCAATTCCCACAGGATTTCTGTTAGTGGAGCTGCCTCTACGTGTGGTTTACAAGTGCTACTATCTATCTCCTGCTCAGACACCCCACACACCACCTACATGCACAATACTCCCCTCAGTTACCTTGCTGCAGGAATGCTTGTTCATTTAAAACACCTGGACACGGACTTGAGTTGTTTTCAACTAATCTTTGACCAAATAAAAGGAATTCAAAGCATCCCCTCTGGCTCTCAAGGAATTTGAATCAGACAGCTAAAATACTCACAGTGGTCTTCTCTTTAACACAACACCTGTTGCAAGAACATGCAAGAGGAGGACGTTTGTTTTCTTTGTCTGCCAAAATTGTGACTTAGAAGTGAATTCAGAATGTCATAGATCACTAAAGTGGCCTTTGGCTCCCTGATCATTTGTATTATAACATATTTCCAAACTCAGGATCAACAGTCTCAGGTTTCCTTTAGGCTGCAAGAAGCAAAAAGTAAGTTCAAAACATCACTAGACAATCCCTCTTGGTTGTGTGCAATGAAACTAAAACCCACACACATCACAACCCCCCAGATAAATTAAAGAATTAAGTCTACACTGGTGCAGGAGGGGTTTCACGTGACAAAGTCAAAAGCAATTAAGAGATGGTTTAAAAAGTATTGCAAGTAATTGGGTTTGTCTTCAGTTGTTGAGCATAGCATTCAGGAAAAATGGACCTGACAGAGTAAAAGCCACTGGAGAAAATGTAACAGTCCATCCAAGGCAAGAGAGCTGCAATATTTAAATGTGTGGTATTTTTTAACTGCTCCGTGCAAGGCTAGGAGCGCGTGACCAGCTTTGATGCTGTAACCAGCACTGGGATGAATGATCTTCCCCCCTGCCAGGGAGCTGGAAGGGCAGCCAGATATCCCTATGGACACCCCAACCCTTGGCAAGCCCCCCTTGCACTGCCAGGCCAGCAGTGAGGCCCAGGTGTTGTTTTTGGGGGCCCTGGGAGGAGCTGTGCACAGGCTGCCAGGCAGAGCAACCAGCTCTTCACTTCTGTGAGTCTCCTACTGCCACAGCATCCCGCCCTGGGCTTTCCCTTCTGCTTTACTGGAAGGGATCAATTCAGCAGCCAATTAATTACCAGCATCTCAGGTACGCTGCCAGGCACCCAGCAGGCTATTTTGAAAGCCACTGTCCTTTAAGACAAATTACTGGAGGCTGAACGTGACACCTGATGACTTGCAGCTATTTTGATTGAGCTCTAATCTTATTGGCCCCATTTAACGCTACCCAAGTGTTTCAGCTGACTGAAGTAATTCTGTGAATCAGCTCTCCTGGATGTGGGTAAGATTCCCCCCCCCACCCTTTGCCTATTTCTTCATTAAATGTTCACTGCTCTGTACAAGTCTGCATTCCAATTGAACTGTACAATGAGGGGATTTCATTGTTTAAATCTTATCACATCGTTTTGATGTACACTGCCAATAGATGCTTCCTACTTTTGTAAGGAAAAAAATAAAGTTGTAGTTGTGTTTGCTGGGGGTTTTTTTAGGTGTCTGGAAAATGCTCCATCCCCTTTTCTCCCACATTGCATTTTCCTTTCATAGTTCTCAAAGCAAAGTGAAAGAAAGCAGCATCTCTAATAAACACTAAGTTCCCAGTTCGTGACAGCAATTCTGACCGAGGAGGGAGAGCTCCCATTCCAGGGTAGGAAACCAAATGCTTGCCCAGAAGAAATCACCATTCCTTTGTGCTGGGCTTAATGCAGAAGCTACTAAGGAAATCTAAAAGCAGCAGATAGATCAGTTTGATGAGCAATTCAGTTGAACAAGTTTAACCACATTATATGCAATTTCACCTTGCCAGGGGGCACAGGAAGCAGGCACTACCACACAGCCAGCCGGGATGCTCTCTCTCATGTTTTCCATGTGAAAAAGCCAGATTAGCTAGGAATGCCTTGAGGGGAGCTCATTCCATGCATGGGAAAGGCCATTCCATGTGCAGACAGAGCACTGTATACCTACAAAGTGGTTTTTATGCTCCTGGTACGGCATTCCAGGAGTATGTTCCAAAAAGATGTTTAAGGCAGGAGGACTAACAAGGGGTTGGGACCATTCTTCTGGAGATGCTCCAGGGGAAGGGTGAGCTACCTTTTAATGAAGTCCCCTGTAGGAGATGGAAAGATAGAAACTTCCACAGATCCTGAAGGGTTTGATTTGCAGCCTTAGAAGAAGCTTGGGTTGATGTAAAAAGTACACAAACATTAAGCAGAAGAATTATAAACTTATATTTCTAGAGTTGTAAGTAAGATTGTGCCTTAAGTAAGTAAGAAACTATTGAGTAAGATAGTGAAGGGTTTTATAGTGTAGTAATGTAATTGTATAGAGTCAGCTAAGAGTTTAGATGTTATAATAGAGTCATGTGTGTGTAAGTGTAATAGTAGCCCAGTGGATAAAAGTATACATAGTGCAGCAGAATTAAGTAAAGGTGATAGGTTAGAAAAACAAAATAAACTTTGTAGCAACTTTTCATTGGATTAGAATGTTATATTTTGCCTCGTAACGAAAAAAAACTTGCGACTACTTTGATCTATGGCCGACTTCTTACTCCTCTGAAATCTCCCAGCCTTTGAGGTTGATGTTTATCTGAGCAATAAATCGTTTTTAGCCCGACAGTAGTCCCATCCCTTCATCAAGGCATCGATAATACTCTCCTGCCTTTGGAAAGGTTTTAGCACTGCTCACTGCTCTGAGCATTTCAGGGCTGAAGACACTACACAGGCCTGTGGGTTTCAAGACTTAAATCCCTCCAGAGACAAGGCAGTATTTCTGTAAGGTGTGAAGTAAGCAATTAAGGATCACAAACAGCCACATCTAGACCCTCTGATGAGAGGACAGTGGAGAAGGAAGCATATCCAGCAAAGGAGGGGTGCTTACTGATTCACATGGGAACGCTCCCGGGGCAGATGGAAGTGCTCTGTGCCTCAGCTCCCCATACCTGAGCATCAGTCAGCTGTGTTGGCTTTTATTTCTTTAAACCAGTTGCTGTTCTTCAGCATCAGAGGGGTGCAAAAACATGGCCCCCACAAAACCAAGACAACCAGAAAGCAGATAAACACAAGCCCCCAACTCATGGCTTACAATTAAGCCCCATGATTTGGAAGGTCTGGATGATCATTCTTTCTCAGCCTCTTAGTGATTGCAAGGTTCGTTAAGCTGGGAACAAACCGAATCACTCCAAATTTAGTTAGCTGCTACTTCCAAAAGCTATGGGTTGCCTGAGCAGTCCTGCAAAGGACTTCCCACATCTGCACATATGTGGGGAAAAGAGGAAACCTCTCCCTGGAGACTCATCCCCACAAAACCTAACCTCTAGCTCCCGTGTTGCACAGCAGAGCTACTCTGTGCTGCTTTCCAACCCACTGAGGTTTTCCAGCTCAGGTCCAGCCTGCTGACATCCCTTGGCACTTGGCAGGCAAGTCCACTCACTTTGCTCTTCCCTTACACACCAAAAGTGAAACACAAGTGCAATCCAACCAAACTGATCTCTTTCTTTTTTCCCTTCCTGGCCTAGATATTCACCACTGCACCTTCTTTCTCTCCAGTGTCAGAAATAGAACTGGTTTTACATCACTGCAAAGGAAAGCAATAACAATTCCAGTTTTCTGACTCAGCCTGGGCCCTGCACCAGTTAAACATTTTTTCCATTGAGGTAAGAACTGCTGCAACAAGCAAGCATTTTTTTATAGTGCATTGGTAGTAAGTCATTATTGCAGCTCATATACCTATTAATCAGACCATACACACACATATTTATATGCAAACAATATATCAACAAAAATATATCAACAAACTCAGTTTGCAAGGCAATGCAAGAGCGTTTGTGTTAGGGGGAGGAACCCAGTGTCAATGAACTGCCTTTCCTGACCAGAAGGTGAAACATTTGTTTCATTTCATAAAACATCTCTTGACTCCAGCAAACTGAAATGAGCACAAGTGCGGATTTCTTATATCTACTAAATGTCCAATGCTAGTAATCAATGTTAAAAGATGCTGAAAAAGGGCAAAATATAGAGTGCAAACTCGTTTAAAATTTCAAAAGCGGCAAGTTCAAAGTATTTTCAGTTGTTTGATTCAAATGTTACTTTCAGAAGAAGCAGTTCAATACCAGTTAAAGGGTGGCTGCATAACCAGCAACTCACTTAAGTGATAAGGCAGTTACAACGATTTAAACAAAGGAAAATATAACCTAATTTACTGTACTGTATAGAGACAGTTTTCCTAAATCTGCTCTCAGCCCCTCACAGATCTGAGCTCAATTGTCAAAGTTTAGCTCTAACACACCTACTGCGTGGGAAGACTTTCAAAAACAAAGCCAGTCCTTCAGCCCTGCAAGAAGCAGTGAACCTCAGCAGAGAGCTGGTGTCTGTGCACTGTCCCAGGCAGGTCTGAATGGCAGGGCTAAGCTTAAGCTGTTGTAAAGTGCCCTTGGCCAGCAGCGCACCTTTGCTATGTGGGCAGTGAATCCATAAACCAAGAGCTCGTCCTTTCAGCACAGGGAACACAACCTGCCCTCCTTTTGTGGCTTTCCACCAACACCAAGCAAGGTGACACCTCTTCACCCAGCCTAGGAGGCCAATTTCCACAAAGGATACGCATTTCTCCTTCATCCAACCTTTGATGCTAGGAAAAATCAGTTTGTATCACAAGTCCCAGACCCACAGAGGTGCCAGCCATAATTGCCAAGGCCTCAGGTTTGTGCTCCTTTTCCAGCAAGCCCCGGTGTAAGGTACAGTCAATATTCAATAGTCAGACACCCCCCCCCCCCAAGGCCAGTCAATATTCTCAGCACATGGGGCTCTCCCCAGCAGGTCAAGGCCCCCCACCCTTCAGCCCAGCAGGGGTGGAAAGCAGGTACTCACTCGGCACAGTGGGGCACAGCAGGAGCCAGGGACATCCACAGCACTGGGCTCCTTCCGTGTGGCCATAGCAGGAGCACCACTTGTTGTGTCACATGGCCATCACAGGGCACTGCCAGCAAGAAAAGAGGCAGAACTGTAGGTTTTCACACCTCCCTCCACAGCCTCAAGATGTCTCTGGAAGCCACACACCCCACAGACAGGTGCTCTCTTAGAAACCCCTCCAGCAGCTGGGATACAGCAGATGCACACCCACAGCTAAAATCACCCCGAGAGAGAGAGGAAATTGGGAACATATGGGCTATGGACCACAGGTGTGACCCAGAAGAATGGTGGAAACAGGGAACATGTCAGCCAGGCACTGGCCCTCACACAGCCCCAGGGTACAGGGGTGCCCTGAGATTCCTGCCACACACACGGAAGGAGGGCTTAGCAAGCCAATGTGCAATAAAACACCTGAGTCCTGTTAACAGTTTGTTATACTAATGAAAAGAACCCACAAAGCCTTGGAAAAACCAAAATATTCACATTAAAAATCAGTACAGGAAGACAGTCACAGATGAGCTTGCAGCTCAGCATCATCCAGGAGCTGCTTTGTGATAATCTTGTGATACTTTTTCTCTTTTTTGTTTAAAGTCCAGAGCTGTCTTAACAGAGGCTGGAGGCAGATGCAAACAGCACCGCTGAGCAAAATTTTGGCTTCTTCAACTTTACAGGCTACTGTCATGAAACATTTTAGAGTGGAATCAGAAACCCAGTGGGGTCAGCCCCAGCCAGGTCCTTGGGCATCTACGTGGTGTGTGTGGGGTTGTCCTCCCTCCCCACCCCAGCATTTCTTCTCTTCTCAAGCCACTCTGGCTCTCTCAGGATTTTTTGGGGTGGCAGTGGAACTGAAGGCTCTCTGTGAGGAAAAGTTGGACTCTTCTCCTGCTGGAGTTCCATGGGAAGGCTGTGGAGGCACAGGTATCCATCCTGGGGAATACTGGTGCACACTAATAACACTTCTACACTGAGGAAGGCGTTGCATTAGTTTTATCTTTGTTTCTCACCATGCAAATCCATCTTAATTAACATTCCCCAAGCGGAATCACTGTTTCCCGTGGTGAATTTTGGTGACCCATCTCCCATCCTTATATCCACCCATGAGCTTCTTCCTCTTCTTTTGTGCCCCACCTCGCTCAGGAAGAGACTGCAGGCAGGCTGGGTGGGTGTCAGGTAGCCACACCAGGTCAAATACAAACCCAGAAGAGATTCTTGACCCCTATCTTCATTCTCAGATTTTCAGACACAAAAAGAAAGGTAGAGGTGGAATAAACAATTTTCAATAAACAAAAACTCATGTATGTGTCAGAAAGCAAGTTCTTGTTTTAATTGAATAGGTTTCTCTATCCCCCTGACCCATTCCTGGTAGGAAACCTGAGAGTCCGGCTTCACTGTATAGCTACAAAAGATGGGTGATGGACATTTTTCTAATACAAAAAATGAGCTTTTCTTGCCATCTCAGTGCTTTAAATGGGGAACCCAGCTCTACTGACTTCCTGCTTAACAGCTCTGTCCCCAGGTTTCAGCTGCAGTCCCAGTAGTCACTGCAGCAAGAGATAACCCCATCCTGCTTGTCTTTCTCTTCCTTTCTTGAAGAAGATACAATTTTTAGGAAAGCAGAAGTTTTCTCACGAGAGCCCCTGTATCTTGGGCCACCACAGCTCATCCCTGCTGGCTCCTTTGGCAGCTGCTGAGTCCACCAGTCCCGTGTGGGACCTGACCCAGCACTGACAGACCCATGGCATCCCTGTCTGCCAGCAGGATATTTCTACTCTGACATTTGACATCAATACAAACAAATGTTTTAATCACAAGTTTCATCTATAACCTCGTTTCGGACGGATAACAGCAACAACAGCCTGTGGCCATCAGTCAACATTCAGACCCAGAAAACACTCTCAGCTGTTTTATCACCTGCTCTCTGTACCAGGTGCTGCACATTCAGGTGGCCAGCGTGGGTTTCAGGTGTGGCACAGGTGAGGAGCTCTCATGCTGCACAGGGTCAGCCTGGCCAGCCCCTTCCCTCCCCTCCCAGCAGTGTCATTGCACGTGGTTCAACAGATGCTCCCCTGGCTGGTGCCATGAGCACCCTCCTTGCAGAGATTTGTCAGCACCCCAAGTTCTCCCAGGGGACTTGTTCCTCGCTCTGCAGCACTGTATATTCAGAACAGCAGGTTTGGCTTGGGCTCTTAAACTTTGACCAGAGCTGGGACAAAAAATCCAAAGGACTTCCAACTGCACAAGAGGAATTTGCTTTAAAAAAAACCCGAATTTTTCACATACCCTTGGCTTTATCTGGAGAACAGTTTGGAAAGTAAGACACAGCCACCAGCACAAACAGGATCCTAAATATATTTGAAAAGCAAAAGTACCTCTCTGCAGTCGAATGGCGATGGTGCTTCATTTGGATCTGCTTTCCAAACACTTCCACAGCACCCCCTTCCAATCACAACATGCCACTTTGAAATGCCAGTACCACTTAGCTCCTGAGCCTATCAGACCATGAAGCAATAAACCCAGAGAAACAAAAATAACCCAGATACCTACTTTAGCAGCCAGTTGAGTAGACAGGTGCTATCCTGAGGGTTCCATGGCAAAAGCATCCTCAGAAATGGCATGCCTTGACCTTTGCACAACAGGTGGCATGAAGCTGCTCTCCAAAAGCCGTGGTGTCTTCCCAAAAGGTGCTAATATTAACTATAGCCCTTTGTTTCTTTGCACTCAAGGTTTCTCCCCGTCAGCTTTCTGGCATTTGCCAGTGTGGTGCACGCTTTACTGGGCAGATATTGAGCTGCAAATTCCTTCATACTTCTCTAGCCGCAGCATTCTGCAGCTAAAGCTCTAGCCGGCCAGCAGATGAAAATGCCACTTACTGCTTATTCCTGCTGCAGTTTGTTGAATTAAAACCTCTTTGTTTGCAAGCTGTAAACAAATTCTTCTTAATCTTTCAATAAAAAATGTCAATTATGCTCTCTAACAATGTAACTTCATTGTGATGAAAGAAGGCATTGCTATTGCTCTAATCGTGATAACATATCAGCTGCTTTTAGAGTCAATTCCTTTTTGTACAAAATTTAATGACCATGCAATTATTCAAATTTCAGACTAACAGACTGAGCTTTAGACCTACAGCTCTGAAAACCCTTTTTAGACCTTGCTCTGAAAACACACACTTGAAAAGCAACAGAAAAGTCTCTGCAGCAGAATTTCTGAGTTTGGAACAAAAAACACCTTCACAATTCCTTCAGCACAGCCAGACTTGGGCCCACATGAAACCCAGCTACTTCATTGGAGAGCCAGGGGAAGAAAGCCAAATTCTCAGCACCTTATCATAGGCACTTCCCAGGCCCTCGGCTTTCATTTGGCTTCCCTGGGAACTGTGCTCATGTCCAGTTTCCTCGACTCTCTCTGGTTTCAGTGCATTTCCTGCAGAATCGCTGGCCACAGCAGACGTGCCCTTCAGGCATTTCAACTTTTTTTTTTTTTTTTTTTTTCCCTCATGCCAGTATTTATCCCATTTGTTTCCAGAATCAGCTGCTGCTCCCAAATCAGCGTCCATAACTTTCCGCTTTGAAGTGTCCAGGACGTGCCTGCTGGGAAAGCACCTTCCTTGTTTGCCTGCTCAGACCCTCCATGCCTTTCCACCATCCATTTTCTCCTCCTGCTCCTCCCCTCTACGCCCAAGTTGTCCATCCCCAGCTGGTCTGCTCCATTAACCACTTCCATCCCCATCCTTTATTTGTGCTTCCCTGCAGCCAGAGGTGGCTGCTGCCCCAGGAGCTCAGCTCACCCCACAGGTGAGCTCGGAGGGGAATGCCTGGGCTAAGCTCAACCCCACGAGTCTCATCCCCTCCACACCTCCCTGCTCTCCAACTCTTGTGGCAGCACAGAGCAGCCTTTTTTTAGCTCCCAGGAGGGGACAAGCCTGACACGATGAGGACAGTCCTGTCCAACGGCCTGGCAGGCAGCAGCCCCAGTCCCACAGCTGAACAGATGGCCCAGCATCCCTGGCCAAGCCAGCCCTGTGGGGACGGGGCTTCCCAGGCGCACAGAAAGCTGAACATCCCAGCAGCAAATCGAGAAGAACAAAAGCAGCCCTCAGAAAAGCAAACTGAATCTGTAACACAGGTGAGTTTGAGAACAGAACCCTGTTCTGAAATGCCTGAAGCTGGGAGCTACATCTCACCTCCAAGTCCAAATAAAATGGAACAACCCCACTGCCTCCCCTCCATTAACAATAAACACATCAACCACTTGACTCAGTTAATTCCCTTGAATAGTCCTTGTAACGTTTCACCCTTGCACTGCTGTCATCCCTTTTCTCCACTATTAAGACTTACTTTACACTTTTTCTAATATGCAGTAACAAATTTATGGGGAAGCTTTAATTGTTGATGTGCCATACTCTTCACACATCTCTCCCCTCTTCTCCAAACAGCTTTTCTCCTTCCTAGCAAAAGAAGAAAATAAAATATAGTGGCAATGAAACAGACTCAGTCTCCCCCCCATCTCTTTTGATTTTTTTTTTTTTTTAATATAGCTCTGGTTTAGTTTTGTCCAGTTTTAACTTATACTTTTCTAGATAAAAATAAGAATGTGGGTTGTTTTGGGAGGGTTGGGTTGTTTTAGGTTCAAGATTTTTAAGTCAGGAAAGATCAAGGCTGAAAGGACCTTTTTCCACTCCTCCTAGCTGCTTGCCAAGATCCCCCAACATTCGGTTCTTCAACTCCTGCACGGGAATCCTTCCACCTGGAGCCCTTTGTCCATTTTCCTGTAGCCAATTCCTTGTGCCAGTGGGAAGGGCTTTCTGGAGGAACCCAAATCTATTCTCTCTTCACAGAACTCAGCTTTTCCTGACTCTAGAGGCACCTCAGCTGTGCGAGTCCCCCAGACACAGAGAGCAGATGAAGTGTAATGCTGAGCAGGGATGAGGCTGGCATCTGGAGAGTGTTAAAAAAGCACACAACAAGATCAAAATTATTTTGGCATTCCCCTCTCAGATAGACATGACCCATCACGTTTACAGCACCTTCAGTGTGCACCTGCAAGGTGATAGTATCAATGAGAGAAAGGAAAACATTAATTAAAATTTTGGCGGTTTTATATCTTGCTTTCCGCGTCAGCTTTACAGCGTGGATTCAGTGCTGGGATAAAGAAGACATCTGCCTTATTTCCCTTCCTCCTCTCACCTCAACAGGCCACCTGTGTGCAGGAAAAGGTCCCTTATATTATTGGTTTTTATCTATATGTGTGTTTATCACTTGACAAGCTACTGACTTTACGAGTCTGAGAAATGCTCTGGATAAGCCTGCAATGTCAGTTCAAGGCAGTGGTGGTCCTTTCTAGAGAAACTGTAAGTTTACCTAGAACAGGACAACATTCACCAGGTCTCCTGCTCCCCCTCCACCTAATTCCTGTGGTGACCTCAAACCCAAGCCAGTTCATTTCACCAAGCACAAAGAACCAAATCAAGAAAGACGGAAGGAACAATACTTTCATTTTGGTATTTGTCAGCCTCGAACTCCTTTACTAATCTACTAATCCTAGATAATATTGACTTCTCAAGAAGGGAGATCATGCTAATCAGGATTTCTGAAGGATTTCCACATGATCCTATATTTACTTTTGAACTTTGTCAGAGTGACAAAGGGAATATGCCACCACTGAGCTGCTACTGCATTTTCTCTTATGGTTTATGAGTCAAGGGCCAGCACTGTCCAAATTTACAGCCACCAAAATGTGTCTCTATCTGGCAACACAACATATTTAGGATTATTTTTCCCCCATGGATGCAAAGGTAACTGCAACCATCTACTGGGAATGTCTGAAAGGCACAAACCTTATTTCCTTCGCTCAGTAATACTTCTGTCACACCTGTGATTTAAAGATCTTTCAACTTTCTAAATTACATGTGTCACCTAGATGTGAAAAAAGATGTTCATGTCTTAAAGAAGCATCACAACAAAATTGATAAATTCAAGCACTAAAGGTATTAACTGGAGGGGAGGCAGGTGGAAATGAAGCATCACAAAGCTATCCAGGAAGCAGTAGAAAAGTAAAAGTAGAAAAACAAGACTCTAAGATGTGAGACCGGAACAATCCCATTTTATTTTATATTGGCTAACAATGTAATGTGATGAACTGCAGCACACCCTGTTCAGCACAGGATCTGCTGTGCTACGTTTAATGAAAGGCCTCTGCTTTTGTTGTGAGCTGGGGCTTTAAACTGAATCACCACGCCTGATGGTACAGATGGCACAGAAGTGCTGTGCTGCAGCAGTTTAATACCTGCACAAGGGACACAGCAAGTTTGCACCATCCCTGAGTTTCCACGTGTTGACATGACCAGGAACTTGCTGCTGCATCCTTACCCAGATGGAGAACGTTCTAGTTTGGAGAAAGCCAAAGCTTCGCATGTTTATGGGATGTCTTTGAAACCAGGAGTTGTCTTAGGTTGGAAGATGCAGCTGGGGGTGTGTATTCCATTGCCATCTGTCAGAGCTGGGGCAGTTCTCTCCTGTTCATGGGGCAGTTTTCTTTATCTCTCCCACAGCCAATCCCCCTCCAGGAGATCTCTTCTGTTCATGGGCCATTAATTATTAATTACTTCTGTTCATGGCCAGTGAGTGTCCCTGCATGGCTGAGGAAATTCCATCATCCCATGGGGAGATGCTCCACCCAGGGGGAGGAGCCAAGCATTCCTACCTGGATATAATCTGAGTTTTGGAACACCACAGCAGCCTTTGCCCACTGCATTCCCAGAGGAGCAGCTTTTCTTCCGAGAGGAGCAGCTTTCCTTTCCACTGCATTCCCAGAGGAAGCCCAGGCCCATCTCCAGCAGCCCTGGAGCTTCAGAGGAAAACTCCAGCCTTGTCCAGGATCCTGCTCCAGCAGAAGCACAGCTGGCACTGCAGGAGGGCTGAGCCCCCATGGCATGGGACTGCTGCCACCACCCTGACCCACAGGCTGCCAGGGCCTCTTCTCACTCTGGCAGTGCTGTTTGGGGGTTTTTGGGTTGGTTTTTTTTTCTATTTGTTTGTACTATTGCATTTGTATTTTTAATTTTCCTAGTAAAGAACTGTTATACCTATTCCCATATCTTTGCCTGAGAGCTCCTTAATTTCAAAATTATAATAACTCAGAGGGAGGGGGTTTCCATTTTCCATTACAAGGGAGGCTCCTGCCTTCCTTAGCAGACCCCTGTCTTTTCAAGCCAAGACACGAGTGAAGGTTGTATCCCTGGTAAAATCCCACAGTGGCCAATCCTGCCCTTCTCCAGGGCTGCCCAGCCAGGCTTTGCTCATTGCCCCCCTCCCAGCTCAGCTGCCATCTCCCTGCCCAGATGTGCATGGGGCCAGATGTGTGTGGGAGCTGCCTGGCTCCAGAGCTGCCTGCAGCAAAGGCAGGAGCACCATGGCTGGGCCTCAGGGACCTCAGAAAGAGCTGCTGAGCACTTTGTGAGCGGTTTCAGGATTCCACGACACCCACAGACTGACTGGGGAAAAAAAAAAAAAAAAACTGCATATGCAAAAAAATATTATTGTGTGGGCCTAACCTACTGCAGGAAAAGGAAGAAGTGCAGCTGAGGTGTAAACTGACTTGGGGTGAGTATTTAATTTCCCAAAAAGACTAAAAAGAAAAATCAAAGCATGATAGGATTTCTTTCTATATGTGAGGGTTTTACCTTGTTTTGTTACTGATTTACATTCCAATTGTGCAGAACAGGCTTTAGAATAAAAGTACAAAATGTGTTCTGCATCATACTCACATGGCCATCGTGGGGCAAAAGTCTGCATCACCTCATTTCAGATGTACAGGTGTGGCAAACACATTTCTCTCTCTCTCAGGATTTTTCATAGAGGTGCACAGAGAGAAAGAAAGAGAAAACAATTTTTATTTCTGCCCCTTGTTTTTCCCATGTGGAATGTGCTTGGAGAATTGTTTACCTGGGGTGATTGCTTGGTTGGATTCTGGTGAGGATTGTTTGAGCCTCATGGCCAATCCAATCCACCTGTGGCTGCACTCTCTCAAGGAGGGTCACAAGTTGTGGGTTAGTTAGATTTAGTAGTTAGAACAAGCAGGTTTGTAGTTTTAGTGTCTTCCTTTATGTAGTTTATGAATGTATTATAGCATAATTATAATAAAGAAATCATTCAGCCTTCTGAACTGATTTTGGACATTATTTTTCTTCCCATTGGGTTTGCCTGCATTTTACAATATACAGGGACATACTTCATTCACAGGTGCAATTCTGCAGAATCCACTCCCCCAGAAAGGCCCAAAACCACACAGATAGTACAAGATTTCAGGTGCCAAAATACCTGTTTATCCCTTTGGGGCCTAAAACAGCTTAGAAGAGCTATTCCAGGCCCCACACAGACTCAATATCTGATTTTTTTCTTCTTCTTCTTCTACACCCAGCCCCTCCAAATTTAACCTGTTTGTCACCAGCAACAAACTTCCATTCCAGATAACTGCCCTTACTACACAGGAAGCTTTGGTTTCTGCAGCTCTGTGGATTCTGAAGTAGAAAGAAAAAGCAAAATACTAAGTTTCTTGACAAAAGGAGGAAAACATTAAATCTAATATGATTTCACAACTTGTCTCTTCCCAACTGCTTGGTATAGCAAGATCAGCACCATGAGGAATTCCTTCAAAAGTGGAAATTATTTGCAAGTATCTTCTACCCATCCAGTAACTCCAACACAGACACAGAGCTGTTGACACATTTTGTTTTTTTTTTAAAAACCACAAAACAGCAAAAGTCTGTAGCTTCCAATTTTGAATTTGAGATTGCTAAATTTAAACCCAGCAGCAGCCTTGTTACAGATTATTACATAAACCCAACTGCTTATCCCCCTGCACCACAGTTGCTTTTGACCTAACTAGGTTTAAAGCACATTTCTTGGCCCCACTTTCTGCTGTCAGCCCACAAGGAAGCAAATACCCACAAAGAGAGGTTAAAAGGGATACAGGAATGCTTGAGAAGAGAGAACTGGCAGGACACAGATTTGCAGCTTCTCTGTACCATATTATTGTTTTGGTTTGCCCTGGGTAAATCAGGTCAGGGACATTTGGTCACACAAAGCCATGAGCTCTATTCACAAACCCCCTTCACAATCACTGAAGTGCTGCTGGGCACCACTTACAGATTTATATTTAAATAAAGGTTTAGGTTTAAAAATTTACGTTTTAAGAAAGCTCCCACTTGCCTGCATGTTCTTCCCATAACTCAGATGATGCACTGGACAGGGAAGCAAAGGCTCAAAACAACACAGATTTATTTACAAACACACTACAAACAGACATAGCAGCAGGCAACAGAAAATGAAAACCAAGGATAAACTCCTTTGCACAAAATGGAAACAATTCTCTCAGGAACATGCAAGAAGATAACAGAGGGAAAACAAAGAGGAGACTTTCAGAAATTTAGGTGATTTTTTTTCCCCCTCTACACACTATTTTGGTGGCCTGTTTGATACCTTTGATACCCTCTATGCAGCCCTGACACAAGACATTGCAGACTCTGTAGCTCCTTCTACATTCTCTGTTTCCTCCAGTATCAAAAGAATCAGTCACAGTCAGACTCCATGCAGCATTGGTTTAGCTTTATGTGACTCAGATTCATGGACATATTTTGACACAAACTGATATTCTGTGGAATCCCATTTTTTTCCTTTACATTCCTCTATTAAACATGCCTCCTGTCCTCAGGGAAGTATTGCATTACACTTGCAACCGGTGCAGCAGCGGGGGAGCATCACTGACCAAAGTTCCATTCATTTATTTCACCTGCAAATTTATTGTAAAACCTGTGAAGCATTGAACGAATATATCCACTAGATAAGATGCAACATCAGAATCTCAATATTCTTTGAGCCAGGGCAAGACAAAACAAAGCACACGAATCCTAAGAGACTGGTGATAAACTCAGTTGTGGTGCAGTAGCTTAATTAAGATCTTGTAAAAAGACACATTTGGGTTGATTTCATTTGTTTTGTTTTCACTCTCCCACATGCATTGGAGATGCATTGCAGGAAGTACAGAACTGAGTAGACTGTGGTATGCCAAGACATAATGCCAGTGGGGAGCAGAAACACTTAATCCAAGTTACCAAAAGTCCACAATCCTGCTTGGTCAAAACCAGCTGCTCCTCAAAAGAAGGTACCTGTGTGCTGGTGTCTGGCAGAGCTATCTGGAATCACCACTCAGCAAACCCCTGCTGCACACGCCTGGCAGGGCTGAAATTACTTGACCACTCATTTCTACTTCTGTCCAACATTATGCAATCTTTTTGCAACTGCAGTAATGAGGGCAGCTCCCTTCCCGCTTCCATCTTCAGAAAGCATGAAAGTCACATCACACTGAGGGGCCAGCTCCTTCACTGTTTCCCGCAGGATCCTAGAAAAACTGAAAGGGAAGGGAGAGAAGAATATTTCAGAATGTTTTGGAATATTTCAGCAGCTGCTTTCTGATCTGAGATCTTTGGATTCACCTATAAGCAAGGAACCTCAGCCATTGCTTTCTTTTGCTTTTTCTCCTATTTGTGAAAGATACAAATTTCTGTACACAATCACATTCTAATTTGTATTTCTCCACTCGTATTTTGTTCAGCATGATGCCACACACTGTCCACATCTTCAGAGATCATGAAGGAGGTTCTCTTCTCCCAACTCAAAAGCTAATGCATCTATTTCTAGGCCTTGCTCACAGAATACTGACCCACCTCCAAAAACTCAAGACAGCTTTCCATCTAGGAGACTCAGATATTGTAGAAATCTACCAAAACACTGGAAAATAAGTATTAGATTCACTCAACATCCCAGAGAAAAGAGCCTCCCAGTGGTAACTGGAGTTGACTTTACAATTTTTGCTCCTATGGCTAGGAAAGGGAAATGACAAAATGCAGTGAAATGTGTTAGATCCTTACCCCCTCTCAGGTTCCTAATGATCTCAGCAGAAAGCTGGTACAGGTGTGTTTTCACAGTGAAAACAAGCAAACAGCAAAGGGAAGTGGTACCGAGGTACTCACTGCGGATGGAGCTTGTACAGAGTCCCATCCACTCCAACAGTGATTTGCAAGCGCTCCACACCTCGGTTCTCCCTCTTCTTCTCCACAACAGCAGCCAGCCCTGCCCCACAGAGCCGGGCAGCTCTTGTTGAAACAGCTCCACACACCTCCTTGACAATGATGCTGTCCTCACAGGTGCTGTCCAGGCCCAGCTGCTGCAGGATGCGCCGCACCTGCAGGAGGGCGAGCCGGTCACTGCGCAGGGAACACACGGAGCAGTTAGGGAACGCTCCAGAGCTGACACAGCTGTGGTCCAAAGGAAATGGGACCACTTCAGCTCTAACACTCTCCAGTTCTTTCAAGGCTGGTTTCTGTCTCAATTGAGATGGAAAAGCTGCTCCTGCCATGCCCTTTGCCATGTTAGGCTGCATCTCCAGAAGGCACAAGCAGTAATCATCCACCTAACTCCCAGAGCCATGAGGGAGCAGAGCCACAGCACTGCTACTTTAGATCTCAAAGCTGAGACACTCCTTTAGAGGCTTTCCACAGCAGAAAGTTTCAAATAGCCTAGAGACCATTGTAATCATGCACAGATATATAGGTATGCACATATTTGCGTACCACTGACTTCTTGCTTTCTTAAGTAAGTGCTATTTTAAGTCCCACAAGAAACACTTAGCTTGATGGCTAAGGCATCCAAGCTAACCCAGGACATGGACAGGAAATGATAATTCATATGGTTATGAAAATAATGCTGTAACTTCCCCAGTTTCTTATTTTTAACTTTTATTCTGGAGGTGGGGGATGCCCAAAGAAGAAAACTCTAACTGACTTAATTGACTTCTTGAAGGAAAGGGCTCCACACACTTGCAAAAGACTGTTTTCTGGGTGTCCCAGAAGACTTTAAGGATTTAAACCACGTAAATCTAACAACTTTACCTCTCAATCTGAGACAGGAATTTTGTTTCAAATATGCCTTTTTTCCTGAGTGATTCCGAAATGTGACCTCTGAATAGCAGCCCTTGTTTGGTTAAGTCAATCAAAATTTGCCTTACTATTTCACCTAGGTACATTCCACTGGTCATTTTTTCATACCTGTTGGGTCAAAAGAGGAATAAAAACGTTCATTTAAAGAGATGGCTTTGTTTAGCATGAGGAGTATGTACACGCCCCATGAACTCAAAAAAAAGCAGTCCAAACTTCAGAGCAATAGCCATTAAACTCCATTTCTCAATCAGCAAAATCTGTTGCAGTGACTTCAAGTGCAAACATTAATTACAATATATTTACCTATGCCGAATGGTAACAGAAGTAGAAACAAACCCTTGCAATATTAAACAGAATATAGTGTTAAAGTCAGAGTCCACACTGAAGTGAAACTCCTCCCTGTCCCCGAATGCATTCACCAGTGAGTCACATCTAATCAATACTGTCTTTACCCAACAAGCCTGAGTTGTATTTTGGCTTTGAAAAATCACCCTAAGAGGAGGAACAAAACATGACCTAGACTTTGCAGGGAAATGTTAAAAGCTGCACTGTTTGGTAATGCTTTAAGATGAAAACAGTGCTGTGGTAACAACGTACATCTTTGTTTTTTACTTTTTTTTTTTTTTTTTTGATATCTAGGTTACTTACCAAGCAACAAAAGAAATGCAATATTAAAATTTCCTTTTTGATTATTCATTCATTAAGCACATTTTAAAAAGCAGCCAGTGTCTCTCAAAGACTGACTTCGTCAGGCTCTTGGCATCAGGACCATCACGTTTACCTCTGTTTCCCTGGGTTTAGTGAGCCTTCATCTACTTCTCTATCATATTTTGTCCTGATGTAGTCAATGCAGCCATTGTCACCAAATGCTCCCCATTCTGTATTAATGCACATTTTTCCTTCATTCCCTTCCACTATTTCTATGTTTTTCATGTCCTCCATGTAGCAAACATTGGTGCCTGTTCCTAGAAGGAAAGAAATTACAAGACTTCAGCTGGAAAAGTGAAACAGCACCAGAAACTTACAGAAGACAATTGCAGTGCTCATCTTAAAGTTCTCTTTGCCACATGTCAAATTTCAAGGTCCCCTCCAACACAGGCCATTCTGTGATTCTATGCTTAGATATATCTCTAGATCAAAACCTGGAGGAACCTACTGGGGGAATAATCTGAAAAACCCAACAAGAATTCATTCAGATTTTTAAAAATATTTTCTTGTTCCATGGTCTATGACCTGGCTACACCGTAACTATGAATGTACTTGTCAAAACAAGAATTCATGCTCTATCTGCTTGTATTCTTGTACCCTGCATACACTTGTTAGGCACCAGAGAGATGATCAGAAGTCCACCACGTTGAGGAACTTATCTGCTACAGATGTTGATAAGTTTCCTGCTGAACACCACACAAACCTGCCAAGAACCCCAAGCAACTAATAATACTGTATATCAAACTCAAAAGGTGCTGCTTCGCAGATCCCAAAGCCCAGCTCTACATAGGTGCTTCCTTCTCACAGTGGCCACTTGTGTGCGTCGCTGTACCTGCAATAAGGCCAATCTCACAGTTTGGATCCTCATAGCCACAAGTCATCATGGTCCCAACAGTGTCATTCACCACTGCTACAATGTCCAAGTCAAACTCCTAAAACACAAGTCACGATCAGCAGTGGAATGCCAGAGTGAGGGTGCATTAAATACACCAAAATGAGCAGAAAAAAATAGCTCACATTTCTTCTCCTGATAGCCTCTCTTAGCATATCAACAACATCTTCCCCCTCACAGTCTGTTGCCTTGAATCCTTTTGTCCAGCCCACAAGTGTTCCCTGAAGCAGAAGAGAAAGAAAGTCATGAGTGAAGACAAAGAGCAGATTGTACATTGCAAGCATCAGCTTTTTCTTGCCTCCCACCCCAATGTTTTTTTTTTTCCAAATAACATATTTTCCTGGACAGGTTACTGTGGGTGTCTAGTGCAGGCTGTGCTCGTGTATCTTTGTTACTCAGCTGCTGATGGTTGTGGCTCCAAGTTTTCTCAGCTTTTTGTCAAGGCACTGCACTCAGTACCTTCTCAATCTCATTTGGAAAATGCTTTTGTTGTAAATCATCAAGCACCCATCAAACATTAATGAACATCTACTGTTAATTGTTGGGTTATTTCCTGAAGAACATTTGGTATGATCCCACAACTCCAGGCAACACTAATTTGCTTCTTTTCAGACAACAACCTGGCCTGACAGAAGTTGATTTCCAGGTTATATGAAGTAATTAGCTTTACACTTCCTAAGTGGCTCTGGACTGTCTGTCCAAAAGAAAAAAAAAAAAAAAAATAGAAGACAACTGGGAGAAAAAGCTGATATTAAGAAACACCCTCAAGTTCTAGCAACAGTAGAAGACCAAACACACAGAGCAACATATGATGGGAAACAGATGTGTCTTACTCAGTTTGCCATCAATACTGTAGAATTTGCTTCCTAATCATTTCTCAAGACCTAAATGCTAAGCTGTGGGTTTAGAAGGCATATGAATTCATGTTTCCACAAAAGGCCAAGTCCTATTTCTATACTCTCAACAGTGAGCTGAAAATTGAGACAGAGCAGACTAACTTCCAGGTTTAGAAGCTATTGTGAACCCCACCAGGACATAAAAACACTCAATAAAACAGCAGTCTCTCATTTCCCCAATATCCTATATATTTGACTAGAACTAAGCAGCACAACATCCCCTGCCCCTCTCGGAAATTCATAAAAATAATATTTTCTTACATAGGATCTGAAAAGATAAAAGATCTTATATCTGTCAAAAAGCCAACTCTTCCAAGCTGAACAAGTAAGTTCAGGCCTGTCCGCTGACACTCAACAAAAAGAAGCTAATGTGGTGCAGAAGTTACACAGACAGAGCTGTGCAGCACAGCTTGGAAAACAACCTGGGATTGCAGCTGAGCAAGCAGAAGGAGGCACTTGTTATCTGTTGCCATTGAAGAGTTAAGGCAGCATAAGGAGGTTCCTGGGTTAATAAAAATATGCACTTCATGTTGCTGTCATGAGGGCTTAATCTTTATAGAACAAAAACAAGTTCACATCCACCACTTACCAGAGACAAGAAGTGAAAGTTTGGCCCCCATAGGCAGGTGGGTGACACGGGATGGTAACTTTCTCATGAAACACAACTGATTTGCAAAGTAAAGTAATAAATTCTCCAAACCAACAAGTCAGCCTTGCCCAAAATGATGACATTTACCAAGCAGATGCAGAGCTGCCATCTGACCATTCTGTGCTGCGGCTCGTACCTTGTCAATGCTGGCTTGCCTGCAGGGGAAGGAGAAGGTGAAGCCCAGAGGAAGACGAGCACCTCTAATCCCCATATACTCCAGAAAGTCTGCTATGCACTGGACAATATGGTCAAAGAGCTGGAAGGAAAGAAGCAGCATATAAACCTCACAAGTAATCCCATATAATGGGCCTTGGCTGGATCAGTTAAACATTCATTTAACATTACCTCTTCTCCTGTCCCTTGCATGATCTCCAAAGGAATGGCAAAGATTTTGTTATACATTTGCACTGATCTTCTTCTCCCGCTTTTGATTTTGACCAGCAGAACCCTGAAATTTGTGCCACCGAGGTCAAGGGCAAGGAACTTCCCTTTCTCTGAAGGAGAAGAAAGGTATTTCATTTTGGTACTTCTCCTAGCACGTTTGCCAGTCAGAACAACACACTGATGACAGCACTGTTCCCTATGGCATTTATCCCATCAAGTCTACTAGCATGGGGCTGAAGATAACAGATGACACAGCAGGAAGCACCGGTTTGACAACATAAATCCCCCCTGGCATGTGCCAGGTTAATCAGCATACTCCCTCCCCACAAAAACAGACAAGCAACTTTCCTGAACCGCCCCCAGGTGCTCAAGAGCTGACCTCACCTGTTCCATCTGGTGTCCCACAGACGTACGTGGGCAGCATCTTCACCGTGGCCTGGGCCTGCATCTCTCTCTTCAGCCCGAGCTCCAGCTCAGCCCTCATCTTGTCCCTCACCTCGCGGAGGGTGCCGGGGGGCAGCAGGAAGGGCGCGAGCGCGGCGTCGAGGCGCCGGCGCTGGGCCGCCAGCCTGCGTGCCACCGCCGTGACCACAGCGGCCCCCCGGCCGCTGCCGCTCTCCGACAGCAGGAACCGCACGTCGCACGTGGGCACCAGCCTCCTCACCACCTTGTGCAGGCGTTTGGCGTACCTAGCAGGGACAGAGAGTTCCTGTTTTAGGCTCTCACGGGCCTTTGGGGCGTGGTTTACTTCATCTCCATCTGCAACCAGGCCTCCAACCAGTTTGGGAGAATAGTTGGAGAAGGTTTCTGGTTTGGGAAAGCACAGGTTCAAAAATGGGGAAGTAGTGGAGGGAGAGAGAAAGAAATGAAAAAAACCACAGTGAGCTGCAAGTGTCCTAGAGGCCCAGGAGTCACTTGAGAAATCAACTGCATTTCCTCTGACACCATTATTCCAGGTGTCATGTCTTTCACAGAATTATGAGATTGGAAGAGATTTCAAAGATCATCGAGACCAACCCAGCCCCAGCACCTCAACTAAACCATGGTACCCAGTGCCACATCCAGTCTGTTTTTAAACACATCCAGGGGTGGTGACTCCACCACCTCCCTGGGCAGACCATTCCAGAAATTTATCACCCTTTCTGTAAAAAACTTTTTCCTAAGATCCAACCTGTATTTCCCTTGATGCTGCTCGAGACTGTGTCCTCTGGTTCTGTCAGTGCTGCCTGGAGAAAGAGACCAACCCCACCTGAGCACAGCCACCTTTCAGGGAGTTGTAGAGAGTGACAAAATCACCTTTGAGTCTCCTTTTCTCCAAGCTGAACACCTCCAGCTCCAACCCCGCTCCAAATTCTAAAGCTCCTGGGACAGCTCTGCAACACCTAAGCCAGTTAGACCTCACCCCAAAGCTGAAGCAAAGCCTGCAGCTCTCTGAAAAGCCACACACATGTGCAGATGGAGGCTCTTAGCAATTATCAAATCTCTTTAGTTACTCACTTGGGGTGGGTTTTGTAGAGCCCCCCATCAATCCCAACAGTGGTTCGCATCCTCAGCAGCTTCTTGTTCTCCCTGAGCCGGGTCAGGATGGCTGCCAAGGCGGCGGCGCAGAGGTTGGCCGAGCGGAAGGAAACGATGGTGCACACGTGCTGAACAGCCACACAGTCCTCCTCAGAGGGAAACAGGTTCAGCTCTGTAAGGATCTCTTTTGTGTTGCTCAGGCCTTCCTTGTACCTAACCCCAAAACAAAAGAATACATCACCAAATACAATAACGTATAAATCAATACCTTGGCTCAAAAAGAAATGAGACCACGACACAACCTATCAGACAGCATCATAATTGGTTCCCATAAACCAGTAATGCGTTTCCCACAGCATTCCCAAAAGTACCCAGGGGAGAGAGGCTGCTTCCTGGGGCTCAGCACTTGCTGAGATCAATCAGCTAGTCAAGAAGAGAACGGGATAAACAATCCAAAGAAGGAGGGCACAAAAACGGATACGCAGCTTCACTAAGTACAACAAAGAAAATAATTCCTGGAGTGACAGTGAGGACCGGGGTCCCTCTTCAAAACATCGGAATCCCAGTTTTCCATTAGCTGATCTCTTATCTGTACTACATCTCCACAGCCCCAGTATTCCCACATCAGAGAGGCTGAAAACTGCAGCAGTCATCCCACACACTCAGGTCTCTAGAGAGGTTATTTAAACACCCTGCATCTGGGCTGTTTACCAGTACACTTGCTACTGTGGTAAAACTTTGCTAAAAGTATCTTACACCAATTCCTACTTACAGAAAGGTCAGCTTTTCTCCTAGGCAAAAGCAAGATCAAGCTGAACAGCTCAGGATTGTTCCCAGCACTCACAGATTTTAACTACACTTTCAGTATCACTGCTGTGCTGGTGACAGACTAACTTTGAGAGTGGCTACTCTCAAGGAACATATTACCAGTTCTTACTTTTCCATTGCAGACACGTGTTTCATTTCAATCTTGCCCTTAGTAAGCAGAGCCGCTGACACTTTCCCATTGAAGAGCAGACCTTCCTTTGTCATTTTTAGGAGAATGAGTCTCACAAGTTCCCCCAAATACAGGCTGCTAATCATCTTCTCAAACCTGGAATGGAGCACAGGAAGGAGTCCAGGTGTTCACCAGCTCCCCTCTTTAGCCCTCCACAGCATCATACCGGAGCAACCACCTGGTTTTAACAACACATGAGCAACTGTAGCAGCAATTCCTTGGCCTGAAGCAGGGAGCTGGGAAAGGTACTCACCCTCTCCAGAGGGGAAAGATCTGGATTAGACAGAACCAGCATCAAGACATCTCAGGTTCACTTCAGACAATTTCTGTTCCAATGGGGCTCTTGGCAAACACTGGAAAAGCACTCTGAGAACTCAGACTGCAAGTCAGCCAGGGCATCACTTACAATTGTTTTCCAGGGTTGAGAGATCCCAGATCCAGCTCCCGATCAAACTCTGTGCGGAGGTCATCCAAAGCACCGTCGTCTCCGAAGGCCCCCCACTCCGTGTTAATGCACATCCTCCCTTCATCCCCCTCCACCAGGCTGATGTGCCTCATCTCCTCCATGTAGCAGGCGTTGGTGCCAGTCCCTGTGGGTATTGGATAAACCACTGTTTGTTCCATGTGTGCTTTTTGTTTAAGGCCACATGTTTGGGAAAAAGTCAACACATTGCCTTTGGAAGAAAACACAAACACATAACCCCGTGGCACAGGATGCTAATACAGGCCACCTGCACCCGTGAAATCATCATTTCACAGTGAATGAAAATAACCTGAAATTATTCTAAGGTTTGACTTGTTTAAAAACATTTTTTTCTCTTTCAAATATATTCCTGTGTGCCTAATCAAAGGCATCATAGTGCATAAAATGGAGAAACTGTGGAAAGCATAGCTGGTACTAACAACCAGACGTGAGGGGAATTCAGCTTTCTCTGGACAGAGACAGTAATTTTCTATACAGTCAGCAGAAAAGTTTAGTATGCTGGTCACAACTGAGTCCAGACAAAATGGGGACTGTAGCATTTGATGGCAATGTGATCAGCATAAAAACAGCTGCTTTACAGAAGGCAGCCAGGCTTGAAAACCCATTGTTTTTTCCATTTTCTTTCTGCTCTTTCCTGTATTGTGAAACTCCCTCCTACTTCAGACTTGTAGCAATTCAACAAATGAGAGGGAAAAAACCCTTCATGGTGAGCAGAAAAAATTACCAATTATGAGTCCAACTTCACAGCGCTGGTCATCATATCCACAAGTCATCATGGTTCCCACCGTGTCATTGACCAGTGCCAGAACATCAACATCTATGTCCTAATAGCATAAAGATGAGTGATTAACAGGGAAAAAAAGCTCAGAAAGCCTCCTCTGAGACAAAGCATCAGCATGCAGACATACTCCCTGGGTTGCACTTTGAAAGCCTCAGTCAGTAAAACTCCCTGGTTGAAAGACACTATTTCCTTTTACAACACTCTTCCCATAGCTCTGTAAGGTTACAAATATCTCTGAATTCTCAAGTGTTTCACCAGCCTCTTTGCTTGAAGGATTTGTTTTTCCCCAGTCCCACCTCCTTTGCCAGAAAAGTGACACGTTTTTGGTGTGAATGTTGTGATACTGTGCTTACAGGCTGTGTGAAAGTGCCTGTAACATCCTACCACCTGAGCAGAGCCCATCAAATGGGACAGAAAACACACACAAATGCAGCTACAGCAATACCATACTCAAGTAGAAAGTCCTTCCACTGAGGCTGTGCCATTTCCTCTTTACTATGAAGTCATCAAGATATGGGAAGATGCTTTGTATTTCTTATCTGGCGGTATCAATAGCACCAAACATGAAAAGCAAGACTTTCCAAAATAGTAAAACGCAGTGTTATTCAAAGGCTGTATGCTAGCTCAAGGGCAGATTTAATCATGTCTTACTGCTGACCTTAAAAATTGCCATCAATGGCTCCATCCTACAGACTGAAGGGGACAGGCAAGCCCTGGTGGTTAGGTGTGCCAATTTGAGGTGATAGCTTCCCCCTACCAACCTTCATCCCACAAGCCAGGCTGTGAAACACAATGTGTGAAATTACGGAGTGTTTTGTATCTCACCCAGTAGTTTCACAAGAGGTTCCCTTGGGCTGAGACAGTGGGGCTGTACTTGTGAGCTGTCACAGCCAACCTGGGCTATCAGCAGGCAGCTGCCCTCGTGTTACCAGAGCAGTCTGAATTACAGCTGTGAGAGAGATTCAGATCCACCAGATCCACCAGGCAGGCTGGGCACTTGCTACTGAGCATCCCTGAAGGATGTCTGACAGCTCTCAAAAGAACCCACACACCAAGAGATGATTTCCCCAGGAGGACGTTCTGTGGCTCAGCTCCTGCAGGTACAAAACTTGCCTGATGCTTCTGGAGGGCCCTGCGCAGAGAGCTGACCACGTCTGTGTCCTGAACTCCTCGGACCCTGAAGTGTTTTGTCCACGCAAGAAGAACCCCCTGAAAAGTAACAGTGCAGTGACCCAAAAGCACACCAAGTTTAGCACACAAACCACAAAGCCAGTCAAGACTGAAGTGTGGGGAGAAGTCCATTATTAAAACTGAGCCAAAATAAGTCAGAGTAGAACATCTTACCTTGGGGTACCTGTCAGTACCAACACAAGCAAAAAGGTACAGTCATAAAGTCCCAATTCTGTGAATGTTTCTCCCTGTGCTTCATTTTAAAGCACATGTGGCTTTCCTATGCTGATCACAGTCTAATAGCATTAAGCAAAAGGCATTTGCAGGACTGGAGCCCAAAGCACAGATCACTAGAAATAAGAGAGGCTGGAATGAGAGAACACAAAATAATTGCAACCAGCCCTTCGTTTCCCCAAGAGGTGTCTCAAGCAGCTCAGCTACAGATATTTCCCATTCAGAATCAACTGTAAATACAAAAAACCCAGAGTGATTAAAGAAATAAAGATGCCTCAAGACACAAAAGTGCACATCTATTTCTAACAGTGTTAATACAGGGGCACATGGTTCCTGTGGAATTGGGTACTGACTGAGAGCAATAGAGTAGCTTTAGCTTAAAGATGATGCTGCCTTGAGAGGAGAAATGAATCACTGAAGGATAGTCAAGTCTAGTTAAATACTAAAAGTCATCCATGCCTTCTTCAGAGAGCTATGTAAACATGACCCCACATAAAAGCCACAGGGTAGCACCCACATTCAACAGCTTCTCCAGGTTCTGCAAGGAGCTCAGCTTGACAAGAGCGTTTCTTTATGCATCTTACCTCCTCCAGCTTGGTCTGTTTGCATGGAAAAGAAAACGTAAAGCCGAGAGGTAACTTCTTATGCTTCAGGTTTTTGGCCTCCATGAAGTCTGACAGACAGTCAGCAACGTAATCAAAGAGCTGCACAAGAAGAGAGGAGAGCTGGGCTGTGTCCCGCAGGCGGGCGCCGCGGCAGCAGCGCAGCAGCAGCAGCGCAGCAGCAGCAGCGCAGCGGTGCAGCGGTGCCCTACCTCGGCTCCGCTCCCCTGCGTGACCTCCTGGGGCGTGGGGTAGAACTTGCTCTCCAGCTGGCTGCTCTGCTTCCCGTCATCAAACACCTTCACCTGGTGGGCACGAAACTGGGAACCGCCCAGGTCCACAGCAAGGAATTCACCCTTCTCTGCAACAGACGGGGGCAGCCGTCACTGGGGATGGAGCCCTGGTTACTGAGAATCTTAAACTTTTTGTGCTGACAAGCACCGACCCCCCAGAGAGCACTACATTTAACCTATGGCCATAGAGAAGACTTCCAAAATTAAATAATAGAACTGAAATTATAGGTGTGTAGTTTGAATAGAAGTGTGTAATATCACATAGTAGAAAACGTAGAGTTTAAAGTTTTAGGATATAGTAATATATATAAACCAAGACAGAAGTTTTAAAGTGGAAGCTAGTCCTTCTTCTTTACAAGTTTAAATTGTATTATGTAATTAGATAAAAAAGTCCACATTGCGGGCCACGGATAGTTATTAAGTTAAAAGTAAAAATAATTTAAGTGTCATTTCTTAACTAGACAGTTTATCCTTAAAAAGCCTTGTAAAGAGAGAGATAGGTCTCCATTTTTTAGCTTATTAGAGTGAAGTGCTGTAGAACTCACAGTTTATAAAACTGTAATATAAGTAAGAACTCATAACCGTCTGAATCCAAACAAGAAATACCATCTCACACATTTAATCCCAACCCTCACAAAAAAAAAAAAAAGCAAAGGCTCAACAAGGTGCCATGCTGATGGCCACAGCCCAGGGCTCTCCCTCACCACAGCCACAGCCTCTCCTGCCCCAGCATGACAGATCCTTATCCTGTGGGCCTGGGAGCATCAGAAAGATTGAGAGCTGGAAACCCTCAGCAAGGCTGTCAGGTCTCTCCTTTCAGCCTGCTGTGTAATAGCCAATTCAATTTTTATTTGGCAGTTTGGGTTTGTTCACCCTGCTCCTTCCACAGCAGCACACTTTCAAGCTGCAGAAGGATGAGCTTTTCAGCAAGGAAGGCCCAAAGCAACTGCAAACCAACCAGAGCACACAGGGGCTGCAAAGCTGCCACCTGAAATGTGGGACAATCAGAATGTGAGATCATTACCCGTATCCAGTAGAGGATGCTGGATTTGCAGACATATGTTAAGACTGAGCTCTAGTGCAGAAGTCAGATCCCAAGTGGAGCAAAGCTAATTTGCCACCCAAAGTCAACCAACACAATCCTTTTCAAATGCCTTTTGGTGTTTCTGTGAAAGCACCATTTTGTTTTGCAGGCTTGCTCAGACACAAACATCTCCAGCAGCAAACCTCAGATGGAAGGACAGTTTGGCCTCACTGCTACAATAAAATGTGTTTATCCCTCACACAGAAAAATGCCCTTCCCAAAAGGAAAACACAGTGGTATGTGCCTAGCCTTGCATGATCTTTGTTCCACAGTCCAAACATGATTAAATCTGGTCCTGAAAGGGAAAGAAGCAGGAAATTCTACCTGTAATACCATGGTCAGCTATCAAAGGTGAGGAGGCAGACTGGGTTACTGAGTAAACTGTGACATTAGTCATACTATTAATCCCTAAACAATGAAAAACTGAAGATGTTCTATATGAGTCATTTCAGTCAGCAACACTGAGGGCACAAAAAACCCTCAAAGTTAATAATAATAAATAAGTTAATAATAATAATAATAAATAATGGGGGAATAACTACCCAAGTTTGAGCTGTTTAAACCTGCTGGAAGTTTTAACCAGTCTGGAAGCAAAATAACCAACAAGGAGTTTTCTAGAGGGCAAAAACAGAAAAATCAATGTGATACTTCGAGTAGGCACTGTGTCAATAAGATATAGCCCAGCTTGATGCTGCAGCATGCCCTTGGCACATAGGAATGGCCACACAGGCCAGGAGAGCACCGCCTTGGGGGACATCAACTCTTGAACACTGATGACACTACATGCAATTTTCCAAGTCCTCTGGCCTCAGGGGGCTCCCTGCTGTTCCAGAACAGCATCAGAGGCCCATGAGACCTCAGGACCAGTGACTGCCACTGAGATTGCAAGGGTTTAAGAAAGTACTTCTTTCTCTCTGAGCTAGCCAAAAAGGAAGAGTGCTCCCTTCCATCCAGTCAGCTTGTGTATAATTTCTCTCAGACATGCCTCATTTCAAGGAACTTGCCTTCAGATACCTTCTTTATGCCATTAAAGCTGTTATTCCTCATTTAACTGCAGGGAAATTACCATCAGAGGGAATAAAGTCATGTGGAAAGGTACAAAGCTAACGTTTCAGTTTTCTGCACAGCTAGTTTACACTGAGTCCTGATCTAGGTGAGACACAGAATCCTGCACAAGTTAACTTGGTTAAACCTGAGAAAAATATCATTTTCTGTCAGGCTGCACTGCCAGGAGCCAGCTGAGGACTTATTTTGGATGTGCATACTTCTCCAAACAAGATGAGCTTTTAGTTCCTATCTCATGTCACATCCTCCCAGAGGACACTACTGCACTTTCTCCCTCTCCATTCAAGTCTCAGCTGAAAAAGCAGAGCAGTTTCCTGGTAGACCCCAGGAGCAGATCTTCCCAATGGAGAAGGCAAGGAAGGGCAGAAGGGATCACTTTTTTGGGAATTAGCAAAAGCAGTACAGAATTTGGGGATCACAGCTCTGAGGATGCCATGCTGCTGTCACCTGGCAGTTTGAGGGGTTTCAGTGCAGCATCCTGCCCTCCCTGCAGCTCCAAGGAGGCCAGGCCACACATGCCACAGCCACGGTAGACTGCACTACAGGCTCTGAGCTGTAGAGGCTGCCCTTGCCATGTCCAGCCACAGCTCCTACAGCAAGGCCCGGGCTAGGAACAGATGGGAGAAGCTGCTCCTGAGCACTTACTAGGTCCTTTCCTCAAACAAGCAGCTCTAGGTGAAAATCCACCTGGTTCAAGGAGAAAACCGCTCTGCCAGTGCTCCGCCAGGCTCGGTGTACACGTGTGCTTTCTCCATGAGACAGGCAGCGGCGCAGAGCCCCTGGCTGCTCGTGTCTCTGCTGTGCTAACCGCAGTGCTGGCAGCAGCTGGCCCTGCAGAACAGCAGTGCTGAGCAGGGACTCACCTGAGCCATCGGGCAGCGAGCGCACGAACGAGGGCAGCATCTTCACCGCTGCCGTGGGGTTTGTGTCTCTGCCCAGCCCCTTCACCATCTCGGCCTGGAAGCGAGCTGTCACATCCAGCAGGACATCATCAGAGAGGCGCAGCTGGTACAGGTACCTGTCCACCTGCAAAGAGGGAAGGTGGCACTCACAGGAGGCACGCAGGCTCCTTGGGCGCTTCATTTTTGACCTCAGCACCCAAGTTCTCGTGACTGTCAGTGCAAGCAAGCTCCAGGTCATCATCAGGACATTCACTCTTCTATAAAACCTTTGTTTTGGAAATGTTTAATGCAGCCCTGGTGAATTACTGCCCACAAGTTGGCCATCTTTTCTGATGGCTCAGTAGCTTGGCAATCTATGTAAGCCCATGAGATTTGCTCGAGACCCTGACAAGCTGTTTTTGCACCATCCTCTCCTGCTAGAGATGCAATGAACTAGAACTGCAAAGTATGTCAATCTGGTGAGAATTTGACCTCTCTGAGGCAGGTCCAGAAAATGCCATCAGTACCCAAGCGTGTCAGCCACAACCCAAAAACATCTATTCAGCTACTGCTTCACTCCACAGACAATTAACTTTGTTGGCATGCCAGGCTGGAACTCCAAGCCTTTTTCTCACTCCAGCTCTGCTCTCCATTCTCTCGTGATTCTAGGATTACATCTAAAACACATTTTTGTGTGCAATCAATACCCTTTGTTAAAGGTCTGTAACTCACAGAATACATCAAAATAGAAGCCAGTTGAATATAAAAGAATTCAACAGTATCTATGAAGCAGCTCATTCAGACAAACTGGCAGAGAAGCTAATGAGTGTTTATGAACAGTTTCATCAGGGCAAAGTGAAAGGTTTTTTCCTTAAGGACCACATGCTGCTGGGACTGACACATACCTGCAGGAATATAAGTAGTGTGGCCTAGAAACCACACAGCTGGGTACAACAAAGGATTAACACAGGGAAAAAAAAGAATTTGTCTACATCCAGAAGCTTTTCCACTGGGGAGCCAGACTTTGGTGCTGTATGAACATGATGCAGGCATAATAAATGTGTGCTCCAAATAGCTAGGTGTCCACTAGGTCATTGGTGTTTGCATCCCACTCCCCACCACATGAGACCCAGGGCCAGAGGAGGTGGGCAGGGGAGAGAGGTGGGACAGCTGCCAGTGCTCTGCTACTACAGACACTCAGCTCCTGCACTGTGTGCTATGTTGTTATGGTGCTTTATCTGTTCAGAGCATTTCATCAGTCCCATTTACATAGGGAGGTCTGGAGGGTTGGAAGGACACAAACCAAGTCCCACCAGCAATATGGCAGGATTTTAAAGGCTGCATTGTTTAAGCAGGGGGCAATGCAGGTTGTAGATAAGTTGGTCTCTGCTGCAATTTGGACTGGCCACCTATTTTAATGAGTTACCTATTCACAGTCGCATTTTAAACTGATGGTCAGCAATGACCCACCTGAAAGAGCCAGAATCCTGAAAGTCACTCCAGCACTTACTTAACACACACACAGAGGAGAAAGTGTTAAACTACAACATACAATTTTCCTAGAGCAGCAGCTGCCTTTGGATACAGCTGTGCCTTGAAAAGGCTGTTATTCAGATTTGTCTTTGTAGCCCTTGTTTGTGCAAGATTTCCTCCAATGGTGTTTTGAAGCCCCACCACTGTGTAGGATCCATCACCTTAGCCTATGCAACTGTACTGATTTTTTGGAGAAAATACAGTGACTGGAGACATACAGCACTCATGCACTCTGACACAGACCCAAATAGCCTTGTGACAGAAACCCTTGTGAGGAAAAAAAAACTCTCAAGAGCAATAAAAATTACCATGTCTGTCTGCAGAGAACATGCAGTAGCTCCCTGCTGCCCACAGACATTGCGTTCCCCGCCCTGTTTACCTACAACCACAGGAGCAGACAGTCCTCTCCAAGGAACTAGATAAGGCAGAGCCCAGGAGAGCCTGCTGGCTCTCCAGCCTGATTTACAACCTGAGCAAGGCTCCGCTCTCATAACCATTTACTGGTAAACACAGGAATGACCAAGCTGTGCTAAACCAAACTGGTTGCCCTCCTCCCGTGGCACAGGAACAGTGCCTTGCCTCATTTATGGAAAGAGCACTGTTTTGATGGCAGGCAGGCTCTTGGTTTTGCTACCACAGAGTAAATAAGCCTGGGGAGGGAGAGGTGGGAAGACATTCCTTCTTTCTAATAAGGGAGGAATCAGCCCTATTGTGTAAAGCCTACCCTAGGCTACTTAAAAGAGAAGTCTGAGGAACATGTGGTTTCTTGCCTTCAGGAAGGGCTAGCTTGCACCTTGCAGAAAGACTTGGATTTTTTTAATGGGTTTGCCAGAATTTCTCTGCTCCCTCATCTCCACTGTCCTCACTCAACTACAAGCTGGATGTTTCTCTGCAAAGCCCACTACACCCAAGCACTGCTCCACAAGGTCTTTCTCTTTCTCAGTAAAAGGAATGAAGAAATAGTACTGTCTAGATAAGAGATCAGCTCCTCACAGAGGGAGGGGCAGCGAGGCCTTTTTGGATTATATTAAATCCTAGGGATAAAAGGGCTATGACTGAGTCAGGGACATCTGATTGTTGAGATACCAGTACCTCTCTCGGAATGCCTCTCTCCAAAACAGAATTAATGGAAGTAGTCCTCCTTGGAACAAGCCACTCCATGTTTTGGGCACAGACAGGAGAACCTGGAGAGGCTCACGTTGCTGATGAGCTCAGTGATGGAAGCAGATCCATGCACCAGAACCTTGGATCTCCCACCATGCATCCACAGACAGCCCCACCTCCCACCTTTCCAGCCCCTGGCTGGAAAACCAGAGGATGGAGCCTGGCAGCAATGGCCACCTGCCAGCACTCAATGAAGACACCAGGAATACAGAGGACCTGCAGGGGACATGTCCACAAACCAGAGGACCTCTGACTCATGAAGCATACAGGTCTCACATGGTCTTATGATGGACATAAGCCCACAGACCCATTTCAGCATGGCCATGAAAGTAGATTAGGGAAGAGCAACCATTAGGCAGCTGACTCCCAGTACTGACAGCTCCAGATCTGAGCCATCTCGAGCTTTTCCAACTGTAACTAAAGGTCACACCTATAAACATCAGAGTGATTAGCCAGTTTTGGACAACCAGAGAGGAGGCACAGGAACCTCAACACCAGTTGGAAATCTGTCCTGAATCTCAGCAGACCCAGACCAAAGACCACAGGGGTTTTCCCTATCCCTGCTACGTGACCAATTCCTGATTCCTGCTCAGATTGAGAAATCCCATCATTCACAATACACTTGCAAGGTGATTCAGCAAGAGTCATCCTTTCTGTCCTCTGGGCTCTTCCACACCATGCCAGATAAAGCCTAAGCACTTTCCCTTACTGAAGGGAATTTGCTCCATTACTAGGAGAGCACTTGTAACTGTGCAGGGAAAACCACTAACCAGACCTATTTTCACACTCATCAGGTAGTTTAAAGTCTAAATACCTCCCACCCCGTTTGGCTGAATGGTTTTAGTGGATAATGCCATTATATGGTCTGCATTACGCACTGCAGACCCCTCCGTATCTGGGCAACACAGTTCTTAAAATAGCAATCAGCTAACGCTGCAACTTACCTTTTTTATTTGATCCTCTTTTAGCTTTGTGAAATGGAAAGCTAGCAAGTGGACAGCAAACATTTTCTTGAAGCAGATGGATGAGTCAGTTAGTAGTGACAGAGCTGCTGTGAATAACTCCAAGGTGACAGATCTTTATTCACGAAACTGGAGCTACAGAAACTTCAGCAGAGGCATTTCCCCCCTTGTGGAATAGCAGAGTTCCTGGGAAATTGAGTCCAGAAATAAATCCATCCAGTGCAATCAGGTCAGTGATTAAACTTCTGCCTCTTTGTATCACACCCCCCATCAACCCCAAGTCCCTCCCTCCCCAGCTACACTCTTCATTGTGCCAGAGCAGGCACCTGGAGAGCTGCCAAGCTGAAGGGGAGAAAAATCGATTTTGTTACTGCCCCACTTGGGAATTGTTACCACTTCTCAATGCAGTTGCTACGCAGCCTGCCCTGCTTCATTCCAGGGGCTGACAGGCTCCCACCACTGCCGCCCGCTGCCGGGAATCTGGAAAGTTGAACGGTTTTAGGAGACTTCTTCCCTCTGCTCAGCACTCCCACTCGTGAGACAAGCTCTTCTGCATGAATTAACTTCACTCTAGCTCTGCACAGTGCACCCTTATCTGCAGCTTTGTACCAATTAAGCTTCGGCTGTGTAAAGAGCAGACACACAGACCCCTGCCCCCAGCTGGAATGCCTCTTGTGCAATTCCCAGCAGAGAGGTTTTGGACTGATTCTTCTCCCTTCTCCCATAGCTCCAGACCAGTGAAGATCCTCAGTACTGCAAAACCTGGGGAGAGGACAGATTTACCTGGCAGGCAGCAGTGTAGGTATCAAGACTGTCCCACTGGAAGAATGCCTTTAACTGGCAGCACAGAGCACCTACAGCAAGAGCAGCTTCCTTACACCATCAGATTCTGACACAGCCTTTAACCAGCACTCTCAAATTCATTCTGAATACACCAGTGTTTCCAGGATTTTGTCACTGTATCAAGTGATATGGACTACGAAAACATCACCCCAAGAAAACTCGGTGAAATGCTGACACAAAGGAGAGGAAGAAAAAAAAAAAAGGCATTTTCATGGCGTAATTAGAGGCTCACTCTCAAACTACACCTACACACAATGTGTTTCCCCCCAGTTACTGTTCAGCTGAACTGAGCACAGTTACTGCAGACAATTGTCACCCTAAATTCTGCAGAAGAAGGTAACAATTAAAAATTATTTTGATAGATTAGAAAAACAGCAGGGGGAGAAGAGGAAAGGGGGAGGGGAGTATCAAGTAATGTGAAGAAACACAAAGAAGTACTGAGCAGTAGGAATTGTCTAGAGATCCAGGGAAGGGCAGAGGCAGCCAGTCAGTAGAAAGGATGTCTGGCTACATCAGTTCATAGCCTAGAGTGGACCCAACCATCTCATGCTATTGTAAAAAGAAAAAAAGTAGAACTGATCATGGTGGGCTGTATCCTCCTCTATAGGAGGATAATCCAGAGGCACACAAACCAGCACTCAGCTCCATACTCAGCACCAGTCTTGCAAAGAGGACTCTGCCCAGTCCTGTCAGCTATGGCACGTCAAGAAAGCAGGGATCAGGAGGAGTTAGCTCTGCTGAACATCAGGAGCAGTCACAGGTCACATATTTTCAGCTTCTGATCATGAGGAAAGACTGAAAGAGCTGAGGGAGGGGAACTCCCTCTGCAGAGACAAATCATACAGAACCTCTGCTAGGAAAGGTATTTTTCTTTTTTTCTCCTCCTGCCTTGCATCAGGGATGAGCTCTGGACACTGGGAGATCCTGCCAGCTCTATTTATTTTCCATTATTCTAGAACAAGAGTGAAGCAGACAGAGTGGCTGAGCAGTCCATAAATAGGGCTTGTTCTAAAATTAGGCCTTTGATCTTTGAGAGAAAGAGAGAAAAGAAAGAAGAAAATAAGCCACACTACCAGCCAGAAAGCACGGTTCACTTCTCCTCTATTCATCTTTTAATAACTGCTGGCTCGTTAAGTCAGACACTGACTCCCAAAGGGACTGTCTCTCTCCTCATTGTTTACCCATGCCATCCGAGTCACAACCCCTCTGGCCAGCAAAATTGAAAACATCACCTTTCAAGCTCCATCCCACTTTGATCCAGAGCTCATTGTGTCTGTAACACAGTAGATTTATTTTTCGTTCTCTCTTTTCTTTCTTTCTCTGATGGACACCACTGGAAAATGGTCTCAAAGATCTAAATGTTCCTAAACTGGCAGCAGGCTCTGTGAAATACCTGACATGTAAGAATCACTGTGTAACCTGTTCACTCACCCCTGGTGCATCCCAGCTTCCGGCAGGCTGCTGTGCAAGAGAAGACAAGACATGATCTCATTTCCACACAGACAGAAGTTCAATGTACCAAGGGCCCAACACCCAAAAGTGTCACAGCCATTTTGTACATATCCTGGCCAGGACAGGGGAACTAGTCCAGGCCCCAGTGAACAGATCAGCTCCAACTGCACGCAGCCTAGAAGGTTGAGGAGATGTTGTTTTTCCCTTTTGTTAGACCTGCACCAATAAAAGTTATTCACAAACCTTCCCCCTCCCTGCATTGCAAGGGCCAACAAGACTTTAAAATTGTAATGCCTCCCTCTGTACTTTCTTCTCCTGCAGTTCTGCCTCCAAACCCCATCTCATGGCACAATGGAGAATCCTGAAGAGTCTGGTGCTCATCTGCCTCCCACAGCCTTGCAATCAAAGGCCTGCAGAGAAAAGGAGCTCATAGCTAGAATGGGGAAACTCACAAAAAAGTCTTAAGTACATCAGCAAAACATGCCCTTGTTACCTCCAGAAAGAGGTACTGTATCAATAAGCATTTTACTGCAACATAAACTCATCTATCTTTGGTGAGGTATCAAAGGCAGTAGCAATGCTGGCTGCTAAATTTGATATCCAGGTTAACAAGGAGACAGTGGACAAGGCTACTAGCACATCATCAGGGGAAATCCTTCTTTGTTATAGTTTATGATTCCAAAACCAACCCCTAGAACACACTCCCCCTGCCCTGCAGTAGCAGCAGGCTCATCCCCCATTATACTCCCAAAGGTTCATCAAAGCTCAGGAGAGAAAGGGGTCTCCATATTCATTCTTCCTGCATGCACCACCCCTAGTGCAACATCAGGACATAAAGTAAGGCAGAACACCCGAGGGGACTGACAGGAAAAATCGGAATAGAGATGGAAACAGCACTGACAGAACAGAGCATACTGGGCTTAAAAGACAAAAGGATTTTACCAAGCAGTGCTGTTACAATCAGCATTTGAAGGACAGCAAATAAACAATTAATGAATAAAGTTCCAAACATCTCTAATTTTGATGTCTGAAATTAATCTGGAAATCTGAACACCTGAAATAGTTTTGCAAATGGGATTCCCAGATCAAGAGAACAGTGCTGTTGCTTAAAAATAAAGCTTCAGCAGAGCCCCACGAGGCAGGTTAAAAATGGGTAGTTGCAGTAAGTGCACCACAGCAGTCCAGATTGTACCAATTTGGCAGCCATTCTAATGGGAGTCAATGACAGCCACACCATTAGCTCAGAAGAAAAGAAAACTTCCATAAAGTCAGCCTGGAAACGCCTGAATAAACTTCAGAGCTTCTGAAACAGTTACTATGGAGTCACTATGGAAACAAGCAGTGAGTTAAACAAAGTGCTAATCTCAGCAAAACTCAAAAAAGAATGCCTATAGTCGTTTAGCTTCTTTATTGCAAGGCTTGGTGCTGAAACACAAGGCTGGCTTACACCCTGAAGTCCCAGACACTCTTTCCTTGCTCAAAATATACACTAGCACTCAGCTTACTGTATGATTGAAGGACAAATTCAGCCTAACAGAAGCAAAGCACAATACCAGTGTGGGTCTCTCACAAGCCAACCTCACACATTGGGCAGAGAAAACGACAGCCAAGGTGGTTTCAAACAGTGGTTTGCACATCCACCCTGGATCTGGGGGAAGTGCAGTCCCAGGGGTAAGTGGGACAACGCATGTAGTCAAAACGTGCCTCAGGCTTCCCTTCCAGTGAGTGCCAAGCAACGAGGAGGCAACTGATACCACTCCATCACACAATGCACATCACACAAGCTGTGTGAGAGTAGCAAATACAACACATTTGTAAGGGTTAATGCAAGCTTGCGTTCTGTGCAAGTGGTGCTGCTGTTCAGCAGGACTCTGGGAAAGCAAAGCTGAACTACTCATCTATAGAGCAGAAAATCCACAACTCTCACATGGCCACTGCCACACACATAGAACTGCTTGGTTTTTCTTGAGGGAGGAAAAAAAGATGTAGCAGGGGAAGGACCTAAAACTTTCTCTTCCCACCAGTACTCTACTGAAAGCAGCAGGAGATCATGTGGGCTAGAAACATTTACGCACTGCTTGCTTTTTAGTAAACGACGAGGAAAGAGCACATGGACTACACTGAAAACAGCTGAAAAAACATTTTCCAAACTGCTGCAGATTTCTTTCTGAACAGCAGCATAAAAGACTGTTACCAGGAGAAAGAAAAGGGGATTCAGAGCAAACTTTCAGCCTGCAGAGAAACACATTTGATCACTTCAGAAAGTCAGGTATTTGACAATGAAACTCAGCCTGGATCTTAAAGGCTTCCCAACACTGACACAAGCAGGACCTGTGCACTTGTACACAGCTAACCCCAGATACGTGGCCAGTGTAGCATTATTCTCCTCGGGCAGCCCAGCAACATGTGCAAGTGCTGAAACCCATTTCTGTAAATACAAAGCAGTTTCAGCATCTGATTCTTTCCACTCTCCAGTATCCATACTGGGAGCTCAAGAGCACACCTTAAAGCTGCTCGCACGAAAACCAAATCACACAGCATCATAATTACTCCTCAGATTACAGAACTGAAATTCACTCCAAAATTCTTGTGGCCAGAATCCCATCACTCCTGACATATTACCACAAATGCTTTTAACCTCTTTACACGTTTTCACAGGACATAATGGTTAGAGGCACATGAATCCTATCGCCATTCTGAGCCAATTTTGTTCCAGGCTGTTCATCACTTGTTTGTGGTCTGTTAAACTCTGCCCTTTGGGAAGGGGTGGAATGAGTAGCTAATTCATTACTAGTGAAATTTCTGACATTTATTGATGATGAGAGGATATCTTGCAAGAAGACACCAAGTTCAAATTTTCACATAGCAGCAGATCATACACTGATGCTGAACACCATGATTAAAAGAGTGTACAGCTGAGTGGTTAAAACAAACTTATGGCCTCTGAGCTTTTAAGAGTCCAGTTCTCTGAGTGCTTCACATTACTGGTCACAGGAGAAGGAAAAGCATCAAGGAGCTCCAGCAGTGTAAACATGAAATGCCAAAGAAGTTATTAAAATAGTATTTTATTTTATGAATAAAAACTAAACAGAATTAGGGCATGGTTCTATTTTCTCTTTTTTCCCGATGCCTTTGAACTATGCTGATCATCTCTTTTTGAACCAAAGCCATATCTACCATTCCTGTGCTGATCCTGCCACTCACTCTCCAGCTGTCTCAGCATTTCCTGTGTCAGAAGTCCCTCCCGCAGCAATCTGTTGGCAAGAGATCCACGTCCATAGCTTTTCAGATCCTCCTGCCTGCCACCAAGCCGAGAGGGTCTCAAGTTCTTCGTTCTTCTCAGCCCTGCAGCCTCCACTGCAATGGACAGCGCCTCTGTGGAGGCTGCACCGTGACGGTCTGACACCACCCTGGCGTCCCTCTGAGTCCTTGAGAGAGGGAAGTCTTCTGACACGGCTTCAGCTGTGCCAGGAGCAGCTGCAGACTGGGAAGCTCGGATCAGCTTTGTGATGTTGCAGACACCGATTTGTATAATGTCATCTAGTTTTTTCTGGATATCCCTTACAAGGACAGCGTCAGGGAACATATCCATGAAGCGGTAACTGAAGAGAGGCAAAAGAACACACATTTAAACCTTCTCACTGGGACAAAAATGGGATAGGTACTAAGTAAAAAGAATATTCATTACATGTTGCATGGGAATACATATTTTAATTTGCATTTCAGCTGCTCCAGTCCTTGTTTCTACCTTTCTCCTCCTGTCAGTCACAAACTGCTGTCTGCAGAACTCACTCCCTCAACATTGTATTTGTCAAGATCCTCTAAAAGGCCAAAGGAGCCCATCCTGCACCACATACACATGGGCCTGAAGACACTGCACTTCTAGGACTGTAAGTCATAAATAATAGGAAAAAATAAACAGTCTTCAAGCACAAAGACAGTACCTTAACCACAGATAGAGGTCAAAAACATCATGCACAGCTTCAAGGTGTACAAGTTCCTTGATGTTTTTTGGAGCAGCTAAGGGCCACTTGGTGTGCCGGCAGAGCCAGTCGAACGTCAGAGGTTCATTTCTACTGAACTGTCGTGCAAACTGAAAAACAAGCAGATTCAGTCAAGTCCTCAGTCAGGAAAGAAGAAATCCCCAAAAGAGTTAAATTCCCCAGAGTCTGTATACACAGAATACTCCATAAAACTCCTGCTTTGTTTTACACAACCCAAATGCCACACATTCTTTTACTTCATTACTCAACACAAGAGTCACCTCTCCTTTCCAGGGCCTCATTAACACAATTTGTCCATGGGCCATGCACACAGTTAAGCAACAAAAGCACAGAGCTATCCAGAAAAGCGTAACACTGAAGGCATTTGATTGCATCTAGCAAAGCAGATGGACTTTGTGTCTTTTTTAATCCTCCTCCTATTTGGTTAATTATCTTGTTTCAGGGTTGCCAGAGTTTAGAATATTAAATGTATTCCCTGGTTTAGGAAACACGCTACCCACAAACCAAACAGATTAATCTGCACTAGAAACCCACTCTTCTGAAACCCAGCTACCTCAGCGCTTCAACTAACTGAAAAACAAGTCAAGTAAGATTTAAATCTAAAATTTTCAAGAGTATTGATGACTTGGAATAAGTGCTTCCTATCTGGCTAATACTAAAGTGGATTTTTTTCACCAAGGAATGGGGCTTAAATGCACACAAGCATTCACAAAAGCCTACCTCCTTCTAACATTACATTATGCCCCTCTGCACCTTCACTACTTGGAATCCAAAAGCTCAGCATTTTCCTAATGAAGCACTTTTTTCAACTCTTTAATCACTCACTCATTTTTTTAAGATTATTAGCAGGGTTCTAATATTTGTGACATGAGGGCACCACATCAGTTTCGTTTTTATACTATTTCATTTTTAAAGTTTAATGAAGTCTTTAAAAAGGGAACAATGGCAATACTGTCTAAAAAAGCAACAGTCCCAAGTGACATTATTATTAAATCTGCAAAACCAAAAAATCAGCTGACTACAAATTCCTCAAAATAATGACTCCTGGGGCACAGCAAAAAACAATTCATCCAGGCCTGAAAAGTAAAGCGACATAATTCTGAGAGCAACTTACAGCTCTGCGTTTTCTGAGGTTTAAATTCTGTGTTACTGTAATATAGTATCAGCAATCACCCTTAATCCTACATTCTCTTCTTCTCTTGGCAAGCTAACAGCTCGAAGGAGCAGTCACTTGGTTTTTAATGACTGCTTTTAGGAACATGGTAGTGCAAAGCTTAACAGTGCACAAGTGACTAGGGAACACAAACTCATCCCTCCCAGTTCAGAGCTGACAGACAAGGACGAGCAGTAGGATTTTCAGAGGCAAACAGCAGAGAAGCTATTCAAACTTTAACTTCCATCATGAGAACCAGTTCTCAGAAGTTAAAAGCCTTGGCCAATAAAAACAGTGAAGAATTCAATACACGTCCAGCTATTTTATATCTCTTATACTACCTGTAAGCACTCTCAAATTATCTGACAGCAAAGCCCACAACAAATACAGCAGCTAGATACAGTCCCAGTGCACCAAAACCCTCTTGGTCCAACATAAACACATTTCTTGAGGGAAAAAATAGCTGACCTTCAACAAAGTGGTACACACAAAAGGCTCTTTTCTGTTCAAGGGTGCAGTGCAAAAGACGTATCGTGATCGCAGATTGAGTGGAATGTGCTGAATCATATCTGCTAGAAATTTAAAGTCATCAATGTTGCAGACAAAGTACATCCCATCGACTTGTGAGAGGCTCACAAAAATATCCTGTGAAAACAAAACCAAATGTAACAATGTTATTACAGGAGAGGGTTGTTAAACTTTGTCTTATCAGACCAAAAAATTATTTAGAGTTTGAAAGACTAGTTATACTGAAAGAATGATTAAAAATCATCAAATTTGATGACAGTAATAATAAAGTGGGCAAGGGAGTTCCCCATGCTCTTTTAGCAGAATTTGCATTAAATTCTCCAACGCAGGATCAAAGACATAACACACTACACTTGATTTAGTCAGTCTCCTAAATAAAAAAGTTCTGGAAGGGTATGTTTTAGTTACAAAGAACACCATCACAGGAACCAGTTGCCACTATGTTTAGAAATTTCTCCAGGTTTGTCACTTAGCATGACCCAAAAAGCTAACTTTACAGCATACAACTCAATAATTGAGGTATTTTTAGCTCAATGTCAGGATCAGATATATTTTAGGAAGAAAGAAAACACAAGCTAAATACAGTATTCCAACAGAGGAGTTCAAAGAAAACATGAGACATACAAGGTCTGGAGAAATGGAAGATGCAGTGCACCCTGCAGGGGGAATTTTATGGACCCCCCAAAATTATTTCTCTAATGCAAATCTTTGAAAGATTTTTAAAAAACATCTTTAAAGAAACTATGAGCTTTTAAATTAAATATGTGACTGAATATTTAAGAGATCAAAAACAACACAAGGTTTTTATCTTAACACTACTATGCTAGCCCAGAAAATGTTAATTTAAAAATTTTAAAGATGTGTTGTTACCCTACCAGACTAACTCTTCCAGGAGGTTTCCAGGTATGATCGTTTTTTTCAAGGTTAGAAATATACATTTTGCTACATAACAGCAGATCAGCAGGAACAATAATGCACATTTAAAACAATGAAAGCTGCCAAGGATTTCTCAGATTTACTAAAAGTTGTGATCATGTTTTTTCAATACAGTATTGGAATCTTAATTTCTATTTTTTAAATGTTTTTGTACATCCAAACGAACTAGTATCTATCTAAAAAGGAGATCAAGTCAATCCCACAAAATCAGTTTTCTAAAAGTTCCACACTGTTTTACCACAAAATCCACAGAAACAGGAAAAAACCAATCAGGTAGCTTTCAGCTATGTGGAAATCTGACATGAACAGTTTTCTAGGAATTTTCAAATAATTTAGATAAATTTAGATCTCTAGTATCTTCAGCCTCAGAACTAGATGTCTACATTTAAAATGCAGAAAAGCTGGAATGAAAAAGCCGCTGCACACTTTTAAACCCATGTAAAAATGACTGACACATTTCAAAGCTTCCAAGTTTAGCATGGAGAAGTTAAACATCCTAAACCTATCTGCAGTCACTTGTGTGGTAGAGAGAAGAATCCAATAGATAAAAAAATACACACAAGGCTGTCAGGTCTCCCAAGGGCAGGTTTGTACAAAGCAATGACTATTAGTGATACTTCATTTTTAAAGCAAAAGCTAATATTTTGATCATTCTTACAATTAAGTTGGATAGAGTGGCATCAGGAAGATGATAAGCGAACATTTCTATCTGCTCAGGAGTAGGATGTAGGCCAGCTGCCTAAATGGAAAATAAAGAAAAAATCTACCATTAATTTTCAATATTGTTTTAAAATTTAATGTACCAGAAACAACATATTGAAAGGCAAAATGCAAGAAACCAAAGCACCCTGCAGGCTCCAGTTTATTTAGCACACTTAGCTGAAAGTTAAGAACTTTTGTGTTTGAGCTTTTAATTCTTAAAAGAACAGACTGAATATAAAAGCAACACAGCAAGTCTCCAAACAGGATATATATCCAAAGTCACTCTGGCACAACACACCTCATTTTATTACTAAATTGCAAACAGACAGAAGGCAAAATAACATGGGATCAGAGTATCATACGCCAGCCCCAGAGCACAGCTGTATAAACTGGGTACGGAGGTTCTCACCTGGACAGGGGGCACAGCCTCGCTCAGAATCTCCTTCAGCTGCGCGAGGTCATCGCGGTGCATGGTGGTGACCTCTCCCTGTTTGAAGGAGGAGCCGAAACGCCCAGCCCTGCCTGCGATCTGCAGAGCCTGCGAGGTGGTAATGGAGTCTATTTCCTTCTCTCCCTTCTCATTGACAGTCGGCTTTACTATGGAGTTAAAAATTATTCTTCTTATACACCTGAAATATTTCAACAAAAACAAAGAGGAATCCTTTTTTGCTAATTACTTCCAATATGAAGAATTAAAGCTTTTACTTTTTTACATGCTTTTTTCCTCCTCTATAAATTAGGGTATCACATATACTACTTACAGACACAGCATATTCTAAAGGGCAGGAGAAGGCTACTGGCTAGTTGCAGGAGGACCATCATCCCTGCACACATCAATCATGTCCTAACCGCCTCCCAATCCATTCACCACCACCTGCCTCAGCAGTTTGTAGTGACGTGATTGCATGTCCTTCACCAATTAAATACATCTGACACTGGCCTGAACTTGCTCTGTATTTCAGAAATGCAAGAGAACAGTAACTCTGACAACCCAGCCCTTATGACAGTTGATCCAGCAGGCCCTGTCATCCACAGCCAAATATCACACTGAATTAGGGCCAGGGAGCCATTTAGTTCTTGGAACCAGTTTTAAAAATAAAGCTTAGTTCTGCTTAACCAAATTGATCGCTACTTCAAAATTGAAATGTATGTACTGTGTACATACAGGATACAGCAGTACTGTATATCTGCTGTGTAGACACAGCAGATATTTAGATGAGTTAATCAGACTGGGAAGATAAAAAGCAAGGAAATTAATGTGGGTATCATATCCAAAGGAAAATAAAAGTACTGCAACCTGCTGCAAGTACTTACAAATTGAGTCCCATTCCAATTGCATCTGTAGCAACTAAAATTTTGCATGGATCATCAGGATCATTGAATTTCTTTGCCTGTTCAAGCTTTGTTCCTAAAACAAAATGACAGAACACTTCACATAGCAAACTTCATACAAAATAAAGACAATGCATCACTAAGTCCGATGCCATTATAATAGACTGAAGAAAAAGATAAATAAATTGGTATTTGATTGGTACTTGGCTGCAGATGAGGGAAGAGGGCAGGAGAGATTTAAATCATTCCCAGAGCTGTGGATAGACTTCCTTTAATTATATCTATCTGAAGATCAAATTTAAGTACATAATAAAGGTCTAATCCCAAGATTAAAACACCAGTCAATGAAAGCTGATTACTTTCTCTAGCTATATAGAGAAGCAAAACTAGGAAACTTGCACTGCTTTATTTTAAAATAAAGAAAGCAGAAAAATAAATAAAGGACAAGGGGGTTTTCTCCTAAGAAGAACAGCAAGAAACAGAACAGCCCTTAACAAGAAAAGCAAGAGTGCTTTACCTGGTGGCAGACTGCCATATATGACAGCACATTCTAATCCTCTGGCTTCAATCTGCCGGCTGACAGAGTAAATGTCATTTTTACTGAAACAGACAATGCAGTCCCCAGGACGGAGGTTATCCAAGGACTCCAAGGCATAATCCAGCACAGTCAGAGGAGTCAGTCTCTCGTAGTTTCGGACCTACAATTAAAGTTGTCAAAAAGGGTATCTTTTTTAAAACACTCAAATTATGTCATATCAAGACTAACCAGCAACGCATCCTGTCAAGTCAGCAAACTTGAGAGCACTGTGCCTTCCTGGAAGATCAGAGCTGTAAAAGTCCATAAGCAGCTGTACCAGCTGCAGCATCCCCTAAAGGGAACTCATCAAACCACTTATGTTCTTTCAGAAAAACAGTACCACTATTTAAAAAGGAAAGGAAAGAACTTTGCAACATCTTTGCTCTACAGAAATTGAGAAACATTTTAACAAGACTTCCTGCAGGACAACTTTGAGCAGTGATACCCCCAAACAGACCCTACATTTTTTTCCTGTTTTACAGCAAAGAGAACTTGACATTCTGTTCATAGCGTCTCAGAATTACTTACTTCAACTTCCTCCCCTGTAGTGTACATGAGCTCTGTCACCAAGTCAATAGCAGCAGGTTCTCCACAAACATGGATTTCTTCTGCACAGAGGCCTGAACAAAGTCCAGTGAAATAAAAAGCAAAATGTTACTTGTTTATATACAACAGTAGCTTTAGCTGGCTCCTAAGGTATCAAAAAATCATATTTTGGTTGCTAAACACAATGAAGACTTTATTTCACCTCCTTCAAGGACCCAAACCTGCACGTAAAGCCTCTCCCACAATACACTGTTTCCCTAGAGCTAGTCTTGATCTCTTACCAGCAGGTGATATTGACAATTCATTAGTGTGATAATCAGAGCAGCCAATACCTCACTGCACCCTCTCGACCAAAACAAGAGGTACCCTCAGCCACTGAACAAATGGAGCAAAGCTTTGAGGATGTTTTACTTACTACTCATGTTTTACTAACTCCCAAACCACAGCAGAACTGAGGAGTTTTGTTTTCTGCATGAATTCACCTCTAATTCAGTCACAACAGGAAAGGGAAAAACAGGAAGTAAAGGAAGTGTGACAAATCTGCTTAACTTAGAATCAAAAGCAACGAAAGGAAGGGTCAAGAGGGAATCAGATTCCAAACTTCTGCTCCGAATACGAGGAAAAACATTTCAAAAATTCCTATTATCAAATAAGCATTCTTGTAAGAACATAACAGATTGATGCAGCTCTATAAATGAGCCATTTGAAATTAACACTATAAAATATTTAAAGTTACCATTATTTAACACAATCTCTACAAAGGTAGTCTCTTGAAAACTGGTGTTGTTTTAATTGAACAGAAAAGCATACTTGGAAATAGTCAATGTAAAAGGACACACAATGTAGTAAAAGGACAGCACAATGTAGTAAAGACTCCCTATTATCCAAGGAAGGAAAAATAAAAGAGGCGTTTGAATTTTAATTTTAAATTTTTAAAAATTTAATTTTAAATTTTTAAAGAAATGTAAAAACCCATTTGTTAAGCAAAACACGACAGGTAGCTTCCTGTCATGCAGAAAAATCCTTTGAGGCAGAGTATCTCTCTAACTTGCTGTGAGAAGACATGAAAAACAAATACTTTTATTTTGTATCACATAACCACTAAATGGCTACACCAACTGCTAATCTTGAATTTCATGTGCCATTAAGCTAATTCATTGCCAACACAACCAAGCTTACCTAGAAGAGCTCTTGTCCAAGCCCAGCCTCTGGCAGGATCTCTGATCATCTGAATTTCATCAATCACAGCAACTTCATCTTAAAACAAAAAAAGAAAATATGATGCACCAAGGAAGAGCATCTAGAACAGTAGTACAAGACATGAAGGAACTGAAGGAACTCACAGGTTTCCTAAAGAAGGTTGCTCAAACAAAGCTAATTCTCTATCACCAAAAAGCTGTTCTGAGATGATCCAGGTTTCTTGAACTGCTCTATCATAGTTCAGGAATTGTTCAAATAAGAGTGAAAAAGAAGAGCTCAGCTACGAGTCCAAGGAATAACACCCACACGCAAGGATACCACAGATAGGACAAAAACAATTCTGTGTACTTACAAGGTGTATTAGTGCTGCACATTTCAATGGTACAAGCAACATGAGGAGCATGTCTGGAGTCTTCATTGGCAAACACACGTTCTTCTCCTGTCACCAGGTCACAGGGCACATTCTAAAGGCATCCAGAAATCTCAGGGTAAGTTTCTTGAACATGAAAGAATCCCCTTTCCAAAGAGGACAAAAACAGTTTCTTAACAGTAGTTTCTAGGACAGTGTAAAAGAAGCAATCCAGGAAACAACTACTCAACCTTGAGAGACTTGTGCCTTTTATTTAAGTCCTATCAGAGTGGAGGTTTAATGAAGAGGTGGTATCTGTAATTAGATGCCTTCCCCTACTCCTGCAGGAGGTTACATCTTCCCCCGAGCATTTCAAAGATGTCACATCTACCACAAAAGAACTGTTAGAAGAGTACAAGGGGCTCATAAAGCAAGGCCCAGCAGTGAAGGGGCCTTGCAAGCTCCAGACAGCTCCAGCTCTTTTGGCAATTGTCCTGCTGCCAGCCTCACCTGCTGCTTTATATTCACACAGCAAGAGCTCATGAGGATCAGCTGTGAGAGACAGCTCTGGCCTCAGGATCAGCTGAGGCCACCACCCTGCCAGCCCTACCCTCCTTGGTGTTCATGGCTGCTCCATCCATACCTACTGCCACCTGCAGAGCCCAGCTGGAAGCCCTGTTCAAGCCCCAAGGGCCTAAACATGATCCAGGAGCCAACCACTGAAAAGCTGTCACACACACTAACTAAACACATGGGAAAAAAAGATTAGCAATTCCTAGCAAGGAACATCACTGCATGGTACCCACTGTCACTCTGTGAATACACGTGGTCCATTACAGCTATCTCCTAGGATAAAACAATCTTTCTGATGTGTTGCTTGGACAGATACCAGGAGTTACAAATTCTACATTAAAAAAGAGAAATCACATCATCACTACTGTACACACACACTGTGCTGTGTTAACATGTGATATGTGGCTGTAGTGCTTCAGAGCTAGTCTGGTTCTCTGCAGCTGGAAACACACTGGTGAGGAGCCTTCAAAAATATGCCAGAAGCAATACACAGCACTAATGAGAATTTCTTCTAGGGATCTGATATACAGCACTGAATACACATCTGAATCTGCAGAATTTTTCAAGGACAGTGAGGGGAAATATATTTATACATTTGCAGAAGGTTGAGGGGAGTTAAGCAAGGGTAACTTTTTGTGTACAAGCTGTAATAAAGGTCATGGGCAAAAGAAGGCATGGTCCCTATGCTTAAAAAGGTAATAGTAGAACCTGGCTAAGCCAGGGAGCAACAAGTTCCAGAAGAACAGAGGCAGGTTACAGGGATGACTGCACAGGACGTGCTCTGGGGACAGCACTGTTCCACTTGGGGAAATGATGTTCCATTCTGCTCCTAAAGCAGAAATGCACAACTGATTTCACATGAGCTGACTCCACTGCAAAGCAAAGGCACAGGGCTCCAGGGACCACCTGGGGCCACTACAGAACTTTACAGACATGCACTCATGAGACTGTTCCAGTTCTAAGGATGTTGGTAAGTAATATGACATACTGACAGCATCATTACTCTTTTGGAAGATCTCATGAGCCAGAAGTTTTAGTGGACCACAGTATATTCCAGATTTGGCTGACAAAAATCTCTGGATAGCATGGTAAGTTTTTCCACTGTTTGTAGGACCAGCATGGAATATTATCTTTCTCTGAATAGCCCTGGCATCTGGATACCTAAAGCAAAGACAGAAAAAAGCAGATCTGTTGAACATTTCTCTGGATACTGATTCAGGAAAAACTGGAAATTAGCTTAAGCATTTATTTATTAATAACTTTAATAAATGTGTGTTGAAAGCAGAAATATCAAGTACTTAGAGACAGTACAAAGAAGTTACTGTGTCTTACACACTGATGTTCTGAGTCACATAATGCTTTCAAAGATTCAGAGTGAAATACACACATTGTGTTCAAAAATATTTCTTATTATTTCTGCAATTCTTTCTCCTTGAGCTTATCAATATTTTAATATTTGATGTGCTACCTCCCAAACACATTGTCAGAAAACATTTTCCTGGAAAAACCACACCAACTCAGTGACTTTCATAGCTGATATAATCTTATTTTCTTTTTAATTCATTGTGATGTATCTTGTAAAAAATACAAGAGTTCCTGACACAAATTACTGCAAAAAGCAGAGAAAAGCACAGAAAACGTAGCATAATTACACTGAAGTCCACAGCCTATGGAAGTCTATGAGACTAAGAAAGCAGTGCAGCCACTGCAGCACTGACCAGTTGGGCGGCAGCCTCAGGTCGCTGATCTTGCGCAGATCATCCATGCAGTCCAGCATTGGGAAGATCTGCTTGGCGTGCCTCAGGAAAAATGGAAACAGATCATCCACGTGACCTAAAAGAACAAATCCTTTTCAGAAAGTTTCTGTGCTTGTCTGAGTGCCTACATTATTCATTATAAACTTTGAAAAAGTCTTTTCTGTTACTTCCACCCCACACTTATGTAATGCTTTCAACTCCTGGCTCTCTACAAAGTTCAGTAATTACCTCAGTGGCAGAAAGGGAAACTAACACAAGTACATGGACTCATTTAGCAACAGAATACAAACACAATAATATGAAAAAGTGCATGTCATTTCAGTATATTCCCTCTGCTCAGCCTACTCGCCTACAGAACTTCTAAGTAAAAAATGAGAAACTGTGGAAAAGCTGGATGAGAAATAGCTTTTCTGTCCTAAGAAGATTTTAGCCCCTTCCTCCTAAATTCAGAGGGGAGGGGAGGGGGGGAGGGGTCTTTTAAAGCGCTTTTATGAATTAACAGAGAAAAACAAATTTGCAGCTTCTCCAAGCTACTGAGACTCAGAATGCTGGCTCCAGATTCTAAAATCAACTCAGAAGAGAAATCCAGGTTCATTCTTCTGAATGTTTGCAGAGTAGACATGTGGGCCTTAAAGGTCTCATTTCAGGTCACACTCCTACTGGGCAGCTCTCTTAGAATTTCAAAGAACTGTCTTGATCTAAAGAACTGTTATTATCAAACACACAAATACAAAAAGAAAAAGGAGTGGTTTGGGGTTTGTTGGAGTGTTTTTGTTTTGTTGGGGGGGATGTTAGATTTTGGGGGAGGTTAAATTGAGAATTATTATTCAATTAATAAAAATTATTGTGGAATTTTTTTTAAACTGTAGTATATGTAATTATCATCTTTGGACATGCAAAACTCAAATTTAAAAATCTCAATACTTCTGTATATGAGTTATAAGGCATAATGCTCATCTATAATCAAATAAGATGTGGAAATGAGAAAACCCTGTGAAATATTTTATGGACAAGTAATATAATGAGAGAATTTCCTAAGATGGCCAATATTTAAAATCTACACATTTGCATTTTAAGACAAAACTAACAGCCACTGCAACCTTTAAAATCCCATCATTAAAACACACACTGTGCAGCTCAAACCTTGGAGAAAGCCGATTCTGCTGCTCTCAGTTAAGTGCTGTTAATCACAACACAGGATGCACTAAGCAGGCAAAGACACCTCTGTGAGTGCCACAGGGAAACTCAGCACTGTCACAAAGCTGCCCCTAGAGCCACCAGCTGGGAGAGAGCTCTCCAAGTGCCCCCTAGTGACTACTGGATTCTAAAGAGAGGAATAAACAACAGCACCATTTTCATTTCAGCCCTGAACAGATGCTGTAAAACCACAGGCTGCTTCTTGCTAACACTTTCACATCTTTCATTTCCACTTCAGAAGATTTAAGAACAGAACATTCCCTAGTTTGGGCACAAGTGTTTCCGATAGGGAAGTAGGGATTTTTAATCTCTCTGACAGTAGTGAATTAATTCTCAATCATATTGAACAATAATTCTCAGTAGGGGGTCCACATGTACCTACGTAAGTAAACAGGACAAAAACAAGTAAAAATGCACATTTTTTTTACAAGCATTCCAGATACTTGCCTGCACCACAGCATATATCATTGAGAATAATATGCAAGTCAGCACTCACAGAACTGGATTCCATGATATACTTCCTAAAGCTTATAAATGCCTGGTGAAAGAGGCGAGCTGCCAAAAATAATAAAAAAAAGGGAACAAAATTAACATGGCCAGGATCAGAAAACTCTACCTGTAAACACCAAAGCAGTTCATTAAAAACCTGTACCTTATTATAAGCTATTAAAAGTAAATAAAAAGGTTATTTGAACTAAGTGGCAGAGACAATGTAAAGAAGCAGTGTTGTGATAAAAAGATCACATTTAATACCATATTGGAATTAAAACAGATTTCACATTAAAGTAATATAAACTTAAAACATTTTCTTACCATCTAGTCCATTTTCAGCTCCTAGTCTTTGAATTTCTTTTCTTTTGTAGAACTTGTTTAAGTTTTTTAGGACTTCACCTGTAGAAAAAGATAACTTTTTTTTTTAGCTTCCTCAAAATTTAATCACGTTCTCCTGGCCCAAAGATCCTGGGTTATAGTCTCCTTACTCTGAAGATAGGGAATCTTTCTGTGCTGAACAGACACAAATGAACACCCCCTAAATCAAATAAAACCAATGAGTGAGACTGGGGCTGTTGTGGAGGACAACCTTCATCTGCAGCAGAGTAAGAACTGCCAAGAAGATGGTGCCAGCCATCTCCCCTGCTACTTGATAGGAAACCATGAAGGTGGGAACATGCAGCTAACAAGTCATGGAACAAACTAATTAATGCTTTGGGGTGGGGTTTGTTTGCTTTTTATCAGCGCCTATCAGGAGGTTTTAATATGAAAAGCAAATGTGCTTGAGCTACTTGGTGACAGCTTTTAATCAACACCCTGAGGTACGTTCTTCCCTCCACCCTGCTTCCAAGACAGACTCTTCAGGAAGATCAGGTAATCCAGACACAGTATTTTCTCTTTTCTCAGGTTAAATAAAAGGAAGGAAGAAAAAAACCAGAGTTTGTTCATATACATCACAAATTACTCAGCTTTCTTTGAATAAAATCTCATGAACTTATCAACAAACTCTTTCCCTCCCCTAAAAGGCAAGTTCAGTGTTGCAACATAATTCTATTTACACAAGTACATGCTGATTTTAGTTCATTAAATGTTAGTTAAATGACAGTGCAAAAAGATGTATCTCCTTTCCATCTACAGCTGATCAGAAATTCACAAAAAATCAAGTAAATTTCATGAACATATATTCATGAGCTTACATTATTCTTAAAACTCAAGTCTGTGAAGCCTGCATTATAAAATGTTAGGAGTGACACATGTAGCACACCCCGGTGCCAGTCACTGGACACAACACTGTCAAGCTGTGCTCTGCAACTCACTCTGTAACTGACATGACATGGAAAGCTTCCCATGAAATCAACCTGAAATTACTGAAAGCTTGCCTCCCTAAAACGCTGTAACAGAGACAGTCCACTTGGCACAATGAAAATCACCAGCTGACAAGAATATGGCAAATTTAAATGCACATCCCATACCACTACAGGAGTTTTTTAATGGATTAACTCATGTTCTGAAATGTTCCCAAAGGTAACAAAGAAGCAAGGGCACCAGCAGGATTACATTTCCTAGGAAGGCATCCACTCTCATGTTTAAGGGCCCTGAAATCAAAGACAGACTGGAAAACAGTGCAGTATAAGCAAGCACAAGGCTCAATGCTCTTCAGAGCTTCCCTAAGAAGCTCTAGCAACTGACACATCATCAGCCACACAGCTAAATTCACAGCCCACTGGCCTTACTACAAGAGTAAAAGGTCAATGCCAAAACATGTTTCTATCCAAGGCAACATGACATTGGGACCAGGCCGCCCAAGGTCACGATCCTTCCCAAGCACAAACACTTGTCTTAATAATTAGCTAAATAAAAACAAAACAAAGCTGGCCTTGCACCCCATGTGAGCTTATCCAAGTTCACATACACACTCAGAACATCTGGGTCCTGTCTCAATCACCACCCTTTTTACCCTTCACTCCTGCTTTGAGATTTCCCTTTGCTTACCATTCTCTCATTCTAGAACTGTGTTTTAGCTGTTACTCCTCAATTACTTTGACTTCTCAGCAGCATTTCTAAGGTTCTCTGTAAAAAGACAGCCCAACTGCAGTAAAGTTGAGAAATCATTCCATTAGTCTCCAATGTATCAGATTCATTTAGCTGCCTCAACCGTGTTTGCAGGAAGACTTTGAGTCAGATGCCAACAATCCACTGCAGTCAGGCTGTATGTTACCACTGGGGCAGCTGAAGTGCTTTATTTACAATTCCTCCCCAACTATTAGCCTCCCATTGCCCAGTCCAAGCAACCTGTGCATCTACCAAGCCCCCTGTTCAGGCAGGCATCTCCTGCTCCTGCCATGCGAATTGCTGCCAACACTTGGTCTTTCCTGACCTGCACCTCCCACAGGTAAAGCACAGCCCCGTGGTCAGACAAGTGAAGCCACAGAACTGACAATCAATGACAACTGAATCAGAAGATACACACACCACAATTGAAAGCAACCATCAGCACTCACAGGGCTACTCTTCCTATGAAGTTGTGGAAAACAGAAGCAGTGAGTTAATTCCAGGTATGTTACGAAGTTTTTACAAAACTGGCTTTACAAAAGTAAGCTTCTAAAAAAGACCTTTAGTCTTCCTAACAGTGTTTGACTAATGTGAAAACTATAATCACTCACTTGAGCAAGCTAACAAGATGATTCACACTGCTAGTACGCTCACTAACGAAGTTCCTTCACAAGCTGTAATCAGAAAGCTCATAAATACACATATTCCTTTAATGAATCTAATTCAGTACTTGGCAGCAGAATCTGACAGAGTATCTTCATTTAAAACATAAAAAAAAACCCAGATGCATAATACTGTGTGTGGTCAGAACCTGGAGGGGGAAGCAGAGAAGACTAATTATTTCATTTTTTAAAAATGGCTACATGTAAAGAAGGTCTTGTGCAGTCTTTTCTAACATTACTGGGTTTCAAAATACCAATACTTTTAAAATATGTCATTGTTTTTCAAAATAATTTTCAATATTATTGAGAGACCACCAGAGGCCAAATAAGTCAGATGAGCACCCCACTGTGGCATTCACATTCTCTGGACAGGGACAGAATTCTGTCTCTCAAGAGAAGCACAGAGATGTGAATGCCACACCCCACAGGTCACCTGGCTGCTATTCCCTGCCAGTCTCACAGAGAGGAACGTCAGGCTGTCTGAAGTGGTTAATTTTCACCTGTGTGAGCACACATAATTTTAGCCAATCTGTTCTCTCTCAACAACTTAGCAAAGACCAAACAGAATCTGTACTTATTTTCCCAGAGCATTTTAGTTGTAGTTTTGAAGAAATCCAACATAACTGCTCCTCTAATAAATGACACAACAGGCTATGTACAAGTAAGAAGCCATCATTCATCTTTATTGGCACCTGAGGAATGCACTATTCACATAAAAGACAAGTTTGACAATGCAGGTTTTTGCATTACAGCTGTTCAGGATTCTTCATCCTGACTAGGTTTTTTTTTTAGCTTTCAAAGACAGATATTCTTCTCTCCACAGTTCTGAACTATCAAGATAATTTGCCCATGCTCCTATACTCTGGAGTTAAGATAAATAATATGTCATCACAATACTTAATTATGAGAAGATATGAAAGATTTCCCTTTGCATCCTTAATGCTTTCAGATCAGCAAATATCAAGAGAATCAAGACCTTGTCTGTTATTTACCAAATCTTTTGAGATCATGGAGTCATAAGATCACAGAACTGTCTGGGTTGTAAGGGACGTTAAAGACCATCTCACTCCAGTCCCCTGCCATGGGCAGGGACACTTCCACTGTCTCAGGCTGCTCCAAACCCCATCCAATCCGGCCTGGGACACTTCCAGGGATGGTGCAGCCACAGCTTCTCTGGACACCCTGTGCCAGGGCCTCACCTCCCTCCCAGGGAAGAACTTTTTCCTAAAACCCAATCTAAACCTACCCTCTGTCCATGTGAAGCCATTCCCCCTTGTCCTCTCACTTCACCCACTTTTGATCTAGGCACGTTCACACACAGACAATCTCTTCGGTCTGTAACATCAATATTTGAGGAAACTATGTCTTTTAAGTTCAGACACAGTTGTGGTTCTGGAATGCACATGGCTGCAGTTTTGCTGCAGGACTCGCCCCAAGCCAAGCTCCTTTACCCCGGCCAGCAGAGCGTTTCCTCACACAGGGCAGCCTACGGGCCCTAGGCAATCGCAGAATACCCCGAGCTGGAAGCACCCACGCGGATCATGCCCTGCACAGCACAGCCCCACGAATCCCACCACATGCAGGTGTCATCTCACCCGAGAGCCTTTATCCCACTTCACCTTCACGGGCACAGTTAGCTACAGTCACACAAGCTGCACGGAAGGGGGAGGGTCTTTCTGAGCCCGGGAAAGGACCCGAGAGCAGCAGGGGCCAGTTCCCTCAGCCCCCAGGAGGGTCACAGAATCAATGAAGCCGGAAAAGACCTCTCCGATCATCGAGTCCAACCTATGACCGAACACCACCTTGTGTGCCACATGCAGCCTGTCCTTAAACACCTCCAGGGACGGGGACTCCGCCACCTCGCCGGGCCGCCCCTTCCAATGTTCAATCACTTTTCCTGTGAAGAAATTCCTCCCAATGTCCAACCTAAACCTCCCCTGGCACAGCTTGAGGCCGTTTCCTCTTGTCGCGCTGCTGTTCCCTAGGAGCAGAGCCCGACTGGCTCTGGCTGCAGCCTCCTGGCAGGGAGCGAGGTGTTCCTTGAGCCTCCTCTCCTCCTGGCCGAGCCCCATCAGCTCCCCCAGCCGCTCCCCAGCGGATTCGTGCTCCAGCCCCGCTGCCGTTCTCTGGACTAGCTCGAGCTGCCCAACGTCCTTCCCGAGCTGAGCGGCCCAGAGCGGGACACAGCGCTCGACGCGCGGCCTCGCCAGCACGCCTCCAGCGCTGGCGGGCGGACGGCGGGCGAGGCCTCGCGGTCGGTGCCCGCGGACCCCCGCCCCGTCCCCTCACGGTCCCGCCCGCACTCACCCTTGTCGAGGGGCCGCGTGAGCTCGGCGCCCACGTCTTCTTCGGCCGCGCCGCCGAGGCCGGGCTTCAGCGGCACGGGCACGAAGAGCGAGGTGTCGGGGGCGCGGGAGGCGCCGCCGTCCCCGGCGGAGGCCGACGATGAGGACGATGAGGACGACGCCGAGGACGCGGCGGGGCGCGCGCGGGCAGCGGCGCCGCCGCCATGCCGGAGCGCGAGCCCCGCGCGCGCCGGGAGCCGCCGCAGCAGCGGCCACGCGCAGCGACTCATCCGCGGACAAGGGCGGCGGCGCGCGGCCCGCGCGTCATCGGCCCGCGCCCCCGCGCGTGCGCGGTACCGCCCCCCCGCCGCCGCCCGCCCCCGCCGCCGCCCGCCTCCCCCGCCGGCGCCCTGAGGGAGCGCAGCGCCCCTCACACACAGACGAGGCGGGTTTAGTGAGAATACAGCTGGTTTAATAATTCAAATAGCAGCTTAGGATGTTTTCCCCCCGCTCGTTATACATGGTTGCACAATCTGAGGCTGGTTAAGTACAATCAAGTTTTTCAAAATCATCGTTCCCAGGTTTACAACATGCAAGTGACCATGAAAATATTTGGTTGGGTTTTTTTTTTTTTTTTTTTATTCTTCTAAGTTTCTGAACAGGCACTTACATGAGGGAGTTGGATTTGCTCTCAGCCGAAGATATCCGCATTAGGAGTATCCTAGCATAAAGTACACAGAGTCTTTGCTTTATCAAAGTGCCGCAGTAATAAAACAGTTCTTACAGAAATGTAATTTGATTATTTACTTACTCATAAAGTAAGGTTACCAATGACACTTGCACCGGAGCTGAGAAGCCTTGGTTTAAAGGCCAAGTGAACTACAAGTGCAAGTTGCCTTCCTCACAGCAGGCTTCCATTTGTGCCCAAGCCACAGGTCTGACAACAGACCCCACGCTCTGTGGTGAACAGATGAACACTTAACTCCTTTAAGCTACTTCTTCAAACACTAAATGCCTATGAGATGATGATAAAGACAAACAATCTGCTGAGCCAGACAAGGTTCTAAGTTTCAAGGCTTGCCTGGCTTTGAATACCTTTGCAGAAGACCACAAGAAGCTTGTTTGCTCTAAGAGGTCCTTTGGGGACATCTTGCCTCTCCTGTCAGGACAGTTAGACACTGACTGTGAAGACAGCGGAATCATGAAGCCAGGAGGAAACACAGTTTCACATATTTGCAAAATAATCAATGTTACCAGCATTTACTTCATCAATAAGATAACTATGTTCAAATACTTTACCCGCTCACCACCTGAGGGTGAACTCAACCCTACAGTCACTAATTACTGGGTAACGAGCCCCCAGAAGTTAGGAGCAACTCGTGTGAAAGACTTAGAGAAGTCTGACAGAGAGCTGGGGGAGAGAGGGCAAAGATGCTTCCCAATATTCTCTGTTACTGACAGATGCAAAGCCTCTTAGAACCGCTGGTCTGAAGGCTCCGGTCACAGTGCACGTACATGCAGCTTCAGTTAAACCCTGTCTAACGTAGTAATTGGGAGATTTTAGGACAAATGCACCATAAACCTTGATTTTTAGTGTGATTTAGTCAATTGTGTCTTAATGCAGTTTCAAGACAAAACAAAGCAAATAAGCAACATTGGAAACAAACATGCAATAAACAACATGAGAGACGGGAAATGCTTTTAGTCTACATCGTAGAGGTGAGCAGCAAAAATCAAATACACCAGCCTACCATGCATGGAAATAACTAGATTTAAGCTTTTGCATACCCAAGTGCATACAACATTATCAAATAAAAGGAAATGTGCAGTATAAAATAGTAGCTTAAGAAAGTTCCAGTGTTTGAGAAAGCACTTTATTTTAAATGTATATACATACTTGACTGTTTAACTGAAGAACGCTTTAGTAGCATGGTAAACGCAGCACTGCAAGATGAAGGAAGACAGTTGTAATGGGAATTCTGGCCTTCTTTTCCCACAGGCTGCTGCCATCTTTAACCTGCTGAAGCACTGCAAAGTTTTTCACCTCAGACCAGTTCACATTTCGGGCTGCTCAGCAGATGCTTGTGACTCTGGAGATTCAAATCGCTGGTGGAAGTTTGTCCGTTGTTTCCTCAGCTTCTCAGGAGCTTTTCTCCATAGAATTATTTCCTATTTGAGGAAGAAAACACTCTTGAAACCAATAGTTGCCAATAAGGAAACAGCATCAAGTATCTTAAGTTCCTGATAAACTGAAACTTTCGGGAAGATAAAAAAAGATAACCAAACACGAGAGTCCACAAAAAAATGCATCCCCACTACTTATCAGTGCAGTTCATATAAAAGCAACAGAAAGACACCACCATTAAGTTCACATATTTAGTTGCTGCTTGAGCAATCTTGAGCAGTCACCCCTTCCTTAACTATGCCTCCCTCAATTTTAATACTATTAAGGAGTTCAAGAAATTTTTCTTCCTCCTTTTCTCAAAACCCAAAGCCTACCATAGCCACCATATGCTCCAGCTCCCTCTTGTTTTCCATGTTTAATTATACTGTTTTGTCTGCTTTGTAGTAAGAGGATTTTGATCTAATCCACACAGCTTCTTCCAGTGACCCTTTTGGCTACACCTTCCCTCAGCATCACCTCATCCTGCCTAACACTTTTAGTGAAAAGTGAAATGCCTTGGTCCTTATTAAGACTTTGCAGTTTTGAACCCAGGCTAGTGCAGGAGGGGAGATTTCTCTGCAGAAGTTTAAGGAATGCAACAAATGCAAAGTAGCTCATTTTACCCACCCAGTGGTTTTTTTCTGGGTATTCCCAAAGCAAGTTCTATGGTACTGAGCACCCTTATCCTTGCCTCCAGTCCTCCTTGGCTCCTTTTCTGCAAGGTGACATCATCTACAGAGCTGTCAGCACACTTGCCAGCAGAAATGATTGTGCCACACATGAAGCACAGGTGGCTTCTAACCTGCCATGGTTCAAAGCAGCATGTAAAACAGCCCAGATAATTCTGCAACAGGACTGCTACAGACCATACCTGCTGTTTGAAGTATCGTCTGTCTTCTTCATCCACAAGCACCAGATTTAAGAAGTACCTCACTGAAAATTTTTTGTTCACATCCCTCATTGTTGGAGTTGGGTCATAGCCTGCTAAGAACAATCTTATAGGAATCGATTCACCTGCAAAAACCAGAAAACTTAAATGAGTTCCTTACAACTGGAATAATTAATACAGTTTCAGAAAACATGCAAAATAAAAGCAGTTTCCCAAGCACTGTCTGTGCTGTTCCGTGGTTAAAAAAAAAAAAGAAACACCTAAACCAGACTGCACAAGACATAAAAATACCCACCAAAAATCAGAAACATAACACTGAGCACAAAAGCAAGTATGAAATGAAAAGTGAGAACTCTTTCTCAGTGCAAGCATGGTAGCCAGGAAAGCCAGAAGGATCAGTATTTTTAACTCTCTAGAGCTGCTCTACATCATGGAGTCAGGTTTGATGAAAGAATCAGTCATACAATTTCCAGTGGTAAATAAAAGTAAAAGTTACTGGGATCCCAAGGAAATGCCCTAAGTTCATGAAAATGTCTCCTCCAAATAGAAAATGCATCATCATTTCAGCAACCTAAGGAGAAGTGTGGTTTCTCCAGTTAAAAAGAATTGTGTAAGTCCTCTCTTCTGCCCCAGATTTTAAAATAGGATTTTAACACTAAATGCTCCCCCTGTAAAACAATCACAGTTATTTACCTTTAACTGGTGCACCATCCATTATTTCGTACTTTGCAATGGTTTCAGTCTCTGTCGTAGTACTGGGTCCTGGTGAAACAAGTTTTTAGTGTGAACACACACTTCAGTTTTAAACATTCACAAAGTTTTATCACAACAACTTCCATTCTGCATCTTTTAAATTAACACAGCCCTGCACTTTTGCCCTTGTCTTGCACATAAGTCAGACATGGCTAAAGCAAGCAAAACCCTCTCCCAGGCAGGGCATCTTTGTTACTCTCCCCCCACCATGCTAACACAGATGAGGCAGGCACCAGAGCTTCAAAGGAGCCCCGGATATGCAAGCTTTAAATAAGGAACAAGCAAGAGGGTCTGGAATCCTGGAACTGCTCTGCTTGGTGAGCAGTGCTAGCAACTGATGCTGCTAGGCCATGCTCAAACAAGGAACTGAAGGGTTATCAGCCAGCTCAACAGCCAGAAATAAAGTAGAGCTTTCTGCCCTTCCTCTACTGGAAACTCTCTCATTCTCCATACAAGAAGCTCCCAAGAACCCCAGCTGCTGGGGAATGAAGTGTCACGAGCCACAGCCTCTTCCAGCCTTGTTCCAGCGAGTACAAGCCTGATCTGCAATAATCAAGCTGTTTCTGCTTCAAAGCCGCTTGGTATTTCCATCATATCCATTTTTTGGATGACAAGCCCCCTTAACCAGTCAATCCCTGTAGAGGCAAGGGGGTCTTCAGGATGCACTTTACACCTCCTCCCTTGTTCTTCATCAATTAAGGCAGATTAAGCTACTTTGTATTTATGCCCAAGTGCCATTTACAAGGGTTCACATTTGTGAGGAGTCACAAGAGTCACAACCCCAGAACAATTAAACAACTGGCAGTGTTGACTACGAAGTGTTATTGCCAAAGCACAAAATGCAAATGGTAGTCAAACACCAGTGAGAAAAAAGCTGGTGGAGCACTGGTTCAGCCAGCACTGCAACTACTGACTTCACTCTCCAGGTCTGCACAAGGCTCAACTGGCACACAAGCTGCCATTTCAACTGGACTTTGTTTCTCTTACCAATTCCAGTAATCTCCTTTTTGATCAGCTGCAGCTCCATGTGCTGAATTTTTATTCTTACTAAGAGGAAATAAATTTTTCCAACAATCACATCCTTTAAGTGATACCTTTAAGAAAACAAAACGGGGGGTTTTGTTAAAGAATAAACACAAGTTTTGCACCTTCTTGAACACAAGTCACACAGGCAGTTATCTGCCTGGAAACTACTTGGAGCTTACTTCCCCAGTGAACTAAGCACTTCAGCCAGACCAAAGCAACTGCAATATTTCCAACATTCCATCATTATCAGTAAAGGGAAGTGCTATCAGTCATACTGAAAAGGTGTAAGTGCAAAAAGTAAGTCTTAAGTATTTGCTAGTGACCTTCCTGTTAGTACTGAAGACAGAACAGCCCATTGTAACTCAAAAAGGCCTTTGTGTAATTAGTACTTTACATTTTAAGTCTCCAGAAGGTGAAGTTGGTCACCATATATTACATACTGTACCCTTTTATACCAAGTTATTTACTTAATAGCATTTTGCTGTGACACTTACTTTGATTTATTGTATTCAAACTCTATGTGGAGACAGTCTTCAATGCCTACTTCCATTTTGATGGAGTTGTTTACATCTGGGTACGTAGCGAGCTGGTGAACAATCAGATCATATTCTTTCACCAAGTCTGACAGCCGTCTCACTATTGTCACTTTTAGAAAATACCTAGGAAAAAAGCCACTGGATTAGCGAGAATTATTCAGAACTAAGAGCCCTCGTGTTCTGAAGTACAGCTATTCTTTGAAAGACCAATGTACAATCTCATGAGACTATGTAGAATAGAGTAAGACACCAAAATACAAGACAAAACACTCACGTGTGGGAGTGTTTTCTTCAGTTGTGGGTATGGGTTTTTCTTTTAAAGGAAAACTGGACTGTCTTCACTTGATTGAACAGGAGGAATTTTATTTATAAAAACAGCATTGAGCGATTCCAAATTAAGTAGAAAAGACCACATTGTGTTAAAATCTCCACAACTCCAATCAAGGCACAAGAGGGGGCAGTATAATTGCTAAATTATGAATTTTCTGCAGGGGAGGAGAGGAAAAAAAAGGTTTATAAGTTACAAACCTCAGTCTGACATTGGCACCAATGTAGGATTCATATGGCTTTTCAACCTGCATGAATTCAAAGTCATAGTTTCTGCTTTGTGTCAGTTCTCCGGGTAAGGCCAGTTCTTTCACTAAGTTTACAAATTCATGGGTATTGCTTTTGTCATTGAAGAGTTCTAAAGTTAGAAAGTTAAAGAAAAATATGTTTCAGTGTTTATTTTTAGCCAACACAATTGTCTCTAATTTGGGAAAGTATAACAGAAGCAATTAACTTAGAACACACATATTTGACCAAATGTTTTATTCAGGTTTTCGAATTACCTCCAGTTCTAGCAACCTACAGTTAGCAAGCCTAAAGAACTAATTGGAATGAAGAGAACACTTTGAGAGCTTCACTAGCATGGCATTGTTTGTTAATGACAGTTTAGCTAGCTTTAATAAGTACTTCTTGCTTCGCATGCTCTGTAATTAAGCATTGCCTGGTTTTGGCTTCCAGCATTTATTGCTGCAGGGACAAAATCTAAGCAATGTCAGGACTGCCTTATTTAGGACAGGCCAGTGATCCTAATCTGGTCTGCAGATTAACATCTAGCAAATAATTTATTATTACTACTAGACTACAGTCAAATGGCTTATTATGACCCCTGGTCTAAGTCAGTCATTTGGAAACAAAGGCAGTTTCACAGCAACAGCATCTCCTGTCCCCACAGCAGTGTCGGTGATTAATTCCTAGATGTGTGTTGTGCAATTCTCACCAAGAATTACCCTAAAATCAGAACCCAAACACTTCAGTATCTAAAAATAAGCTTCTCTACCATTCAAAACTGAACATCAGCATTGGTAGTTGGTGTTACACAGACTGAAGTTTTTCAGAAAAGAATAAATGAATTAAATAGACCAACTCCACAATTTATCACTGCCAATGTGGTAGAAACTGACACTAACTAGTAACTCCTATTTTCTAATATGACCACAAATTGTCTAAAAATGTACTTAGTTTGCTGGGACAAGCATTTATCTAATGCTGGATATCAAATACTTTTTGTGCCAGTCAGTCAGAAAAGCTGTACTCTGAAGAGCTGGTTTAAAAAACAGGTTTGATATGGAGTTAGTCTGCAGATAGTGCAGAGATCACTCTACTGGAACGCTTTCTGCATTTCTATACTGACACTTGGAAGGATGCAAGAAAACATGGACTAGTACAAAGAGCAGTAGTTTAAACCACATCTGCATAACTCTGTGGACTTCCAAATGCAGCTCAACAGAAAGGCCCAGAAATGCATGAATTTCAAGAAATTTCATCAAATGAAATTCACCTAGGGAATTATATGTGTAAGTCAAGAGCAGATGAAAAGCAATCTGTACAGCTGTTAGAAGACAACAGACTAAATGAAGGTGACATACCTGAGCTCTTTTTTCCTCTGTCTATATGCCTCACTCCCATCACAGTGCTGATTTATTCTCAAAGTTTAATTTTACAACCTCACTGATCAAAACCTCCAAGTATAAAGCAGCAGGTGCCAGGTCTCAGTCATATGTGCTATACAAAACTTCAGACACAGACTACTGGAGCCTACTGACTGATGAGAAATAGAAAATTTGTGAAATTCCGTTTAAAGTATGAGGCTGAAACTTGAGTAATTACTTCCAAGGGGGACAACAATGCAAAGAGCTCTCTGAGAGGGAAGGAATTTTATCATCACACCAAGAGTGCAGAGAGATTACCTGGACTGGTAAGAAGTTAGATAAAATAAAGATTCCTCATAGTTCAACTCTAAGCAGACTTCAGTAGTTGTAAGAAATTTACATTTCTAATAGGTTTTAAAAAACCAGCTACCATAGAATTTTTAAAAGTATTTTGCTATAAGTTGCCTCTTCATTTCTTTTCTATGCCTCTTCTCTTTCAGAAAAGCCCACTAGTTTCATTTTCCTAAATCTCTAGTGGTTACTAATCCAACTTTTAGCTAGTCTGAGACTCACCAACCCAGTTCTCCCTCCCACGTACGTATCTTTCTCCCAATGACTTTCTGAGTAGCACAAATTAGTACATCACTTGCTTTAAAGTAAGGAAAACAACTTTCCTCTGGCCCTTATCACCCACTGATCAGAACAGGTTGCATTGTCTGAGCCTAACTGCTGATAGTCACAAGTGCCAAGTTCCATGAAACACAAGCACCTAAAAGTGCCTTTATAGCCTAAACTCACCAATTTGTCCTACAAATTCAATTCTGATTCCTTGGTGCTCTAGCCTCTTCCCATGTTTAAGGGAGACGTTCACCTGTCAAGGTAAAACAAAACAAAAGAACAAACACAAGTTACATTTTTTCAACATTTTCACCCTAACGCAATCGCAGTAAAAAGGAAAACATATTAGTACAAGCCTATGGAAAGCAAGATCTCTTCTCAAAAGCCCCATCTGAAGGCAGCCAATTCAAACAGCTGATGATGAAATTAAGCATTTCCAAGGCAGCACTAAAACATTCAAGAAAAATCTAATCATCCACGAGACTGAATTTTATAACTAAAATTGGAACTTTCAAGTCCCAAAATTAAGTATCCAAGCCAGAGCTCAAGCAGAGCCAGTCGTCAAAGTTCAAAGCGTCTTCTGACAGTCACATCTGGAAGTTCAAAAATTAAATGCCATGAGATTGATTCCTTTCAAGTCATGTGAGCTTCAGTCCCTTCTCTGGCAGACAGATAAATACTGGTGTTGGCTAAGTCAATGAAAAATAACAGATAATGAAACCTACTATGAAAACTTTCTCTTGTGACTCTGATTCTCAAAAACAGACAAGGATTCCACAAGGTTATGTTGTATTGAAATATGAAAATATTAAGCATATAGTATGTTTTCTTATAAGGCAGAGTTGACCAGAGAAATTCCTCTACAAAATCCAGCACACTGTCACTATCTGAGTAGGAAGTAAACCACTGGAGCAATCCATATTTGTGGTGAAAAAAAGGATGGGGTAGAGAGAAGCTGTCCAAAAAATTTCTGTTCTCCCAGACCTCCTCATGCCACTGTGCCTGTGTTAGCCAAAACTCATCAGGCACTTCTCAGCATCCCCCATACAAGCAAGCAGTGCTCCAGCAGGTCATCATAAGCTTCTCCCTCAGTTTCCTGGGTTTGAAGCTCATCTTGTGGCCCTTCACATCCCTGGAAGGATCCTTCTAGAGAAGCAGGATCTTTTTACAGAAAGGTAAGGCCAGATCAGGAAGATGCCCAGTGATATAGGTCAGTCAAGATCAAAATCAAAGCAGGCATTCAGAAGTCAATCTCAGAACCCAACAACACCCAACTCAAGTCTTTTGAAGGAAAAATGAATTATAACAGAAATGCTCAGAGTGAGAATAGCTCCAGTAAAACAGAGTGAGGGCACGGAGTGCCTAGGTGCAATACTGAATGTAGGGAAATCCCTCTGGCAATCTCAACTTCATTGTCTTTTTTCCCAGTAAGAAAAACTCTTGTTAACTCAGCAGTCAGCTGAGCTTCATATGTTACTCCTCTGTTGCTCCTCTGATGCAATCCAGAAATCACTTCAGGGCATGGAAGCCAAGGCTTATCTTCAGGGTATGCAAACTTCTGACTGCCCAGCCAAAAATTACTGTTACCTGTATTGGATTGTGGATTTTGGAGTTGAATGGGAAGGGGAAGCAGGGGATCCAGTTTGGAACAGTTTTTTCATCAGAAGCAATGGCAGGATTGCACACCATTGCAAAAAAAGCTCATTCATAATATGACTGGAAATAAATAAACAGTTACCATTCAAAAATGTTGACTTCTATCAGCTGCCTGAATGACTGTGGGTAAAAAAAACATACATAGCAAAACAGTTTCCTCTTTGAATAACAACACAAGTTGAAAATGCAGCTCCTACAGCAGTTTTTAATTTACCTTCCAACATGCATGTGCATGCCAGAATCAGAACAGTAATTAATAGTCACTTTTAAATAACAATTTACCTTTCCTGAAACAGATTCTCCATCGTAGAAGAGAAAATGCTTTTCTACTTTACCATCTTCTGTTTTGATTTCTGCAGGTTTTCGTGTTTCAGCATCATTAAGTACAACATCGATCTCACAAACAGGAACGAAAAGGTTTCCAAGAAAACTCTGGAATAACAAGAACTGGATAAATTACTACACAGTGGACACTCCATTTTCAATGTGGTGTTTATGGTGTTACTTGCAGCTGTACACTATATGCTGGGGAAAAACCATTTGTGCTTCCACGAAGTTACAAAGCCATTATGTATCAGAGACCCAAGAAATAGTGGTGACAAAGGACAGCTGTTCATCTAGCAAATAACTGAAATCAGGTCAGTAACAAGCAGTGACAGCTCTTACAAAATATCACGTTTTATAAGAAGCACACAGCATAATTGCCATTACTACCACTAAAAAAATCCAAACACTAGAGGAAAGTAGAATGGAAAGAAACAATAACAGGGGATACAATGCAAAGCCCAAAGCATCCCCGTGGCTGGGGAAGCGGACTAGGGATTTTACTTGCTGCCTCTGCCTACACATCACAGCTGTCTTAGCAGCTTTGAGAGGCAGCAGCTCTTCACACAGCCCACCTCAGCTGCACAAGGCTGCCATCAGAGAGTGCCTGTCACAGGGGTACCTGTAACACTGCTCCAGGCACAGGGCTTGTCCTCGCCTTCCCCCGGCATTCTCCGCGCTCAAACTTTTGACCGGCACCGAACGCAAGAACGCGAGAGATCATCCTTTGATCTTACACAAACACTTCTTACAAGAAGCTGCAAAACATGTTAGTACTCTATGGGAAACTCAACAAGATTAGTACAAAAGCCAACATTTTCCTCCAAAGATTTGGGCACTAATCTGCTTTGATGTACTAAAGCAGATGACACTTCACTAATTCAGTGTGATTTTTGTGGGTTTTTGAGAAATTACACTATGTTCTCCATGAGAACATCTGCTTCAACCGGATGAATTTGGTATACGTGAAACAGTCCGTCCTGGTTTTGGCTGGAGATAACTTCTTCTAGATGTAAGTTCCTCTAGAGTTAATTTCTTCTCAGTACCTGATACAGCACTGCTTTTTGGATTCAGTCTGAGAATAACATTGATAACACACTGAGGTTTTAGTTGTTGCTAAGTCAGGTTCATTCTAAGTCAAGGACGTTTTTGTGCTTCATGCTGCCATTGGGGAGGTACACCAAAGAGCTGGGAGGGAGCATGGCCAGGACAGGTGACCCAAACCAGGCAAAGGCATATTCCACACCTCAGAATGTCCTGCCCAGTGTATAAACTGGGGGTGTTACCCAGAAGGGGCTGACAGGGGTCTGACATCAGTCAGCAGGCGGTGAGCAACTATATCGTGCATCACTCGTTCACGTTTCCTTTTTTTTATTATTATTGATTTTTTTTACCATTATTATATTTTGCTTTGATTCAATTATTAAAATGTTATTTCAACCTGCAAGTTTTACTTTTGCTTCTCCTCCCCATCCCACCAAGGTGGGGAGATGAGCGAGCGGCTGTGGTGGTGTTTTCTTGCCAGCTGGGGTTAAACAACACAGTCACTGCCACTTCATCAATTTAACAGTGAAAAAAAGGAGTGAGAACTCTTTCCAAGACATTCTGGGGACCTGAAGTTTGAAATGCAGCATAAAAAACAAAGAGCCTAGGAGAAGATTTGATCTGAATGCTAGTGCTTAGCAGTAGGAACACTGGGTGACTTCATGCTCACCCCTCCTGGAGAAGAGAGGACACAGAGCAAGCTGGAGCTACAGAACAGCGATTCACACAAGACTAAACTGACTTTGTATGTGCTCAGCAATCGCCCCCCCTTCAACCCACAAAGATGTGTTTGACTCCAACTGAAACCCTGTTACATCTACTACACATTCTGAGGTGAAAGCAGCAGCAGATGACCAACAATGCCAGCAGACAGAAGACCAAAATGTCCTCCAAGGCTCTGCCAAGCACAGATTTGTACAGACTGCTGAGAAATTCTTTTTGTTTTTTAAACAGTGCATACTAGAATCATTACTGATTCTTGGGTTCTGGGGAAGGGCAAGAGAAAAAGCAGAAAGTTTCAACAGGAATTCCAAATTGTAAGACCGTTTAAACACAAGATACTTTTGAGCATGGCCACCTTTTCTCCTTCAAACTGTACTTGTTTTCCAGATTAGTCTTATACTCCCCTCCAACTAAACAAGGAAACACATTGCCTTTAAGCAAACTATACAGGATGCTCTCACAGTACCTTCTGAATTACAGGCTAACCATTTAAATGGTCAACCAGACCAAATATTGATAACACTTCACTTCTCAGGAGACTGCATGTAAATATTTCAACTGCACTCCTTTGAGATTAGCTATAATCTCCTTCAGAGAGAACAAGAACATATGAAATAAAGAAGTCAGCAGCAGGCATCTGCTCCAGCGGCTACCGAAGATACTGCTGCGGGGAAACTATGCAAAACAAGAAGTATTTTAGATAGCTATCATAGGGCTTACTGTGTTACAGTTTAAGAGAATGCAGGCGGAGAACTGGGGTTTCCAGAAACTGGCCAAATGCCAGGCTAAGCTCTTGGTTTCGTGCAAAAGACAGACGCTGGAGATTCTGCTACATCAGGACCAAACCCAAGCTGCGTCCAGCCCCGGAGTGTAATAGCTGCACGGAAGGACTTGCAGGAATGCCAGCGGCTGACAGAGGGTACAGAAACGCCAGCGACACACGGAGCGCTGAGCAGCCTCCGCACGCTCACGAGACATGTGTGAAGGAACCCCAACACGCCAGGGCCACAAAGCCACCGGTCCAGACGACTCCTTACAGCACGGTTTGTTTTTTTTTTTTTTTTAACCTCTTCATGGGAGCACACCGAGCACTTCGCCCAGCCTGCCAGGCGCAAGGCGGCCGCCGTTTCCCGGCGGGTGTGCTCCGCAAGGATCGGAGCCCACGGCCGCCAGCGCTGCCTCACGGCACTGCCGGAAGATCCCCATAAGCCCAGGTCCGCCCGGGCGCTCTCCCCGCCGGCAGCTGTGCGGGGCACACGGAACCCCAGTCTCACCGCCAAACCCCGCCCTACCGAGCTCATGCGGGCACTCTTTATCCGCAAATAAAATTAATAACCCCCTAAATCCTTGGTTTTGGAAGGAAGGAGCGGGAGAGGAGGCACCGCCCTGCCCAGGCCGCCGCCGCCGCCTCAGGCGATGGCGGATCGGCGCTGCCCCCCCCCGCCCCGCACTCGCCATGGTACGCGCCCCCTGCACACCCCTCACAACCGCCACCAGCCCGCCCCCCCCGCACTCACCATGGTACGCGCCCCCTCCGCGGCCCGACCCCGGCCCCGCGCGCACCAGCACCAGCCGCCCCCGGCCGCGCGCCCCTGGTCATGTGACCTTACGGGTCTCCCCCCCCCCCAGGCCACGCCCATCCCCGCGCCGGGACCACGCCCCGCCGCACGTGACCGCCCCCTCCAGCTCCGTGCCCGCCGCGGGAGGGCGCCGCCTGGCGGCCGGGAGGCGGCAGCGCTGTGGGGGTCCCCTCAGGAAATACCCGCGGTAGTAAATCTCTCCTTTCGGCAGGAATTCGCGCTCCTTTTCGGGATACCCCATTGGCTGACTGCTGGAAAAGCGCAGGCGTCTCCCAGCGCACAAAGGGTTGGAATTTATCCCCTCAGAGCACGGTGACTTTCCCACAGAGCTGGCTGCGCACCCATCACTGTTGCTCCCCCCCCCCACCATTGGGATGGCTGCTGCACGCGCACACATAAAAAGGCAGTTCAGACTGAACAACAATGCTTTTAGTAAGTATTGAAAGCAGTAAAGATCTTAAGGCAGAGTTTTTATTGGTGCTGGTTTAAAACCGCTTCGTGGCTGTCGGGTGAGGCTCTGGGGAAGAGGCGAGGGAGCGGCACGTGAGGCGGACGTCTCCAGCCCTACAGGAGCAAATCCTCCTCCGACAGCTTTTCCTTCAGCTCGCTGCCTCGCAGGCTCTCCAGGAAGACAGGCAGCTTCGCCTCAGAGAAGCTGTCATTGTCACCAAGCCCCGACCCAGAGGCTGGCTCTTCTTCCACCATGGTGTTGGACCCGGAGCCAGAATCCTCATCTGACAGAGGGAATATATCCCCCAGCTCCTGGTATCTCTTCATCCTGAAACACAGAGTGGCAATTTTCTCTCTTAGATGAACACATCAAAGCCTCACGTTACCGTGGGCGAGCCATGCTGCGACAGGACTGTCAAGGCAGGAATAATACATTTTGGGGTGCTAGCATTAATGACAATCACGTGGCAAATGAACTTACAAGGACGGGTCTGCCTTGGGAGGAAGGATCCTGTTGGCCCCACCAGAGGGCATGTAAAACCAGGGCCCCTTCTCTTCGATGCAGTTAGCAGACCAGGCGTCAGGCCGGCACCTCACCCTCTTGTACCTCGCCCTCTGCATCGGAGCACCTGATGGAATCAGCCACACATTGTCCACGAGGACCAGGACATTATTCACCGTTCCTACAAACTTTATGAGCACCTAATAAGGCTAAAAGGAGTGGATGAAAGTAATCTGCGTGGCCCTGATTGCTCAACCTCTGGAAAAGTAAAGTAACCATAAAGACTCTTTTCTTTTTTAATGGCTACTGACATCCTAAGTGACATTTTTATCATCAGAGACATCAGGCACGTCTCGAACATGGCACCAGGAAGTCCGTGAAAAATCCCAGGGAATCCCCTCACACACAGCAGCAGAAGTCCATGGGAAAGCACTGCTGTCACAGCAAGGCTCATGCCCAGCTCACAGTATGGCACAGCCACGGGGGACCTGGGGGCTCAGCCTCCTGCAGCTCTCCTTGAAGGTGGAGGTATGTGAAAATAATGTGCAAACCTCTGGGGACAAGGCGCCCAGCAGAGAGCTGGCTCCTGTGCTCTCCTTCCTCTGATGGCTCCAGCTCTGCCCCTTCAAGTTCAACAGGTGGAATTTTGGTGGGGACGTGAGGAACTCAAGGTGTGCCACGGGAGCAGGTTTGGGGTTTATGGAGGTTCTGGGAGCACTTGCCAGAGGAGAGACAGTTCAGGTGTCTCCTAGACACCATAAGGTTTTGTAAACCCAGGTTCTCAGTTCTGGTGCTCCCCAGGTGCCTGACTGGGGCTGTCACTGAAAATGTGGGTCTTCAAAAAACACCAAAATGACAAAATAAGGATCACAAAATAAAGATAGGAGCAGTGACATTTCATCCTTCCTCTTGGTCTCATGTAATTAATTTGTTCAGAAACCTCCTGGTGCATTCTCAACCTGTTGGCATTTTATCTATTTTTTTCTCAGTTTCCTGGGAATATCTTTCTGTAATTACACTTCTCTATTGCCCTATATATTTCCATAATGTACTGGATGACTTTCAGCTACCTCCTACACTCTTCTGTAAAAGAAAAAAGATCTCACAGGTGTAATTTCCTGCTGCCTCTACAGTATATTCCTTTTTCATACTTATTTTCTTCTCCTCACCTATTATTAAGAAGGTTTTTGATAATATCAGTGGCAACAAAACAAACAGCTGCAGCTGAAAAATTTGCAAATAAGCAACATAGAACAAGCAGACCATAATCCCTCAAAGACCAGCCTCCGAGTGGTAATGCATGTTGAGAGCCTATAGCTATCACAGCTTTGGTTTGTGGACAAATTATACTCTACGTGCTTGAAGAGCAGTTTTTCTCTCATGAGAAAAAAAATCCATGGGGCACGGCATCACGAATCAATATTTCCCTTTTGTCATTGTAGTGGTGTATGTTGCAATGTTTTACGGAATAAACCGTTTAGTTTCCTCATACTTACAACTAGTTTCCTTTCCTGCTCCCCCCAGAAAGCAGACCGTAGGAGTTATGACATATTACACACTGTGTCTGTAACTCATAACTGAGTAACAGCAGTAACCAGACCACTATGGAAGGGACATTTAGAAAAATATATATTGAGATATGTAGGCTGAAAACATACACACATGCAACAACATATTTTATGAAGTCTTTTCTCAAAAACTGAAATGCTCCAATTGCAAAAAGCACATTTTCTTGCCATTCCCCCCCCTCCCCCAGAAAAGGAAACATTAGCAAAACAGACTTTCTGAGCAGATTTCATTACACCCAAAAGAAGGCCAGTTTGTAAAATTCTGAGGTTGCTTACTTGGCCTCCGCTGCATGGCCCAGAAAGAGGATTACTGAGAACAACCGCCCCGTTTTACCTTGTGCTGTGTATCCCACAAAGAGGATTAGACAAATAGCCAGGAAAATCCTCCCGTTACATCTGATAAGGAGCTGCATCTTGGCTGGCATCCCTCTGCTCGCAACCAGCCTTCACCACAGCCTCACACTTCAGAAATAAGACGGAGCGAGGAGATCGACTTTTAGAAAAAGTTTCCAAAACCTCAAACCCAACCCATAACCTGCGTCACCACTTCCTGATTGACAGGAGTGAGACATGAACAGAAAAGCCCAGCACCGTGGCCTTCCTGCCTTCATCAGTCCAAAGTAAAAGTTCCTCTGCCTTCATCTCCTGTTTTGCCCAAGCAGGACAGCAAACCCAGGACCCATGATGGACTGAAGGTGGTGCTGCCAGCAGCCCGTGGTCAAGGCACACATCCCACCCAGTCCCTGCCCAATGCTGAGAGGGCTCCAGAGTGAAAAAGCAGTGCTTAATGTTCCCTGATTTTAGGTCAAAAAACTGCATTTTTGCATCAGCACTGGCACTGCTTTTCCCTGCCTCAAGCCCTCACCAGTCCACCAGACTGGTTAGAAGCCAGCTACTCAGAGTCAGTACATGTTTCACCAACTGGGGAATCATCTTTTTCCACAGAAGTAAATTATCTCTGGAATCTTATGCCAGGCTTTTTTTTTTTTTTTTTCGGTTTCTGGTGGTGTTTTTTTTTTGTTGTTTTTTTTTTTTTAAGCAGAATCATAGATATTCACAGTAGAAGTGAAAAAAAAATGTATTAAGTTAGATAATATATCCTGGTAGAAATATATCAACTCCTTCTGGAAGAGCATAGGCAATTTGCTTGGCCAGATTATCATTGTGTGGTGCAAATGCCCCAGGGAATGTGGCAAAGGGTTTAGATCACATGTGGCTCCACAAGGTACACATCTGAAAAGCCATGAAAGCTCTTATATAGACAGAAAAATAGAAGCTCCCTTTCAGCTGGCTCATACCTTTTGCTTGCCTTTTGGCTGTGGTTAAACCAGGCTTGAGTTCACTTCAGAAGAAATGACAAACAGTGAGGTTATCAAAGCAGTGGAGGTTTTTCTGTCGTACAGAGTGCTGCTGGATTAACTGGGGCACTGACGTGTGGGCCCGAAGGTGCTACAGAACCTCGTCACTGCTGGGGCTGATAGTGCAAGTTGTCTGTGGTAAATCTATTTTTATGTGGTGGAAAGTCCACAGAGGCCCCCAGTGGGGATCTGGGCTGAGCAGTGACTTTCCCCAGGGTTTGGTGTTCCACCAAAACCCCATGAAGCAGCAGAAGAGACTCCAGCAGCTCCCTCCCCTCTCCAGGCTGGGATTTACCATCAGACTGAGGAACTGAGTTGTGCGTTCAGCTTTCTGACCCTCTGCACATGGGGCTTTTTCTCTGGCATGGGAAAAATAGAAGACTCAAACCAAGCAGGTGCAGAAGGACTCGTGTGCAGTGGGTTTTATTACCACCCTCACTTCTACTTTGTCTTTTTAGCATCAGCTCTTTTTTCTTTTCTTTTTGTTTAAGGCAGTGCTCAGCATCAATAGGAAGCTGGGCAACCACGGGAGGGAGATAATCAGCCTCCCCTTGCTGGAGGCTGCGGAAACCATCCCTGCAATAGCACCTCTCACTTTCTGCAGATCACGGGTACACGCTGACCTGTTCCACACCCCTCCTCCGTGCACAAACAACCCCCGTGTGACAAAGAAAAACTCCACTGGCTATTTTTGCCCTTCCCAGCAGCCCAGGGCATTTTCCACCGTGGCACTGGATGCCCATGGGGTGAAGCCAGAGCGATGCCCACCAGTGGGCACAGTAACGGGCAACTGAGGGAGCTGCTGTGGGTAGGGGAGCTGCGCATTCCCTGTATCTGGAGGGAGATCTCGAGTTATCTGTCTTGTGCCATCGGCTGATGGGGGAACTTGTAGCACTGGCAGTTTTGCCACACAGTTTTGTTATATTTTTCTGTGTCTGCAGCACGCCTCAGGAAATGAGATCGCTTTACAATTGGTAGCTGTGGGAAGTCCAAAGCAAATGTTTCACTCCTGTCTCACGTACATCTGTGTAACAGGGCCCTGAAGCCTGCGGGGGGGGCACTGTGCCCATCTCCTGCCCTGCTGCGCTCTGCCGGTGCCCACATCCCGCTGCGCTTGGCAAGTGAAGAGTTTTCCACCTTCCTAAATACGTGGAAGTGATTGGAGACCTGGATCTGAAACAGTCTGGGATGTGCAGGAGTTAAAAGTAAAGCACGCCCTTTGTGGAATGCTGTGGGATGCCCAAGGAACACCATCTGTAAACCACTCAAGACATACAATGAAAATAATCAGCTCTAATTTAAAAAAAATCTTGTCTTAGGCTAGAGGCCACAAACTGCTGAAAGTTAACGAACTTTCTTTTTTTAAACAGAGAACAACACGTGAGCTAAACTATATTGGAACTCTAACCTTGAAACGTGCCATGGCATGACTATCAGAGTTCAAGAGAAACAGGATTTTAAGTTAAATATTTTAAATCCGAAGAGGAGAGCACAGTCACCATACCAAGGTCAGCTACCTCAAATTTGCCTTCTATAAACTGTGAGAAAGATTCGTAGGATAATGTTCTTCCTGCATAGATCCTGTGTATGCAAACTGAAAGATTAAATATCCCAACAGAACAGGCCTACAAAAAGAAGCAAATAAATGAGGAGCAGGTATCTGAGAGCACAGTTTGCTCCTGGAGCCTTGCTTACAGCTCCTGCACTGAAGTGCTGCCATTATTTTCAAATCACATGCAAAGCAGATTTCTTAACCTGCAAAGCTCTTGCTTTTGCATTTTTGTAAGGCATTAATTTGGGGATCGGGGAGCAGGTGGAGGGAGAAGGCTGCCTTGACACTGTGCACCCTGACCCCTGAGCAGACACCCAGGGCTTCCCATTATGTGCCTGAAAAATCTGGGAGTAGTCTTACAATAAACACTTCAAAATCTAAAGTGAGAAACTGCTCCTTAGTAGTAACTTACAGGGCTGTTGTATCTCCCAGCTGGCTCAGGAGTAATCACTCATTTAGTAACATCACCAAATGTGGACCACACTGCAGGAGTGCCTGGCACAGGGACATCTACTCTGCTGAGGAAGGCAGAATATGGGGCAAAAGGAAACCCCAGCAGGAAGCCAGAGGGGCATCACAGGGGTGTTTCAGCCAAATCATTGGACATCAACCCCTTCTCTGCTCGAGCCCAGGTAAATGCTGAGGGAGCAGATTGGTCCAGAGGAGTAGTCTGGCATAGCAGTGTCAGGCCACTCCCTCTGCTGCTTTTCCTCAGCAGGCAGCACAGGTTTACTTTGCTGCCTGTATTCCTGACAGGCAGCCAGATGGACAGATGGACTCCCATGGGTGCAGGGGCACCCCCAGATGCTTATCAGGGAGGCTCAAAGGCAAGGCACTATCTGTCCAGGCAGGGTCCTGATAAAGAAGTTTCTCATTGACAACTGCTCAGAAATCAGATAAACCCTAAGTGCTGTGGGGTCGCTCTGCTCTCAGTTCAGGTTTTCCCTTGCCTTAGCTGATAGGAGCTCGGCCCTGGCTTCCATGGGAATCCAAGCTGACCCCTGCACCCCTCAAACACTCATCCCCATGGAGCAGCAAAGCCATGGGTGGAACAACTGGGGGGGTCCTGAAGTGCTGGGCCCTGCCTGTGATGCTCAGCTCTTATTTGCTCTGCTGAGAAAGTAGAAATACATATATTTTACAGGTCGCTGCTCTGGGGAGCAGCCAGTACAGAAAAGGCTACATCTGTTAGAAGCAGAGCTGGAAACAAGAGAGAATGATGGCAACAGAAAAAGAATAGGGGATAGAGCACAGGGGAGAGTGTCTGAATGGCAGCGGGGTTCAACACAAGAATTTCTTTTGCCCATCTTGCCTTTTAGGAAGGCAGAACAGTTTTCTTCCCTGACACTCACTGCTGAAGTGGGATGAGATTCATGAGACCTGGATATCCAACAGGTCCTGAGCACATTGGTCTATCTCAGGGATACCCATGAGCTGTGCTGTTAAATGCCCAAAATCACCCTTGATGCCCTTCAGAAGTGAGCTGCTCTCCAGGCAAGAAGTCCTTTTGCCACCAGCTCATGTTCAACCAACCAACCAAAAATCTCTCCTCTTCAAAATAGCAAAGAGCTGGCAACCCAGAGAGAGGGGTTTGGGTCCAGCTGGGGGGATTTCTAAATTCAGCCCTGAGTAAAAATTAATTCTTAACCTGGATGACATCTGAGCTCAACACCTGACCCGTGTTCACCCCTGCTCCCAGAGCATCATGGCCCAGGCAGCCCAAGGCATCCCTCGGCCTCTCGTGATACCGCCTCTCTCCTCTGAGGGCAGCATCAAGGCCTGGTCCTTGCAGATAAGATTTGGATCTTGTAAGGAAGCACTGAAGAAATTTATCACGTAGAAAGCAGGCACTCACTGCCATCTAGATCTCACAGAAGAGCAACTCCTTTTGTCTTCCCATGGTGAAGGGGGAGATCTTTGCTGGAAAGCCACAGCTGCATCAAAATTGAGCACAGCTGCTGAGAGACAGGAAGCTGCCCACAACCTTTCCCCATTAGCAATCTCCCCTCTCTTCCAGAAACTTAACCAAGCAACAGGCCTGTCCTTCAGGTGGAAAAAGCAGCTTTCCTTGCTGCTGGGACTGCTGATGCTTTCTCCTTCCATCTGCTGAAGCACAGAGCAGCAGAAGGTTTTGGCTGGCAATTTCAGGACTAAAAGTTTAAAAGCAACAGCTTGTTAAGACATGACACAGCAGCCAAGCTCTGGTTACTGATTAGGGAGGCAATTTCAGCAGCTGACTGTCCTTTCAAACTCCATCCAGAGCAGCACCAGCCCTGCAGTGCAAGCAGGACCTGCACAGCAGAGCAAGGGGTCACAGAGGATTTGTTGGGAAACTGCCCCTAAACCCAGAAGGAATTAACAAGGGAGAGAAGGATGGTGGTACAAAGGCTCTTGCCCATAGATCCACCCCAAGCAGCTCACCTTGCCTCCACTGCCTGCACAACTGCAAACTTATTTCTATGTACAAGCACCATTGGTGACACAGACAAACTTCACACCTTGTGTGGGGAGAGAGGACATCAGTACATTTGGGAAGATGAAGAGGAACTGGAAGCAGTGATTCTCCTGTGGAGGTCTCCCCATGAACCAGACCTGCTGCTCCCATCCTGTGTGTAGAGTGGAGCACAGCTGGTGTTTGGGCTCCAGTTAACCAGCCTGGAGTCGTAGCTTTGCGATCTTCACTGAATTGTTGGGGAAAGAGGTGAATTTATGTTTACATTAAAAGAGAGCAGTATTTTTTTTCCCTATCAACCAAAGCAGCTAGGCATTTCTTAGCCTGCTTTAAGCACATTTGATTTAGTAGAAGCATCCTTTTGTTTCGAAATGTGACAGAAGAGAAAAATGAGGAAAAGCAGGAAAATCAGCTCTGCCACAGGAGCCTCTCCCCAGTAGGACTGGCACTCCCCAGGCCTCCAAGATCTTTTTAAAGGATCTGCTGGGTGCTCTCTGGGTGGATGCTGCTGCAGTATGAAGCAACAGGTTCCAAACTGCTGCTCCTCAGGTTCAGAAACTGCAGTGCCAACAAAGCTGCTCTCCCCCTTTCAAGATGAGCACATCCCTTTTGAAAACATAATTTGCATTAACTAGGAAAAAAGATTTTTTTGTCTTTTCTTTCTTCAAGGACTCAGGGGTCAGTCATCAGGGAAAGCTGAAGCCTGGGACAAGATTCACCTCATGCAATATTTCCAGCAAAGGGTGCAGCAGGGAGGTCAGGACAGGCTGGCCAGGGAGGTGAGAGTCTCAAGACCCTTGCACTTGTAATACCTTGTGCCTTTGCAGAGAGAAGCAAAATGTCTTTCCATGAGCCCTAGGTAACTTGGCAGCTTAGTAACATAAGAAAACATTAAGGCAAAGCACATGGAGACATTAAAAAGTGTTTGACACCTATTTGCCAAAAGTTCCAGATTTGGACAGGCAAGATGGATAGCAGTGTCTGATACTTATCAGGTGTCATGCACAAGCTATTGGCAAATATTTGATTTAAAAATAAACTTTGCTACCCAGGGATTATGTTGGGTTTTTTTGTCCCCTCCTTGTCTGCAGACCATGTGCTGGCACAATGCAGTATCTCAATTTCTGTCTCCTTGTCTACACTAGAAATCACTTCTAGTGATTCATCTATTTTAAAAGTCCTGGAATTCAGGTGGAAGGAGGCTCTGGGCCCACCTGACTGCATTCTCTCATGGGCTGCTGTGAAAATCCTCTGGTGTTAGCTGAACCCACTGGCAATCCGAGATGGCCTCAGAGTGGTTTGAGACCCTGCCTGGGAACTTTTTGCTCTTGCTCCATTCCAAGACACTTAAGTCTGCAGAAAAATCATCTTGTTCATTCCTTTTTTTGTTTGCCCCATGCATTTCACCCAGAGATCTCAGAATAATTCTGACACAAGCACTTTGTATTCCTCTTACAGTATTCAGGGACTAACACCAGCTCACTCATCACATGCCTATCCTATCCTAGTCTTTCACTGATCACTCATCCAATTCCTCTTTGTTTCTGCAGAAAATTGCATTAAAAACCTCAGATAGCGAAATCCTCGTATCCTGGTCCAATGCCAACTAGTAAATCTCTTTCACAGCAACAATAAGCATGTAAAAAGACTTTGCTGTATTTTTTGCACACCAGATGCCAAAAACTCAAGCACTAGATATTTAAAACAGTGCTATAAACACCCAAATTATTAAAACCTTTGTTGTTAAGGGACTGCTTTATCAGTTACTTCTTCCCAAACAATCAGTATCACAGACATTTTCTCTTCTGAATGGCAGCAACATGTTTTCCAAAGGTGCTGTGTTTCATATCCCAACAGTCTGCCTGGCTCTTCAGCTGCAAAGGCACAGCCAAACAATGGTTTTGGGGAAAAGGCAGCCAGGCAAATAGTTCTCTTCAGGAAACCACTGTTTTTGCACCTACCCGTGACAAGGAGGAGTTAGAAACCACCAAAGTGCAAAATGAAACAGCACTAGGAGGCACTTTGGACAGAGTTCCTGGGAAGTACGTAAAAGCACTTTTCAAACCAAAAATTAATCATTCATAGCAAGCTCTAAAATAGCCATGGATGTTGCAATAGAAGAGGAAAAAGTTGACAAATGCTTCTCACCACAACTTTATGCACTTGGCTTTACCGTAACAGTCTTTAGTTCTGTAATTTCAAGTCTGCAGAAGGGTTTGCCTCATCTTAAAATGAACTGTTCCACACAAAACATCCAGCAAACACCATCTCAGTCTTTTTATAGAAACACACAAGTAAAGGTCATCTTTGCTCCCTCAGGGCTGACCGAAAAGGAAACCCCACACAAAAGTGAGATGGGTAAAGCCACGTATTTACAAGATCACTGGTGTTTGTCATTGTCTGGTGTCAAGGCTAACCAGGCTCCCACAGTATTTCTGGAGGTGGAAGCACCATCACACTGACACATCTCTATGTGCTGACAGAGCAGGAAACCATCCACACCGAGCCTGTGCTGGGCCAGGACCAAACCTCCCCACCCGGGAGCTTTCAGGAGCACAAATGAAGCCCGGGGAGCTTTGGCCACACGGAGGCAGTGAGCAGCACCAGCAGCTGCCCTTGCAACACAGGGGACCTGCTTTCCTGCCGCTAAGGGGAAGTGAGGGCTGGCAGAATTCTGCCCACTGCCCCGCTGCTTCAGATGTCTTAGGAGCAACAGAGGTCACAGCAGTCACCTCCTGCTGCTCTCCTCCAGTCCAGGTTCCTTGAGAAAAAAACAAAAAAAACACAAAGAGCCTGCTCTGACAGCCTTGCAGGGAGATAGAACAAGGCACTGGTTTCTTTCTCTCGCAAAACACTGAAGCACAGCACAACCGTGCCCATCACTCCATTTTATAACACCTACCATATCTCAAGCCAGCTTAAGAATTAAGCACTTAAATTAAAATAAAACTGGTTTTAATCAAACCAAATCACTTCTCATGAGTGTTGCATGTCATTTGAAGAAGTACACTGAGGTTATAGCTCTGATCTCACACTTGACAGGAATTCTGCAGAAACTTGGACTTCTTGTAAATCTCGCTGCTTTATGCTAGCTAAGGAGAAAAAACTAGAACAACAAAAAGGAGGTTTCAGTTGTAAGACTTTTTTGCTGTACAGAAAGGAATAGAAATGCAGGTTAAACAGAGTTCACAGGAACCTAATCTTCAATTAATCTTTGAAATAAATGCCTGACCTCACACATACTTTACAGTTAAAACTCAACATTCCTGAAGGGAGCTTTGCTGCCTAATCCAACAAGCTCCTTGCCTCCTTTTTTTTTAACTAAATACAGAATCTTACATAAGTTCATTCTCTCAAATCATTGAACAAACAGGAATTATTCAAAGGGTCTGCTTAAAAAGATATGCCTAAAAAGAAACACAGCATAGTACTTTGTGAGCATCTGGCACAATGCAGACTCCAGTAATAAAATATAATTAGCTGGCAGAAGCCTTGAACATTTAGTCTAGGAAATGAACTGGCCTAATTGCTTTTTGTAACTCCGTATGCATTTATATTAAATATATATTTTTTTAAAAGCTGGAAAGCCAAAGTGTTCTGGGTATCTTCAGAGGAGAGAGCTCTCCAAGCCACAGTGCCAATCACACTGTGCTGAAAAAGCTCTGATCCTGCTTATATCAGGCTTTCTTAACTTTGGACCTACTCCTACCTGTCTGCTGAGCTCTCACTGTGGTTTCTGTGGATTCGGGGTGTTTCTCTGCACACTTGATGATGGTTAAAATGGATACACCAAATGATCAAAAGGGATACATCTGATGGTTAAAAAGGATACATCACCCTGCACTTCATTCAGCTTTGCAGTTACCTGCAGGTAATTTTTCACACTTACTTCAGACCTGTATTTGAAGGAGAAAAAAAAGAAAAAATTTCATGCTGGGATAGCCCACAAACTATCCTCCTCCAAATGACAAGAAAACTAATGATGATGCTCTACAAAATTTGCTCAAAGGCAAAAGTAAAGAAAGAAAAAAACCCAAACAACTACTCCAAACATATATTGCTGCCTTCTACTTGAATATGAAACTAAAAGTTAGCAGAAAAAAATGTCATCTTTTCGTTTGTGGTAAAAGTGCACACTAGCTTTAACTGAAATCAGACAACAACGTGCAATACAGCCTGCTGAGAAATGTTTCACTGAGAAACTAGGGCTGTCTTACTTTCAGGCCAGAGGGAAATCTGAATTAAAGATCTGACTGCAGAAATGAAACTCCTAGAGGCTGACTAGACAATTATTGAGTAAAACAAAAAACGCACACAGGCACGTGCACTCACTCTCTCCCTGATTCTACAGGCACACAAGTAGCTGGTCTAGTTTTGAGTTTTGCTGCTGTTCATTTCCAGCACCCATTTGTTGGCCTATTTGTGGTTAGTAGTCTGGCCTTCTTTGCAGAAGAGATTTTTACCACACATTTCAGATGTACATACTTTCCCCTCACACCCTTTAAGCAAATGTGACGTTTCCTGCCCTTCAATCTCCAGAAGAATCCAGCTATTTTGACTATTCTCCTTCAATGCCCTGTAGTGCTGTGAAGATCTTCCCACCCTGCCACCACATCAGTGACAGGACTGTTGGTGCACTACTGCACAAAGCCACATTGTCCCTTCTCCTGCACCATGTCCCCTGGAGGCTCTGGCCATCATCTCTTGCTGTGCAGCTGGACTGTGTGCTCTGCCTGTATTTCATCTCCAACAACTTCAGAGAGGTCCCAGGAGCAGCTCCTGCTAAAACAGCACCTGGGCTCCCTGAGCAGCACAAAGTAAGAAGCCATCCATGGCATCGAGCTGTATTAGGCAAATGTCTGGAGCACTAGAAAATGGGAACCTGTGAATACTCTACCGTGTGTTAAGAGCAGAGCACCTCCTCCCACCACAAAGAAAGTTGGCTGCTTTCTTGCTCTGGCTTCTGGCACTAAATTGCTCATGTGTTTTTACTGAAGACACTCATATGGAAACACGTTCACAACTACTTATTTTGGCCAAAGTTTAAAAGTATTGTATCTTAGTAAGACACAGGATACAGAATTCCAAGGACTCTGAAGAAACATTTAGCCACATTTAGTCCATTTATTGAGCCTCTATCAAGTAGGTTTTGATTAACATGGGAAAAGAACAACAAGCAACATACAAAATAAATACTGAAAACAAGTTCCCTTCACAATGATTAAGTTTTCTGGGGACAAATATTAGAAGAGATAAAATGCATTCTAGTTGGAAGAAAGTGCCTCAGGCTTATTAGAAAAAAAATTCCCAGAGAAGAATATTCTCTTAGAAGAAACTATTTTCATACAGCACTACACTTAAAAACTGAATCATACACCAAAGAAAAAGCTGTGAGGGAGAAAAGGTTTATATTTAAATATAGGACACACAGTACAAAGCATTAGCTGGACTTATACTTTACATTTAGAGTTTACACCATTAGTGTGGGTGAGCTACGGACCAGGAGAGCTCTGAGTTTTTCACAAGGTTACACTAGTGCAGGCTCTAGGTGGATGCCCCTGCAGACACCTGACTTCTATCAATCAGTAGGGAAGCTGTGCCACAGCACTGGCTTGGACAGGTAACTGTTCTGATAGTGCCCACTGCCTCCAAGGCAAGCATTTATACAAATGAAGACACCTTTGCTCTTAGCCTCTCCATGCTTGCTGGAAGAAGATTCACCATCTCCCTACTGAGTTCTAGTTCAGTTTCAATGGCAGGGACAGCATCTGGATACTTCTCACAATAGTCTACCAGAAATGTGTAATATTCCAATGATGTCTGCATATTTTCCAGTTGCTTTTTGCTATCTGAAGTAATAAGCTTACCATATAGTCGTGCAATATGAAATTTAGCCACCATTGCAGGGCGAAGAACATCTTCCTCGAGTTTTTCAGGAAACACCTTATCAGGGTTCCTCAAAGAATCCAAGAAGAGTTCATAATATTTGATTGCAAACTGAGCCAGAGAATTAATTTTTTTAACTGTGTGCGAGTCTAGTTTCTCTAACCTGTTACCAATAGCTACCTTTAAATCCATCATCTCATAATAGGTGTCAGCTAGCTCATACTGAAGCTGCCTATGGATCAGCAGGTAGTACTGGGGGTTCAGGTCTGCATAGATTGGCTCCAGCATGTCTATTCTACGCTTGTGCATTTTGCAGCGCCTCTCATAGTCTTCTTCAAAGAAAGCAAGTACCTTAAACAAAGCACTGTGATCCTGAACGATTTCAATATGGTCAGTAACATAACCATCGACCTGAAAGAACTCTTTTGCCTCCTGAACATAGTTCTGACCAACCAGGAAGACTTCTCTGGCTTCTTGAAAATCTAAAGGATATACACTGCTCACTTTCTCCTCCATGGCTAAGACAGAGTCACATATATCACTTGTCCCAAAAAGGACAGCTTTTTTCCTGCCCTTCTCTTTTTCATCCTCTTCTTTTTTCCTTTGGGCTTTAAGTTCCAATTGCCTGTCTGGATCCAGCTCTCCTATGTTATCCTGAAATGAGAAAGCATGCTAATTAAAAACGAATCTGGCTTATAAAGAGTGACTGAGTCATTTTGAGTCACCTTTGAAATACAAACTAGTGAGGAACACGACAAAAGAGAAATCGTTGCTATATGAGGCCTTACATTAACAAAAGAATCATGTAAATTACATTATCAATTCTGTAAAGACATAAAATTAAGGTGGTTCAGTCTCCCTACCCTGTGTGACAAAACAGACAAAGGAATAAATGTTAAGCCCAAAGGCTCTGCTTCACAAAGCGTTTCAGCAAATGCTGGTTTAAACAAATTAAGTGAACTGAATCAAATCTGAATTAATCGAATGCTTCCATGAATGAGAACACCAGCACAGAAAACTGTTGCATATTAAGACAATGTTCTTACTAGCAGTTAAATAAGAAGGAATCTGTCAAATCAAGCTGCAAGAAAATGCAGTAGAGAGGAGGAAAATTTGTGAAGTTGCTGTAAAAGCAATGCACTGATCACTCTACAGAGTTGATCCCCTATCTGTGTGCTCTTAAGTGCTGCGTTTAAGTCAAAGCATACCATGTTCACTGGGCAATTGCTTATTCCTTGTTACCAACTGCAAATTGACTCCTCCTGCAAACATCAAAGCAGACCTAGTTTGCTGTTAGACAATGACAGCTACAGAACAGATTTTCTGTTACCTCAAGCAATTTTTGAGCGCTTTGCAGAAGATTCAGGCAATACTTAATCCAACACCGTGCAATTTCAGCTTTCCTCTCTGGAAGGTCCTGTTGGTCTGGCTCTGTTTCATCTGCTGAACAGACATAAACACAAAAACTTTAAGAGAAGTCCAGAACTCCAGCAAGACCCTCAAATGTTCCATGTAAAGTATATACTTGTATTTAATTTTCCTCATGGTTAGACAGAAACATATTGTCCATGTTAGTTTATGTAATAGTTCTGTAAACTGTCATTTCTGGTAGAAACCCGTATAGATTAACAAGGATTTGTCATGTATGAGTTCTGAAAATAAATAGATCATAATGTATCTTTAAAAAGACCTTTCATCTTCAAGGTGTTTTACTGGAAAAGGTTTCCAGGTCTCTTTGTATTACGAGAAAGAAATCAGAATAATTCATTTTCTGAGCTTCAGCTGTCTGCCCAGTAATTGTTTCTGAGGATAGTAAGGGCATTTGCATTGCAATGGGCCCCAGACTTGCTACCAAAAAAGGGAACAAAATAGGGGAAACTGCCTTTGGTTAAGCTACCTGGTACAAACATAACATTTATTAGCTCTACAACTTCTGTATTTTTCTCTCCAAAGTCTCCCCACTATCATAAACAGCAGCACTGTTGATATCTCAAGATAACATTTTCATAAACCAAAGAGATTTCAACAAAAACTTATTTCCCAGTCTTTATGCAGAAGGCAGTGAGTTAGCTGAACAGAGAGAGGACATTCCTACAGGACAGCAGGACTTCTGTTCACCAACTTCAGACTCAGACCCACTCCACTCATTATCTTTTATTAGGGAAATCAATTTCTTATTAAGGAATTAAGAATTGCTGCTAATTTAAGAAAAGGCACATTTATTACTTATGTCTGTGTTAGTTTGTATTCCAGTTAACAAGATAAAATGAAAGTGCTTGAGAATGGCCAATGCTGACTGTGTACTGGTCTTTCTGTAAGTTAGAACCTTCTGCAAGTGCACAGCCCAGCTCTCTGTGCCATGAAAGGGAAGGGAAGGTAGGATAAGCAATTATTCACCAAACAAACGGGATTATCACTACTTCTATGTGATGCAGGAAGAAATCAAGATAGAACCTAGCTGACTCATACTTGCTCCCTCTCCATGAATTAAAGCTCTACCAACTGGAAGCTTCCACTTTCCCAGGACAGGCACAGAAGGGTGTGCTGTAGATAAGCAAAGACTAGGCCTAAAACTGACACCATCATGGAACCACAGGTCCTTAAAACTAAAGTCAGTTCTCTAAAAATTTCTTCTACTGCTATTCACACTAGACTGCCAAGTTGTTCCTTTGCATCAAGGCCCAAACAACAAGGAGGGCAGCTACAACTCCAAAAACAGCCACTGATGAGGCTGCAGCATCCAGCAACAAAAGACAACACAAGTACCTTCTGGATTTGGGGTTTTAAAAGCTGCAAGTTTGCTCCCTCTTTTAAAGCTATTCCCAGGAAGCATCTGGTTTGGTTCACTGAATGACTGCCCTCTGATCACTGAGGCAAACTGCATTTTTAGCACATGTACAAAGCCAAATGGATGAACAGACACTGCCACTGTTGAAGTGGATATTGTTTTAAATTTCACTTTTACGACATTATTGCTTTCTGAAACATCAGAAACAAGCACTTTTCTTCAGAGGGTCTACACATAGCCGATCTTGAGCTGTAGTAGAAGTCACTTTTCAGAAACAATCAACTCTATTGAAAAATATTTTAGAAAATTTAACACTGGGATAAGTTTTGTACATGCTGTTAAACTTCAGTTTTAAACATTAATACATAGTGATGCTTAATTCACAATAATTTTATTCAGAACTTTTTTATAAACTTACCATCTTCAGCAGATGGCACCTGTCCAGCTTGGCTAAAGATGACACTGGCTGCTGCTAGACAATGTCGAGCCTCCATAAAGCATTCCTGAGAGAAACAGAGCAGCATTTAGCACGGGTGTGAGCAGCTCAAGCACTGCTGTCACTTGGCCAAACCCCTCACCTCAGAGAGTGAGCATACATGACCACAAGGGAAATGACGGAACTGAGAGGCTCTGGGGCATATTCCCCAGGCACTGGAAGAAAACACAATTTTTCCACACTGATTACTGAATACAGTATTTTCTGATTGTTTTTTCTGTACCACAGCCTTTCCTTTAATACTGCAATGCACACTGAACGTTCCGACTGTTCTGGCTGCCCTGATGTGAAGGAAGTGATGCCTTGTGGCAAACTACCACAGGCTGTTGGTGGGAACAGCTGGACATACAAGTCAACACTGAGTCAGAACCAGATTCCTTTACCCGTATTTGGCAGTGCACTGTTAAATAACTACTGCTATCAATGCATCAAAAAGATAGGGAAATTAGGAGTTACTACTGAAATTAGCATTAACTGCCTTAGGTAGGGCAGGAATCTTTTTAAGCATCAGAAAAGAGCATCTAAATAGTCTGGAATATAGAAATTCCTAAATAAAGCTTCCTAAAGTGTGTTAGCACTTCCTAACAGTAGATTGTTTAGAGTCAACATGTGGCAAACAGCTACCAACTGACACATTCACTTTAATGTTCACATAGGTTCAAACAACTCTTCAGCACATGCTAAGGCACAAAAGACAATAATTTATAGTAAACAATAAGCCATACCTTGGCCCTCAGATGCTTTTTGTTTTCAAACATTATAATAAACTTCTTATAATAAAAAATTTTAAATTGAATTATTAGAACCCCAAAGTTTACTTCTGAACATGACATCACATCACTGCTAATATTTCATTAACTATAGAGCTTTTCTCATGTTTACACCCCTGTTCATCTTCCCCACTGCCATCACAACACCACAGGAAAGCCACCATGTCCTCTTCAGAAAAAAACTGACAGATGCTTCATGTCAGAAGACAACTTGTGGTTTTATAGGTGCACGCTTTCAATTCATCTTGGAGCGCTGTCTCAAAGAGCTGTTTGAACAGCTGTTTCAGTTGGCAGCTACATTAATGGCACAATTACAGCAGAAAAGCCCTGGATATGCTACCTTGGAGAGATAGTACTGTGACAGAGTGGCAGCATTGCGTGCCCATTCCACTGGGTAGTAGCCACAGTACTCGAACTGTCGTTTCAGAGTAGTGTGGCAATACTGAGCAGCCTTCTCAATCATGCCCAGGTGCTGGTAGACTTGTGCCAGGTAATACAGAGTATGTGTGTAGGCTTTTTCAAATCTGGAAAAAAAAAAACAACAGTCTCTTTAGATTTCTTTTTTTTTCATCCCTAAATAAAACCTCATAATTTAAAAAAATGTAATAATAATGGAAGTATGCTGCTTAATACCCACCTTTTCAATCTTTCTTGGTCTGTGAGTTTTTCTTCTTCTGCCATGAAATGTTCACTGGGATCCAGGGGAGGATTTCCATCCTGCAAGGGTACACGACACATTTAGCAAACTACATTTCTTACTCTGTGGCACAGTGCTCCCTCTCCTGGCTGCACATCATTTATCATTTGCCAATCCCAAATTCAACAAAGTTTCACATAACCTATCTCAGTGCAACTTCTCTGGAGCAATTCCACAACGCTCAGGAGATTTAGAGGATGAAAGTCACAATTCCACAGGGAATAACAAGGCTCACAGCTTGTAGGAGACTTCTGCTTATGTACTTTAAAGCAATGCATGCTGCCTGCACCAGAGATACTCAGCCTGGATTCTACAGGACTCTACTGGGCATCTTTATTTTGTACAATAACAAACAGGGTTTTGAGGCATCAATTTAATACCAAGCACGCCTTCAAGTGTGAAATATTTGTTTGCCCAGCTGCACTGATCAGTAGCAAGAAAACATCCTGCAGGAAGTACTGCAGAGAACACGAAGTGCTGAGTGCTCAGCAGAGCTGCTGTGAAGACTAACTGCTCTGAAGGGACTCCCAGAATCCACAAGCTGGCAAGATCACTTAGACAAACAAATGAGACAACACGCAATGTCTTTGGAGGATGAAGCTGCTAAGTCTTCGTATCAGGCATAACCTACATGCAAGTTATTAAACGTGGTAGCTCCCATCATTAGAAGCACTTCTTTGCTCTTTAAACCACGAGCTCTGTCAGAACCCTTACCCTATACACCTTTTGGCATTGCTGTATCCAAATCCGCCTTAAAACAATTGTCAATAATGTTACCAGACAGCTCACAGGCAGTCCCAACAGATTAACATTGCTTATGGCAGAGCTTTATTAGCCTGGGCTTATCCCATTTCCTTTGCAATTGTGAATAACTTCAGCTGCCAATTCAAATGAAAGCATCTTTTAAAGAGAGCTTTTCTCCCATTACACAGTGCATCCTGAAGGGTGTCCAATGTTATCTGCCAGCAACAAAGCCCAGGTCAGTATGCAGCTTGTCTAACCCTTTCCTAACCCTATTTCTTTCTTAGCCCAAGAGAAAGTAAGGCAACAAATGAAAATCAGTTTCAATAAATACTTTTCATGAGTTAATACAGACTTAGGCAGGAACAGGAACAAGGGCAGAGAATACACTCACTTTACAGGGAAGAACACATACTATGGTTGTGCTGCTTCTCATTAAAAATCCCTGAACAGACTAATTTACTTGCTTTTAACAGAAGTGTTTTACTCATCTTAAAAATTGAGCAAATGTACCTGAAACTCATAGTGACAAGTAAACTAAAGCCTGTTTAACCTACCAGAGGCATGTAGATTTTTGTATATGATCTTTTAATCTGTAGGTTTTTGTTTACACCTCGTTAGTTTTTTAATTAATTTATTAGTGAATTTAATTGAATTTTTTAGTGAATTTATAACTCTTCCTCTTGTTTTCTTTAGATACAAATGTTCTAACAAGATTTGGAGTACATTCTGGCAAGACTAGAGCTATTCCTGCAAAGAACTGAAATGACACAGTAAGCAAAACTCTTGCCTCCTTCCTGTATCTACAGATCTATCTCTGATATCAAGCCTTTTGCCTTTACTTATCCTTAGAAGGAGCTCTCCAACTCTCCTTTCTAAGTGGATTTCATTAGCCCAAGCTCTTTGCCTTGGTTTTGTTTTAGGGGGAGAAATCACCTACCCAATTTGTAAGTTAATTAGACCCAGTCAGTAAACAACTAAATCCACCAGCTCAGGAAAATGTCTCCATCATGAGGAGTTTATCAAAGACTCCCTGACAGGAAGGCTTCCTGATAGCCTAGAAATGGGGAATGTTACAAAAAGTATATTCACATATTTATAATTTGTGAAAGACAAATGTTCACATCATTGTATAAATCTGTGGTTTCTTCTAAAAGGAAGACTTAAGGCATAGTTATGTTTGGCTACAAAATGCCTTGAACTCTAAGTGGTAAATAATGTTGGGGGGGAAAAGCGTGGCAAGTGATCATCACATATGATATGAATAACACTAGTGCTCTGGTTTTGTATAGGAAGCATTTACAAAAGTGATGCAAGGTTTTTAGTTGTTAGAAAGTTGTATATGTTTTTGTGAAAAATATATGCTAAAAACAAAATAAATTTGGGATATTTTTAGTTTGTAGCAAACTAACTAAAATGTTACATTTTGTTTCTTTACATTGTCAGTAAGAAAAAACTTATAAAGAGAAGTATTCTAAAAGTTTTACTCTAATTCTTATTGCTCTTTCTTTTAATTACTGTTAATAAATTTTTCTTTATACCCTTTCAAACTTTTAAACCTACTCTTCCTTTCTCCTAATCCTACCTCACAACAAGAAAAAAATACTCTAATAATTAACCAACAATAAAACGCACCACATTCATTATTACATTAACCAAAAAAACTCAAATTAACAAACCAAAACCACTACAGCTAGTCAGGCAGCAAAGTCCCAGAAGAAATATTCAGTAACCACTACTAACAAAAATTTCGTTTCAGAAAAGTCTACAGTGCAAATGTGAAGTGTCGCCCTGGTTATCAAGAGTTTTCTAAAGCCTTCTGAGTTTACATTCTTGTAGAGAACTTTCTCACACAACTTTCTGTAAACAACCTATTGTTTTGCATTCTTTCATAGAGGCGGAGAAATTTGATGTACAGGTAGTTTGTCCAGTGTCGTTGGAGAGGTGGCACGTTCACCCTCCAATCCACTGGCATCTTTTGAGAACTATAAAAGATTGGAGTCAGAAAAAATAAATGAGTCTCTTCATCGTGACCAAGGCTGTGGTGCGTCGTTTTTGCTTGTGTCATTTGGTGACATCGAAGTACCTGGCAGCACTTTAATCCACTATACCATAGCACCAGTTTAATTTCATAATAACTGGAGCAAGTGCCTGATGCTTTTGGAAGTCATGTGATAGCTGGGGCTGGGTATAAATATCAAAGTTGAACATCAGGAATTAATTAGAGGGATGCAGTATCTCTGGTTAGCCCAACTGATCCAGAGGGCAGGAATTAAGCTGACAAGCTTTTCAGCACAAGTGGGGCTTTCTTCTAGATCCATTTCCTCTCCTATCACTGTAGGCCAGCATGGCTGCAAAGGCGGAAAGAGGCCAGTGACCAACCAATAAAAAAAAAAAATTAAATCTCCACAAGTATCATCACTACTCTAAACCAACTTCATGGTAAAACCTGAACTGAACCTGTAATTTCACGAAACTAAAGTCTGCCCAACCTATTCAGCAGTCCTGAGACACAGCTACTGCTTCTTGAAGGCCACAAATGTTTTTAGTTCACTCCAGAACTGCCCCTGAGGCAAGTCAGTGTAGGAACAGCTTTGCAAAGAGCTTAAAAATAGCACAAGGGAGTCTTTGTAGGATACACAGCAGAATCCACAGCTCAAAAGGTTGTTTAATATGCAGGAGAGGGTTAGCTGTCTGTGAGATTGTCCTCTTGGATATGGAACTAAACTACTTGCCCCTGCAAAACACTGCACAGTCAGAGCAAACCATGCAAATATTAGTTTTATTTCCTTTTCCCACTGAAAGCAATGGACATTTTTATTGCATTTCCAAGATAAAATTTAATAATAGTCCTCATTAAAATCCAAACTCTACCAGGCGTCAACTTTGGATTATTAAAGGGCTTCCAAACTGGACCATTATTTTTGAGCAAAAATTTTTCTGTTTTGAAATGAGCAAGTAATGCTCTAAAATTGCCTTGTCCTATACTGCAGTACAACTTGCATCACTTAGCATAAGTATCACAGCAGCCAGTATAAAGCACAGAAACTCAACATTCCATTGCATGTTTATTTCATAGATTACTTAACCTGCAAGTGGCACGTGGAAGTAAGATCTGCCATGACATTAACACAGTACCTCTTTCATGTATTGATTATACAAGGCTTCTGCAGATTCCAAGTAAGTTTGTGCAGTTTCAATTTCATCCCTTTGAGACCACAGGATCCCCAGATTGTTCTAAAGGTAAAAGAAAAAAAAAAAAGTCACATTCCATTTTAATCACACTTTTTTTTTTTATTTTTACAAATAATTGATCAATCTTTATCCTTATATGTGTGTGTGTTCTAATACAATGGATTTCAAAAGGCAGAAATTGTGCCCACACATTTCACTGTGAGTTGCTCAAAAGGGAGGAGGTTTTCACACAGCAAGTTTCACATTAAAAATGCACTTCAGTCCTTCTCTGTTTACTCTGCTAGATAAGGACTAGTGTGTTCAAATAATGAGCTTTTTCCACAGAGTATGTTCTGCATCCAATTCATGCAGCTTTTACATCACAGAGAAATATCATACAAAGAGACCAGAAATCAGAAATTTGTTAACATGACTCCATAGAAAAAATTAACAAGAAAAAAATATGCTAGGAATGAATGCTTGTATGTTTTCAACCACGGAAAGGATGAAAAGCACCTCTGAGGTCTAAAAGTTATAGACTAATGCCTTCAAATTTAAATTAAAGGAACTGCATCTGTGAACCCAACTTGGACAAAAAGTACCTCTAATTTTATTAATAAGATGGTGTTAATAATAATCCTAATGATGTGATAATTTAAATCCTAGCCAGTGCTGTTACAAAACTCAAGAGTGCTAAAAAAAAACCCCAAAAACCTTCAAAATAATTAGAATGTGTGGCTGTATGGCAGCCCTCTGCCCCCTTCAATTCCATTCTACTATTTTTATAAGAAAGCATGTTCATAAACAACATCACATGTTGTTTATGAACTGAAACACTTTGCCGAAGGCCAGGCAGTGGAACAGACCAGATTCCATTAAGCAGAGACTGGGAAACACAGTCTTATGCAAAAGCTCAGAAATCAGAAGTGGGGCTAAAGAAAGCGGCCCAAGCAGGAAAAAGGAATGCTTCTTCCTACAAAATACCAGTCAGTGCCGTGGCAACACACTGCAGACATCCCACAAGGTGGAGAAGTACAGCCACTGATGGCAATCGCTGCTTTTCAATCAGAAATGGTTTAAATCAAGTACTCAAGCCTGTTACAGCCCTTGGGACCGAGGGCTGAGGGTTCATTTCCCAGCGCTGTGCTCAGCTCCACCCCTCAGGACAGTGCCAGGTAACAGCAGAGCCAGCGCTGCTGGACCCCAGGACTCCACACACATTACAAACTTCATCCTGCTGCTTCCTGAAGGCCCCGAAACAGTGAAGTCCATGCAGACTATGGGCTAGCACAGAGAAGAGCTGCTTTCCAGTCAGAAGCACAGTGGAATCTCTGGTCCTGAGCCACATCTCCCCAGGAAGGTGTGGGAAGATGCTATCTTTGCTCCAGCTGGAGCAGTCTCCTTACCTTCCCAAGGGTAACAGATTTGTAGCAGTGCATCCAAACCCTCACGCTGAAGGACAAGGAGCAGACGTAACCTCACTGTCCCAGACAACTCAGCTAATTTAACCAGTGTAAGACAAGCCATCGTTTCACTTCCACCTTCCCACGTACAATCCCTTGACAGTTTGATGAGGAAGCACTACGGAGCCGTCGCTAATTAGGGCAACCATTTTTGACATAGATATCTAAATAACTGCTCTATTTCATGTACTAGAAAACTATTTCATGGTCTAGAGTCAGATACCTAACCACCAGCTACCATGACAGAGTGATCAAGTAAAGGCCCTTCAGTGAATCCTCATGAAGCAAGAACTAATTTTCCCTTCTTCAGAATAAAGAGAAAATATTATTACTTCAAGCACCAACAAAACTGTATTTAGCCATCTGGGACAAAATGTAATAGCTTAGAATATAACAGGCAATGCTGAAAAACAAACAATTTATCGTTTCAGGATAATGCATCAATAAAGCATCTCCCAACATCACTCTACCAACCAATGAGTTAAGGAATCACAAATTCTGGACGTAGTGAGGTCTTTTTCTAATTTATTCTTGCACAGTTCTTACAAGTTTTGTCTCTGTTCAGAAGAGCACACTGATCAACATCCAGTTTCAATGAGAACATATTTCAGATGCTCTGCAGGCCCAGAGGCATCAGCAGGAGGCTCAAAACAGAAAAGCACCCCTCCAACAGCCACCACCTGCGAATGATTCCTTCCAGCAGGAACTGAACGCCAGGGCTGCTGTGCTTATTATGGTTAAACGAGCAGCACCTGTCAGACGCGGGAGCGCCCCGGGTCTCCTCGCAGTCCCTTGCAGAGAGCACCCGGCCCAGCCCACGGACGCAAGGCCCCGCTCCGCCGGAGCCCCTCGCCTCATGGCCAGCCCCTGCGGCCTCCCCAGCCCACCTGTGCCTGTATGTAGAGCGACACGCAGTCCGGGGACAGGCGGTGCGGCTCCAGGAGCTGCGTGCAGCGCTGCAGGTGCTCCTCGCCGGCCGACAGCTCCTCAGTGTCCATGTGGTTGACGCCCAGCTCGTACTCCAGCACGGCCCGCCGCACGGCCAGCACCTCCTCGGCGGCGCTCAGCAGCTGCTTCACCTCCTGCAGCAGCGCCCGGGCGCTGTACTTGGAGCGGTACGGCTCCGTCTCGGGGTCCTTGAGGGACTCCACGGCCGAGAGCGTGCGGGCGGCGCGGAACTTCTCGCACACCGCGGGCCACCCTCCGCCCGCCGCCGCCGCCGCCATCTTCCCGCCTGCCCGCCCCGCCCCGCCCCGCCCCGCGCCGCACCGCCGCGCGCGCGCCCGGCCCCGCCCCCCGTGGCCATGGCCCCCTCAGGCGGCGCCGTGAGGGAGCGCCCCGAAGCACAGCGAGCCCCGGCAGCCGGGAGAAGCGCTCGAGGAACGGCGCTCAGCGGTTCATCTCCAGCTTTTCTGAAAAAGATTTATTTCAGAACCCGATTTTTTTTAGCGCTGCTGAGGAGGCAAGGAGTGGTCACTGTCCGTGCTTGGATGAATTCTGTTCCCTCGCAGGGTTGAGTTTTAGGCACACCCACTGGGTCACAGATGCAGCTACTTTGCTGGGCAGAAAAAAAAAAATCTCCCAAAACACCCAGTCATTTCAGCAAACGTGATTTTTCGCCATCCTCAAAGACAGGCTGCTTTATCAAAGAATAAGACAAAGAGGAGGCTAACAGGCTTTTACTGCCTCATAAAATTCAGCTCAGTCCCATTATCTGTAGGGGAGGTCAATCGAGTGCTCCGTTAAAGTCCCCGATTTCCACTCTTGAACCAGCTGTTTCTCTTGAAGTCTCCTTGCTTGCTGTTCCTGAACCTGGAGAACCCTCGTCCCCCCTCCTGGGGATGCTCCTCCAGCTCAGGCAACTCACTGGCCACCGAGAGCTGCCAGCGCCGCGTGTCCCTCCACTGCTCCTGAAACAAGACCCATGGAACCAGACGTCATGCAAAGGCATCTCCAGACAAATCCCACCCCTGCCAAAACAGGCCATTAGATCCCCCCTGGGAGACACTCACAGTCGTATGACAAAGATAAACAATCACAAGGGACAAGAGGGAACGAAGTCGACAGAAAACTGGTGAACTCTCAAATACGCTGGAGAGGCCAGAACACAGAAAAGCAAAAGACCATAGAATTTTGTTTAATGAAATCAAGTAATATCATGGGAATGGAAATGAGAAGAGGCTTGGCAGGGTATTTTCTAATGATTATGCTGTGCTCCTTCCTAATCACTCCATTACCTATGCAAAATCCTTATTAAACCACAAACCTCCCTAACCACCCCATACGCAATCTTATATGGCAGTTGCCAATTTTCAAATCACCAGGTTTTAAAGCCAGCTCTGGCTACACAAACATACCTGTATATTACTCAGTTCATCAACAGGGATATCAAAGCACACGCCCTAAAAAAACAAACAAAAAGAGGCACAGATTTACAATGAAAGAATAAAGGCCTCAGTAACCGATCCCACTATGTATTATTTCTGATGCTTTTTTTTTTTTAGGAGGCAATTCCTGCATTATCATATAGGAGTAATGTCTAGCAAGTCTTTTAAAGCCCTCAACTAATATCAAAGCCTTTTCTTTTCCCAATAGCATATGTATAACAGCATTCTCATGATAGGTTACTATTTCCTGAGAAATGAGATTGAGTAGGGATAGTGCAGTACCAGCATTCTGTACCAGTACTTCAGAACTCCAGCCTCAACCCCTGCACAAACTGGCGACATGGGAACACACACAAAGCCCCACATCCCTTCATTGCCAAGGCTGGGCCACCTTACCATCTTCCCCTTGAGGAAACACATTGCAGACACTTTGTTATCGACCTCCTCCCCAAGCTGCTCCTTCAGCCCCCGCCAGGCATAGCGCATGGTATGCATCGCTATTGAACACTTCAACACCATGGTCACAAAGCCCTGCAGGAAACAGAGAAAAAGGTTTATCAAGGCTAAACTTGGTCAAACCTGCTGCTAAAAAACAGATTAAAAAAACCCTCAAACTGATGTAAGAACTACAAGTCAATCACACGGTATGTGCAAAATTGGGTTAGCACACAATGGCCTGGGCCACATTCTCCCTAAATGCATTAGAAAAGGAAGTGCTGTACTTTCCTTCAGTCAAGATCTCTTTGAGATCAGGCAATCACACACTATACTTGCATTCTGACAAATGTAGAAGATTCTTGACAAGGGGGGACCACAATAGCACGAACTAATCTATTTGCTTGTCAATTGTCATTAATTGTAAAATGTCATTAGTTAAACTCTCTTGGAGCATCAAAATCTTCTGTCACTTCAGTCTCTGGAGAAATCCTTTCCATTTTCATCACAAGAAAATTTACCGATTTTAAGATTCTCCAGGGAAGAGCTGATTTCAGCTAAGGAACATGCAACACAGCAGGAGCCTGGGGGTAACACCTATTCAGAAACCCAGCTGAAAGAGCCTGGGAAAGAGATGCCAGACATGGCCTAGACGCAAGCAATTCACGCATCCATCCTTGCTACCAGGGATCATTACTTACATTACTTCATTACACCATTACTTACAGCTGTTGAGTTGAGCAGGGAGCGCTGCTGGATGTGAGCTGCCCCAGAAATGTGCGCCAGGGCTGCAGCCAGGGCAGCCACTGCCCCCTTCTCATCTATCAGTTCCTCAGCTGATTTTCTGAAGTAGTCCACTGCAGAGGGAGGAACGGCCTCCAGCAATCTACACAGTTACAAGATAGGTTTAGACGGATAAGAAAAGGCCATTGTGAAGGGCAGTCATGTTTAAGATATACCCTAAATCGGTTATTTCTGAAAAAGGCAGGGAGGGAAAAAAGATAGGAACCTAAGAAGAGATACTTCTGTAATGCTATTTCTGGTACAACTGCTTCCCCCATCATTTTTCAGTACACTCTGAACCCAAACACCATGCCCATCATCTACTTTATACTGGTCAAAGCCTCGCTAATTATAATAACCTGCTTCAAGGCAATTTCCACCACAGGGGCAGCAAATGTAAACAGAGCTGCACGGAATAAAAGCCACAACCCTCAGAAATAATATAAGGAAACAAAAGCCAGGGCTAAAACACCTTCACTACTGCAGAGTAACTCCTCATTAAACCAAGGATTGCTTTTTGCACACTGCTTCCACCACGTCATCTGAGCAGACAAAATCAGTTTCCCTTCATGACAGCAATTCCCTCTTTTGTCACTGATTTCTGATTTTATAAACAAAGGTTTATTTTCTGCAAAAACTTAAAGAACATTATGTTCTATGAAAATGTCTGTGTTCAGCACACAGAGATTTTACTGATACCATCTTATGTTGGCTATACACAAAGGAGCTGACTTCTACAACACAGGCAAAGCCATGCTCACATATAGGCCTGATCCCTTAAAATTGTGCATTAAGCTCTAAGCATCTAGAGCAACATCATCTCTAAACCTTTCTTCAGAACAGGCAAATAAACTTACTTTTTGGCATCACTACTTGAAGCTTTAATGACATCTGTTGCAGAGGGAACGCCTACACGCTTAAAGGTAATACCCTGAAATCAAGAAAAGAAATTAAAGGTATTTTCAGCAGTCTACAATTCAATTCTGTCTAAAGCACATGACTGAGATCTCAACTGTTTGCAAGATCAACATACTCTTTACTAAGTCATTTCTAAAGCTAAAATAAAGCTTTTAAGTTCCCAGCTTTGTTAATCTGGAGCTACTTTACTCCAATGTGCATGCAGACTGTGATGCAAGGCACAGTCTGCCTTAGGCATTCCTGTCCCAGCCTGCCTGCTGACATCCAGAGAGGACTGCCAGCACGGAAAAACTCAGGCAATGCAAGAAAGAGGCCGATACAGAAACATTTACAAACACCAAATATCAGCACTTTAGGCCTACTTGTTTATAGTGCCGGAGACTCCCATTCTGGACTCGGCAACCCATGATTACCAAGTCTAAGAGTGGCAGGGTCCTTTTAGGAGCTGATTCATTTCCTTAAGCAGAGCTCTGAGGTACAACTCACCGCTTTGTGCTCGACTTGTTTCAGAAGATCTTCTTCTCTTCTCTGAAACAAACAAATGCAGATGCCAGTCCGGCCCGCTCGGCCCGTGCGTCCAGAACGGTGGATGTAGGAATCCACATCCTTCACAAATTCAGATCAACACGAGAAAACCTTATGTTATTTAAACTGCTGACATTTCAGATTAAACACAAGCTAAATTCAAATTCAGAAGCCTAAGGAGTGACACATTATGTGTTTATACCCAAACTTAAAACTACACATAAACCACTCAGGATTGCATGTGCTCCCCCACCCAAAGTATGCTGCTCAGCTTTAACAAACATTACTGACAGACATTTTAAGTTTTCTAAATAAAAAAGCTCCACTGGAGTTGCAAAAGATGAAAAAGCAGCAAAAATATTTTAGAATTTTTATGAAACTCAGCAACATTCAGAAAGAATTCAGGGAAGTTTCACAATGTCAAAACCTGAGTTTCCAGAGTAAACAAAACCCAAGACTTTAATCAAAGTTCAAACTGCAAAACTATAACTATGAAATTTTCGGCCTGGCATTTATAAAAAAATAATTAATTGAAAAATTAATTGCAACAGAACATACTTCTGATGAAACAAAGGAATAACCCACCATTCTGGCACCAAAAAAAGTTAATCCAATTTTAGTTTCCTCTAATGACTTACTTTTGGTGGTGAGCACTGTATAACAAGGTCAACCTCAGGAATATCCAAACCACGGGCAGCTACATTTGTCGCAATCAGCACTTCAAACACACCGTTTCTGAAGCCTTTTAATGTGATTTCTCTCTGTTTCTGTGGAATGTCACCATGCAAGGACTGGGCATCCTGTCAGTAAAACAAGCCATTAACATGACATTTAATGGGAGTCTAGGCTGCAGCATCTAAAGATTAACTGCAAACCCCAAAACACTGTGCAGAGCAACAGAAAATAATTACATAGCTGATACCAAAGGAGTATACAGCACCCTACTTTGTTTGATCCTTCTCTGGGATTTACTGTGAAAGCAGCATGGCCAAGAGGCAGAAATTATTGCTGCAAGTTTTTAGTGTGGATGGTACATAGGCAAACCATGTATTCCCACCACTGGTCGCTCTCCATAAATCAGCATTTACTATCAAACAGGATTTTCTCTGAATAATATGCAGCACTTTTCCTCACATTCAGAAAAAGGGCAGTAATTCAAGCAAGCACAAAAGACTTGCTCAACAGATCACCTTGGCAAGCCTTCCAAGGGCAACAAGACATTTCATTCTACCATGTTAGTTGGATTTTCCTGAATGACTGTTCAAAGACCAAATGCCATTAAGAGATGGGAATCCAAAAAGCACACTAAGATGGGACATGGCCACTACACTAGCTCCTATTTCTTGCAATTATTACTATCTCCTGGTTATTTAGCATAGGCTGTGTATTTCCTATTGATCTGTGTCCTGCACTATTTTAAAGCCAAAGGAATAAATTCATCATCTCTGTCAAGAGGATATTTTAACTTCAAAGCTGAATTTTTAGAAACAAGTCTTAAAACCATGCACAGAAATAATTTCCTCCACACAGTTGCAATCTCCTATTTATTTCAGGGCATTCAACCCCTGGCTATCCCAACCACTGCTCTCCACTCAGCCCTGGTACCTGTTTGAGAGAAGCATTCATAGCCAACTCATTTGCTTCCTTTTTGGTCTCACAAAAGACAATGGTCCGCCCACGGCTGCCACTGTAGACCTGGATGATGTCCCCAAGAACTCCTGCCCTCTGAGATGAGCGACACTGTATGGCCAAGTGCTGTTTGGGAAAGAAACAAGAAACCTATGTTAATCTAAGGCACACACAGGACAGACAACACGAACAAAAAAAGCCATTTTAATTTTTTTTAAGCTTGCAAATGACACGTCCCACATGAAAGCTTTGCTTACAAAATCTGTGTGTCAACGATGTGCAAAGTCATTCCACACGCCCATTTATAAAGTCAATGCATAACCCATGTTATCAAGGCCACTTGCTCTCAGGATCTGCACTGCTCTGCGGCAGAACTCACTTCCACAGTTGTGGCTGTCCTTTGAGTCTTCTTTCCAATCAGGTCAATCTGTTCATACTCATCTCTCATGTATTTTTTTGCTACGTCATAAACCCATCGTGGACAAGTTGCAGAAAACAGCAGCGTCTGCGGGTTGTTCTCGGAGCCTGCAAGGAAAGGCCATCGACTTCAGATATCTCAACAGACCCCAACACTTGAAAACTGATAAAAAAGCAAGACCTACTCTCACACTGACAGGTTTCTATGTGCACTAAGTCTGTACAAGATGTGAAGAAACATTGCCAGCTATCAGCTTTTCATGGCTTTCAAAGCCATACTGATAAGTCTTGCTCTTAGTAATCGCTGAGAATTCTATTTCCAGTAATTCAAGCCTTTTCAAAAATTCTGGCAGACTAGTGAAATGTGGCAAGGAGCTTCACACATTAAATAACCTCCTTCTGCACCATACCTGGTACCTCACAGCTTTGCTGAACACCCCACTACATCAGAAAAGAGCAAATATTCCCTCATTGTCAGCTCTATGTGGTGACAAGTGTACAGACAGACCATAACCCTAACTCTCTGCTCAAGTCACCTCACTCAGGATGAGGAACACTGGGGATTAGGGAGTTGGGTTTGCTGTTTTTCTCACTCTACTCCTTCCAGAGATGCCACTCCAGCCCTTCAGCCTTCTGTCACCTCTCTTTGAACCTTTTCCACCTCTACCTTCCCCTTTTCTAGCATCACACTGAGAATTTAAGTTAGAGATGCACCAGAAGTTTCTAAAGCAGCATAACTGTGTTTTCTGCATTGTCCCCCATTCCTCTCCTGATGTCTCAGTTCACCTTTCTTATAGGACGATCCCAAGATTTCTTCCACTTGTTCAGCAAAGCCCATGTCCAACATATGATCCACTTCATCCAAAACAACATGCTTCACATTGGAAAGTTCCAGCTTGCTGTTCTGAATGTGGTCTTGGATCCGGCCAGGAGTTCCCACCAGAATATCGATGCCACTTTTAAGGAGATCAACTGGAAGACAAAGAAACAAGGACAGTGTCAGACTGCTAAGAGACAGCATGATAAAAAGTTAGCAACAGCAACACTCCTCATTTCAGAAGCAAAAAGCTGCTGCCCTTTAACCTCAGAATAAAGCACAACATCCAAAGTAACAGACACTGAAGTTAACTGCAGTCCTAGCTGCTCTGTCAGGAGTATCAGCCAAACCTCACTGAAGTTACACAGAAATACAGCAATTTCCAAGCAACAATCAGCTGACATTAGAACCTTCAGAGCTGTACTACATGGAAACACTTCTGTTTTCCAGCTAAACTTGGTCAAAGCTACATCTGGAGACACACAGAGCCACAGGCACATACACAGATCTCCCCTTTCCGTGGACTCTCATCTAGTCCTGGTCTATGTCCACACAAAAACACAATAAAAAAGAAATTAAGAGGACTAGACATTTCACAGAACTTCAACCATTCTTTTCCCTAAAGGTTTATTGGAACTAAAATAATTCAACACAGGCTGTGTGCTTCCTTCAAAAGCCACACCAATTGAGTTCCTGACCTAACCCAAAGTCTGAGGTGGCAAAAAGCCCATTTTTACTTATGGAGTGCCTTTGGAGAAAGTCAGCTCCAATCCATTAGTAATTCCTTGGCAGTTACTTACGCTGTTCTTTGTATGGAGTTCCTCCATAAAAACAAGCAATTGACAGTTTCTTTGTGATATTCTTGAAGTCTTTGGCTACCTGAATGGCCAGTTCCCTGGTTGGAACAAGAACCAGCACCTGAAGTGAGAGAAAAACAGACAAAAATGCAGCTGTGCTTGGGAGAAGGTGTAGGAGAAGAGTTTACTTCATGTCAAACAGCCTTCCCATCTTCATTCTACACTTGTTGCAGAGGTGCCCACAGCTTCCCACCATCCCATTAATATTCCCTGCCACCTGAAGCCTGCACAAGGAGCCTCAGAGCCAGCAAGAGGGAACAAGGGAAAGTGCTACAAGATAACCAAGACCGGTAATTTTCTTTCTTATGTTAAAGCCAGATAAAAGACACTTCAGCAACATTATTAAGGGCAACAAAGGTACAGCTCAGCGCTAAAGGGTAGGAACAGTCATTAAATCTGGTGTAGTAAGATTTTTAAAGATACAAAGTGTGATGCACTCCAGTCATACATCCTTCCTTTTCTCCACCAACCTGCCTTCCTCCAGTATCTACCCCTCTCCCCAACACTTAAGAATGAACCAATAGAACAAAGAGCTGAATTAATCTCTTAAAATTTTTCAGGCAGTAAGATTTTAAAATTTACATTGCCTTTATAGTTAATAAACCAAACGGATAAAGCAGGCCACAGTTCTGCAGACTGTATACAGTTCTACAGCCTAATGATAAGTATATGCTCTGCAATGCATGGGAACAGGTATCTGATCACTGGCACCAGGTTACCAATTCCATCCCTTGTAAGCTCCACTTGCATCTCTTGAGTATCCAGACAATGGCGGGGGAAGGAAAAAACCCAAAAGCCTTCAGTTATCACCATGGAATTTACAGTGAGAAACAACCTCAGCAAACGGAGATGAGTCCAGGTGACTCAAACACCTCCTCAGAAGAGGCAGGGGACTGAACCCCAAAGCTGCATGCCACATGCCCAAGGACAGCAGTCTGGGAGCTGCCTAGACACTGCTGCAGTGCCTGTTTGCCCAAACACAGTCACAGGGGACCCCAAACACAGAACGTGTCATTACTGTGATGCTGCAAAACTGTCACACTCTATCTCCTGATCTGAGCAAAGTAATTCACTATTACAAAAAACAGTAAAGGACAAAGAAGTCCCCACCAGAAAACCCCAATGCAACAGTAAAATCACTTTCAAAACCTGCCACGCTCTAAGGTTTTGGTGTAAACCCTAAAGTGTAAGTTACTTTTGGTGCACGGCCTCTTCTCCCATCCTGTGAGACACTCTGAAGTTTTTCAATCAGTGGAAGAGCAAAGGAAAGGGTTTTCCCAGTTCCTGTTCGAGCTTGAGCAATTACATCTTTGCCATCATAGATGGGCTGGAAAGTCTTCACTTGCACAGGGAACAGGTATTTTATACCTCGAGCTGTAAGATAATTGAAAGAGGTTTCATTAAAAGGTGAACTAACAGTTAGAAGTCCTCATGTATAAATTGCCCAAATATGAAGGGCACGCCACCTCAAACCCTGCACACAACAGAAATTGCAACTTAGAAGAAAACCATGTATCTTTGTGTTTTATTCCTACTCTTGATCAAAAGAAGCTCCACCCACACAGTGAGTGTTGAATATCCACGATGAAATAAGTCTTTGTGATGTACAGTTTAAGACAATAGGAGAAAACCTGTTTTTTCTGATACAGCTCAAGATTTTGTGGTAGCTGGGTTTTGAAGGCAAGGAGGTGACATAGTTTGTTTCAAAACATTCTAAAACTTCAAAGAGACTTTGCACAGTGGGAGTAAAACAACTCATCTAAAAGAAACTTCAGAGCAAGGAGAACTAAGCAACAAGGAGAATTTTTTCTGACGAACAAGAATTGCACATCTACCCAACACAGGGGACAAGAACCCTACAGCAATTACCTGCTCAACAAAACTAACCACAAAGAGAGATGAAAATGCCCCAAACTCTGAGAATAAACAATCTGTTTAAAGAATTGAAAATCTGTTCACACAAGGCAAATAGTCTTCATATACAAAACTGCATTAGGCTTGCCTAAGAAGCAATATTGTACACAGCAGACAGAAGATACACAGAATGATGCTGATGAGAAATGTGTCTCTAGAATGTCTGTCTAGGAATCACCACTCCATGTAGAATAATCTCATATTAAGGCATCTGAAATTGAACAAACCAGAAAACTTTTTTCCTACTAACAACAGCAGATTCTCTGAGTCTACAGTGACTGCTCATGCCATCCTTACCATACAAATGTAACACAATTTAGAAATATTTACTCTTGGCTTATGCAAGTAACAGAGCAGTTCTGACCAAACATTTACAGAAATGTCTTTTACCACATGAACTAACCTGTGAGAAGGTTGATAGTGCTTTGTGAGAGAGGAAAATTAGAGAAGGCGCCTTCTTTTGCTTCTTCTGTCAGCTCCTAATACGATTAAAAAAAAAAAAAAAAAACATAAAAAAGACTTAGTATCCCTTCAAGATGAGCATAGAACATACACTACACAGCCACTCGATAGAAGCTGTGCATTTGCTTTACAAGCACAATTTAACCAGATCCCTCCTTTCTGGTCAATGAAAAAGAAAACCTTTTTGATGTAGGCACTTGCACATATATGCTTGGTAAGTCAAAAAATGGAAACTATTTGTTAAGAATCTTAATTAAAGTCCACTGAAACCATGAGAAAACTGTTTTCCACAAAAAAACATATCTGGTGTCACAATTCACTGTGCAAAGCAGGATTCTCCCCTCTAGAAGACATCCATGTGGTACACCATGCAAAGAGCTTCCAACTTTACACAAGAGTGTACTCAAAACACAAAATTCAGCTTTTACTTCAGAGATCCAATAGGTCACATCGTTACACCTGAGGTACAGAAAGCACTCTTTTGACTCACGTTCCCACCTTAGACACAAAAAACTACCCACAGAAAAGCCCTTGCACGTTTGTGTGAGAAGTGTGAATTAATGAGCATAACTGTGGCTTTCCATTACAGAACACCTGGCCAATACTTCTCCAAAGGTGCTGCCAGAGAGAAAACGCCATCACAGCACAAAGCACAGCACGCTTCTGGACCCCAGCTGCCTGTGCAGCGGGGATGTGAAAAACGCCAATCACTTGGTTTTTAAAATTTTTAAAGTTTAATAATAATAAAATGGTTCTAAAAATAGTAATACAATTAGACTAATAAAAATTTAGAGTTAGGACAATTACAAGACAATAAAAAGCAAAGAATTACGGACGTCCGGATGCTCTCGGGCACTTAAGCCATGACAAGCATGCCTTGTGAACAAAGGAATAACCTTAAAAGCAATAGCCTGTTGCATATACAAAACACTTCATGATTATGCATGTATTTTATTTAAAACAATAACTTTATCTGGTACTTGTCAAAAAGTTTCTGTTAATTCCCAGGTGCCTTTTAGTCTAAGTCAGGCTTGAAGAAGTTCGTTTCTGTTGATAAGGAAAGCCATAAATTCCTCTCCTCTGGAAAATTTAGGGGTTTCTGTAATTGTTATCCTTGTGCGAAAATTTCCTTGATTATCTCATCTCTTTCTTGAGATAGTTAAAAAGTATTTTACATAGTATAGTTTCTATTTTAACATTGTGTTATACCCCAAAAATACATTCAACACACTACTTGAGAGAATCAACACAGCACAACTTTCCAACATCACACATATAACACTCATTGTAACTACTGCGTAAAGCCAATCATAAAATATGCATTTTTCACAGGGGAGAAACCTTTGAGCTGTGGGACACCAACAAGCTGTGACACCAAGAGCAGCACCCATGGGAAGTGCTCCCCTAGCCAGCCGCCTTCCCTGCGGGACACGCTGCACCAAACGCTCCGAACTCCCCGGCTGGCGGAAAGCACGTGGAGAGCAGCTCCCACGTGTCGGTGCACGCACTACCGAGCCTCACTCACCGCCCCGGACCGAGCGGGATGCCGGGCAGGGTGAGAGGCGGGATGCCCGGCACTGCCCATGCCCAGGACCAAGGCGGACAGCAGCAAAATGCCGACAGATGCCTCGTGCTTCCACACTGTCCCACAGCTCAAGTCGCCACAGAGCGCACAGTACGTGTTTATTAAGCCCACTAATTACTAGCAGCTCGTTAATTAACCGAGACAAAGGGTTTGCTGGCAAAGCATCCCTACCTCGGCGTCGCTGTCCTGCTCTCGGGCAGCCGGGGATGTCACGCCGCCGCTCACAGCGGGGGCAGATTTCACCGCCTGCTGGGACGCGTCGCTCTCTCCTACCAAACCGTTGCTTTTCTCCTTGACTTTTTTCGTCTTCTTGGGCACGGGGGGCTCGAAGTCGCCGTCCCCCAGCCCGTTCTCCTCGGGCTGCGCCTGCTCGGCCTCGGCCTTACCGCGCCGCTTCGCCTTCACCTGCTGCTTGACCTTCTTCCCTGGGGTCTCCTCCTGCTGCGGGAAAGCCGCGGTCACACGGAGGGAACCCCTTCCTCCCCGCTGCCCGCCCCGTGCCCACTTTAAGCCCCCCAAGCCCCTACAAAATGGCCGCACCCGCGGCCGCACGTGGCGCTCCCACCTTGACCTTCCTCCGGCGGCCGCGGCGCAGCGACTCCGCGGCGGCCGGCGCCTGGGGCTCGGCGGGGCTGCGCTCGGGCTCGGCGGCGGGCATGGCTGCCGGCTGCTCCCCGGGCAGGTGCGCGGCGGCAGCGCTGTTGGCGCTGCCAGTGCCGGGGCCGGTCTCGGCGCGGCGGCCCCAGGACGCGCGCCCCGCCCCGGCGCGCAGGAAGTGAGGCGGGCGGGCCGGCCCGCGGGGCAGCGCCGCCGCCAGCGGCAGCAGCGGGCCCGCCCCGGCGCCGCACAGCCAGCCCAGCCGCCGCCCGCCGCCGCTCGCCGGGACCGCCGCCGCCCGCGCCGCGGGGAGCCCGAGCCGCGCCGCCCGACCCCACACGGCCCCCATGCGGCCGCCGCGCCCCGGACCGCCCCTTCCGCCGCGCCGGCCCGGCTCTTCCGTCGCCTCCTCCGCCGCCTTGGGCTCCCGCACCGGGCGCTCCTCGCTGTCCGCTCCGCAGAGCTCCTTTCACGGACCTCCCCTCACGGGGCTCCCCTCGTTGCCCACCAAAGCGGGCTCGTTCCCCGGTGTGCAACAAGCCGATAATGGCACGCTCCGAGAGGCCTTAATGCTTTCGGAGCTGCGCAAGCCCGGGTGCTCGGTGGCGTTGCACAAGTGCAGCACCACCATCGTTCAATAGACAGAAATTCAGAGTTAGGAACGTGCCCAGCAGAGCCCCTCCATAGGGATTGGTTAGTGCTTTCCCTACAAGTTAAGTTATCCCAGATAACATCTCCACATGCTCGGGAAAAGGGACTTGACCCCCTAGGTAGGCGCCTTTCTGACCCATAGCCCTGAGTTTTAGTTGCAGTACTAAAACGTAGTTCACCCATAGGATACGTGGACCTTGAGTATTTTGCCAACCCAACAACGTTCACATAGATATACATCAACATACTGATTCACTTTAGCCTTAAAGCTTGTTAGCTCCAGGATGTCCTTGAGTAAGGGCTGCTGCTGCTGTTCCACTAATTAGGCTTGAAAACAAAGATCTTAAATTGCAGAATATTCTTACCTATGATATCTTGACATATTCCCCATTTTGCAACTCCCTCACGGGGTTATGGGTCTCCTCACAGTTCTTGCTCCTCAGGGGGCTTCCCCCCATGCTTTGGAAAACGCCTTTCCTACCCCCATTTTATAAGGAGTGACAATCTGGGACAGAAACTAAAAACTACGTTTTAGGGAAAGAAGATCTTCATTACATATCCACAAAATAAAAACCAAATGGATTTATTTTTCTTTCAAGGGCTCCTGCTGCCACACTCCCCAATCTGGCACCTTCCCACATCTCCACCTGCAAAATACTGCTTCAAATACATGACAACAAAATATGAAGTTGTAAAATAATATTTAATTTTATCAGAAAATGTACAGGTTTGAGCAGCAATTCGGATCTATGTATTATACAGTGAACCAGGCTACAGTTTTGAACGCAACAGACGTATTATGGAAAGATTAAAAGAGCAATATGAGAAACAAAAGAAACAATTATTTTTTTTTCTTGCAGGTTTTTTGGGTTTTTTCTTTGCATTTTTTTTAAATGAACAGAACCTTGTTTATGAGCAAAGTAGTACTGACAAAAAAAAAAAAAATCTTAATGAAGTATTTTCCCCAATAGTACAAACACACAGAAACAGCCTAGGTGTAATGTAATATAAAATACTTCAGTCCCATTATATTCTCACTTCTGGATTGTTGAAGTTAATGTTCAAACGCTCTGCTGAAACTTCGTTTCTGGCCTCTGCTCCTGAATCTGTTTCTACCAGAGCCACCACGCCGACCGTTCCTGGAGCTTGAGAAGCTCCGGCCATTTCCTCCACCACTCCCTCCTCCTCCTCCTCCTCCTCGCACAGATTCTACCAACTCTGGTAATTCGGTCGCCACGCACAAGCGCCAGTGTTTTGAATCTTCCCACTTTGCCTACCGGAGTGAAGTCAGACACAGCAAGTTAAATTCTAGCAATACAAATACAGGGTATGCAATAATTATTAAATTTGCTCAACTGAAAAGGTAAAATCATGAGCTGATAAATGGGATTCAAACTTCTAACTGAAAGGATCAATCATTTTGGCATGGTAATACTAATGGCTACCAAGCAAAAATCTGAATTCATTTTACTGTGGAGAGAATTCTGGGTGAAAACAGGAGGCAGGGAATACAGAAAATGAGATTAAAACTTGCTGCCTAGAGAGATAAATCCAGCACCAGTTTTATCAGTGCAAAAGTTTCAAGTTACAGACTTTTGGTCACAGGGGAATGCCTTAGAAAAGAAACACTGTGAGCTTGTTCTGTTCTTCAATTCCTTCCAAGCCATCCCTTTTGCCACCAGGAAAGGCAGGATAAAGGCTACCTAATGTTTTCAGTCTAACCCAGTCCAGCCAGTTTCATCTTCAGCCTGCTGCACCCAGAATTTGCAATGAACGTACCTCTATTTCTTTTTGTTCTGCCACAGGAACGTCAAAGCACACTCCCTAAAAAGAAAGAATAATTTTAATGCATACAAGGTAAGCATTTTAAATGACTGCAACTAAAACAACATAGCCCACAAATCTACACCTGACAGGCAGGCACTATCAGAACTGACTGTCCTAAGAAACGCTTTTCTGTTTTGTCATTAAGGCAGAGTTAACACGCTTCGTACCTTTTACCTGTTCTGCTATCCCCATAGCCATGCATTATCCTACCTCTTAAGCATGTCAGCAGAGCCCTAAGCACTAAAAAAACAGATTGAGGCCCATCATCAACAGTGCCTGGAATAGATACAAAGACCAAACAGCTCCCTGACAATTGCTAAGAAAAGGCTGCAATCAGAAGAGCCCAGTATCAAAGAAACAAAACAGAAACTTACCATTTTTCCCTTGAGGAAACACATTCTGTTCACCTTCCGATCAACATCATCACCCAACACTTCTCGCAGTCTTCGCCAGGCATAGCTCATGTTGTTTATTTCTTCAGAGCAGCGTAGTATCATTGTAACAAATCCCTGAAAAGATATGGGGCATGTTCCACTCAGGCAGAGGAATAAGCTTCAGCACATGTATCAGACAGGAGAAAGCTACCAATTTACAGTTCATTAATTAAATCTTCCAGCAGGTAGTATTACAGGGCATCAAGTATCTTTACAGCCACTGTATTGTTGCTTTTAACAAAATCAGTAGTTCCTAGTGGCTTAAGTATAGTTCTTGAACAAAATGGTCAGGAGACAAATAATTCTCTGTCCAGACAACACAGGGGTATGTTGTTTCTTTCCAGTTTCGAGACAAGCATTAAACCATAATCCTTTCCTTACCACATCCGAGTTCAGCAGTGAGCGCTGTTCAATGGAAGTAGCACCCGAAATATGGGCCAGAGCTGCAGCCAGAGCATTAACTGGTCCCTTTTCTTTTATTAGCAACTGAGCAGATTCTCTGAAATACTCAATAGCAGTCTGAGGAACAGAATCCAGGCACCTAAGTAGTAAAGCAAAAAAAAAAAAAAAAAAAAAAAAAAAAACAAAAACCAACCAATTTATACACCAGTAGGCTCTGGAATAGAAAAAAAAAAACCACAGTAGTCCAAGATTTCAACAGTGCTCAGGAAGTTCAAAGAAACAGTAAAGAATAATTCAAATATCCTTTCTGAACTAGGAAGGCAGGAAGATACAACGGGGCTTGAGTCCCCAAACACACCTCATGGCATCTTTGCTGGAAGCCTTTATTATGTCTGTTGCAGTAGGAACACCAACGCGCTTGAATGTAATGCCCTGAAATTTAAAAGGCAAAAGACTCATAAAAATTGCAGACCATAAATAATTCAGCTCATAATTCATAAATAAAGAAGCAGTACTGAACTCCAACACAACACGTATTTAAGTCTGTAATTTTTCTTCTTATTTTCACCTTTTAATTTCCAATTTTTCCTAGAGAAAATTGTACGGTTAAGCTTACAGGAAAATGGGTAACACTTAGAAGGCTTTTATGTACCAGATCAGTTTAAATGATTCAGTGAGCTTAGACTGAAAAGAGAAACCATTTTGGTACATTTCTGGGGAAAACAGAGTCCTACAAATTCTAAATTACTACTTTTAGTCTGATAGATTTGAATTGAAGTACAAATTATAGAGCCTTAGTCTAAATGTAACACTGCTTTATGTGCCAGGAATAAACCCTCTCATCACAACTACATACTTAATTGTTGAGGAAACCAGCATATGGAACACTGCACAAAGTGCAAAAATCCAAGTAACAGTTCTCAGGAAAGCTGCACATATGCACATCACTGATCAGATGATAACCAGGGTGAACACCACACAGAAATACTGCGAGTTTTTTCTCATTTCCACAGGACAACCTCACTGGCATTTGCTGAAAAGGTGTGTGTGTTAGAATCTGCAGTGCTCTCCCTGCTCCACAGGGACTGACACTGCAGCCACCCTCCTCAGGGTGCCTGAACCTCCTCTGTGTGCTTTATAAACTGCATTCTGCAACTGAACAAATTAGCCTGGCAATTAGAAGAAAACTGTACTTTACCGCTTTTTGTTCTACGTGTCTCAACTGGTATTCTTCCTTTCGCTGATAGAAACAGATACAGATCCCAGTCCGCCCAGCTCGGCCTGTGCGCCCGGAGCGATGGATATAGGACTCCACATCCTTCAGAAACAGAGGGGCCTATGAGTTACCTAATTCATTGTCATTTCATCAGTTCATTGCATCCACCTCACTTGTAGGAGCCATTACAGATAAGCCTGAACAATGCACAGTAACTGCATCATAGAATTAAATTAGAAGACATTATTTCGCTAATATTGACCAAATATGCTTTTCCGTAATCATCTAAAAGTCATGGCTTGAAAACCAAAGCTGTGAACGTGAATCAACTTTTCTTTATGCATCACCACAACATTTGGAGTGTGTGTACCTCTACAACAACCCCATTCCCCTCCTCCTGCACATCCCCTTGAGCGTGGTTACTGCAGTATTAAATAGCTATTCACTGCAACATTACATTGTTTCTTTTAAACTTTTTTAATTTCAGCCAATGTTCTCACGGTTGTGGTCCACACCTCACATTCACCCCCATTCCAGAGAATCATTCCTCCCACTGCTCCCAGCCTTGCAATCACCATACCCAGCTTCCAGGAAGGCTTTGAACAGCCTCGTAAGAAGACATCTTAAAGGAAATAATCTTTAAGCATACTAGGGACTAACACACTCCCAAAAAATCCTCTAAGAAACTACTTCTACATATCTGGACGTTTCTCTTCCTTAGGCACAATGCTGATGAACTCTGTGTGGTCAATACCATCAGCTGATAGCATTACACCACTTGAAAACAAGACTACGGATTATTACAAGACATGCAACATAACAGTCTCCTACCTTCGGTGGTGAGCTTTGTACAACCAGGTCAACTTCTGGGATATCTAAACCACGGGCAGCTACATTGGTTGCAACCAGAACTTTAAATGAACCATTTCTAAAACCCTTCAGCGTGATCTCTCTCTGCTTCTGAGGAATGTCACCATGCAATGACTGGCAATCCTGAAAAACAGTATTATTTTAGAACCATACCAAAATCCAAGACAGCACTCCATTCTATGGTCAGTTTTGGGTACAAAATCTTGGTATTTGATAGGTACTGAGTGGCAAGTTAAAGAAGAATAACTGAATTACCTGAGTTTATATTTTAGGTGTCTCACAATATGTACTCAGTAATTCTTATTCAAAGGCCTTTAACAATGGCAGGAAAACAGAACTGAGACAATGTGTGTCTCAACTCACCTCTAATTACTGTGACATATGAAAACTCTGCCCTAACTTGCCATCCACACCATCTATGCAATGCTTGCCTGTTTCAAAATAGTGATCTACAATTTTTGTTCCATGTCCATGAGAAAGAGTGAAATCCTATCTGACCACACACAACTTTGAAATTCTCTCTTTAAAACGTACTCAGCATAGGTCTGGTATCAACATAGGGTTGATACATCTCTGAAAGGTTTTGTTACTTAATACACACAATAAAATACCTGTTTGATTGAAGCATTCAGAGCCAGTTCATTTGCCTCCTTTTTGGTCTCACAGAAGACAATGGTCCTCCCATGGCTGCCACTGTAGACCTGAATGACATCTCCAATAACCGCAGCTCTCTGAGACCAGTGACACTCTATTGCCAAATGCTGCAGGAAGAAATTCCAGTGATAACCTTATGTAAAGTTAAGATTATTTTAAAATACATTTGGAACTGTTAAACACAGAAATAGTAAAGAGTTATACAGTTCCCTGATGGGAAAAATGTGCTAACTCACAATCCTGGAACATCCAAAATCCATAAGGCTCTTATTTATGCCCATCACAATTAGTCTAATGTTCAGCAAAATAATTACAGTAAGAGAAAATCAGGCCTCTAGCATATTGGTATTCTATTCCTTGCTGTGGTATTTACTGCACAGCAAGCAAAGGGCTACTGAGGTGAGATACTACGGGAAGGCTGAAAAAAAGTATCTTGTATACCAAATACCAGAAGCCAACTGGGATGTCCATGGAGAATTAAAAGCAGCAGGCTGATGTTAATGTGTGCCTTTTGCTTACAACTTTGATAAATTCAGGTATGCTTTTCTCTGAAAACCCACAAAACTGACAAGAAAATCTACTCTCTACCTGTGATGTGAGAAGACAGATCCAAAACCAACTTGACCAGCTGTAACATGCCTTATGCTTGGAAAAATTTCTCTAAACAACTTCCAACATCACTGTGATAATGCCCCTTAAGAAGAGGTGACTTTTGTAGCATAAAAGGAAAGGGGAAAAGCCTGAAAACGTTTCACATGAGGTTACTCACTTCTACTGTTGTAGCAGCCTTCTGAGTTCTTTTCCCAATAAGGTCAATCTGTTCATATCTAGACTTCATGTATTTCTTAGCCACATCATACACCCAGTGTGGGCAAGTCGCAGAAAACAGCAGTGTCTGGGGATTGTCTTCAGAATCTTAACAAAAAAACAGAACAATGCTTCACAAACTTCATACGTTTCACCTAACAGATGTACACAAGCTGATTATGTGGGTAATTAAAAATGAGGATAAATATCAGTACCTAATGTAAAGTAACCTAATGTAAATTTATGCATTACCAACACCTGGAGTAAAAAATATTCTACAAAGTCTAAATAATTTCAATATTATGAAAATATTACTATGGCCAAAAAACAGTCAGTTTTCAAGCAGTGAAAAAGGTAAAAAGCTAATTCCCTTTAATTTGAAGAAGTCCAAGCACACTTAAAGATAGGTGCCAAAGGCACTTATTTACAGACCCCTAGGTACTGGACTTCAAGCTTTGCACAGATTCTGTGAATGATTCACACATATTCACAATACATAATATTCAGTCATTGCTAAACAAAATCACCTTATACCTGAATTTTCACCAACTAAATTATTACTAATATTTCTTACTATTTGTTTAAATATTGAGATTACCTTTCTTGTATGCAACTCGTAAAATGTCTTCCACTTGCTCAGCAAATCCCATGTCCAGCATCTGGTCAACTTCATCGAGTACAACGTGTTTGACCTTGGTAAGGTCCAGCTTGCCATTCTGCAGGTGGTCTTTGATTCGACCAGGTGTCCCGACCAAGATGTCAATGCCACTTCTCATGAGGTCAACTGGTAAACAGGGAAGCCAAGAGTTAGCAGTGAACCAGGGAACACTCTCTGCAGCAGTAACACGTGGCAATCACAAAACAGCTTCTTAAACTACTCCTAAGTGCTCTCCTTACAAAAGTGAGAACAAATGGTGAACCAAAAGAGAAAATCTGGAAAAAAAATGTAAGGCAGAAAATCTGCTCTTCCTGAAGGGAAAAAAAGAAGAACTTAGCACCCTTCCCTCCCCCTGTGCTAAAGCAGCAAGGGTGAACTTCTTTTAATATTCTTTAGAAATAATCAGCTCTTCCCAAATTATCTACTTTAACTGGAAACGTTAAAAAAAAATATTTATTTAGCTATCCAAATTACTGAAATCAACTCCTTCCTGAGGTTCTGAGAAAAAAAACATCCCTAATGTCTCAAGATGTATCACCATGAAAGAGCTCACTCTCATTCCTTGTTTACAATCACCAAGGCAGTAAATTATGCTGTCACAACAATTTCTTCTCCACTTTACAAATCCTCTACATATCCCTTATCACATGAAAAAACACATACCCAGTCACAGCTGTAAGACTAAACTTTTGTAATGAAAATGGGTTTACAAGAACCTAAACCCAAATACGGGTTATACACACAGCATACTCTGTTTCACTCTAATTTAAGGTACGTGAGTAAATAAGGAACACCAAGAATGTAACTGAGAACTACAGCTATTTCCCTCCATAAGAAGATGCATTTTGAACTGCTGAATTTCCCATGAACAGTCTCCAGCACTTGAGCTGTTAAGTGTGTGTCTGGAAAGACCCATCTACACTTCTTAAATATGGCAGCCAATCAATATTTAAATTATTAGTCCTAAGAGTCACTCACTTTGTCCATTATAGGGAGTTCCTCCATAAAAACAACCTACTGTCAGCTTCCTTGTGATATCCTTGAAATCTTTGGCAACCTGATTTGCCAGCTCTCTTGTTGGACAAAGAACTAGAACCTGCACAGAAAAAAGACAAAACAGATGTTTTCTCAGCATGGCTTCTGCCAAGAAACCACTAGACTTCTGATCATTAATTTGGATCTAACCCTTTGTAAAATTAAATAAAAAAAAAAGTTTTAAATTATTATCTAAGGAAAGGCTGAAGAAACACACTGCTCAAGTATCTTATAACATCATTAAACTCTTCAACATATACACATTTAGGACAGGCTAACTTCTTTTTAAACAGGATAGGAGGGACTTAAATCTTATTTAGCTCTAGCTCCTGAACAGACCAGCTACAAGTTTTCTTCTGCATGTGCATGCACTGATTGAAATAAAGACTGAAGGACGTGGGTAACAAAGGTTTTTGCTTCACAGTGCTGTGAGAAGGTGCAAGGAAGAGCTGTCAGCTGTCTCTCAGCTTCCCTGTGGCTCAGGGAAACAAACATCTGTTAATCTGTCGAGATGCTGTGCTAATCCATACCCCTGCAGAGGCAGCCAGGCAACCATCCTCTCTTCCAGCATGCAGCCCTCCCTGCAGGCAGGTTAACAGATTGTGTTTAAAACGTGACTGAAGCACTGCTCTCCAGCCTGGGATCAGCCACTTCACAGAAGGAACCTTAATCCTTATCCCAATACCTCCTTCACCATCAAAACCCATTACCAAAAAGCAGGCAGTGGTGTATTATGGCAGAGTGAGTTCTGGAATCTTTTGTAAAGCCCTTCCTTCTCCAAAAGACTGTGCCAAATCTAGAGACAGAGTTCTCAGTCAGCCGAGCAATGTGATGGGCAGATGCATGTAAAACTGCTAGTACTGCTTTTGGAAGGCACTTCAGGTAATCTGTGAGATGACTGACAAGATGAAAAAACTGACAAAAATTATTAATGAGGATGTGCTCAGCTTTGGCCTCTCTAGATTTTTTTGGAGGCATCATAAGAATTCAGTGAAAAACCACACGTGGGTTTTCATTCCTTAGCAGAATGAACACAGCTCTTAACAAATTTGCGTTCTCTGGAGCAGAAGCTTCAACATTTGGTGGTGTTCCTAGAGAAAATTAAGCCTATTTTTAAAACCTCCCACTGTTTACATGTTTTAGAATGAAACATGTTGGAGTAGACAGTTTTTATCAAGCTGTCAAGTTACAATTAGTAACAAATCTGTTAGCAATTTCAGAGAAAAACAAGCATCCAGCAGCCACTAGCCCTGAACTGGTAACATGACAGAGCAGAATTCTATAGGAACACGTTGACCACCTGTAGTTTTGGTCTCCCTGTGGCAGAAAAAGGAACTGACAAGTGGAGAGAGCTGTTGTGCTCTGGCTCTTCATCAGAGGCTGGAAGGCAGCACAGGATGCAGGCAAAGCCCAGTGGACACAGCTTTCAAATCACCTTTAATGTGGTGACCTGCAGACCTGCACCCTGCACAGACCTGAAGAGCTGCCCCAGCAGCTGAAAAACCTGAATCAGATGTAAGACAAAGCAAAATCACCATTCTAGCCAGGCACAGTTACCTTTGGTGGACGGCCTCTTCTTCTTTCCTGTGACTCTCCCTGAAGCTTTTCAATTAAGGGAATAGCAAAAGAGAATGTTTTCCCTGTTCCAGTTCGTGCTTGAGCAATGACATCCTTGCCAGTATACACTGGATTGAAGGTCTTCACTTGCACAGGGAACAGGTACGTCACTCCTCGAGCTGTGACAATTTCAAGAAATTTTCTTAATATGGTTGTTTTACAAATGTTCTTTCATACTCTTCAGTGGAAATTATTGCAAGAAGAACTTCCATCAACTCTAAAGTAAGTCAGGACCTCCACTGATTTATTTGATCAGATGAGTCATCTGCAAAGAGTGCCCTGGGACTGTTCATTTTATTCTCCCACTTCACACCACCAGACACAGTGCTAGCTAGGACAGAGGAAGTTATTAGCCTTTATGAAAGACTGTCAGTACTGTGCCTTTATTTATGCAATACTCCTTACCTATCTGTGAAAATCTCTTCCTTTTAAATAATTCACATCTCAAAACCCCTTCTGTTCTTAGTTCGTACTAATTCATGTATAAACAAACATCAAAGATACTAAATATAATTGGTTTTTCTTTATTCACACCAAAATAACCTTTATATGAAAAATTCTCACACGTCATTTTTTTTTCCTTGGTTCATGTCATTTAGAATTTTATTGCAAAGGCTGAACTGGACAACACTGCAAAGTGTGTGTTCAAAGGTGTATTTGGAGCAGGCAGTCTATGTCTTCTGCACAGCATCCGTGCTTGTACAGGCATGAGCAGAGCACATCTCAAAGTTTACTGATCCAGGGTGTAGAGCATAAAAACACAACAGGGATCTCTTGACATTCTATGGTCACACCTTGCCAAGAAACTTACCTTGAAGAAGCTGGACAGTTTCTTTGGAAATAGAAAAATTGGAGAAAGCACCCTCCTTCTGTTCTCCAGTCAACTCCTGTTAGGTAAACAATAATTCAGGTAAGATTCCATGTGAGTATTACATGACTGTCAGTAAATTCAAGGTAATTCAAGTAAATTCAGTATAGACACTGGTGTCAATACTCTTCAGTGACAGTGTCACAGCTGCAGCTAAAGAGCCTTCTTTGTTTTACCATCCTATTTCAAACTTGGACAAAGTTGGCAGAAGTGATCTGGAGGTTAAGGCTGTTTCATACCTAACAGCACAGTAAATGCAAAACACTCAAACCAAAACTGAAAACTCTTAATTAGAATCGTACAGTATCACGAGTTGGAAGGGACCCACAGGGACCACCAAGTCCAACTCCTGGCTCTGTACAGGACAACTCCAAAAGCCACATACACCTCATGATGCTGAATCATATTACAGCTCCATCTCAGGAGCAACCTGTCTGTCCAGCAACAGCAATCACAGCACCAGACTGCTGAAGTGAGGAAACCATGATGCACTTGTCCAGCATTTCAGGACTTGCAAAATTCTTGCAAATTCTTGGCAGACTGAACAATTCGAGAACTTTAAATCTTGACATTTTACAGCACTTTCGATTGATTAGGAAAGGGAGGAAAATGGGATACAACCCCTTCTAAATTTGGCCGTGTTACAATGCAGGAGTTAAAAGCCATACCGCATCACTACAACCAAAAGCAGTCATTAGCTTTACCTGATCCTGCTCGCTCTCACTTTCGCTCTCACTGGACGTTTCACTAGAACTACTCTGTCGGCTTCTGCGGGAGGATTTGCTGCTAAAGGAGGACAATCTCGGTTTCTCCAGGCTTTCCTCTTTCGTGTGACCGTTCTGTTTACTGACACTCTTTGACTTCTTGGGTTTCGGGGCATAACGCTCCTCATCCGATTCCTCGCTGTCATCTGTCTGAGTCTTTCCCCTCTGAAACTTGTCCCGGCGTTTAGATTTCTTCTCCTTTTTCTCCTTCTGACAAGGCACAGAGTAAATGAAAACACACGCTCGTGGATCCAAGCGACACGGAACAGAGAAGAGGGCGCAGAACAGCTAAAGCTTGAAGCGCACGTTCTAGTTACTGACGGGGGCGGTGGCTGACACGAGGCAACAGATCCCTGCCGGCCGCCGCCGCTCAGGAGACACGTTACCGACCACGAGACAACCGGGCCTTCGCTTTCGGGGCTCTGCCCCGCTCCGGGTGCCGGGGAAAGCGCTTCCCGGGCTCCCGGCCGGCTCCGGCAGGCCCAGCACGTCCGGCGGAGCCGCCCCGACACGCGGCGAGGCCGCGGCCCGGCCCGCCCGCGCACGTGGCCGCCCGGCCCGGGCCGCCCCGCGGCCGCGCCGCGCACGCCTCGCCCGGCCCGCGCCACCGGCGGTGCGGGCGGCCGCGATCCGAGGCCGCGCTCGCCTGGCGCCAGCCCCAGCGCGCGGGCGCGGCCGGGCCGTGCCCGGAGCCCTTCCCTGGTACCTTGTGCCGCCGGCGGCCGCTCTCCGGGACCCCCTCGGCGTCCATGGAGCAGTCGGAGCCCGACTCGGCCCCGCTGCTGCTGCCGCTGCACCGGGTGGCCTCGGGCATCTCCGCTCGCCGCCGCCGCTCCGCCACGCCGCGCTCCGCACCAGCCGCGCGCCCGCCGCGCGTCACGCTCTGAGCGGCCGAGGCCCCCGGCGGCCAATGGACGGCGGATCCGGCAGCGCGGGGGCGGGGCCACGCCGTCCAACAGCCAATCGCCTGCGGCCGTCGGCGTGGGACCACAACTCCCGGCGTGCCCCGGGGGACAACGTGAGGACTGCAAGTCCCGGCGCGCCGCACGCTGAGGCGGGGGGCGGCCGCCATGACGGGTCTGCCATGAGGGCCCGGCTCGTCCCGCCGCCCCTGCCAGGGCTCTGCCCTCCCCAGAACAAATCTCCAGCAGCTTTACGAGCTGACGACTTTAGCCTCTATAACTACCGCAGAAAAGGGTTCAGTAGTAGTGAAAAGTCTGAAGTAGGAAAGGGCAGTGTGACCAAATTACTAAGATTTAAAATCCACAGGCCTGTGGTGATACGCAGCATGAGCCCAGCACAATCTGCTTGTAGCTACAGGGATAAATCAAGAGGAAGAAATCAAAATAAGCCTTAGGAAGTAAAATGTGTGAAGCAATCCTGACAGCGGCCAGGATGTGGATTCCTTACAGGCTGGGAAGGTCGGGACCAGAGCAGGGCCTGCCCCACCGCAGTGGCACTGGCCTGAGCTGCTGCCTCCTGCCACCAGCACCTTTTCATTTGCAAAGACTAAACCCTGCTTGACAGGTACAAACACACCGAGTAGACTGAGGATAGCTGGGAGTGCTGTGGGACACGGTCAGAGAACCTTGGCATTGAAGGAATTTTTGTAGTAACCAGGTGCACGTCTAGTTCATTTGTTTTGTTTTCTAGCTGGGAAAGTGAAGCTTGTGCTGATTCCTGTGGCACAAGTAGGAAACGCTTTCCAGAGTGTGGAACAGCCCTGTCCAGCTGCAGTTGCTATTGGAGAAACACAAACCCCCTCCAGGTCAGTGGTGTGGTCTGAATGAAGAATGCCAGTTCTCACTTTTATTATCACAGGGACACACAAAAAATAATTAAAGATGAGAGCAAACAAAATACACGTGCCCTCTCCAAACACTACCGTCAAAAGTTTTAACTAACTGCTTTGATTTAGAGACTGCCTCACTGATGTGACCGGCTGCATTTACAGTATGGTTACAAGGGGAAAGTTTACCAATCTCATTAAAATATAATCAAATATTCACAACCAGAGTTAGATGAAGGAATTTTGTTGCAATTGTTCTTTCACTTATCCTCCTTTTTGCATTGTTATTTATACTTTTAGAATTTGGCAGGAAGCTTCATCTTCTTTTCAGTCCACCTAAAATAATATAATTATTAAAAGTCAGACTTCACATTCCAAAAATGAACTGAGTTGGCTTAGCTTTTAGTGCCTCAGATGGGCATATGTACAAACAGTCAAAATGACCCTCTGAAATACACTTTGCTAAAGATTTTAAGTCTTCACATCCAAGTAATACACAGGAAGTGTGCTTGGAAGGGTGCACAGCCAAGAGCTGCTTAAGGGAAAGATTGATAATTAGCAGGATTCCCTTAGGAGCAGTAGTTTGTGGTTTGTTCCTTCCTATGCTGGCTTCTCAAGGTGACAGTACAAATCTAATGAAGACTCCAATGGTTTAATTACAGTTAAATACCACTCATTTAAGATATTAAGAATACGTGCTGCTGTAAAAAAAAAAATATTTGATTTTTACCATAGATTCTTGCCAATTTAGTTAAGTTTGGAGGTCTCAATGTACAACTGTGTAAAAATTTGTTTCAGGCCAATTTATTTTCCATTAAGGGATTTTCAGGTGTAATTACAAGCAAAATGCACACTGTGAAAGCTCGGGTGATGTACGCATTCTGTCTGTAGTGAGCAAGTCAAATGCTATTTTCTACTTTCAGTTTCTGCTGGATCTCTATTCTTTATGTACAACTGGAGAGTCTACGACAATATCCAACGTCATGTGTGAGCTGAACCTGCCTGCCAACAGGAGCTTATCAAACACAGTGTTTAACACTGAATTTATCAAACACCGTGTTTCTTAACATTTCTGTCCTTGATCACCTCAACCTGCAGGACAGAACTTCTGCTGTTTTCTTACCTCATGAAAACAAATGCAAAATACAAACAGCAGCAATTCAGGGAGAATGTTCATGTTACAAGACTTGGCAGAACTATAGAGTTTGGGTGTTTCTGGATCAGAACACTGAAGTCTAAATAAAAATAGAATGTTGTTGGGGAAGGGGTTTTTGATTTAGGCAACATTTCTGCCTAAATCTGATGGTCAACTTGGAGATAAAGCATCTAACTTAGTGCCACGTGTTTTCTTACCTTGGGGAATCAATTCCACTGTCTCCTGTAATGCTGTGGTTTTCTGTCCCTTCTGAGTGTTGCTGTTGTGGGATCACAGGACATGTATTCTTTACAAACTGCTCTTTTTTTCCTGGAGGGTTTCTCACTTCTTTGATCTGTGAGCCCAAAGCACGGCATGTTGCTCCTTCGCCCACCTCATGGGTGAGGTTCTGCAAAGTGCCAGCATCGGAGTCAGCGTGGCAGAAATCCATCACAGCTGAGCCCTTCCCGCATTCAGTGGGGCCAGTTCCTTCATCCTTTCTGTGGCCTTTCAGAAGAACCTGACTGCACAGCCAACTTTCCTCTGTGCTGTGTGGTTTTGGATGCTCCTTTGAGCCATCTGTTGGTTCTGCAAGGCTGGCACTTCCCTTACATCTTAGATCGCATTTATTTACGGTTGTGTCGTGCTGGGCAGGGCAGGTACTAACCTTAGAGGCTTTTAGGGACACAGCTGTACTCCAGTCTCGTGTGTCTGAAAAGGCATGGCCAGGGGGCAGGAAAATCTCAGAAATCTCATCCAGATGTGACGAGTTACAGGTGTCACCGTCACGTCCCTTTCGGTGCAGAAGATGGGAGTTACCAGTAAACCCTTCCCTTTGCAGCTCTATTGATCCAGGATGGCTGGCACAGCCATAGTTAAGTATAAGTTCACTCTTTTTATCAGTCTTTGGTCTGTATTGCACACCATTTTTTGGGGCCAGATTAACACTGGCCGTGTAATTTGAAAGATGGACATTTTGAAATTCACTGCCTGTTCGATCTAACAGCTCGCATACAGAGTCTGCTTTGCATCTGCAATGCTCATCTTTCTGGTAGAATGGAAATTTTGCATCTTCTTCACACACACCATTATCTTTAATGTAGGAGCAAGGGGATGTTTCTTTTACTGTTCTTTTATAGACATTTTCTTCAGAAATATTACTCTCCAGGAAGTTTCTGCTTCTGTTATCTATTTGCAGATTACTGCCTTGTGGATAACTACCATTTTCACTGAAACTGTCTTTCTTTAACTGAAGGTCAGACCTGTTAGCATGGAGTAGGTTCTTTTGCTTCGCTTTGTCAGCCTCTCTTTCTGCATCCAGCCTTTCAGTTTCACAGCCAAAGGGTCCTGAGGAGCCTGAGGACTGTGGCCTTTGGAAAGCCCTTCCTCCCTTTTGAGTCTGGCACTTCAGCTGACTGTTAACACCACCTTGGTGTCCTCTTGCATGAAAGCTGCGAGGTCTCCATGGCAGACCCTGAAAAGGATTCTTAATCTGCTTCTTGTATATCATGTGGGATTCCACGGCTACATCAGGTGGCTCTTGGTTTTTGATGGGCAGTGAAAAGCTTTCTTCCAGTTTCATATTTTGGGATGTTAGTTTCTGTATGTGAGATTTCCTGCTGCTCCTGCTAATCTGCTTTTCCTTCTTTGATTTGGTTTTCCTGGTGTGTTTTGCTGTTTTACTTGGTGCCTTTTGAATACAATCCTTTGAAAGACGGTTTTGGCTGACTGTTGGCACTTCAGCCGAGGTACCAGTACTGATGTATTTTTTCTCTTTACTGATACATTTTTTCTGCTCCTCAAACTTCTGCATTAATATTGTGTGTTTAATCAAATTATCAACTGTAAGAGTAGGGTTAATACGCTTGATGATTTCATGTTCAATATCACGTGGAATATTGTCTAAGTCATCTTCATCCCTGACTGGCCACTCCTGAGGAGGAAACTGGCCTGAAAAAGTGGAGTACTCCTTCTTGTGTTTTTCTTTTTTAGAACCACTTCTCCAGAAAAGGCCAAGGCCAAGCATTTTGCTTTTCAGTTTTGCTTTCACAGATGTCAGGGATTTGATGGTGTCCCAAGAATGGTTCTCAGCAGATGCAGAGATGCCCTGAGTTCGAATTGAAGGCTTCAACTCACTGCAGCCTCTCTTTCCCTCTCCATTAGATTCACGGCTCATCACCTGCCAATGCCTGTGTTCACAGAGCCTGTTTTGGTCAGGGAAGCAATGGCAGGATCTGTAACGGGGTACTGTAGGAATGTTTTCTTTCACTTGGTCTGCACAAGGCTTAATGTTTATCAGGTAAGTGATGGAAGGTGATGAACAGCAACAACTGTCCTCCAACAGGATCCTCCTGTTGTCTTCTGTGGCATCATTTGTGATAAAGTAAGTGTTGGGAGTCACAATGAAATATCCTTCTCCTGTATGATAGATTTTTCTTTCCTTAATTAGAGTGCCAAGGATATTATGTAATATGTTGTGGGAGGGCACTGCAATGCCTAGAACAAAGAGACGGATACTTCAAATCAGAAATAAGTTTTCAAATAAAATGGGTTCTGGCCAAAAGATTTCTCTCATACAACAGCCCTGAAATCAACTGAAAATTAAATACCCAGAGCATTTAGGTAAAGGCCAGTTGTGTTGCCACTGCAGCACCACTGTGAGGGAGCAAGGATGTTGTCTTTATGTCTGTCAGGATATGATATTAACGAGAGAGACTTTCTGCCAGGTACAAACCAGACAACATCTTGTTCTAAGCATTTCTCTCCTGGCATGTTACTTAAGAGGGATTTTCATCACTTTCTGAAGTTTCTGGTGTAGTTTGGTCAGATGTCAATTTATTACCTCACTGAGACTGGTCTCAGCTACAGTTTTCCATCAGGTGTCACAGTCTCAGAATCCTTAGTCTAGTCACAGCTGACCTCCTGCCCACAAAATTAAGACCTTCCAGCAAGGTGAAAACACAGCAAGAAATACCTTCAAGACCCTACAAAGTTCGAGAATGCTACTTATGGCTGACCTACAAATTCTGCCTTGTGGTTATCTCAGTGCACTTATTGACCACAGCACATTCCTGGCATGGTTCTGTGCCAGTTTGTGGGGTTGCATGAATATTTTTCCCACTGGTTAAAATGCCTACCAGATCAGCCTTGGCAGAGCATTGGCAGAGCTGTAAGATTAAGAGGACTCAAAAGAAGCAGCTCAGTATCAAACAAAGCAGCTTTCTGAGAAGGCCAGAAGGAATTTGTTCAAAGTCTCAAACACAATAACACTTTGATATTGCAGATCTAAGGGAAATGGGATATTTTTCAGACTTCTAGAAAACATTTAAGGGAAGTGGCTGCCACCCCATTAGAATCACAGAATATTCTGAGTTGGAAGGGACCACAAGGATCATCAAGTCCAACTCTTAAGTGAGTGGTCCATATGGGAATCAAATGCACAACCTTGGCATTATTTGTACCATGCTCCAACCAATTGGGCTAGAAGTGAAGAACTAAAGATCACTTAGTAAAAGTAATTTCCTTTCAGGAGGGAAAGGGCTAGAATATGACCAACAAACCTGAATTTGAGGCTGGTTATAGTTTTTGATAGCAAACACCAGATGTAGACTCCTACCCAGTCCCTCTGCAGTCAAAGTCAGCTGTGTTCCTGTCTCTTAAAGCAGGACTTAACAAGTCCCTGTGATCTAACAGTCTATTTTATGCTATTCCATATCTAGCACCTAAATACCACTTTGGTGCTTTCCCGCCCTCTAGAAAGGGCATGCTCTCAACTACAATCAGTTCCCTCTTACTCTCAAAGATTTATTAAAATCTGTGGAAAGGATTGCATTCAAGTCAATGTAGCGACACTTACAGATGGATGAGAAGTATGCACATTCATGGATTCTACCAGTTGCCTGTTAACTGTACTCCTTCACCTTGCCAGCTTTGCCTGCAAACATTCCCTGATCCCTTGTCCAATATCAGAAACTCAGGCTTGATGAGACAGCCACTTTTTAAAGGAGAGAGAAATGAACAAGTTACCTGGATAATTTTTCACTAACCGCTCCAATAAATTTTCCTGAGTGACCATCATATGATCTGCATTCATGTCTGATATGGTCCAGTATATTCCTTCTGCCAAAGGAACAGAGCGTGGCTGCGAGAGAGGATTCATGAGAGCAGGGATCACATCACCTAAAAGAAAAGAAAATTATTTGAATGGAATAGTGTTTCATTTTTACTATTAGCTGTGAAAGATTTCCACTGAAAATTTCCAGCTAATTTTCTTTGGCAAATTACTCAGAAATATTTCTGAGAGGAGGGAGGTGGTGCTAGCACTTGTCAAGAGCCTTGGTAATGAAGGAAACAGAAGGTTGCCTTAAGCACGTTTGTTTGTTTGGTATAAAATTACAGCCAAAGCCATAATTTAGATTAATAAACAGGGAGCTGAGAGAGGGAATTATTTCTGATGACTGCTGATTTTTTAGAAGACTGCTTACACGTTAAACCATGCAGAACCTGTATTTCTCCAAGTAGCTAATGGGGTCAACATCCAACAATCTAAGTACAGAATGTCTTCACCAGGTCAGAACACAAGGGAGTAAAATACAAGCAATAGGCTTTGTCCCTTCTCAAGCACATAAAATTGAGTAGAAATGGTAAAATGCCACTTTTAGTCTGGGTTCTAGAACTAGAGATTATTTAGTATACTGGGTAGAGAGCAAAAACTCTTATTACAACTGCATGCATTTTTTAGGCTACCTCACTATCTGTCCTGGTAAGAGACAAAAACATTGGTTTTATTCTGCATGACAAAAGCAGAAGTTTGGAGGGGCCAAGAATGTGGCCCATCTTCCCCTGTAACTCTGTGACCTTAGCCCCGAGGGCTGAAAAGGGTCATAGTCCTTCACCTCAACTCCCCCAACCTTACAACACAGATAAACTCTGACCGCTCCCTTTCCCAAGGTGGCAAAGCCAGTAAGGACAAGCCCAGCAAGTACTTCTGACACGGAACCTGTGAGTGCTGTAGCTGAAATAAGTATTTTCCCTGAAGCTGTTGATGACAAGGCACAAAGCAGGGACTCACCTGAGGTCCGTGCACACAGTGAGACAGTGACTGCATACACCTTCTCAGACAAAACAAAAAGCCAAAAACCCCCTTTTCTTCTTTTCTTTCAGTCAGACCAACGGTCTGTTCCCACAACCAGGTGATGTTCTGTGCTCCCCTGTTCTGTGCTGCTCAGAAAGCCCCTGGCTGTGCCCAGCTGCCAGGCAGGCAGAAAGCAGCAGGGACTCCTGGTTCCTTCACAAGGATAACCCACTGTTAAACACTAACAGGAATTTTCCTGCAAGTAAAAAGTGACATTTTAGATTAAGCTACGTTCACGTTTAACTAAACTACTGTTGTCTATTGGATGACACTGTAACCCAATATTTATCCTCTAGGCAAAGAACTACAACACAAACACTTCTCTGAGTAAATGTAATACACAACATTGCTTTGAAGAGCTTAAGTTGCTCTTGACCTTTGTTTTACAACTGCTGCCATATTCAACAAAAAGAACTCTGAAAAGAAAATCCTGGCATACAGTTTCCTCAGTGGTGTTGCTAGGAAACTCCTTGCAGGTGCAGAAACCATTGCAAGCTTTCTTTTTCTATGGGAAAGGCCATCAAGCATTCAGTAATGACTCTTGTGAATAGTTTGCTGTCTGAAGTCTGCTGTGGGCCCACCGTGCTGCTGCCAATTTGACTATTTGTTCCTGCAGAGCACCAGACTGCTAAGGAGTAAAATACCAAGTGTAATTAAAATTTGTTCATTATCTTTATAGTTATTATCTTGCTGTTGTTGTCTCTATCTGTTCTGCAGCATCAAATCCAGTGCCTCCATTCAGGGAAGGCTGCTTCAGAATAATATTTAAAGCATTAAGCAAAAGCTAGCTTGATACTGAGGGAATTTTAAAAAATCTAAAATCATGTTTGAACACAAGTCTAAAATGTTGCAGAGTCAATAGTGCACACATGCTAACAACATACATATTAGATATAATTCTCTCCTGACTTTGAAATAAAATCTGAAATTGTGAAAGCAAGAATTAGATCGTTGGTAACATTGATAAGGCCCAGGCAGCACCCTACAAGTGTCTATCAAGTTCTTATGAAAAACTTTTAGATTTACTTTGCATAGCTAAATAACTGTTGCACTTCAATTAGTCTCCCAAGTTCACTGGAAATACTTAAAAGCTGCATGCCTTAGATTTGCACATGGAGAAGATTTATCAGTTTGTGCAAGCTGTGATGCAAAATCACCAGAACACCATTCTCATTAAAACTCCTTAGTATCTGTCCTTTTACAGCTCAAACTCCCCTGCAGAATGCCCTGCCCACTTCCCTACTCAACAGAAATCTGATGACAATCACCTTCCTGCTGTCTTCATAGTCTTAGGAGGGCCTTGCTTACACCTTTGTGCAGGGAACTGCCAGCAGTCAAGGAACCCAGCTTCTCCCTTGCCGGTCTAAAGACAGCCTCCTTCCTTCCGCCCTCTGCAGGTTCTGAGAACCACATTAACTAAAGCCAATCTCGGCAGCTGGCCAGGGTTCAGGTATTCTTATCCTTCAGTTTGCTTTGCAAGTCTGCTCAAACTCTGCTCATTACCTACACATAAAACCCGAGAATACCCTTTTTGGAGCATTTATTGATCGCAGTGTGGGAAGTCATCTGTAATATGAGCATTGGGTAACAGAACTCAGCACACAGAAAAGCCTCTGGGTATTCTTGACTAGCACAAAGTGATTTTTGTTCCATCTCTGTAATGTGAGCATTATCATTTTTCACCGAGTTGTTTAACAGTTGCAGAGTTTTTGCATCTTTGCGCTCTTCAGAAAAATTACACACAAGACATGTTTATCTGGGTGAAACCCAGGCTAATTCTGGGGAAGTGAACAGAGAGGCATTTGTTACAACAGCACTCAATTTACTTCTTAAAAGTTCAGGTAAACTGTTTACAGAACAATAAAGGACTAGGAATAAATCCATTCCAGAAAAAAAACCCCAAAACATCTGTTGGGCAGAGAAGACACAGCATGTGGAAATAGAAGATTGATGTTTCTGTTTTGTAGTTGGGAGAATCTATCGTGGAATGGATTATACAAAAGATGCCACAGATCCTGTGCCTCTCTGCATGAGAGCCTTGGCTTGTTTGATGTAATTCACTTTTTGCAGAATTGTACCAGGATGATCATAAGCAAGAGCAGTACTGCTACCAACTGCGAGGCTTCTGCTTTTCTATAGACTAGAGTGCATCATGATCACATTTTATAGCAAAAATCACACGTTATAGTTAAAGAATTTTAAGGAAAAAAATGTTAATAAGAACATCATAGAAAGCTGGGAGCTCTAGCAAAACTTTTTGAACATTAATGATTTTACAAGATGTGATCTTATTAAAGAATAAAAATTCTATGTAAATTATAAAGGCAGTTAAGAATAACATTTTCAATTTTAAGTATATAACATAGAAACTCTATTTTGGCACAAGTACTCTGTACTAATGCTGTACTAAGTCCTGTTTTCAGAAACATCCTTTTACTGAAGCAAAGAGTAAATAGTTCAATTAAATGAAACTGTCAAATCTTGTAATGTGTCTAATCTATTACTGAAACAAACAAAAGCTCTCAGGAACAGCAAACAATATCTGTTCTTTGATTATTTTTTACAACCCTCAGAGAAACAATTCAGTGTCACTTTAAGGCCACCAACACTTGTTCAGTTGACATCAAAGAAGCTACAAACACATGAAAATGTGAGATTTCTGTACCTACTGATTTTTGCCAGGACGGACACTCCCAAATCAGGACATTTAGGCAAAGAGTGCCCTCCATTTCATCACAATTTCTGGTTTTTACAGTCCCAAACTTTCTATGATTAACTTATCCTTACTAAGTTCTTATTAACTTTTTATTCCTTAAAACTTTCAAAGGGTGATGCCATGCAACTTAATAAGAAGTAAACAAAACCAACAAAAGCCAAGCACATTTTCTGCCTTCCCAACAGCACATGAAAGTTTATTTCCAAATGCAAGTGTTACGAATTTTTGGAAATACGACTTCTAAGTGCTTTCTGAGGTTCCTACCCAAGAGCCATCCTGAAATCCTTACTCTAATCTTAGTGCTAATGGCAACCCACAGCCATAATTTCTTTCTCCAGCTATTAAAAAACCCCACAGGCAGATATGGTGAGAACAAAGCAAGATTCAGGAAGAATAGGAAGAGCTCTCTCCTGCAACCTCTGCCCAAGTGCCTGGACAGGAACAAGTCACACGGCAGACACCAACACATTCAGTGTGGTACAGTTGTCCTTAAACTGAGCACAGTGGGTGAGCTTTTGCCATTGAAATGTGTATCTCTGACCTTCAAAGAGATGAACTCCTTCAGCTCTTAGCAAGGCCACTGACACGTCCAGTTGGATGCTCCAGGAGCATCTTGGGAGCAGATTTCAAGCTCCAGAGGTACTGCCTGAACACACTGTCAAGAATGCAGCTCCGAATGCACTGTTCAGGAGAACACAGCCCAAGGTGTCCAGAGATCTGCATTTCACCCACAGCTGGCACAAAAGCCAACAAGCAGAACTGCATAAGCACATCCACCTTTGGGGCATTCACTGAAATACTGGCAGAAAAATTCAACTATGAGCAACAGCACTGCAGATAATTATTTTTCATATCATGTAGCATGCTGATGGCTTTTAAGCCAATTCACGTATGCACTGAACACACAGAGCACAGCTGATAGCAAGGAAGGTCATCTTTAACCATTTCAGCATTTAGTGTCAGGCTTGGTGGTAAAAGACAGATTGATTCAAAACGTTCATTGCAAGGAGATAAAAAAATAACACAAAACTAAACAGGCCAAAGCAAGTTGGAAAACAACCACCACGGAGTCAAACAACAGAACAGGAATAAACAAGCCACTGGCAGTGTCTCTAACTCCTTTAACTGTCCTGAGGTGCTGCCATCCACTGCTATAGTAATTTGACACAAGCACAGCTTTTCTCCTTGGCCTCATCAAAAAAATCCCCTTCACAACCCTGGCATTTTCCCACTAAAACTGTTCTTTTTCTTACTTCCAGCTGTGCCCTCTCTTCTGCAATAAATCTCAGAAATTCAAATAGCTCTTTAACGTCCAAAGCTTTGTTCTAAGCAGCAAGCAGTAATGGGGGTTGGCTACGTACTTACCTCTAGAGTGAAAGACTGACTATAAAAGCATTGGGATGAAGTTGTGCATTCCTGTGCCTGTACAGCTAAAGGTCAGCTCCAACTGCTGCAATATTCCTGCTGCCTCCTTTGCCTGGAAGTGTGCTGTCACATAAAAGGCGGACATGAAAATATGCAATGTAATGCTTGGCAGTAAGATACACCTATGGTCGTGTTTCCCCTCCCCAGAATGAGCCAAAATTCACTTTGCGCATTCCCCGACTTCAGCTCACACATACCCAGCCCAGAGAAGTCACATTCTAGACTTTCAGAGAAGCAGCACACACAGAGCTGTTCGAAGGAGAGCACAGCTCCCTGGAGGGGTTTTCCAGCAAATCCCAGATCAGGGGGACAGAGCTGAGGACAGCTCACTCCCAGCCAACACCTGTCCCCATCTCACCCCATGCAGCAGCAGCTGAGAGCAAAACAGTGGTAGCTTTCCTTGGACCCAGGCCCCTTGCTTGGATGAGGACAGGAGCCACCACCATCACACAACGCAGTGGAACCAAGCAGGCCTCAGATCTTGTTTTAGGACAAATCCCACAGCAGGGAGGTTTTTCATTCAGCTGAGAACAAGACTTTAATGGTATGGTGCCACTACACACCTGACTGGGAACCTGATGGATGTGCACAGTCACTTTTCCTTCCACTCTCCCTAAATGGATATCCAACTTTAGGGATGCCCCCTTTGCTAGAAAATAACTTTCTGCACCCTTTCATTAGGCTGGAATCTATGGTCCACAGGGAAAAACAAAACAAACCAGTTTAGAAATTAAAAGCAGCATCTTTACCACCACAAGAGGTCTCAGAGGAATTGTTTGGACACTGCAGACTAAATAGTACTAGTCTGAACTCGAGGACTTTAGTCTGCAGTTCCCAAAATTGTCTCCATGACTTTAGTGCTATGAAAACACCCTTTCCATGTTTCAGTTTGTCCAAATTTCAGCCAAAATGATGTCACAGGAGACCAACAGTGCAACGAAGCAACTCCTCTGTATTACAGAAGACTCAGTAAATAGTGAGTGTTTTTTCAAAATCCAGTTTAGCAGAACACTTATGGTGAAGATACTGGGTTGTTGAATCCCACAGACCAAGGTGAAGCCTCCAAAGGAAATTATAGAGATGTGCATGTGTCTGTGGGATGTTGAAAATGTAGAACAATTTCAGAGGGAAAGATAAATTATACAGTCTATGAAGCAGCTAAGGAATGGGGGCAAATTCAGCAGAGGGACACCAAGATGGGCAGGCCTGGAACACCTGCCCTGGGAGGCACAGCCGAGGGAATGGCTCTTATGGAACCTGGAGAAGAAACAGCTTTGGAGGGACCTGGCAGCAGCCCCCTGAGAAGATGGAGCCAGGCTCTGCACAGCAGAGCGTGGGACAATGAAACACAACAGGCATCTGCCGCAACAGCAGAGGTTCAGATTTGCTCTCCTGAAAACCTTTTTGCCTTCGAGGACAGCACAGCTGTGGAGCAGTGTGCCCAGGGAGCTTGTGCAGTCTCCAGCCCCAGCAGCTCCCAGGCTGTGACTGAGTAAAGCCCAGAGCAGCCCGGTCTGAGCCCAGAGCTGACCCCCTTTGAGCAGGAGGTAGGACAGGAATGACAAAGTGCAGCAATCCGTGGTCCAGCTGGGGTACCTGTACCTCCCAGAGCCACCCTCGCCCCCACCCTGCTTTCTGTAACCCAGTGCAGGGGCACTTCTGACCTCCAGGGGCTGGGAGGTTTTCTGGGGTAACACCACCTTAGAGAAACAAGGTTACACTGTCCTCACACTGGTAACGAGACCATGGCAAGCAGCGTCCTGTGAGAAAGCAATTGGTTTTCTCTTCACCTGTCAAATAAATAGCTCTGTATTCATAACTTTATTTGCATGGCTGAACTGCAGATGTACAGGCTGGTGCTCTGCACAGCAATGGAGTGGGCCTGTGCTAAAGCAAGAAGGCAGTATAGAAAAAGCTAAAAGTAGCCTTGAAATGAAGTCTCTACTTCTGAAACCATATCAAAGACTACAGCAGAAGCACTACAAACTAATGCAATTTATTTCATTAACTTCATGATATGAACACAAACTGTTGTCTTTTCTGACTGAGACAGAAAAATTTAGGCCTGTTCAAATGACCCTCGTTCTAAAAGAGCATTAAGGCAGTTAAGACCTGCCTTTCATGATTCAAGGTGCAAGATTTCAAAAGACTGAGGATATAGCGCAGCTCAGCCTATTTTCTTAATTTTTTTTTCTCACCCAAAAGACAGAAGCAATAGCTTTTGCTGCTGAAAGTCTTTATCACAGAGAAATACACAATACACACCAAGTTCTTTCCAACTAATCTGCTTAGAGATTATTTTTAAAAAATCAGAGTAAATTAAGTTGAATGGAGCTTATTATAAAAAAAATATATATATACTTCTATTTAGTGGCACTTGCTAAACAGTATGATTAGAGACTACTGCTGGGGTAGTGTGAAAAAATTGCATGCACAAGTGCTTTTACAGATTACACCTTTCAAGTAATTCAATCTGAGCAGATCTGGTAAACTCATCGGGATTCTGAAGAACATCACAGGCCCTGCTACCTTGCTGCTGTGAGTTCAATCAGTAGTTTGAGTATAGCATTTAGGGTTAGTGCAATACACGTTCTACTGAGAAAGGGCTTTTGTAACACAGAATTAACACCTTAGCAAGAATTTTATATGGAAATGCATTAAACGTGTAGGGGTATTATCTGAAGTCAGTGGTAAGGGCTAAATGCCAGCTAAAATTAGGTACTGAACATTATGAGATAACATCAGTTTTACACAATTGTTACACAGAGAGAATTAGATCAAAAGCAAATAATAGCAAGTTAGATAAAAAGCTCCTTCAAAGAGCACAAATGTTTTCCTCCCTTTTTCCTCCTTAAAATATATCAGCAGGATCACCACTGGAACAACTGTGATAATAGGTAAAACCCAATTACAACAGAATATGCAAGTAAGTAAGTTCTGAATCACATACCTTACTGAAAATAACTTTTAAAGTAGTGTTTGACAACAAAACTGTTAGAAACTCAAACTGTTCTTCATGTTTGGCAGCCTATCCACAGCAGTGCAAAATAAAGCACCATTTTAGGTCATCCACTCTTTTCAGGCCTGATAAAAATAAAAAGAGACAGAATTCTAAATAATCCTAACCAGTTCAATGCAAAGCACGACCACATGCTGTGAGTTACATTTCACAGAAGCCAGCACCATTGAAATACAAAATTATTCTCCTTTGACTTGCAAACCTGCATCCCTGTTTGCAAAGCAGGATGAAAGACACGGGAAGAAAGGAACTCCAAAAGAAAGGAATCCCATGAGGCACATCCCCAGCCTCTTGCTGAGCTGCCATCCTCATTAAGGTTGTGTGTTCCTGTGTGTAACTGCAGTGCCTGACAAACAATATCCACTGCAGAGTGGTGACCTTTTGTAGGCCAAACAGAAATCAGCTACTCACAAGGCCTTAGTTTCATCTGTGGCTTCAATAAACGTGCGGCAGAACCGTGCTGATACTGACATTCATTGCTGTGAACAAATTTAAATTACTCAAATGAAAACAAATCTGTCCTAAAAGCTTGCCAGGTAGCTTGGGGACAAGAATTTGTGTCTCATTTTAAGCAACGCTGAGAATTGTTAATAAGCGGGAAATGCTCAAATACCCAGCTATAGATGGACCCCAGGTGTACCAGTGCCAGTGTGGCACTTCAAAACTGTTCCCAAAAACTGGTACAAGCACACAGAGAGGCTGAGCATGAGGACCTCCACAGCCAGGCAGCCAGTGCCTGCTGAGCTCACTAAATAAGTTACACCTGGGAGTCATCACCCGGGAACTAATACAGTTCCCCAAAGCTGTGCCAGCTCTTTGAAAGGTTATTGCAGGCCACAAGTACTGGAGAAGTTTTGCTCCTTACTCCTTAAGCTGTTGCTGAACATTTTCAGGAGATTCAATTCCATCCCTCTCCCATCATGGGGATTCTGTTTGAGTATCAAAGCAGCTTCAGGGACTATCTGCCTATTTTTCAGCTGCTTCTCTTCTCCTTATGTTCTGTGGGAGAGTCACACAAGGAAAAGTGAGGAGTTAGATCTATCAGATTACTCTACAAATGCACAAACAAGAGCACAAAACAATTCCTTGTCTGATCTCATTCCAGTTCATTCAATACCCCCATCAAAAACGTTGACACTTCGCAGAAAAGTGTACTGTCCTTTCAATGTCACTCTTCAACAGGATATTTCCCAGGAGACATACATTTCCAGCCTGCAGCAGAGCCCTCACTGGAAAAAGTGCCCAGCACATTCCCTGTCCACAGTCACAGTCTGCATCCCCATCCCAGCTTCAGCCTAACTGGAAAGGACAGGGCTTTCTTAGCCTTCCTGGTGAATAATTTGCAACTCTGCGACAGAGATGCTGAACCGACAGCAAATTCAGCCTCTAAAGGCTAAGCAAAATTGTTTCTTTCACTTTGGTATTTTCTCTTCTACTCGACAGGAATCACAAAGAAGGAGTCGGGCCGTTCGGGCACATGAAAATGCTGCTGTCACGAGAGAAGGCAGGCTGCAATGGCAGAAACGAGCTGGTGACGACCAAGGACACCAAGCAAGCAGCTACTGGGATGCATTCTCCTGGACTGTCACCCCAGTTTCTCTCTTCAAAGGCTCGGGAGGTCAGTGCGCTCAAATGGAGTATTTGTAATTGTAACTAATCTGAGCTGAGAGCCCCCGCTCCTCTCCCAGCAGCGGCCCTGCGTGCATCCCCCCAGGCTGTACAGGAAAGGTGGGACGGCAGCAGTTTGCCCCTCGTTTGTGAACAATTAACTGAATACCTCAGCTAAGCACGGGAGATGGTCCACAGAGAGATGTCGGCACTCCCACAGAGTTTGCTCAGTTATCAGATCAAGAGTTTTTAAAATTAGCCCCTGCTTCACCCTGTGATGAAAATTTTAATTGCCGTGATTTTCCCCTTTTCATCCCCTCCATCTCCCAAGGAAAATATAAAAGCTCTTACCCGGTGCTGAGTGTACCATTCACCCCATGAGATCCCCATCAGAAGGGACGAGAGAGACATTTTTGGATTTTATCTGGGAATAAACACAGCAGGGCAGTTTGTGTTAGTTACAAGATTTTGGGACTGAATTTTCCCTTTATTTGACTAAACTTCCGCTGACCAGTATGAGTCAAGGTGTAGCCTCTTGTGTAAAGTCAGGCTGTCCAGCGCCCCAGTGTTTCTCTAGAACAAACCTCATTTGAGCTGCTGGGATAAAGAGCAACAAGGATTTGTGGGACCACAGTGTCTTCTGATTACAAACAATAGCCAGGAAGACTCCTTGAGATAAGCAGTGAGGAGGAGTTCTGAGTGCCCAGGGCTTTAAACCCTGCACGCAACAGGGTCTGGGTAATTCTTGACAGAAATGGGACTTGGCAAAATCAACGCTGCGGTGCTGAATGCCCCTTGCTTCTCATCTACTGTCCAGCAAACAAGTGGTTGTGGATTTAAAAGGAAAAACCTCAAATGAGTTGGCTTATTATTCTCATGAGTCTGAAAACTCGTTCCCAACACTTTTTGTGTACCACAACCAAGGATAAAGATACTGCAGGATAAGTGACTCCCATCTCTGACACCCGGTACACCCAGGTATTTGTGAAATTTCACCAGATGCTGCTATTGCTACATATGCAGGAAATGTTTCCTAAGAACCACATTGCTTGGTTCCCAACATCCCAGCCTTTAGTCAGGAAACATTAAAAACCCAAGTGGCTTGAATTTCTCATGATTGCAAACAGTTACATGAGAGCAGGTAGATGAAAAATGCAGTCAAATCTCTCTATGTAAAATACAGACACCAGATCTGATACCAATAGCTTCATTTTTTAAATATGGTAATTTCTTTTAAAAACCCAAACCCCAAGAAAACATTGTCCTTTGCACTGTAGTTGTTAACTTGCTACTTGCTTTTCTAGAACAAAATATATATTAGAAATGGGAGAAAAGTAATCCAGAGTAGAAAACGGCCATAATGATGGCTTTTGAAAGAGAGGACATAGAATATATAATTTAAAATCAGAAAATTACCTAAATAAAGACACTCAAATAGAATTTTTTTTTCAGTTAAGCTTCCAGAAATTCAAGTAAAATAATGAAAACGTCACTTCAACATAATTGTCTGAAAAAGTGAAATTCACAAAGACAAATGAGAGAATTCTAACTTGTAAGAAACCCCTTTGGCTGTTACTGCAGCAAGAGGCAGGATAATAGGGGAAATAATCTAATTAATTTACCGAAGTAACTTACATTTATATTCAACTAGCCATCTTGTGCATCAGAAAAGAGGTTACTGGGAACAAGGAGGTAAAAAAACAATGGAGTCAAGTTCTCTAAATCATCCTCAGGAGACCAGCAATAACATATATTTTTTCACCAGTGATATAAAACTCAACTATAGTAAGAGGCAACCATTCCAAACATAGCTATAGATGTTACTGCTTTTTAGGTAGAGACCAACAAACCACTCTTGTTCCTTGTTACACCTCTCCTGGATTGAGTTAAGAGGTCAGCAGGTTAATTTGTGATTAGGGAAGATGAACTCCAGCTGACATTACCAGATGTTACCAGTTCGGTGAAGTTATCAGAGTGCCCAAGAAATGACTGATGAAGAGAGAAATTTTATAGCCAGAAAATGGGGCTGCAACAGGGAGTGGCTATTCTACACAATTATTGGGAAAGAAGGGTAAATACCAGAAACAGGCAAAAAAAAATTATGTTATTTAAGTTAAGATAGTGTTAAGAAATAATAAAGAGGTTGAGCTGGCTAAAGATAACACAGGGTAGATATCAGATATTTTCCTGTTAAATGTTTTGAAACGTAGCATTAAGAATTCCTCAGTCTTCCAAAAGTTGGCAATTTCTTTTGCTTCAAGAAAAAGTGCAGCTTTGAATTCTTTCTTGAAGAATTGCTAGTTAGCTTCAACAAAAACTTTTGTGACCTAATATCCAGTTCTGCTTGAAATGAAGTAAAATGCACTTCTAGATATAATTGAATTAAGATATATGAATGAATATGAATTAAGAATATGAATTAAGATATGATTCATCCCTAGGCAGAGAAAATTGCAGAGCTACAGTCAGGGAAAAGTAAAAATAAACATCTCCAATTGACAGCTATGAAAATCCCTCCGAAGCTTTGGAAATCCAACTGAGAAGAGATTTGCTTGCTCCTCACCCAGTACCTAGCAGTTACTACTGAGCTGAACAGCTGAACCAGCATCTTTGGTAGCAGCATTCCTGGTTGGATTGTTAATGCTTCCTGTCCTTTAGTCTTGGGCAAGTTAAAGCACAAAGCGCTTCACATCAAGACGTTAAAGCTGATATCTGAGCGGCCAGGAAGCAAGGACTGCACTGCTCAGGTACCACTTACCTGCCTTAGGCTCGACAATTACAACTTGGTGCTCCTATAGTAGCTTCCACAGAGAGTAGTCCTCATTAACTGTAATATATGATTTAGAATAAATTCATGCTCAGGACTAAAAGACACAGTATCGTTTTGAATGCAATCAAGTGATGGGAAAGAGCAATATACACAGGATGAATTCCTGTCTTGAAAGATGGTTATTCTGAAGGATTATTCAGTCTAGAAGATATGCCTTGAACAATAAGATGAATATTCGTCGCCAGAACAAGATATTCGAGGGGATTACTGTATAACAGGATTTCAGTAGAAGCACCACAAGAAAAGAACATGCATGAATATGTGAAAAAGGATAAAAGGAAACAGGAGGACCCCCCCCAGAATCCCGCTAAGTCTGGAAACAGTATAAAAAAGACTCCGTGAAACCAGTACCTTGTGAACTGCTAGGGTACGGTGCTGCATTAGTCCGGCCCGGTTCACCCAGCACCAATCGCCTGGCTCGGTGCTGATTTGCTTGTGGCTTTTCCAAGTTTACTTTGACTACACAGAAAATTGCAAGAACTACAGAGGTCCTGTGGTATTGTCTCCCTCTGCTAAAGGTCAGTCAGACAAGAGCAGCCTTCCGGGATGCTCTGCAGGACACACGGACACAAGCCCCACGGGACCAAAAGAGACTCCAGGATTAATGACCCCTGCGGGCCGAAGTCAGCCCTCCTACAGCAGCTGCGAACAGCAAAGGGATTTACTGACCAAAACCAATGCCTGAGTGAAAACTGAAGGGCTGCGAGGCAGCAGTCAGTACCAGGAGCAGAAATTTAATCTGACCCACCATTGTGATGCTGGTGGGTGTATTCTGCAATCACATTTCAGAGGACTTTTCATGGCAAACTTGCATTAAGAACACTCGATAACCCCCAGCTCTACCTTCTGTGTAGACAAAGCCCTTCCTTGCAGCCTGGTCTCTTTAGACTGCAGAGGTCACTAGAACAGTCAATTGCAGGTAGCAAATGAAAATGATGGATAAACATTCACCAGTATGATGTAGTTAAGATTAATGTGAATTAGATATTTAGGGTAGCAACTTGAATGCATCTGAGTCTGATTTCTCTTTAGATATTTCATCGTGTCCACTTTTATAAATTTTTAGAAAATGTTTAAAGGATCATTTCGTAGGGCTGCCTTTTTTTTATGTGTGTGAACATTTCCAGAGGATGTAGGAGTAAAAGCAGCTGCTGATTTCAGGCAATCATATCGGCACTGGGTCGCAGCGCCTTCCCCGGGGGCAGCCGTCACCCCACCCTCGGTGCCCTCCACCTTTACCTTCTCCAGCAGCAGCACGGTCTGGATCTCTGCCTCAGAGCAATCTGTGCTGACTCAATCCATCCCATCCAGCACAGCTTTTTTTCCAGTGCATGCTGCTTTGCTTAAAACGTCCATGAAGAATGAACCTAATTCAGTCTTCCACTGGTTATGAATGCACCTCACAATTCATTTCACTCTCGGGCTCCAGATAATTGTATGCAGCCACTTCTTCCAGGAAACAAAACACTGGAACGCTGGCACACCTGCTTCCTACCACATTTTTCCTAAATACCGAGGGTCCAGTCTACCTTGCAGTGGACTCAGCAGGTCACCACTGACTGGGCTGCAAACCAGGCTATCAGCAAATCCAGCTTGCCCCAGTGTCCGACTGATGGGGAGGCTGTGCCTTTGGAGAAAGCTGGCCTGGCGATGCTCTGCTTGCTCGCCACTTTTCCACCAGGGATTTCTGCCTGCCAAGATTTACAAGGCCAGTCCACAAGATGCCAGAGGAGGAGTTAACCTGCCCTGACAGTGGTTTGGTGCTTCAGCTGATGAGGCCTCTGATGGCAGCTCAGGCTCCTCTGCTTGACTCAGCCGGCAGCTCCACAAGAGAGGGTGTCACCATCGGGATCACACACGCAGGCAGAAGGCAGATAGGAATAGTCAACATAAAAGCCAATAAATTCGGTGGCACTGGAGGGCTCCAGCACTGGCTCTGTGCCTCTGCCACTGTGGTCAAGCCTTGACCCAGCTCTCCCACCCGTAGCTCCAGGGCAGGGCTCTCTTCCTCCAGAAAATCCCACTCTGGGCTTGAGGAACTCGCCTCTATTTTGCACTAAGATTTCATAGAGACAAAAGACTCCCTCCCCCTTCTCCCCCAGGATCAGGGCTCCTGGCCTGTCTCAGATTACACTTCCACTGGGGAAGGGCTGGCAGAGCAGGCAAAGGAGGCACCAGTGCCGACCACAGGCCAAGCTCTAGCCCAGCCCTGCGCACTGGTTAGTCACTTGCACAGGTTGTTCCTGTTCTGCAGAGCTCTGCATCCTCTCATTCACCCTGCAAAATCCTCACCAGACAAGGTAAGGGCACAGCTTGCTTTAAAACTCAGTGCTCACAGAGGGATCTGGTGTCCAACTCAATGTGCTATTTTCTTGGTTCTTAAATTCCAAGTTGCCTTAGAATAAACTTTTTTTCCAACTGTCTTCATTGAAAATAAGACTTCAAGTGGATTAATCTTCCTTTTCTTTAAAGGGTGAAGTAGGTAACAAAATTAATTAACTGCTCAGAACATCATCTGCACAGCCACCTCTTATCAATCCTACATATTGAGCCATTGCTACCCAAAAGTCACACTGTACAAATTCTGCTTTTGTCAATGGATCACCAGTATTGTACACTGCATGGTCCCCACAAGTCCCCTTTTGTCCTGTCCATCACTACATGCTCAAATCACAAGACTGAAAACGCTGACTGCACATTCTTTACAAACATATTACTGGATCCCATGGATGGTCTGAGAATTTATAGATATGCTGCCATCCATATGTGTCCCAGTACTAAGAGACACTTATTTTTCCTCTCCTTATTATAATGAAAACATCACCCCTCCCCTCAAAGAAAAAAAAAGTTAAAAAAAAAGAGTAGTTCTTAGCTTGATTTCAGGAAGAACAACTAAGACAGAAAAATCAGGTTCAATACTGGTAAGCAGCTGATCTGTATTTTCATGTTTAGTCACATTATATATGGCTTTCTTATACCAGAGGGGATACTTGACAAAGGCAACATTTTCTCTATTTACCCCGAAGTTGCTTCTGCAAACTCTTTCTCAAGACCTCACAACTTGTAACATGAATGTTCTAATAGTTACATTTAATGTTAATGAAGTGTTTAACTCACCTGAATAGTACTTCAACAATACAAGGCATGAGAAGCTGAAAAGGAAAGTTTTTTTATGGGAGCTGTAGACTACCTCTCCTGAAACAGTCAGGAGTCCTTCCAGCTGCTTAAGAGAACTTCCACACCTCTGTTGTCATTGGAGCGTCCAAGCTGAAGTGGAACAAGGCATCTACCCAGCGTGCAGCTGATACCTGGAGGGAAAATTGCCTTCTCTCCTTCAGCCTGTGCTCTGCACACATGCACTGGGCTGTTTTACACCAAAACAGCTTGGTCTGTGAGAAAACTGTGTTCTTGAGATCAGCACTGCAAGGTACTTCTGTCTCCAGCTGCTCATTTCTACAACACATGTGGCAGCAATTTCTGCTTTTTTAGATCTGATCTGCTGGCTACCATCCAGCCTTGCTAAAAAGGGACCAAAAATGAAGGCTGCAATTCTCCAGCTGTCTCTGCCCCTTGCATGATAAAACAGGAATGTAACTGGATGACTCTGTGTCAGGAAAACTAAACAGATTTAAGCAATACAGGGGAAAAAAACCCACTGAAACTCAAACAAATCCTGTATATCATCAAAAAAAGTTGCAATAAAATAATAATGCAAATTAGTACTTGAAAAGTATCTGCTGTAAAGCAGAGTGGGGAGATTTCAGACTGGGATTCCTAGAGGTTTTTCCTCCTCCCCACTCTTCCCCTCTACCCAGCTGCTTGTGATGAAATGTGAACAGTCAACAGCATCCTTGCACCTGTGTCCCTCAGCAGGCTGAGGGGAGAATAGCCTGGGAATCAATTTCCTATCAGAACACCTGGCACTGGGAATCTGTCACCTTGGCTGGAATCCAGCTCAGGAAATTTCTACCAATAAATATCAAACTGCAGCATGCAACAAACAAACCTACCCAGCAGCATTATTCTGCTGTCTTTTTAAAGAATAAAGAGAGCTGAACTAATATTTGACTATATACAACAACTTGCAACATTTTTGGTACTGATTCTTACACCTACTGTGGAGCACCTGATCCAAATCCTCAAACCAGTTAGACTTCACTCCTTAGAGACAAATCTAGCAGGATACAAGAAATCATCAAAAGCAGCATCACATTTTCAAGACAAGTTCAGGTATCAGATAGAAATTCAAAAGCAACATTCCAAAACACAATTACCACCAGACACACAATGCCAGGTGAGATTTGGTGTGTTCCAAAGCTCTGGTTTATACTCTGTGTGGTGATGCTGTGGATTACACAGAGGATGAATAAATAAGGGAAATTGGTTTTACTTGAAAGCAATGCATTTTGTAATTAGAGCTTTTTACTATAACCACTTTTGTGCAATACATCAATGAAACTCAGTATGCAGAAACATAAAAGCTTGTTGGGAAAACGCTGGCAGTTTCAGCTGAGTGAAAGTATCCAGTATTTATGGCATCTTTATTGTCACACTGCATGGCAATATTCAAGTCCCAGCTGAACTTCTGCTTGACCCAATTCTGCTTTCTGAAGATAGCAGAAAGTGTTAAGTGTAGTGACTGTGCCACCTACACATTTAGCTATCTGCTGCTGGCTGTAAGACTCAGTCACTCAAAATGAGTTATTTTATCTTTTATATTTTAAAATATAAACTGCACTGAACAAACGCATTCAAGGTAAGAACCTGACCTGGGTACACAAACAATACAGAAAAGCCAGAGAAAAAACACATTTTGTGCACATTCCGGACAAAATTATCAGTGAAAGTTAACTGTCACGTAAGTCCAAACATATTCACACAGCATATTACTCAGCAGAAAGATGGACTGGAAGCCATTCCTCTCTCTCAAAGCACTTAAACACTGAAAAAGAAGCTCTGTTAAAGGACTAGGCTTTATAATGTTAGATACTGAAAGAACTCAACTGTAAAAGCTGGATCTGTGGAAACCCCCAGACACCAGAGAGAGAATTCCAATCTCTCCTTTGTACACTCAGGGCATTCCAGACTGAGGCAGAGGACACTGGACAAACCAAGAACTGGGAAGTCATTCTGCAATCCAGGAGTCCTCCTGCAGCAGTGCCCGGGCACTGGGTGAGTCAAGAAAACCCTGGGTGTCTTCATCATGGCACAACATGCAGCAGGGCTGGCAGCAGCCCCATTTCCTGCATGCCACCCTCAACACTACAGAAAGCTGGCAAAACTTCACCATGGCCAATTTCTGTGTAGCAATGGAACTACACACTTGTGTCTTCTCACTGTCCTAGCAAAAGCAAAAGGGCCTCAGGAGAGCCTCTGTTAGCCTAGGTCAGTCTGCATGCATGTAGCACTTGGATCTTTCTTCCCAGCCTCATCCACAGACATCCACGGGGCTGAATGTAACTTTGGAAGGGTTAAACTCATTAATTTGCCCTCATTAGACTAAATAGCAAAGGGGAGGGAAATAAGTCTATAAGCAGAGATCATATTCCATTTATGGGCCTGCTGTAGCAGGGCTCTCTCTACAGAACAAAGCAGTCCAAGATTTACTACTTCCTATAGAGCATCTGTGATGATTTAAGGAGTCCAAACAAGTGGGATGCCAAGGCTCACTTTCAGCAGCCTTCTGCCAGTAACTGGGACATAACAAACAACTCAGAAGTGCAAAGACCATAAGGTGGGAAATGTGGACATGAAATACAAAAACTTTGTTCATAAATCAAAAGACAAAAGATTGATTCTGCAAAACTCCCTTACAAAACTCCATACTCCACTCAATTTTCCTTAGAATTAGTTATATTTCTGGGAATAATCCTAAGAAGCTTTAGCTAATAATACACAGCATCAATGTGGGTCATATACAGAACTTTGTGCTGTTTGGCCCAGCAAGTCACAAAGTCTGTAAGAGGTGCCTGTTCTCCCTCAGATTATTTGTGCTTCAGGAGACTGGTCAAGCTCTGTGTAGGCTGTAAAACCTTGGTTTTTTTCCCGTTTTTCTTTGCCCCATTTAATTTCCTTTCCAACATAAATGCAGACTGTACATAATATCTGAAGCACTGTTGCATCAAACCAATATGGAGAAAGATTACAGTCATTCTAACAAATACTCTTTTTCTTAAATATTGTAAAAATCTGTATCACTCTAGCAACTGTCTCACAGGGCCCCTCACTGAAGAACGAGATGAGGAGGCCTGCTTGTTTTAACAACTGCTTTCAGCTAATCAATTTAAGGTAAAAATACCCAAGCAAAATATTTCAGACGTTCCAGTGTGACTAAAATGTTGTTATCTTAAATTCTAGACTTATTTTCTTGTATGTCCACACGTACTGCAGAAATTCAGGGACAAAGTATTTCAGATGCAATTCTTTCAAGTCCATTTACATAAATGGTGCTTAACATTAAACATGCTGTCAACAATCTGTACAAAGGCAAAGGTGAAAAATATAATTTGATTACAAAAGAATTTAACACCATCTGTACACCACAGATAATGCTTTTCATAAGATAAATTTATCACCATCCTCATTCAAGCATTCTGAGAGGTTATCTCCCAATTTCTAAAACATGTATTTTCTGTGTACTTATATACAATTAGTGTTTTTATACTTACTACTCGACTGTGAAGAGTTCAGGTATTATACAATGACTCAAATGAGATGAATGAGGGGGAAGCTTATGCATGTTACTTGAATGAGAGATATTTCACTTGTCTAGCTCCAAAAGAGCCAAGAAAGGTAAGTGATAAAAGCACCAGCTTAGACTCTTTTGAACATAAATTCAGGCATTTTAATGTGTATCTTATTAAAGCTACATGAGTTTCCATGTAGGTTATTCATACATATTATGGCACTTAAGACTTTCCTAACAGGTATTTAGTTACCTAGGACATCTAGGCTAAAAAAGGAAACATCTGCTAAAAGTAACCATTTCTGTAAGAAAACACTTCTGTCCCAACTTTCAAACCCCTTAATTTTCCTGAAAGTTGCACCAAAATACAACTGTTGATATTTCACATTCTTTGAGTAAGTTGCCTTTGACAAGGAAGTCACATGAACTTGTGAGTTTCCATCTCCAGGGATTTGTGGCACAAAGAAAGGCCACCTTACCCATTCTCAACAAACCAAGTTGTGTCCCACTCCTTTGTAATTACAATGTGCAGTACAGTTACTTGTGGATCCATTTTCTTGTTGGACTGAAGTTTTAGCAGTAATTACCCACTTTGGCAGTCCAAATTTAACCCAAGGCAGCTTTTTCTCCATGTAAGGCATTATTTTGACATCTGCTGGCCCAGTATCCATCTTAATATACTGCATTTGTTATTAAAAAGGAGTATATATATTAATCCAAAGATAAGAACAATTTAGTGAAACAAATGACACACATTTAAAACAGGCCCATGTATTTTCATATAAATCTCAGAACTCTACCAGCATTTTGGCAGGTTTCTATTGCTTTCTTAACTCATCCGAACTGCTGTATATTACAAGGCTTTAATACAAGCAGCTTTGGGAGCAAAAGTTGTATTTGGAAGGGAAAAAAAGTTGTGACAAGTGAAAACAAAACAAAAAAAAAAAATCCAAGAAGCTGTTTTTTAAAAAAAACTTTACTTGTAAAATTAAGCAGCATGCTACTTTGTGATTTATATTTGAATTTAAAAAGACTAATTAGACCGAAATAAAGACAAAAACCGAAAAATGTCAAGTCTATAAATAATGAAAATTTTGATTCCACTAGACTTCAATGAAAAACATTTGGTAATTAAATACTTGCTACTGTTTGTTATGTTGATGAACTTTATTAGGGTTAAAACTATAACAAAGTTCATCCTAAACTTTTCGCAATGCAAAATTATTTTCACTCGAGGAGTGTCTCAACTTGAATGCTAAGAATTACAAGCAATCTTCTGGAGCAGACACATTCATAAAACTTTATACATCTTTTGGAACTAAGATATTTATACTACTAAAATCAAACATGCATCACTTCCCATACATTCTGGTATCATGATTTATATTACATTATGTAACACCATTCTTCTAAACAGCAGCAGTTTATCATACGTTTGCTCCATTTTCTTTGGATTTCTGGTCTTTATCTTCGTTCTTCACAATGTCCTTCAAAAGGAAAAAGGGAGAGGATGAGAGGAACTGTAGAAGCTGTATTTCTCCTGCAAACTGTAAAGCAGCATGAGACATAGGCACTGTTTGTATCTTTAAAGTACTATGTGAACTGGTATCCTACTCAGTTTAGTTATCATCAGTTCCAGTATCTTCCTGAAAAACTGGGGGGTAGAAATGCTCTGGAGCTTCTGGGTTTTGCTTAAAACTCATTTTACTGAGATATTCCCACATACTGAAATAGTTGAATTCTGCCTTGAAAAAGTACTCTTGACCAGTCAAACAGAGGAGCAGATTTGGACTGCTGGGGATGGATAAGATCAGGACAGGAAAACATTCAGAAGTTTGAGATCTACATGAATATTTATACCTTTTTAAAAACACCAAAGTTAGGAATATATATTGCAGGTTAAGAAAAAAATGCATTTAATTTGCTACCTTTCAATAATCAAACATTAAGCTTCTTCTCTATATATGTTAAGATGCTCCTGCCCTGAACTCATGTCAAAATTGTTTTCATATTCAAGGGTTTGTTTCAATAAATAGTCTACAGAAGTTTGCGAAAAAAAAATAAAAAAATGGAATTAAACAATTCTAACCTGTTTGAGAACACTCTGTATTTCATCCATAACAGTAGCTAAATTTTTGATTGTCTTATTCAGCTGACCCTCAAATTGCAATTTTTTATCATCTGACGTCTTCAATTTTTCTTGTAGTTGGCCAAGGTCGTTTTTTACTTCTTTTAGCTCCGCAGATAGACTTTTGTTAGAATTCTCCAGTTGTAGTATAGTTTTTTCATCCTCATCTTAGGAAGGGAAGAAATGAAAATGTCAAGTCACTTCCAGTGCTGTGTACTTTGCATTTTAATATTCTTACATTCTTCTTTGCATCTTAATATTCATACAAATATTAATATTTGTATGCAACACTATAACAGTAATTTTTAAAGAACATTAAAAACTGAACTGAATTACCATTTGATAATCTTTAATTCTGACTACATTTGAAGTCTTGCATTCCACTTGAATAAAATTTAGACCACAAATATTACCCAAATTGATTTTTCTACTTAAGAAGTCTCAGTGCCTTGCACCCCTATAAGCTGCCTTCAAAGTAACATCCTACCTGTTTTTTCTTCTAGTAGCTGCAGCTTTTGCTCTATCTCTGCCCGCACCCTTTCACTCTTCTCCAGCTTCTGTAGGAGGCTGCCCACATCCACCATGGCTCCGTTGTACACGATGAGCCCCACGTTCTCCTCCACGGCCTTGCACTCCTGCTTCACCGCGGGCGACGGCAGCAGCAGCCGGTTCCCTGCAGCGGGTCAGCAGTACAACGTCACCCTGGGCACCAGCCTCAGACACTCCTCAGGAGAGCAGAGACCCACATGTGCTGGGCTGTCCTCAGTAACCACAATGTCACCCTGGGCACCAGCCTCAGACACTCCTCAGGAGAGCAGAGACCCACACGTGCTGGTCTGTCCTCAGTAACCACAATGTCACCCTGGGCACCAGCCTCAGACACTCCTCAGGAGAGCAGAGACCCACATGTGCTGGGCTGTCCTCAGTAACCACAATGTCACCCTGGGCACCAGCCTCAGACACTCCTCAGGAGAACAGAGACCCACATGTGCTGGGCTGTCCTCAGTAACCACAATGTCACCCTGGGCACCAGCCTCACACACTCCTCCGGAGAAGAAATACAGACTCAAGGTTGCTGGTCTATCCCTCACACCTCTCTCCTTCCCCTGACCCAAGTTCTCCCTCCTGCCAAAGAGCAGCATTCTCTTTCAAGACATCATTCTATGCCTCTTTCCTGCAGGAATTTGTCTTCAAAACTCAGGCTCCATTCTACTACCTGCAGTTCTGAGGCTTCTGACTTCAAAACTAATAACGTGGGAATGATGTTCATCAATACTGAACATTAACCTCTGTCCTCTTTCCTGTTCCAAGATATTAAGATTTATGCTAGAGTTGCAATATTATGTGTTGGAAGCACAAAAACCCCTGTTACTTTTGAACTGCCAAAGATTTACTTTTCCTAACTGGCTCAATTAGTTTCTGCAAGCAATCAAGTACTTCAGAACTCTCATTATCACACAGAAATAACTCTTTGGAAGTTTATGGGGGAAAAAAAAATACCACCTAACATATCTTCCTGTAGCTCTTCAGACTCCTCTTGGTTTTCTTCATCTTTAGAAGTATCTGTTAGTCTTCTGTAAAAGCAAGATTCTCGAAGCACTACTTTATTAAGCAGCTTCTTGACCTACAACACATGGAAAGAAATAATGGTGTTATTTAATACCCAGACATCCTGTTACCTAAACAAGAACGGTTTAGCTTGGAATACTTAAAAGAAATTGCATAGCTTTTTGAACTTTAAAATACTGGGGCTTAAAATGCAAATGAACTAGGAAAAGAACAAATACAATTTAGAGACAAAAGATACATATACAGTATGGGCATATTGTAAGCTGCAAACTTCACCTTTTCACTCCCAGTCAATTTACAAAACATTAAACTCTTATTTCGTTGTAAATATGAAGTGGCTGTATAAAAATAAGAGATCAGGTATGTAAGTAAAGCCTTTAGAAGCTAAATTACATTTCTCCCACTTAAAGCAGTCCTGTAACATTTGGAAAGTTTTTTAGTAGTATACAAAACCTGAGCACGTGACAGGTGAAGTCCAAGAGTGTACAGGATCTCCTCCATGTCCTTCTCCAGAAGGTATCCACAATGACTTTGATCAAAATAAACAAAAGCCATCAGGAGATCCCTGTTAACAGTTACCATCTGGGTCTTGTCTTTCTCCTACAGAAAATTGATGATGGGCTCATTAGAGAGTTAAAATACCATTCCAAAAATATACCAACTTCTGACTTAACAAAGGTTTTTTCTCTGTTCATTTTATTGTTACTTTAAGTCAAGTAATTAATATTACTAACAACTACCTGCTTAGATCATGTTATTTAAGACTAATTTAACCTATATATGAAAAGTAATCTTTCAGTATTTAGAAGAAATACATCACAATGGATAGAAATAGCTGGTAGACACAATTTCCTTTTGTTTATGCTAGTATGTAAAAAATGGTCATAGAATTAATCTAATTATAAAATAGGAAACATCCCTTCTGCCCTCAATCATTTACTTAACGGCTGTTTTCACAGGGAAAACAGGTCTTATAATAAAAATAAAGCTAAGCTGTAATTAGGACACCTCTAACAAGGTCTATGCAGTCATTAAGGAAGGTGTTAATTACTTTATCTTTAGATGCCCTCTCTTTGCAATGTTTATTTCCCTCTCTTCTGTCCTCCCGTTTGTTCATTTCCTCTTCGTCCCGGTCTGCAAAACAGAAAGAAAATTAAATATACCCACAGCAAACAATTATATAACCATGAACAGAATACACGTTGCCACTATAAAAGTCCACATAAACCCCCAAACATCTGCAATATACCTCCCTGAAAAATAATAAAAAATGCATTTAAGTGAGCCCTGTTAAATTCTGATTTTTCTCTAGTCTTATTTTAACATAAGCCATTTATAATTTTTTCCCTGTGTTTGTTTCACACAAGCTGAAATAAATGCTAACTAGGCCAAAATGAGCGCTGCCAACATCTCCATTTATTTAAGTGGTGTGCAGGAAATTATCACAATTCTCCCTAATGAGGCTTGGCAGAGTCTGCATTCAGCTATGGTTATTCCTATTCAAATTCAGTATTATTTACTCTCAAATATTTCAAATAGTAAAACCCATATACACTATGTAATTAAAACCATGGGTTTATACTCATGTTGAGTGAGAGTTTACTCTTCCTATGACTTAGATTCTCCAAGAAGTTACAGATCACATCACTTACTAGATGTGAATTACAAATGGCAGGTTTTTTGTCTAAAGGTAGGCAGTACAGTAAAACTAGACTGAAAGAGAGAAAGGGATGAGACAACTGCTGCAATGGATTTTGGCTTGCAGCTCTGTACTTTATGTGCAAGCCTTGGGTCAGAGAATCACGTGCCAAGTTCATCTTTAAGCTCACCCTCCTTGTGAGGAAAACTTGGGAAAAACTATGTATTACAACACTTGGCTAATTTTACCAACCGTTTCCTGAGAACCAATCGCTTTCTCCTGCACCTCCATGGCCTGCTGGGTTTTCTCAGCACCTCTTGACTGGGAATGGCACAAGGACAGATTCTGGGAAGCAGCAGCACTTGTACAAAACAGACAAGCCCAGGCCACTCTTACAGACAAATTATAAGCAAATAGGAGTTATTCTGGAAACCACAGTTTTTTAAGGCTGGTGCAGTACTCTGCCAAAAACACAACTGAAAATGCTGGGAGTGCAGTATCTACACAGTTCAAACCCACATGTCTAGCAAATCCTCGCCACAAAAAGGCAACTACCCAAAGTACGAACCAAAAAGCACACACAATATTTTACACCTTTCTGAATCCCTGAGCAGGGGAAGAGCTGCTGCCGTTGCCTGCAGAGTCCTCCAGACACTTTCCCTATTTCTTCAGGCTAACACAACTCCACCCCAACAAAAAACAACTTGTAGCATGTGCTGAAGAGCACCCACATTCTGTCCTAGCTAAAACCAAGGTGGCATTCCAGGACTGAGGAGTAGGAAGTTAGGCATGTAAAAGTGGCTTGGTTTTTCAGAGGTGCTGAATACTCACATCTCCTACTGACTTCAATGGGAGTTGCGAGTGGTCTGCATTCTGAAAAAAATAAAACCACTTCTATATGCATGCCTTACTTAGAGCACCACAGCTAGCTCATATTCACTATGTTCACACAATGCCTGGCGTAAAGGTACTTACACTTTACGTAGAACTGGTCAAATTTACTAAAATAAAATTAGTTTAATAATGCAATTTTAAATTGTTTAGTTCCAGTGCGTTCTCCAGCTTGAAAGAACATAACCAGTGATGATAAAAATTTGTTAAAGGTCACAAAATTTATAGTTCAAGATACCTTCATCTTCATCTTCAGCCTCTTCTGCCTCCATTGGATCGTATTCTTCTTGATTATTGTCATCTTCCGTTTCTTCTTCATCTTTAGAATCATCTTTCCTTTTATCTTCCCTCTGTAACAAAAGTTCCTAAATATTTATCTAGTCAGAATGAAAACCCAGCGAAATAAAAACCTTATTAGCATTCAGTTAAAATTTGCCTACATTTATGTTTAGTCACCTAAGAACATAGATAGAAATTTAAGTGATACAGCTGAATGTTAAAATACTCCCAATACATCTGTAAAAGTTTTAAATTACTAAATATAATTGAAACATATTTAAATAGATCAAAATGTCAAATCAATTGATATTAATAATTGATATTGAAAATTAATATCGATTGTAGAGCTGAGTTTTTGAAAGCAATAATGTAAAATTTAAACAGAAACATTTTACTATTTATCCAGACAGGCTAGGACTGCATATGAACTAAATGCAGACCTTCTTTTCATCTCTCTCTTCTTTTTTATCTTTATCGTCTCCAGATTTCCTTCTTTTAGGTTTTGGATCATCCGTTTCATCATCTTTTTCTTCTTTTTTTTCTTTTCTCTCATCTTTTTTGCTTTTTTTGTCTTTTTTGTCCTCTCTCTCTGGGAGAGAAATCAGTGCTTTGTAAATTCTGACACCAAAATCTCTCTGAAGCATTTCATTGAAGAGTTCTGCAAACAATGATACCTGCACATAAAGAAGAAAGAAAAGAGAAGTGACAAAAAGTTTTAAAATATGTATTAAAAACTTATATAATCATGGTAAAATAGCTATGAGGTGCAATTTTCGCAACTTACACCATATCAGAACTTTATGGAGTGTCAGATTTCTTACTATCTGGTTTGAACATGGAATCCTTAAACAACTTGACAAATTCCACTCAATACCTGAAAACCTGTGGATTCCTCTGGATACCACGCAGTGAGGACACTGCTGTCGTACCACCTACCAAAGACCCGGCAATGTAGAAATTTTCACACGAAACTCCAAAGAAACTACAAAGAAGAGCTAACTGCAGCACTGCTGTGGTACCTCAAAGGAATGCTCTTTATTATCCTCCAGTCTGTAGTCCAGAAGAACACTCAGAGACATGATGCTGCAGTCAAACTTGCCGCTCTTGGCTGCCCAGTTGGGGTGCACGATGATGGCCGGCTCATCCGGCAGGATGTAGCGCCGCTCCCGCCGCTGACGTTCCAGCTCCTCCTGGCGTTTTCTTTCCTCTTCCTAAAAAGGGACCGAAAACCAACATGGAGCATGTTCCAAAGCTGAAGTTTCAGCCTCTACATTAGTTTTTGGGACTCACTGCTTTCCTGAGCAAAGGAAAGCCTAAGCTGCTGAAAGCAACGCACAGCTGTACAGCACAGCGTGCTGTTTACTCCTTACAAAGGAAGAGAAAGGCTTCATACCTCATCTCTCCAAAGACACCCAACACAGCTCTAACAGGTACCAGATGACAATTTATCTAACTCCTGATTATGGAAAATGCTATCTCTATAGATATACCTGATGCAAATGAAATGAAGGGTTACAAAACATAAAATGTCACCATCTTACTGATTGCCCAAAGACAAATACTGAAGTTTCCTGACTACAAAAAAAAGTCATGGCAGAGCTTGTGCTTTATAAAAAGCCAGCACAATCACAGCTCCCCTTCAATCCTAAAGAAAGCTGTGACAAGAAACCCAAGCTAGTTGAACCCCATCCAAGCTGTGGGAGAAGGCAGCAGCAGCTGACAGAATTAGCAAGCACGTGGCCTTTCCTCCCTCAACAAGGTTTACAGAGGTATATAAAAATATAAAACTTCCTATCATCCCATACAGGTTAGCAGGTAACATACAAAAAGGCAGGTTTAAAAGCAACTAAAGCAAAAGCCATTCTCCAAACATTTCTGCCCCCTTTCTGTGGTTGAGCTTTGGCCTTGCAGCACAGATTCTGTTTATCTTTGTGAAATAGCAAACCAGACTAAGCACTGCAACTACAGACCAAAAAACTGAGAAATTCCAGTACACAGCAAGTATCCAAAAGCAAAAATTAAAGCTTCATAATAAGGGAAAACAAACCCAAGCAAACCACCTGCCACATGAAGAAGCTGGACTGAGAGACACAGAGGCTAACAGAACTAAGCAACTGTTTTTCATGTAGGTTTAAGGAGTTAAGGAATTGTTAAGTGTTCACTCGTCTTGAGCATGGCTTTTTTCAGGAGGCTTGGATTTATTTTTCCTTAGATTTAAGGTCAAACATTAATTCAGACACCCTTAGTGCAGTGGTATATTTAAGCTGATTTGGCTATAGAAAGTAATTCAAACTGGCCAAGATTTCTTCCCAATTCAGCAGCTCAAGGCACAGCAAGAGTTCCCAGTTCAGTCACCTGAGAACAACAAAATCCCAGCAGAAGTAGGCACATGCCTCTACTTTTTACGCTTATACATATTTACACGAATGTTTAATATATTTAATGCATACTTAGGACTTAAAGCAAGTAAGTCCAAATCCTAACCTCTTTATCATCTTCAGATTTCCTATCCTCCTCCTCTTCCTCTTCTTTCTCAGACTTCTCTAGCTCCTTTTGCTCTTCTTTTTGTTCCTCTACTTTCAGCTGCTTTGTCAGTCGAGCTATCAGCTGAGATTTCAGTCCCTTAGAGCTAAGGGTTCGACTTTCTAATTCTTTGCGAAGGTCATTTACCTGGTAAATAAAAGCTTTGTGAGTGGTATCAAGCAGTGACATCACAAAACATTTGATTAAGTAGAGAAAATGGGGAAAAAATCAACAACACCGAAAAGTCAACTGTATTTTTTAAACATGTGCTGAAAAACACTAATAGTTACTGATAAAACAAACATATTACATTTAAATTGATGTTTTCCACAAAAAAACTTCTTTCTGAGGAACTTTTCACAGAGGTAGGGAAAGATTTTGTTTAAGTAAAACAGTTTATTATTACTATTGCTTTTGAGGAAACTTTTTATTATGTCTCCTGACATAGTTTAAAAAGGCAGTAATTGTACAAAAATGTATCACTCAAGTATTTTAGACCCCACATTTTTTTAATGTGAGTAGTAACCTGGCAGATTACAGCAGAACTCTCGTTTTCCAGTTAATGTACCATACGTGATAACCTTTAATTGTACAAAGTACAGAATAGATTCAATTAGCTGTATTCTACTTTCTACAACCAGGAGTCATCCCTGCATACTGTGATACCACACCTAGTACCTATAAATTAAGCAAAACACTACTGAAGTTTTCTTTCTCAGTTAAGGGAACATACAGCTGCATTTCAGATCATGTCTTAAAAGTGAAAAAGTACAACGGAATCAAATTTTCAGAAGCGTTTGTTACCTTCATTGTTTTTGGATCCAGTTTAGACCAGTGCGTAGGCGTAGAGATCTCTTTAGCTTCCCCATCATCCTTTTCCTCTTCATCCTGACAAACAAAATTTCAAAATTATCATTCAGAAAGCTTGAAAGCATTTCAGTTATTTTTTAAATTCTGATGCTGATCTGTGCAAGGTCACAACTGTTTCAGATAGTCTTCTCCTAAAGTTATTATTTAGACAAGTTCACACACACATTCTACCACTTTATAAATGATCACAGTGCCACTCAGCCAATACAAGCCAGATCTGTGGAACACAAAAGGGTGATAAGCAACACCACAAAGGATATTGGGGTTACACAGACACTGCTGGTCTCCAGTAACCACACAGTGGGTGATCTTCCCCCACATTTTAAATCCCCCAAATTACTCTTTGTTCAGTCAGACCTTCCCTTATTCCAAGATGCTGATCAGCCACGTGGCCTGAAATTCAGATGTTTCAGACTAGTGTTTGTTCAATTTCAAATATCACAATTAGAACTGGCCACAAGAGAGAATTTAGAAATTTCAGAAAATGGCAAAATGTTTGAAGACAGCTATTCATAAACTGAATCTCACTCAACAACTGGTCCCAGATTCCAGCAACTATGTCTACGATAAAAAATTTTCTGCGCATCATAAGCACAATTTAATTCCGTTTGTGATATCAGCATACACATTTAAAGTTAGTGAACTAGCTGAAATAAAAATAAAAAGCAACATCCACTACACTGCTGAAAGCTGGTTTACCAGTCATTGTTACCAGTTATGTTCCTCCTATGTATGTATGTAGTGTAGTATGTGGTGTGCATTTTGTGCCTGTGTTCCTGTGCCTGTGAGAAGCAGAAATAGAAAAAGGGATTAGCGTTCAGTGCCTGTTCTCCATCAGCCTCCTTGCGTTCACCCTGAAGCTTCTCGACCAGCTGCTGCTTGTATCCTCGGGAGAGGGTTTCCCACTCTGAGCGGGTGGGAAGGCAATGCCAAACATCCGGGAAAAATAAAACCACTGTCTCCACATGAGCTGGAACTGTACGCCCCTTGTGGGTCTCCTCAGGGCGATGGTAGCGAATCTCTGCAAAACGGTACCTGTTGCAAGGGAAGAAGCATGTTGGAAAAAAAATTCTACAATACATTTTAAAGAGCCTAGATCACTTGTAGCACATCAAGTAAAGAAATTTTGCTGCAAGACCTTGAGGTTTATCTAAAGAAAAAAATTATGGAAGCCATATTTTCTCTTTTGGCACACTTGTAAAAAGGTATCGCAACTGAAAAGGAGGAAAACCAACAAAATGCTTTTCATACAACTTGTTGTTTAGCCCAAGTAGGTTTTATGTGCAAATAGAAGTTGTTGAAGAACTTCAAATTTAGCATACAATAGGCTTTCCTGGTATTGGTACAACTACAGTGAGTGTTAACACAGGACAGAAACTCATCAAGAGAAAATATGGCTGTATAACAAACGGCTATTTATTTGTAACAAAAGAATAATGAAATGAAGTTCTCTTGACGATCCTCTCCAGCTATGCACAAAATGAAAAATATTTTCAACGCACATTCATTAAAAAAATTACAGTATAACATGTCAAAATAAACCCAGAATTTTTAATTAGTTCTTAATGCAGTATTCAGCACAGTTGGCACCAATCAAACTGATTACCAAACAGAACATCCTTTGAGTAGTTCACCTGAACTACCAAGAGCAGTTGACAAAGAAAAAAGGGTTTCTCCAGCTTTTTTTTTTTTTTTTTTTTTTTTTTTTTTTTTTTTTTAAGTCCTGGTAACAGACAAGTATTTATTTCTACAGTGTACTTGGCTTTGCAGTACAGTACTTACCATTGCGTGCACACACTTAAGTCAATCCCTGTAAGAGCCTTGCAACAACGAATTGCCGTCTTTATCAGCACCGAAGGGTCCTTTTCTGGATCAGGTCCATCCAGTGAGGGGGACCAGTGTCCTCCAATAGCCATAGCTTCATCTTTGCCTTTCATACCCACTAAAAACTAGACAAAAAGAGTCTTCTGAATGTTCCCCTGCTAGGGATAAAAAGTCATTTTCCCGAAGTGCAAAGAATATTTCATAGCACACACACTGAAATCCGTGAGTAAACCGTGAAATTATTTTGAAATCTGAAAATGAAAATCAGTCAAGAAAGAGTTCAGTTATTTTTTTCCACAGATTATTTCAGCAATGGAATAGGTTTAAAACATCATCACTCATTCTTGCTTTCAAGATTTTCCATCAAATTTGTTTATTGATGTAGGCTTGTCCCTTTGCAATTAAAAGCTTTCTAACCCATAAGACAGACAGTAATTTAAATGGTGTCTTAACATTTAGAGATGCGCCTGCTTAAAAGTGATGAAGAAAAGCCACAGAAGGTGAGACCACAAGAGCATCATACCTATAAATGAAAGTATTCCCGCGTGCTGTAAGTTAGAATTCAACTGGAAAACAAGTCTGCTGTCCTGAAACACCACAGCACTTACAGCTTGTTCAGTTTAATGGTTAAATTTCACTTAACACACCAGCTGCTTAACTGTTGCTTCACTTATATTGTCTTCACAACTGAGCCCTTACAAAATCAATAAGTGCTTGTAAAAAGCAGCTAACAAAGTTAATTATTTTAATTTACCTAAGTGGAACAAAGCAGTAAATATGAAGCTCCTATAAAGTGGAAAAGGAATTGACATATAAACTAGGTCTATCCAGAGGAAAAATGAAGTCATCATTCAGCTGTCTACAAACTCCTCTCTTATTGTCAAAAACAGCAAAGCTCTATAACCAACCTTTATTGCCAAAAGTGTCTGGCATTGAAGCATATTTACCTTTACAAGTCTAGCAGGATGCTGAAATCCATCACGAAGTTCTTGGGGATCCTCAGCCAGAGCACATGACTTGTGGTAGAGATCTTCCATGCTAGGACTAGCCATCAACATCACCTGTGGTGAGAGTCAGAGCAGTCTGGTGAAGGTCTCACTACAACTGATAAACAATGACCACAACTTGCAAAAACACACACCAAAACTTAACAAGGTTGCTCTATCACCTAAACAGGTGTATGATAAAACAGGATGATCCTTCTCAGTTACTGACTATGTTTTGAAGCTCAACCTTCTGAAAGGCAGCTCTTGCTCTGCCCAAACAGACTGAAAAACCAGCATGTCTGATACTTGAGCTTTACAGTTTTTGTACACAGAAGGCGAGTAAGTTGAGTCTATCTCTATCTGAATATCAAAATATGCTGCATCAGGGGTTGTAATCATGTATAAAAGACCCCTTTATCAAAACATTTTCCTAGAACCTCTTCCATTTGAAGTATGTCATTAAAATAGGTCTGAGATTTTGCCAATCTGTGTTAGAAGTATTACATGTTAAAGATAGCTCTCAATCTACTTCAAACAAAACAATAAATAGTATAATTGAGATGAATAGGAAAGAATAACTAAACAGAATAATACAAACTGCACAGAAAGTATCCTTGAAGAAATAAAAAGGACTCCATTAACTACTCAAAATTAATTGCCTAAGAAATCATTCAGAGACCTTGCAGGAGTTGGCTTTCTTTCCTATAATCATATCACTGCAACTGCGTGCAGACAATGGAAGATGCCTCTGTAAATGCAAGATTTAGCACAGCTCTAGTAACAGAAAAACAAACTGAATTTCAGCCGTGATTCTTTAAGCTCTACATACTACCTTTTTACTGAAAAGTTTAAAATACTGTATTTTGCTCAAGTGGCTGCAGAATATTTTCAGTTCAGTTATACCCACTTTTGCATCCTATTGATAAAAGAAATTTCTAATGAATAGTGGTATCGGTGGAAAAGCATACAAACCTTAGCACTGTAGAGATGATCAGCATCAGGTGGATCAAGGACAGCAGCGTTCTTATCTATAGGATCTACTTCTCTATGCATTACATAGAAATTACAGTAGTTTCCCAGCTGAAATGGTCTAGACATAGGGAAAGCATCCACCCACGTAAACTGAGCATCAAAGAAATCGCTCGGGATATACAAGTTCTGGTAACGCCTCCTCAGCTCCATCATATCACAGCTACGGCTGAAAGACACAGCAGAATTTGAAAGATACAACAATTAAGAACTATTAACAAAGTACATCATTAAGAGGTATATTAATTGGCAATACAACCAGTGTATATTTGATGCTGTATATATAAAATCTCAAGAACGTAGGTTTGAATGTCACAGATGAAGTTTTAAAAAAAGTAACTATTAAACACTCTTCCAATTCAGGTGTCTGCATGTTAGGGCATATTCATTAAACACAACGCTATAAAGCGATTTTGCAATAGCATTCTAAAGTAACACAGAACCTCCAGCAAGTTTATCATACAAGGTTCTTAGCCATTACGTACTTGACCCTTCTCTGAAGTCAAGATCACCATTCAACACCCACTTACACACACGTGGGCTGACACAGCTCACAGTAAGCTGTGCCACGATTACGTGAACTGTAGGCAAACACCTGGCACTATAAACGTACCAGTCCAATGAAAACTTGGAAAACTGCACGGTGTAACGAGGAACGACGCGCCGGGGCCTCCGCGGGGACCTCTCCCGCTCCCGTCGGGGCGATCTCTCTCGGGAGCGTTTCCTCTGGGGAGATCTCTCCCGGGACCTGCGTCGCTCTCGCTCCCTTTCACGACTTAAAGGACACACACAAAATACAAATATTTTTGCAGGCTGGTAACACAAAGTGATTTCTAGCACAACAGAAGCCAGAGCTGTCAGAGACAACTCAAAAAAGGGAAGTTTCAGTAGAGTCTCTTTACAAGAAAAACTGATTCCACAACTCCCTACTTTCAGGCAGATAAGAACTCTTCCCTAATTCCTAAGGGTAACAACTTGTGGGTCTTGCTGACCCACTCTGGAGCAAGCAGCTCAGCTCTGGGTGAGGAAAGGTCTTCATGGAATGCTCAGATCACAGTCTGGTCTACACACCTCCTGTCATCTTTTCGGTTTGGCATAGGGTCTCCACCTCGGTCATTCCTCCCAGAAAATCTGGATGGTGGGTCCAGTCTTCGAGCTGGTTGTGGCTGTGAAACCAGACGGACTGGGGGCTGCAACAAACCACCTGAAACAGAATGTTCAGCATCAATACAGAATATCTGCACTTGGCAAACATTGCTGCTTACAGCTGTTTCACTTGTGTACATTTCCTAACCTAACTCTACAGTCAAATTTATCCATTATTAACACCCACCCAAAGAAACTCAGGAGACCTAAGCTAGTCTTCACTGAGGCAAACTGACGCTCTATTTAAGTGAAATTGGTTTAAAAGCATCTTCTTGAGATGAAAGCCAATATAACCTAAGCACATAGAATTTATCTTAATAAACAGCTAAGCCTTTTCAAAAACTTAAATTACAAATAGAGTACCTACTCACTGAACTGAAGGAAAACTGAAATCCTCTTTTTAAGGCTATACATACATAAAAATAACTGGCATCCTGAAAAATTTTCCTAAATCAATGTATCATACCGCTACATCAATCCCTCAGCACATAATTTCTTTGCCTCAAGACATTTAACCAACTGATTTAAGTGGAGCAAATGTTACTAAACACCAACGAACAACGATGACTACTTAGATTATAGTAAGCATTTATGCAAAACAATTCTGCTTCGGTTCTTCTACCCTTGCTTTTACTGTGTTAAGACCACTCCTAATATTATCACTTCTACCACGGATTCCTCAGCCACCTGAAGTTCAAGAGACTTCACCACCTTTGTTTTAGATTTGCCATGTTTGGCAGTGTTTCTTCTTTCAGATGCACACATGGCTAACTGAAATTAATAAGCAAAAAAAATGACAGCTTTAACAACACAACTGCAAAACCTGATTTTGTGGAAAACTGCAGAGGATGCTGAAGGACTGCACTGCTATCAATACTTTCAACTCCCTACATGTCTGTGAAAGAACAAAAATTACATTGAATTTGCTTTCGGATTACAAAATCTTAACGTGAACAGGAGCCCACGGGGATTTCACAGTGGGGATTTCACTAACCAGGTGATTTCTGAGCTACTGCAGGCAATGCGCCTTGCACAAAGCTGCAGGAAGACATATTCAACCTGAAAACTCAATACATCCCCTCCATGTTATTTCAGCTATTACTTCAGCCTTCCGATTAGCAAGAAAATAACCATTGCCCACCGAGCACCAGTGACCCCCCAACAAGGCGAGCACTGAAGGAGCACCTTTCTGCTGCGGCTGCTGCAGCAGCGGCTGCGGCTGCGTCTGGAGCAGAGGTGTGATGGACGCTGCTGAGATCTGCGCCTGCAGCAGGGACTGCGGCTGCGGCTGCGCCTGGACGCCGAAGGTCTGCTGCGCGATGGGCTGCAGGACGGCCGGCGGCGTCTTCAGCAGCGGCTGCGCCTGGCTCTGGTTCTGACAGAGACACAGCGAGTCGGCAGTGAGCTCCAGCCGAGCCGGCCTCTGCCCGGCACACCGCGCAACCCCTCCTACCTGGTTGGGCAGCGTCTGGATCCTTTGGGCGTTCCATTTGAACGGCATGTTGGGATTGTAAGTAGCTTCTACCAGAACTCTGTCACCCACCTGAGGTGTCTTGCCTTTAACAGCACTGCAAATGTTACAGAAAATGCACGTGAGAGGCTTTTTTAGCTAGGTTCTTTGCATGTTACATTTCAACATGGGAGAAAGTAGGCAAAATTAATTTTAAAAAGCTTACAGGAACAGCATCTATTCCCAAATTCAGCATTAGTGCTACCTGCTTCACTTCAGGAACGCACAGGAACTTAGTAAATCCATGTCTTTGGCCCTAAGGGAAAAGTTCCCCACACAGTCCCAAGTTAGGACATGCAGACAGCAGGTTTTATGCTTTTAATCACCCACAAATTCTGCAATTTTCTATTACACAAAGCTAGTAACCTCTGGGTCTCCCAGCTTTGGGCTTCGTATTAAAAAAATTCAAAAATTCACATGAAGTACCTCAGACTTAGCATCTATTAACCTCTCTGACTTTCACTGTTGAATGAAAACAACACACTGTTGCACAGAGAATTACCGTGCAAGCATCTAAACCTTTGATTACTGAGAGCATCACAGAGTACATCTGCAGGCGAGCGTTCACAGCTTACCTAAGCTGAAAAAAGACATCTTCATCCACAAAGCCAAACGTATCATGTAGCTTAGTGACCATGCCAGTGAAGACACGCTGCTTCTGAGGCTGGGTTTGCTGCTGGCTGGAGCGGGGGGCCGGGTAGGAGACAGTGATCTGTGCTGCCGGCTGGGGCGTGGACAGGCTGAGGCTGGTCGGGAGCGCCACTGCTGGCTGCAAGCAAAACAAAGCCAACTCTCAGTCCTGTAACAGCTGGCACACTGACAGGGAACAGGTCCTTGAGCCACAGAGACAGCGGTTTAAAATGACTACAGCACCTAGAACAGGCATTTCAGACGGTGGAAGTTTCTTGTGGTTTTTGTTGGGTTTTTTTGAAGATCACATGTATCTTACTTTGAATGAAGACTGGCTTTGTTTATCCTTCTCTTTTACAAGAGTCAGCTTCCCCCAAAAATGCACTTTGTCCAGACAAAAAATATGAAGACTGCATTATTGTCTACAGGTAACTCATACAGTGGCCCTGAAGTGGAGATAAATTCCCAACTTTGCTAGGAATAAACGCTTAAGAGGTCATTCTGCATTTATATGCCACCTGTAATAGTAGAAGTCAGTAAAGGCTGAGACCAACACAAACCCTTCCCTAACAGTTCATGTACTTCCCTTACAAAAGCAGAACACAGTAAGATAATGAAATCAAGTCAAACATTTTTACCTTTTCAAAGCCTGCTTAAAAGTTCAAGTGAAAATGGAACTAGAGCATTTTGCAGTGTGTTAAATGGCTGCATGTTTTAAACCAGTTAAGCTCAGCAAGGCTCTTTTTAAACCTCTTTATACACATACTGTTAATACAGGAAATTAAATTCCTTCACAAAGAAGAGAAAGATCTTCCCCGTTTTGTTATTTACTGCAAAACAACTGGACACTTGAAGTTCAAACAAAAAAAAAAATTAAGATATAATCAACACACATGTTCCCTTCAAGATTAAGGAAAAGTGGTTGCTATTAATTTTTGAAACCAAGGCTATGCATATTTTAACATCTGGATAAATAAACCTGTACCAATAAAATGTCCATTCATATTAGTTCATTTTACAGATTAAAATACCAAGATGTGACAAATTTGCACTCTTGCATTATCTGTTTGGGGATGAAGACCAAACAATAAAACCAAACTAACCTGAGTTAAAAGGGTCTGCTGAGGTTGCTGCAACTTAAAATAAATAAAGTTATAAATTAATTTTATATGCTTAAGGAAATTGTACAATTCTACCTCCTCTTTACAAGTAAGAGTTTTTGCTTAATCTGAATCAGTTACTAGTTTTCTAGGGCTTGGTCATTTCAGTAGTTTGCACATCTGTAAAACTGTGCTTATGGGGTTAATTTTGAGATTGTATAACCCGGCTTTACACAGAAAGGAGAAATGTTAAATTTTTTTGAACTGAAAGTTAATAGCAATACCAAAAAAAAATTTGGCAGCTGGAACAGCTTAGGCATGTAATTCCCTTGTACTTTCATTCTTTTTAAAAAATCCTGTTAAGTTTGAAGATCATAACAAAAATCCAAAAGGGAACGTTTTTGGACAGCGTCTTTCCAGCAGTTAAAATACACGGCCCTGTTTGGAGCAAAGTTTAGCAGAGAATCATTTACACATGGAACAGTACGTATTTTTTAAATTTGTTTTTGCATGAAGGTAGGCAGCTTTCCATTCTGCATACGTCTTTCCAAGTTTATGAACTTCAAGCTCTCTTTTGCCACACAAAGTATTACTTAAGTTTCTTTAACAACTTCCCATATGAGGATGATTTCGGAGACAAATCCTACAAGACACACAATCGACATTATTTTTTAAGTTATTTGTGATGTACACAGTAAGAATCAGACAAACCTGTTGTTGTACACTATAGAGAGTCTGCTGAGGTTGTGAATATTGCTGAAACAGATAAAAGCAAAATATCTCATAAACAGGAGAATTATTACCACAATAATATAAAGTATAATTTACCTGCTTAGCAAGTTCTAGATAAAAACAATTAACATTAAACAATTTTAATTAAAAATAACTAAAAATATCAATGTATATAATTTTCATAACAAATTTTCTGAGCCTTTAGAGTCGGCGCTGATGTTCTCTTTCTAGCTAAAGTCAGCAGCTTTTGTTAAGTCTGACACTTAAGACAGTATTTAGGGCACATTATGAAATCATGCAAAATCCCATAAAGGATATATATAATGACGTGAGATACTTGAAATTCTCAGTTTAGGTGCAGCCAAACCCAAAGGGCTTTCCACAGCCAAAAATCAGCTCCTCCACAGCCCAAATCCCCACCTTCACAGATTAACTCCACCACTGCTAGCTATAAACCCAGCCCCCCGCCATCGATAAGACAGGTTCACACTGCAATGTTCACCATTTTCCATTCTCCTTTCCTCCTGGATCCTTTAGCTTTACGGAGTTCGGGGAGCGCCGGCCGCTGTGTGTGCTTTACCTGCTGCAGGGCCGCGGCCGCGGCTGCCGCCTGCTGCTGGAGCGCGGCGCTCTGCGTCAGCTGGTAGTTGGTGGGGGTCTGGGTGGTCAGGCCCGCGGCTGCCAGCGCCGTCTGCTGCGTGTAGATGGTCGGGGAGGCTCCCAGCAGCGAGGGCTGCTGCACGCCCAGGGCAGCTGCAGAGAGAATGGGGCCGGTGAGCGCCCACGGCACCGCGGACAGCCCGGCTCACGACGCTCTGCGCCACAGCCGGGCTCACCGAGGAGAAGAATCACGTTCCAAAATTCAAGACAAAGGATCACATCCCACTAGCTTATCTTCTAAATTCATCTACCAACAGTAAACCACAGCAAAGGAGCAGAGACCATTACTTTTCCTTCTCTAGAGCTGCTCATGATTTTACAGTTCTGTAGTTGTCATCTCTACCTGCACCTACACCCCCCCCCACCCCGTGTACTTTTTTGAAGGTATTCCAGGTTCTGGGTGAGCCAAATGAAGACTGCTGCTCTGCTCTGTAAATTAATACATTGCATTCTATCTGAGGGCAAGAGAAAGCTTTACTGTAACAGCATCTCTGAAACAGAGGCTTATGGAACGTGTCCTCTGAAATCACCAAGTTTTTGCTTCACTCAGTACTGTCTTTGTGCCCTGTGAAGTGGGGGCTGGTGGAGAAGGAACAGCCTTGTAACAACAGAGGGTTTAATCAGTCTGCATGTAAAAGGGGACTCAAGCTCTCTCCAGCTCTTAATAGAAAGGGTTTGGGCTGCCCAGACTCAAACAGCCTAGAAGGAAAGATTAGTTTATTTTATTGTCATGCCAGCTTTTAATTCACCACAGAACATAAGCAAATCATGAGGAGCAAAAATGCACAGGCTATGCTTCTGAACAAGGTATGCTCAAGATTTACATACAGATGGATCTTTTGGGTGACGAAGAACCCTGCAAAATGCAAATCTCAGCAAAAAAACTGCAAATGTATCTGGAAACCTGCTCCCTCTTTGGCAGGACTTTTTCAAAAAGTTATCAGCAGCTGCATGATCATATATCACATCATTAAACTATCAGTCTAGTCCACATGTCTAAATAAAACTAGAGAGAAACTCTGCAGGGAAACATACTGCCAGCAAAACCAGCTCAGCCAGCCATCTTCAGAACTGAGCAACATTCAAGATTAACATGGTTCTTCTCTCTTCCAAAGCCATCGAAGACATAGAATGGAATGAGGAACAGATTTACAGTATTCCTGCAGAGTTTGTGCTCCACACTGCTCTTACTGATGCAAAATGAACCTTTCATTCCTGTTCCAGGCATGCAGTAAAACACTGCTTGTAGTTGGTGATTGTTACCATAATGCTGTACCCCACTCAACAGGTCCTGAATAACATCACCCTTCCTACCACACTGCCCTTTCCAGTAGAGCAGTCTTTGCTGATGGCACTGATCATCTTATAATTTTGCAATGAAACAGGAAAGAAATACATAAACAGCACTGAAAATAATTGCTATCACTATGATCTGTATCAAATATTGCCACATAAGCATTCCAGGAAGTAACAGTATTTTAAAAGTGAAATCAAGCATTCTGCAGCATAAAGCATTTAATTAACTTTTCCCCCTGGAAAATTCCAAAATTTGCATTTCTTTAGAAGCCAGCAAACAAAATTTGAGGCTTCTCTCCTGACAAACCCTCCACTGTCTTGATCCTCTTGCTTCATCACCAGCTCCAATTTGAATGTGCAGTTTGGACCATCCAGAAGGACACCCTCAACTGGATCCTCACCACTGTCTCACATAACACACCTTAAACAGACCTTTAAGTATAATTCAAAAGCTTTGCTGCTGTATCCTGGGACAACTTTCACTTTTCTTGGCTGTAATACTTTGCTGGCTCAGTCAAGGCAAATAACCAATGCATTCATCTATCTCCTCTTACTTCCACATGCCGAGCAGAAATTCCCATTAGTGCAGAAATTTGCTCCATGCTGTTACCTTTGAACATGTGTGACTATGCCAGCTATTGTCATTCAGTCCAAAGTTCTATCCTAATGTTGTTCCAGCACAGGGGGATGGAGTTGGGAAGCATTACCAAAAGCAAATTTCACAAGTTTCCTCCTACTCTGTGCACCAACGGTACCCACAAAAATGCTTACTCCCAAAACCAGATCTTGGGACTGTTCAGCTCTTCCGTTTCACTATGGCAATTTCCATTTCAGCATAACCCAGAATTATCTCAAGCAATTCCCAGCCCATCCTAAGACCCTTATCCCATTTTGTCAGCTAAGGAAAAACAAGACATTTTGCCATCTCTACTGTCACTTTTGGAGCATTTAATATTAACTGGGTGTCTATAGTCTCCGACAGTGCAGAGCAACTTACTAAGAAAGGGCAAAGACAAAAGACAGCCAAGATCCTCTCAAAGGGTAACACCTGTAGTAACAAGTTTTTCAAAGCTGTATCTTGTTCCCACTGATTTGCCCCGAAGTATTCCAGGACTTTCATCTGACTACCTTTCATCTGTGTACTCATCTTGGTCGAACAGGCTCCAATTAATTAGGCAACTGAGTTTGCATTACTAGTTAAAAAAAAATAGAGAACAAAAAGGAAAAATCACACAGAAAAACAAGAGACAGAGAATGAATCAGACTGAGTCTGGAATTGACATCTGACTGCCACATTATTATTACTGGCAACAAGCATCTGCAGTGGCAAACAATAGCTTCTCAGGATTTGTAATCATCTCAGTAAGTACAGCAATGGAGATGCCTTCTTTCAAATGCAGTGCAAACAACTCCCACTGGCACCAAATACTGTGTGGCACCTCCAGCTGGAAGGTGGCTCAGACAAACTGGGGTCCCAGGCTGCAGCTCTGGGTTAGGTTACAGACATTTCTGTTGCAACCAACACAAAGACGGTATTTAGTAGACCCTCTTCCTACCCTAAAACCCTAAAGATCCCTAGAAGCTGGGGAAACATCTTCAAAACACATAGCTACATATGTCTCCTTGGTAAGTGGCATAGGTTTATTAGAATTACAGTAAAGGAGTACCCCACGCAGGGCTTGGGACACTTCTCACAGTTGTCAGAAATTGTGAGATTGGGTCCCTGGGCTTCCAAGTTTCTTTAAGTTTCACACACTTGCAATACAAACATCACACAACCTACTCCAAAACCTCTCCTTTTAACAGGCAGGCACTAGAAACCAGGCTCAGCCTATTTGTCATGGGACATCTGTTTACAGCAAGCCAGCACACTGTGCACCAGCTCCTATTCCTTAGTGGGCTGAGATTCACCACATGCTCACCCTGTTCTCACACACTGCTTCAGTCACCTCACAGGGCCACCAGCAGTAACAAGACACTAAGCTGCAGGCATTTCAGCTCTCATCAGCTGCACCATTCCTCACTCCAACGCAATTAAGTCTTGATACAGCAAAGACAACACCACCAATCAGGCAGAACACAGCAGAGCCAGGACTTCCCCAGCACTACAGTTCTATAGAGCCAGGCTTTCCCTTACAGCCCATAAACAGCACGGGGCAAGCACTGTGACACAAACCAGAGAGGTGCCAAAAATGAAGAGCTACAGAGGAGGAGGGAATTCTCCTTTGCAGGCGTTTCAGGAGTTTGCACATCATTATGCAAGTTAGAAGTCATTTTCTGTAGTAGGCATGATTTAATTTATGCTTTAACAATGCTTAACCACCATGGCGGGGGCTTTATTCTGGTTTTAGCCTTGTGATGCAGAAAAGCATGAGATGAGGAGCAGACAAAAATTCACTGTGATCACATGTAGGAGTTTCTCTTCACACATTGATCTCTGCTGGCACCTGGAATTGCCCATCCCTCTTCTAATTTCACAGGCACAGAGAGTAATTAATAAGCCCTCCCAAAGTGATCACAGACCCTTCATTACATAGCACATCAGTCTACAACTAGTGTGCCACACCTTAATAATTAAGAGTTTTAACTCATTGTAACTTCTTCAGCAGGGATGGCCAAGGCAGCATCCACATCAGCAATTAAAAAAAAAAAAAATCCACCAAAAAATTGCCTAAACCAAAACAATGAAAAACACAACCCCCCCAACACTGATATTATCTTTTCTGCAATTATCAAATTGGGTTTCTAACACCATTACTCACTGCTTCTGATAGCTTGAAAAAAACTATTTATCATGTTGTTTGTGTCACAAAAATGAAGATCTCCTTCCCTCATACCCAAGCACCTCAAAGCTTTTGAGAAGGAACCTGACACTTGGATGAGAACAGCTGGCATGCATAAATACATGAAACAGCTTAGGCCAACCCTCTGAAATGACATTTTTAAAATGAGTTTACTGAGATTCACAAGGATAAGCCAATATGCACCATTTCTTGGGTGCAACACGGGTGAGCAGCAGTTGAGGCTGGTCAGCACCTCTTCCTTAGGAATACAGCCTCTCTGGAAGGTCACAGCTTCACACTGAAAGGGGCAAGTTCAAGTGGAAACACTTCTTCAGCTCCCAGCAGTGTCAAAGAGCACTGCTTACCTTCCAAAAGATGCTTCCTGTGCTCTTTGTATTAAAAAAGCAGGGGAACAAGCTGCTGTTTTAGTTGGGATTCTTCAGCTGGGCAGAAGAATCCCAGGGACTGCATTCAGCAGAGCACATGGGGAAGAAAGAGGATGCAGACACGGTGACTGTGTACTGCAGCAGGAACAGGAAAGGACACCACAACGTGAAGAGGACACCAGGAACACGAAGGAACGTGGGGCTAGCACAGGAAGAAGGTAGAAGTGCAACCAAATGTTACATCTTCAGTGGCTCTCATGTCTGAGTCAGGTGCTGCTGGGTGAGATGAACAGCTATAAATCCCTGCAGATGCTGGCCTCGTTGAACAGGTGAAAAATCTCTCACAGCAACTGATGTTGACCAGTCCTATCCCAGTTACATCTGCACTTCATTTAATTTAAGGAGGCTCAGAAGTAGGCTGGCCCAGGCAGAGTCACAAGCATAAGAAAAGGGGTAGGAGGCTGATGTGTGCTCCATCCAGCCCTCCTCCAGGGCCCCCTCCTGCTCCCACCTCAGCAAGCTCTAAGATGACTGCCAGCTCCTCCCCTTGGCAGGTTTTGTGCAGCTTTCCCTCTGGAACAGGACATGGAGCTGGGCCTCCACCTTCCCCCACTATTTTTGATGCATCAGCTGTCACATCAGCCAACACACCAAGAACAGTCCAGCCCAGGAGCTCCCACTCCTTGTCTGCTCCAACGTCTCCCCCAGTCTGACATGAGAACCAAAAGCAAAGTTTGTCTCTCCCACATTCCCAACCCTTTCCAGCTGTTAGGGATTTTCTTACAGAAGGAGATGGTGCCATTTGGATAAGGGAAGTGTGAGCTATTCAGAGAAACAGAGAAAAACTGCCTGTGGGCAGCTGCTTAGGGACAGCAACAGTTTAGGTGGGGAATGGAGCAGAGTGGGCACGGAGGAAAAGGAAAAGGCACACTGGGACAAAGTGCTGTGAGGCACAGGGTGGGTGGTCACTCCCTGGGGATACAGTGTGACTGGACCAAAGCCCATGGGAACCACTGCAGAGAGAGGATTCACCTCGGGGAAAAAAACTGAGTCAGGAGAGGAGAAAGATTCCCACCCCAGAGAACTCACACATTGCCAGCCTTTGCCAGGCTGCCACTGACAAAGGAGCTGTGACACTGAACTTCACATCAAACCAGAGCAACTACAGAACCCACACATCTGAACCCTCTGAGTGCCACAGCTTTGCTGAGCTCTCTTCACACTGCACAGCATAGCTCCAACATTTAAGTAACAAACAAAACCTTCTTTGTACTCGAGGAAAGCACAAGGCACCCCAGAACTGGAAATGGAAGCACCAAAATTCATCATGCATCAAGCTTCACATTCTTGCTTCAAACCTTCTTTGCTGTAAGCCAACGTGCAAATTGAGCCAGCCAGGTTTTTTAAACAGTGGCTTGCAATTAATAACATTTCCTAGCTAAATCAAAGGAAACTCTCTACCATTACTAGGGCAATACCTCTGGTTATTACAGGGACCTTTAAATTCTAATTTAACACTAAAAAATAAATACCCCCCTTCTCACCCAAGTAACAAATTTCAGAGAACTTTCTACTATGTGGATTACATCTAATCCATTAATAAAACAAATAAATAAAATAATTTGTAAACATTGATTCAGGCTGCCCAGGAAATTAAACTCAGGCAGCACTTAAGAAATCTTCAATGCCTTACTAGAGCTGATATTATTTAGTCCAGAACCATGTAATTTAACAGGAGGTAATTTGATTTACACATCTTGGGACATGACTAACTCGATACGTTGTTTATTGACTGAAACAATCAATACAAATTGACCTGGGATTTTACTCACACCCCTTAAGAAAACCAAATAACAAACAAAACCAACAGACAGTAGTAGGCAACAACTTTTGAGGTCTCCAATGTAGGGAAAAAACTCCCGATTTAAACCACCTAAATAGACTTCGATAAATTAGCTAGCATCGTGCCACTCTGAAGTGCATACCCATGTATGGAATCTCCAAATCTACTAGATGTCAGGGTTCAAACATCGAGTGTAAACTGACCTGGCTGAGACACCGCAGTGGCTGTAAACTGAGTAGCCCAAGGGGGATTTTTCTGTCCTCCAAACTGAGCCATGGCAGAAGGTAGAATCTCCTGGGTGTCTATCTTCCGTAACTGCAATCTAGTAAAATAAAGCGCAGCTGCAATCTTTGATACAAATACCGTCAGGCTATTTTAATTCTGGGCCAAAAAAAAAAAAAAAAAAAAAAAAAAAAAGAACCCAACCAAACAACAACAAAACCCCTCGAAACCAGAAAAGAAAGAAAGAAAAAAAAACTCTCGAAACATTAGTTTTACATCCCTAAAGCCTGGTGGGCAACATGCGTCACGTATGGGAAACACAGGAAGTTGTAAGACGAGTTATTTTATTTCCCCAAAGCACAATCTCCATCTCCCACTTCTTAAAAATGGGACTAACGCGACTCAAAAGGCCAAAACGCATTGCCATTTCCAGGAAGAGGGAGGCAAAGGTGACTCTGCGGAACCAAGAACTCGTATTTGCTATTTGTCACGCACGGCTGCGCTCGGCCGGCGCGGGGAAGCGCCGCTCGCGTTCCCGCACGGCCGCGGCCGGCGCGGCGCACAAGGGCCCGGCGGCCGCGGGGCCCGGCAACCACGCGGGCCGGGCCGCGCTCCGGCCCCGCCGCCTCCCGCCCGCCCCCGGGGCCCGCCAGCGGCTCCTTTACCCCTCGGCGGTCTCCGTTCCCGGCCGCGTGCCCGGGCCCCGCCGCCGGGCGGAAAGCGCCGCGCGGCAGAAAGGCGAAGCGAGGCGGCGGCGGCGCCGTGCCGGGCGGGAAGCGGCGCCTTCGCGCCCCTTCCCGCTCCTGCTCGCTTCTCCTTCCCGCTCGTCCTCCTCCCGCCGCCCCGGCCCGGCCCGGCCCCGCTCCGCTCCGCTCCGGGGCGGCCGCCGGAGCCCGTGCGCCCCCGGCCCCTCGCGCCGCGCCCGCGGTACCTGCGCGAGACCGCGCCGCCGCCATCGCCGCCCGCCCCGCGCGTGCGCCGATGCCCCGCGCGACGTCACGGCTGCGACCGCGCGGGGCGGCGCGCGCGCCCGGCCCTGCCGCGTGCGGGGCCCGCGCGCTCGGGGGAGGGGCCGCGCCGCCATCTTGGGCGAGGCGGGCGCGGGCGGGGCCGCGGCGCCGCCATCTTGCGGCGGGAGCGCCCTGAGGGCGCCGCGCGGGCCGCGCCCGCCCGGGGGTCCCCTCAGCCCCGCCGAGGGCCCGGCCGTGCTCGCACACAGCCCCCCGTGCCTCTCCGCTGTCGGAAACAGACGGCCCTCAGCCCCCTCCCGGCCCTCTGACAGCCGGCACAAACGTTCGGGCGGTTCTCTGGGGGGACAGGGGTCATCTGAGGTGAAGGCAGAGCAGACCCACCACAGACGCACCAAAGCTCGTAAGATGCTTTGGGACGGAGGCTGCAGGCAGGATCAGTGCAGTAAGCAGTTCAGGAGTTCTGGGCAACAGTCGTTTCTCTTCTTTCTTAGTCTGAGTTGGAAAGGACTTAAAAGGATCGTCGAGTCCAGCTCTTCAAGTGAGCGGCCGACTCATGTAGGCGTCGATTGAACCCGTGACCTTGGCGTTCTTACAAAAAGCTTTCCATCCCATCAATAGTTTTTCGCACGAGTTTGTTTTGAAGTGAAATAGACACATGAATTCCTACCTACATTTGAGAGTAAGTCAGCACTTCGTAAATGAAAATTGGACTTTGAAGTGGTACGTTGTCATTAAAAACAGAAGTTGATGATGGAATAAAATCCTAAGGAGCATCAAACTCACTTGCAGTGAGGTGGATTATCTTGTAGGAGGGCATCTAGATAAAGAAGCAGAAGATCATCAGGCGCAAGTAAATTTCTGCCAGCGTTTGGTAGTTAATAATATATAAAGGCAGATCTACCTTTGCTTTTAAAGTTATATTTCAAATTAGATGAGGGTTTAGATGTTTTATACTCAGAAGCATAATTCTTACTTTTAAAGTCTACACATTTTATGCCTTAACTCCCCCCAGCTCAGTCACTTGACTGAAGCAGAATCCGTACCCTTTAACCTGGAGACAAGATTAAATGTTGAAAAGCTTGCAGGACTCTCCCCCACATTGTATGTGAAAAGGATAATGAGAAAATTGTATTAAAGTAGAAAGCAACTGTAAGTGAATGTCAGAGTGTTGTGAGGTATTCTGCACTCCTCTGGCCCAGGGTCTTTATCAGACAATAAAGGCTCTCAAAGAAAGCCTCGGGAGCTCAGAGGAACCACAGCCCTGATTTCCTGTACCTCAAGCAGAACATTTCTTGTACTTTTCCTTTCCAGATACACACTGCTACCATTACCTGGCAGATTTTGCCCCTGCCACTTTTAGCACACTGATGATTCCTTTTGAATGGCTGAGGTCTCTGTAGCCCCTCTACTCAAGACAAACAAGCTGCTTTGATGAAAAACAGCTGTAATGGAAGCGGCAGTGAAAAAATATGTGCACTTCTAGTCTTGTTTCTTAAAATAATTCTAGCCCCCAGACTATCTCTTAAGTGCACTGGACAATTTAATCCAAAATTGATGAGAGCACAGAAGTCTGAAATACATGAGATTTCTACAAATCACCTTAAAGTAATGAGGCAGGTTGAGAAAAAGATACAAATGAGAAGGCAAAACCCATAAAGTGAATTGTTGCTTCCAGCTTTCTGGTCTTAGATGTCTGCTATGAAAGAAAAATGGAGAAGGAAACGTGGTTAAGGCTTATTTTTGGCTGGAAAAAAAAAAAAAACCCAACACCCCAAGCATTTAATTGTATTTGTGTTACGCATTTTGGGGACAGAATTGGAAGAGAAATTTAGATCTTCTAATGAACACACTTTTGATAATCTGTACCATTGATAAGACCCAGAAATCAGTGTTTCCTGAAGCTGCTTGACAAAATTGAATAAACATGCTGTCTGTGTCTGTCCAGCTCAATGGCACTTACAGGGAGATGGTTATTTCACTCAATTTGGACGATGAAAACTCATTTTATTATTTCTTCCATATTCTTGTTGGAAATACATTTCCACGCATCCTGTTCAATTTCTGAATTAATTTGTAGATCTAAACCTGTCACTATTGGAACCTGCTTTTTGCAGCTCTTGATGGGGCTGTTTCTTCATTCTCTTCAGAAGGCCAGAAGAGATCCTTCAGAGAGGATCAAACACATTTTTACCTTTCTACATATCCAGGAATAGTAGCAACAGTCCAGTTAATGGCTTTTTGGTGCTTAAGTTGTAATAAACTGCAGCATGTAAGCATCTAAGCAAGTTATCATGGATTTTTTGGTGCACAAAAATTTCTCTGGTAGTCTTTTTGACTATGGCCGTATGTACTTCACACTTTGCCAAGCGTGTGACGCAGTCAGTACTGAAATTTAACAATAAACACAATAAACTGGACTTTATTCCATACTGCTGTACAAAGTACTTGACAACAGTGATTCTCAACTGGCCAGACCCCTCAAGAATACAGGAAGGACATAACAGAATTAAACCAACCTGCTCAGGTTTAGCTGATTGCAAGTAACAATTGTTTAATTTTTTTTGTTTGTTTGTTTATTTGTTTTTAAGAGTTCCAGGGTAAGGACAGAAAAACTTTTGTGGTCTGCTATATTGCAATAAAATGAAATGCATTGAGAACAAACTTCTGACAAAGTTTTAAATAAGTAAAAATGTCATGGCATAAGTAAAGTAATTCTTAATTATTTTGTAGGTAATAGACACCAGAAGCACAGGGAAAGTTTTTCATCTTGATAAAAGACATAGATTTTTTTTAGTTAGAGCAATTGAGAGAGTCCCCATCCCTGGAAGTTCTCCAGACACAGCTGGGCAGGGTGCTGGAAAATCCCACCTAGGCTTTGTTTTCCACACAAGGTGGCACCGGGTGATGGTTTGAGGTCCCCGCCAGCCTGGGGTGCTCTGTGATCATCCCATAAAAAAAAGAGATGTAATTCACCTTGCCCAGGAAGCACAAGAACAGCCTGCTTTCATTTTAAGGGTTCCTCTTTTCTTACCCGGTCTGACTTGGATTCAAGCCCTCGGCACCTTCAGGAAGGCCCTGGCTTTGTTTTTCAGGTGTATTGGGTTTGACTGCACACACAGAAAAGGTTTCTCAGCTCGCTCCTTACAATCTTGGGGTAACCCAGCCACATGGAAGCCAAGTAAAAGTACAACTGCAGACAGGCAATAAAGAAGAGCAAAATCCTGACCACCTTTAAAACCTCAGTTCCGTTGCTTGAGAAGCAGGAGATGGAGAGCTGAGAACCCGCAGTGCTCAGCCCCTGCCCAGAGCAGAGCCCAGGCCTCTGCCATCTGCAGTACAGACAGACAGACAGACAGACAGACAGAGTTCCTGGTGCAGGACAGCTAAGTGCACAGACCGACAGCTTTAACTCCCAGGCTGCCACGTACAGGAGGAGCAGGGAGAGTCCTGAGAGCTTCTGCGTGCAGCAAGAGCCCAGGTAAGGCCTCTGCAGTGGGACACAGCAAAGGACAGCGCTAAGCTCTGGTTTCTACTCGGTTTGCTCAGGTGCAGCAGCAGTTGCATATTAAGGGAACACTTGCCTGTGTTCTTTGGGAGTTCCAGAGCCTCTGGCACCTGACACGCTTGCTGTGAGCCCTCTACACACAACACCCTTGGGGTTTCTGCCTTTTAAAAATTTTTGTGAGTACCTACCCTAGGCAGAGCTGGGGCCCAAGGAGTATTGTTTTGCGGGGACACACCTGAACCACTTACAGCCTCTTACCCTCAAGAACAAGATAATTTGCAACAGCACAAAAAATCAACAAATCCCGCCCTTAAAAGCTGTAGGAGCCATAATCCAGGTGAGTCCTTACAAGGCTTTCTGCTGTTGTGGAAGTCAGCACTGGCTCAGTGCTTCATTTCCTGAAGGAATTCCTCAAGTGAAGGGGGGCAGTCATCCTCATGCAAAAACAAAGTCTATGTGTAAAACAAAGTGGTCACAAGAAACTCAGCTGCTGACTTCTTACACCACAGGAAACAAAGGTTTTGCTGTTGTGAGCTGAAAAAAAGGCTGTCATGCCTCTAGAAGCAATTTAGGACTCCTTCAGGATCAGACAGCATGAAAGGATTACCCAGTTATGTTACAAATGGAGATGTACACGCGGTACAGCAGTATTGTAACTAATATTTGGCCTAGTGTAAAAAGACATGGACATTTTCAAGAATTCAAGCTATAAGAATGTAAGGATTTTGTATTAGTGGTATGTATCACAATAGAGTATCCAGAAGTAAACAGACTGGACATGGAATTGGAGGCCCATCTTGGGAATTGTGCTCCAGCCAATGGTTATTGAAATAGCTGGGTTTAAATTTCCACATTTTAAATACTTTTTCAGTTTGTCTAAGATTAAAAACACAGATGGAGATTGCTGGTATTTTATTTTAGACTATCTAGGCCACATCCTGAACCAAAACACTAATTGAAGCATTGCCTTGCTTGTGTGTAAACAACATTTGAATATGTTGCTTGTTCTGATATACAGAGTGCACAGAAACCCCAGTATTTTGATGAATATCCTTCTGAATGTAAACTAATACTCCGTGTTCACTATCAACAGCAGTAACCAACATTAGCATTGTTGAACAGCAAATCCTGGCCTTCTGTGATATGTAGCAGTGCAGGAGTACTGCAGAAAACTTCTAACTGCAGCACCAGCCAAAAAGGTTATTTTGCAGCTCAATTAATTGTTAACAATTAACACTATTTTAGTAGGCATTGCAATCTAAAGCTTAAGAATTTAGAAGCAACCAAGTGTACTACATGAACATTCTATTACCTTGTATAATGTACATCCGAAATCCAGGATATTAAAAAAGCACTAAAGCCAGCTCCAGGTGTGAGCTCACTTTTGGCAGCAGGGATGCCAGGGCAGGTAAATCTGGTTTAGCTCTGTTCCCATAAGTAGAGGTGAAGCCATGCTTTAATACCTCTCCGTGTACCACGCTCCAGCCCTGACTGGGATCACCCTGCCCAGCGGGAATGCCGGGGGAGGCCATGGGCTGGGGCTGGCAGTACCCCAGAAGGACCTGGGAAACGTTCCTCATGGGGAGCTCTTCCTCAGGAACCAGCTCTTGGTCTGGCCAAAGGCTTGAAGTGCCTTTCAAAATCCTAGTGCTTTCTCAGGACACCTGTGCTGGGGGTTCCTGACTCTGCTCTCGAACCCTGGAGCGTGAGGCTCTGTTAACTAAGATTGAACAGAGCAGTTCAGGGAGGGCTGGGGAGACGCTGCTGTCAAACCCCAGTAGTGATTATCCTCCCAAAGAGCAGCTTACGTAGGAGGGTCAAGGCCTCCCTGCTGGATGATCACATCCATCCCCCAGGAATCAGATGTACCACATCACACAATGTAGTTTCTTTCCAGGGCATTAGTGAGCCAGAGGATACCAGCATTTTTCTACTCTCTAGGAGATTCCAGTTACCTGGAAGATGACTTTTTCTTATTATTTTTGCTGCTGCACGTACTGGAGAAGGAAAAGAAGCAAGTATGAGCAGAGTTGTACTCCTCCTTTTCTTCAGAGCTGAACAACGGGGATTCTGTTTAGTATTGTTGTGCACTACAATGTCAGTAAAGCAGGCTACTGCTGAGGTCTGTTTTGAGAAAAAACCCCAACCGTACCCTCTGATTTGCAGCAACTAAAACCTGATTAAAATATTTCCAGTGGCTGGTAGTTAAATGCCACAGTAAATGATTCCCAGAAGCTTGCTCTGCCAGACAGGTACCAAAAAGAGGCCCTGTACAGATGTGTTCACAAACTGCTTTTGTCCTTTTTAGTCAGAAAATTAAGTTCAGATTTTCTGGCTGCTTCTCTTGACCTGGGCACAGGTCAGTCCAGCCTGAAGCAGAGGCAGACTGAGAACAGGGACTGGTTTTGTGCCTGTCCCTTTCCAGTGCAGAACCTGCTGACCCTTTGGGTGAAACCCCTCTAGGTCCTATTGATAATTAACAAATACACTTCTACACGTGATAGTGGTTATTATTGCTAAGAGCAGGAAAGAAAAATTAGACTAATAAGTGCAAAATAGAAGTATAAAATTTATTTAAAACCACCCACAAAGTTCTGTGTAATCAGGAATGATACAATTTGTAATAGTCTTTTTAAAAACTCATGACAAGATTTAAAATATATTTTCAATTACAGTATTCATTTAGCCTTATTCAGTTAGGACAATAAAAAAAAAAAAAGAAAGTTTACGTTCTAAACAGATGAGACACACAAGAAAAATAGAACAGAACAGACAATTTCCACAACGACAATTTTTACATGTATGTTTCAATACTAGTATCAACATTTCAATGCATCTTGCTACATAAACATGAAATCATGTACAACAACTGCTTGCACCAAAAAACATAGCTTAATTAGATCTTTCAAGTAACATGCAGTCACAACTCACAAGTCTTCAAGTACTGCTGGTAAGGGTTCCCTTGTCTGCAAAGAAGATTTTAAGGTTCAGTTTCTCAGCTAGCATAACTCTGCCCAGCTCCACCAGCCTCAGGGAGCTATGCTCAGTTACACTAGGAAAGAATCAGGCCCCAAATGTTTTTTCTTTTTTTTTTTTTTTTTTTGAGAAAAGAAGTAATTTTTACACTTTCTCCTGTAAATACTGTGACATAATGAAGTGCTTTTTCTTTCTGATTTTTTTTTCTCCCTGTACGTCATCTTTTGCTTAAAAATGTTAGTTTTATGTTCCAGGTTTCAATACAGTATGTTGGTAACTGGGAATAAAACCTCAAATTCAAAGTTGAAAAATAAATATCAAATGCATCCCAAGGAAAGAAAGATTGAAAAGAAGAAAGAGAGAAGGGAAAAAAAAAAAAAACCAAACCATGACCTTTTTTTTCTTTTGCTTTGGTATATTGTTAATCTTTTATCTTCCTGAAGCAGGGAGGAATTCATTAGCCACTGCATTTCAGTACAGTATGTCCTTACATATTTACGTTCTTTCTTAATGACAGCAAATTCTGATCAGTACTTGTGACCTGGCATGATATTGTCACATTATGAAGAGCTGTCTCTTCCAAATGGAACAAATAATTGTAGAATAATTCACTGGTAAAGACTGACATGTATGAATGTTTGCATTGGTTAGAACTGGCTTTCTTTTAGCAGTACTGGGATATCCCATTTGTTCTTCTTGACTACAATTATTTTTTCATTTAGAGGACAAGAACTTCATGAAGTTCAGCTGCTGCCTTTTGAGTTGCATGATTAGAGAGGCATTCACAAAGTTGGTACAAAATCTGTTCTCATTATGCTCTGCAGTATGACTGCAGTGTAAAAATTTAAGAAGGAAAGAATATTTCCTTCTCCTCAAACTTTTTTTGAACGAGAAGTTTGCATTGCATAACTGCAATGAAGTGGGGCTGTTGTTTACATAAAACTTCCATGGGCAGCAAGGGGAGCTCTGCAGGACTCAGGCATGCAGAGCAACGCCAGGGTTTTCCCTGGCAAGTAGCACCACAGTCAGGGAAGGCAGAAGGTGTTGGCTTTAACTTTGTGTCCCCAAACTCACCAGTGTGACAACAGCACACAACACTGCACACTCTGCTGGGTGTGAAGTCAGGACAGAAGGGAGCTCAGTAGATTGTCACAACCCCAGTTTATATCATCAAGTAAAAGGGATCCACGTTATGATAAAGGGTAGCAAGTATTTTAAGAAGAGCTACCATAAAAATAGCATTTTTGTTAATTTTGAGATTTCTGGGCTGGCCATTACCTAGAGGTACAAATCTTTTACCACATTGTCTTTGTAGACGGTGTTGGGCAAAGGACAGCCAATATAAGCAAATAATTAAAACCTGGTAAAACCGAAGCAGGTCTCTTTTCAACCTGTATTTCTAAACTAAGAGCAGTCTGCATGTTACTGGCCAGTATGTGCACAGCAAGGATACCATGAAATTGATTTCAGAGGATTGTACAAATCAGTCATTTGATAACTGTTTTTATTTATACTACTGACCTTTTATACTCCGATCAGGGTGATGGGATACTCCAAAGGATGTAAGCTAAAGTGACATCCATTTAAGGCTCCTTTATCCTTCCAATGCAATGGACAGTAGTAGAAATGAGAATCAGGGCCTCCATTCCTACTTTAAGACAACTCCCAAACCCTAGACCCTTTTTCCATTACAATATAATAAAAATACAGATATACATGTAAAATATTGATCAGGTCACAAAACTTTCCACGACAGCATTAAAATGTTCTGTGACAACAACTGCACTACTGAACATCAAAATTAGCAGTTCCCTGGCTCCAGTGCAACAGCACTTCTTTGGAACACAGTTCATCTGCTCTAACTGGTAACTCTGTAGTTTAAGTGCCAAACCTGTCCTCCTTACATATGCAGTGTTTGAGGTGTACACCTGCGCTCTGTGACTTTGTGAGAAACGTCTGTAAGGTGTGCAAAGTGTTGGAAAAAGCACCGTTGGTCAGTCACACCAAAGCAAGTCACCTTCAGTTATTTAGCACCCCAGTCCTGCATTCACTGCAAGTATGCTGTTGGAAGATACTGGCATTTGAATAGAAGTGTGTGTGGAAAAATGCCACATATAATGGCCCAGCAGAAGAAAGGAAAATACACTGTCTGGAGGAATTAAGGACACAGCACCAAGAAGCATCTTGTATCTTTTAAAACTGAAGCTTAGCAGTACATGGCTAAGCACCATGAGCAATTGTTGGGATGGTGAACTGGGGAACTGGATTGGAAAAAATCCTAAAATCTTGATTCTCAGAAAGACAAAGAAACAGCAATGCTGACACCTGAATACCCTTTAATAAAAGGCAGTAACCACCTTAATTATTTTCCTCTCAAGCACCTTCAAATTCTATTTTTTGCCACAGAGGAAGATCATCTTTTTTCCAAGCAGTCCTATGTTAGTTCAGGCATTTAACATACATAATACTTGGATATCTCACAAAGACTGATCTAAGATGTAAAGAAGATGTAAAGAAACACTCCTGCTCTTGCAATCATACAGGGGCTGCAGCAGCTGTCTGATGTCAGGAATGGAGCAGAGCTGTTAAAAGTGACTCAAAAGACAACAGGACACAGAGATGCAACCAACATGAAAAAATCCTGTACTCTGAGAAGGAATGACTTCTTCTCAGGGGATGATGGTTTTCTAGTCTTGCAAAGTCTCTTTTGTTTGGCTACTTGCAGATACAAGAACAGATTGTAACAACTACATCAAAAAATCTGAAAATTAACTGGAAAACTGATTATTTGATTAAAAAAAAGTAAGGAAACAGTGATTGTGAAAGATTATAAATTGTTCCTCTCTACTGGACTTTTAAAAAATCCCACCTGTAATATTCTAGGCTCTGTATGAGAAAAACAGAAGTAAAAGCCCTAGAACTGTCACACATAGAATATAAAATCAAGGAATCAGACTGGTTTGGGTCGGAAGGGACCTTAAAGCTCACCTCTTTCCATTGCCCTTCCACTGCACCAGATTACTTCAAGCCCTGTCCAACCTGGCCTGGGACACTTCCAGGGATGGGGCACATCCACAAGCTCTCTGGGCAGCCTGTTCCAGGTGACTGGAATAACTGGATTTTAGGGGGAGCATCCCAAAGAGAACAGCCTCATATGACATTGCTGAGATGGAGCTGGCCGATTTCCACAACAAGCAGGACAGAGTGCAGGGGGCTCACGGGCAGGCTGACAGCATCAGTGCTGCTCATGCCCAGTGCTGAAGCAGATCTGCGAAGGGAAAAACTTCTGGGGTAGTTACAAGCATTGAAAGCATCCAGCAGCAGGTGACAAAGTGAGCCAGCACTAACTGACCACATCTGATGGTCCAGAAAGACCACAGAGAAAGGTGGCCAGAGTATCCAGTGTCACCTGTACAGAGCAGAAAGTGATACCTACTAATCAACACTATTGATACCGACTCAACACTATTAAGTGTTTTTCAGGGAGACAACACAACATCACGTAGAACTAAGTCTTCATAATTTAGTCAAGTATGTGACAGTATTAAAAAGTTTTGCCTGTTCTCTAAAAGAACCAAAAAGGTTTTAACAGGGAAGTAATAAACACAGCATATATTCAACCACTCCTCAGAGGAAGTGATCCGTATGTATCCAGAGCCTGATCAGGTTCTACTATTAGAAATCCTTGGTCTTTCAGGAAACCCTGAATGTAAAACTCCTTCCTTAATGTAATTTTGTAGCAACATCCTAAAGCAGAATATAGACAACTTGTGAAGACTGACTAAACATCAGCTAATCCCAGAAGAGACTGAAACCACTTCCTGAATTGTTAAGAGTAAGTAGCCATATC